>NC_044383.1:19181975-19827450 GCF_006542625.1 Nomascus leucogenys | reverse complement strand
GAGTGCCTGGACTGGCCACATCAGCATCCCCTGGGAGCTTGTCAGAAACGCAGACTCTCAACCCCGCCCCAGACCTACTCAACGTGAATCTGCATTTTAACCAGATTCCCAAGTGGTCCATGTGTACATTACAGTTTAGGAAGCTCCGTTTTGAGGGCAAGGACCACATGTATATATACATTTTTTTGGTCTCCCCTCTGCACTGAACATGGAGCTGATAGTACATGCCTACAAAGGACTAATAAAAGAATATTTTGGAGCTTTCATGGAAGACAGGTTTTCAAGCTCTCCTAATCTCTTTTAAAATTCCACGATACCCTTAAAGTACATAGTACACGTTTTACATTCTTTGCCCAGCTCCATGTTAAATAAGCCTTTGCTGAGTGGCATAAAAGGATTATTTATATGATCTCAAAGTGTCTGTGAATGTGAATTGCAGTCCTTAAAATGTTTTCATAAACATAATAGGATTAAAGGAGCCATGTCTTGCATGTTTTTGTTGGTGGCAGGACTGCTGAGCACTGAGGCTGGCTTCAGAGCTTGTCTTTTCCACCTGTCCTATTCCTAGAGCCCAGTGGACACTGGGAGAATTACTATTTCTCCTTGACAGTGTGCCCTCAGGCCGTAGGTCACCTTTTTGATAGACCTCAGGGCTTTGTTTTGGGTCAGGTGGCAAATAATTCTTTTTGATTCATAAATCATTAACACAAACACACCAAGGGCATATTTGGAAAGCCCAGTCACCACCACAGTACTGATGTAGACATGGAAACTCCATTAGCTTTGTAGGTTCATGCATGAACGGCTCTCTAAAAGTACACAACAAACATCGGAAAACACAAAAGTCAAATACGATGAGTTTGCTTCGGCGTTAAGTTTTGGTTTTTATGGCACTATGAATATTTATGGCACTGCAGTTTTCTAACAAATTTGTTGTAATCATTTAAAGCCAAACTGTCAAAGAATTTAAATTTGGAAGGCACATGGGATTATGGCTGCAAATAAACAAGGCTGAGTATTTCTCGAGCTTTAAGGGTCTGACCCAAGTAAATAAGATTCAGGAAGGAGTTGGGAAAGGGGAAAGTGTAAATGGTGAGATAGGTTTGGTCTCCGTTGCTAGTTCTAGCTTCAGTTATTTTAAGCAGATCTCAATTAGTATAGCATCAAACTTTTTAGCAGAGGTGCTTTTAACCATTCATGTTTAAAAATTAGGCTCTGAGTCTGATCCAAGTTCTAATCCTGATTCTCATTTAACCATTTAATACTCACATAACCTTAAGCAGTCCTTCAGTTTCCTCATCTATGTATGAAGATGGTAGTGTGAAAATTAATGAGATAATGTATATGAAATGCTTAGTGCAATGCCCGGCACAAAGTTGTAACCGAAAGAGGGTCTAGCTGCTCACCACTTACGGCAAGAAGCCAAAATAACAAGAACAAGGAGTGATCAAAAGAGAGTGAATTTTATTATCCATTGCCAACAAGGGGAAAAGGTCAGAATCCTTTCTGAAAATTGCCACGTTTTCAATTTCTGGAGAGAGGGCAACGGTTTAAGAATAGAGACTTGGAATACAGAGAGGTGGGAGGGGCTAGGAGGTGCCAGGTGGCATGTTTCACTCCTATGGCTTATCTTGAATTATTGCTCTAACTGGTGAAGGGGCCAGTGCCATCTTGGGCCCAACCAGGTTACAAATTAATTGCAGTCAATCGTGCAGTTAATGTCTCACTGGGAGTGAACTCCGTCCTTGAAGTCATCTCCTGCTAGGGAAAGAATTCCAGAGATGCCTCGTCCATATCAAGATTTGGCCCCTGAAGCTTCTAAGGAAATACATGACCAGATAAGTGAGCATGTTGTGAGCTTAACAAGAATCTAGGTAAATACATGTGCATAGGCATGGGAGCATAAGGTGAGAAAGGAAAGAAAAATAGTTCTTAAAACAGTGTTTGAAGCTAAGCCACTCAGTTACAAAGTAATCAATGAGTAGTAGATATCAAAGATGATGGTGATGAATGATGATGATGATGATGATGACGATGACATGAAGCTCACGGACGGGCAAGAATGGAAGATGCCCCCCTGGATGCCTCACTTGCTCTTTCTACCTCCCAGTTTCTTCCTTGATCATGCTCTTCAGTCTATGCTTTCAACCTGAGGTCTCCCAGAAGTGAAGGGATTAGATCAGCAATCGCTTTATTCAGCAAACATTCAGAGTCCTACTAGATGCCAGATGTCATATAAGGATGGGACTAAAAAGATGACCAAGAAAGGATGCTCATACCAAATGAGGTGAACAAATCACTCTAGGGCTTAGTGGCTGTAACAGAGTCACGTGTACATTACCCAGGAATACAGAGGAGGTGTATCCTGCCTGGGGATTCCAAGAGGGGTTCCAAAGGAAATATTTTCATCATCTTCCATTCCAGCCTCCCAAAAAGGCTGAAGGGAAAGTGGTGGAGAGGAAATTAAGGTTAGCAGGAAGAAGATGGCCTGATAATTCCTGGAAGATCTGTTTAGGAAGGAAATCACTATGCCCCACCGCGTCCTCATTGCAAATCAATAGGTCTGGGGTGGAGACCAGGAATCTGCATGTTTAACCAACCTGCCTAGATATTCTGAGGCAGGTGGTCCTCAGACAACATGCTTTATTCTGATACCAAAAGACTCCTTGCAGATCTGCAGGAGTGGCAGCAGAGCCCAAATTAAACAGCTGGAAAAGATCACCCAGGAGCCAGCAGTGCATTGGCTGTTTACAGACCCAGCTAGCCATCCTATCCCCAGATTGAATAGCAAAGGATTCAGGGCATAAATGAGTTCAGTACTGGAGCATTCTTGTCCAGAAACTTCCAGAGGTTGCACAGGAACGCCAAGCCCATGTTGGCCAGGCTGGTTTGAGGAAGGCTGTGAAGTGTGAGGGAGGGGTGGATCAGCAGACAGCTTTCAATGAATGGGTCCAGGTGCACTGGCTTCTCCAGCTGGTGTCAGCAGGCACACCTCTTTCTCTTCCTCTCGATTGCATCTCTTAGGCAATCATTTCTAGACAAGATGGGCCACTCATGTATTCCCTCTCCTCCAGTGCCTCATAGGTGCCACAATGCAAAATGCTCCCCTTAACAACATTTTGAGGTTGACATTTTTAAAGGAACTTTTCTCTACAGCACCTTTTGTAATTAACTAGATTAATGTTAAGTAGGAAAGGGAACACAGAATTTTCAAGTGAATGTGGTTTTCAAAAATATATTAGGGTATAGGACCCCTTCTCAAACGCTTAGGAAAATCAGCTTTTGCAAATTATCTTTTCTGAAGCTTCCAGCTGCCTTAAGTGCTGACAGTTTTTAAGCACTGAGATGAAAGAGACAAATTCTTTTTCTTTTGTGTTGCTAATTACAATTTTGCTTGGCATAATGTAGTGTAGCCTGCTTTCCTCTTGAGACATTTGCCAGCATACATTAATTGCACAAATATTTACAGAGGGCTAAAGCACAGGAGAAGCTTATACCAAAAAAGATACTGAACACTTGGAAAAAAGCCTCTGACGCATATTTGTGGCCAGCTACCCAGAATCAGCATAAACTATTTGCCCCTTAGCCTCAGCAAATGTGTTTAAAGAGCATGTCCCTGGGTTGATTTAGTGTTGACTTTGCTGGCAATGACTGCTGAAATCTTTCTTCAAGAGCCTTGTGGTGACACTTTTTTTTTTTTTCAGGGTTAAAAATAAGGTTTCCAAGAATATGTATGCATCTTATGGGTTGCTATATTGTCAACACTTTTTATCTCTCGAGCCACCCACATGGAATGGAAAAGGTTTATCCAATGATTGTTCTAAACCCCAGGAGTTGCAGAAAGCCAAACTGAGCAAGTCTGGAAAACTTGAATAGCTAAGCCACAAGGTCCTCAATACCATCTTCTTGTTTTCCTAGCATGCTAATTAAGAAAGAAAAAGGCCCTGGTGTCAGACAGCCCCAGGTTCAAATCCCAACTTTGGCACTTCCAAGCGATATGACCTCGAGGAGTCTCTTAATCTCTCCAAACCTTTCTTCTTTCATCCTCAAATAGAATTAGTCCTATGTGAGTACCTAGGAAATAATACCTACCTCCACAGGTACTTGTGCCCACCTCACAGGGATGTTGGGTGGAGCCAGGGAAATAACACACAGAAATGGCTTTGCAAACTCCCCAAAAATCTAAAATCAAATAAGGAGACATTTCCTTTGTTGGGTGTTGTTATGAAAACTGAGTCATCAAGCAAAAGTCAAGTAAATGTTGGGTTGTGTTTTTTAAACCAGCTTGATCTTATCAATAATTGAGGCCACAGAAAGGAGATTAGGATGAAGAAAAGAAAAAAGGACATGCAAATGATGCTGACATACAGAAGAGATTCTTTCTGAGGATGACGGCTACCCATGCAGTGGAGAGGAAGAACGTCTTCCAAAAGCGGGTGTAGTCAAGCTGCTGAAGATCATAGGCAGGAAAGAGAAGCGCATAAGATGCTGGCCTGAGCTTTAGAAGGGAACACATTTCATACGTAGAGTTGCCATATGAAATAGAAGATGCCCAGTTAAATTGGAATTTCAGCTAGAACAACCATTTTTTAATATATATATCCCAAATATTGCACAAAATATACTAAAAACTTTTTTGTTATCTAAAATTTCAATTTAAATGGGTGTCCTGTGTGGGTGGGTTTTTTGTTGTTTTTTGTTTTGAGACAGTCTAGCTCTGTTGCCCAGGCTGAAGTGCTGTGGCACAATCTCGGCTCACTGTAACCTCCACCTCCCAGGTTCAAACGATTCTCCTGCCTCAGCCTGCCCGACTAGCTGAGATTACAGGCATGCACCACCATGCCTGGCTAGGTTTATTTTTTGTTGTGTTTGTTTGTTTTCCTAAGTTTGGCAACCCTAGCCTAACTCTGTAGACCATTGCTCTAGCTCCATTGCCTCATCTTAACTCTGAATGCCCACCTCACAGTGATGCTGGGAGGAGCCAGGGAAATAACACACAAAAATGGCTTTGCAAACTCCCAAAAAATCTAAAATCAAGTAAGGAGACATTTCCTTTGGTGGGTGTTCTTATGAAAACTGAGTCATCAAGGAAAAGGCAAGTCTTTGTGAATTTAGGAAGTATGGAAAATTTCAAGGAATCTATGGAGTTTAGTTTTTTGTTTTTTTTTTTTTTTTTTTTTTTTTTTTTTTTTTTTTTTAGATAAAGTAGCCCAGCTCTGTAGCCCAGGCTGGAGTGCAATGGAGTGATTTCGGCTCACTGCAACCTCCACCTCCCGGATTCAAGCGATTCTCCTGCCTCAACCTCCCGAGTAGCTGGGATTACAGGCATGGGCCACCATGCCTGGCTAATTTTTGTAGTTTTAGTAGAGATGGGATTTCGCCATGTTGGCCAGGCTGGTCTCGAACTACTGACCTCAGACGATCCACCTGCCTTGGCCTCCCAAAGTGCTGAGATTACAGGCATGAGCCACCATGCCCAACCAGTGGAGTTGATTCTTAAGAGGAGTTCTAAAGACTCTAATGAGAGGGACTAGATGTGATGACTGTCAACACCAGCAACACCTTAGAGTCACCTGGAGAGGTTTCCAATCTCAATGCCCAGGCAGCACCCCAGACCAACTAAATCAGGATCTCTCAGGCTGGCACCTGGGAAACAGTGTTGTTAAACCTTTCCAGGTGATTCCCATTTACAGCCAAGCTTATCACCAGTTGTAGAATAGTCCCAAAAGTGTAAGTTGAATAGTTTAGAAACTTTAGAGCATAAGGAGAGTCCTAAGGGGTAGCTACACCCTTTATGAGACTGGTTATAAGAGGAGGAAGAGGAAAGAAAAAAAACAAAAAGGAGAGAATTTGCAAAAAAATAGATATATTCTATCAGCTTTTTCAAAAATGTATGTTTTAAAACACTAAAATAAGTACCAAGGGCAAAAGAGCATGATTGTTTTAAAAACCAGGAAATTTGGGTATGTGCTAGAAATAGTTGATTAAGTAAGAATGCCAGGTAAGAATTTGCTGTAATTAATCAACCAGCATCTAACAGTGTCCCACATACCCAATAGGGACAATGATCCCTCTCATTTGAGAGCACAAAAAGATCCTTTAGTGATTGAAAGGGACTGTGTTGGAGGATTTGTACTTTCAATGAAATTACAGTTGGTTCACAATTTCTCTTCTAGCTTGACAGGACTTGTGGGAGCTGAAGACCAATTTCTCTTTCAGGCATAAAGATATAAGAGATGTGGGTGGCTCTGTAAAAATGCACAAATCTGTGTTCTAGGTAAACCACAGCTACGTGGGAAGTCACCACTTACCCTTAACTGTCCATGACATCCAAAAGGAAGTAATCATATATAACCATATGTGTGTGTGTGTGTGTGTGTGCGTTTCAATTAACAAATATTTATTGAACTATGTGCCAAGCACTGTTGTTGGCACTGAACAAAACAATCTTAGTCCTCGTAGGATTTATCTTTTAGTGGGGAAGACAGACAGTTCTAGAGAGAGTGACAGAGAAGCATTATGAAGGAAGATAAAGTAGGAGAAGGAGCTCAGAAACAGTGACGTGGGAGAGAGGAGGCCACAACAGACAGAGCGCCTGGGAAAGGTCTCTTTGAGGAGAATACAGCTGGGCAGCATGGGAGTGGAGTGAAGGAGTGGACCACGTGACTGTGTGTAAGAGCATGATTCTCAGTGGAGCAAGCAGTGATGCAAAGTCCCGGGGCAGCTACCACCTGGGCCTCTTTGAGAAGCATCAGGAAAGCCAGGGTTTGCTGCTGGGAATGTAAACTAGTACAGCTGCCATGGAAAACAGTGTGGAGATTCTTTAAAGAACTAAAAGTAGAACTACTATTTGATCCAGCAATCCCACTACTGGGTATCTACCCAGAGGAAAATAAGTTATTATTCGAAAAAGATACTTGCACACACATGTTTATAGCAGCACAATTCACAACTGCAAAATCGTGGAACCAACCCAAATCCCCATCAATCAACAAGTGGATAAAGAAACTGTGAGATAGATAGACATATATATGTGTGTGTGATGGAATACTACTTAGCCATAAAAAGGAATGAATTAACAGCATTTGCAGTGACCTGGATGAGATTGGAGACTCTTATTCTAAGTGAAGTAACTCAGGAATGGAAAACCAAACATCATATGTTCTGACTGATACGTGGGAGCTAAGCTATGAGGACACAAAGGCACAAGAATGATACAGTGGACTTTGGGGACTTAGGGGGAAGAGTGGGAGGGGGATGAGGGATAAAAGACAACATATATGGTGCAATGTGTACTGCTCAGCTGAGGGATGCACCAGGATCTCACAAATCACCACTAATGAACTTATGTAACCAAATACCTCCTGTACCCCAATAACTTATGGAAAAATAAAATAAAATAATAATTTTTAAAAGGCAGTATTTCAGAGCAGGGTGCTGGAAGCAGGGGAAAAAGGCAGGTAGGGCCAGATCAGTCAGGCTTTCAACTGTGGCAAGCACATTGGATTCCTTCTAATGAAACGGGAAACCACTGGAGGGACTGGAGCAGAGGAGTGACAGGATCTGATGCACAATTATGAAAGACACTCTGGAGAATGGATTAGCAGGAGAATGAGTGGAGCAGGGAGCCAGGTGGGAGGCTGCTGCAGTCATGACCTAGGTGGAAATGATGGCAGGTGGAATGGGTCGTGAGAAGGCATCCGATTTGGGCATGGCCTTTTTTAATAAAAACCACCTTATTGAGGTATGACTGACATGCAAAAAGCTGTGCATATTTAATATACACAACTCAGTGAGTTTGGGGATAAGTATACACCTACTGAGGAAGAGCCAGTAGGATTTGCTGATAAATTTGAGGTGGGAATGTGAGGAAAGGCTAAAAATCATTAGCCAGGTGTGGTGGCATAAGCCTCTAGTCCCAGCTACTCGTAAGGCTGAGGCATGAGAATCACTTGAACCCAGGAGGCGGAGGTTGCAGTGAGCCAAGCTCGAGCCACTGCACTCCAGCCTGGGTGACAGAGCGAGACTCCATCTCAAAACAAAACAAAAACAGGCTGGAAATCCAGGATGACCTCAAGGTTTATGGCTTAAGCAGGTGGAAGACATGGGGCTGTTTCCTGAGATTGGGAACAGCTTTGATGCAAGAGGTAAGAATGATGAAAATCAAAATCTGTTTTATGCAAGCTGTTTAAGATACCTGCTAGATATCTGTGGTAGACTCTTCCATTAACCCACCCAATATCCACTCTCTCTGTATTAGTTTCCAATTGCTACTGTAACAGACTATCACAAATTTAGTGACTTAAAACAACACAAATTGATCCTCTTTGAGTTACTGAGGTCAGAAGTTTAAAATCAAGATGTCAGCATGGCTGGGTACAGTGGCTCACACCTGTAATCCCAGTATTTTGGGAGGCCAAAGCAGGATAGCTTGAACTCAGGAGTTCAAGACCAGCCTGGGCAACATAGTGAAACCTTTTGTATTTCTAAAAAAAATACAAAAAGTAGCCAGGCATGGTGGCATGCGCCTGTAGTCCCAGTTACTCGGGAGGCTCAGGTGGGAAGATGGCTTGAGCCCCAGAGGTTCAGGCTGCAGTGAGCCAAGATCATACCACAGCACTCCAGCCTGGGCAATAGAGACCCTATCTCAAAAAAAAAAAAAAAAAAAAAAAAAAAAAAAGGCCAGACACAGTGACTCTTGCCTGTAATCCCAGCATTTTGGGAGGCCAAGGTGGGTGGATTGCCTGAGGTCAGAAGTTCAAGACCAGCCTGGCCAACATGATGAAACCCCGTCATTACTAAAAATACAAAAATTAGGTGGGCGTGGTGGCAGGCGCCTGTAATCCCAGCTACTCAGGAGGCTGAGGCATGAGAATTGCTTGAACCTGGGAGGCAGAGGTTGCAGTGAGCCAAGATCACACCACTGCACTCCAGCCTGGGTGACAGAGCAAGACTTGTCTCAAAGAAAAAAAAAAAAAAAATCAAGATGTCCACAGAGCTGGTTCCTTCTGTAGGCTCTAGAAAAGAATACATTTTCCTTTCCTTTTCCAGTTTCTAGAACCTGCCCACATTCCTTGGTTCCTGGCTCCTTCTCTTACCTTCAGAGCCATCAGAGTAACATTTTCTCCCCCTCTGGCCTTCCTCCTCCCTCTTGTAAGGACCCTTGTGATTATGCAGGGCCTGCCTTGAGGTTACAGGCATCCCCATTCTAGCTGAACCAGTTTCATTTTCCCATCCCAAGATTCTTAACTACATTTGCAAAGTCAGTTTTGCCATGTAAGGCAACTGAGTTCAGAATAGCAATGTACTCAACTAAAATCACATTTTACACATCTATTTTCAAGTAAAGATGACAAGAGCACCTTCCCAAGATGACTGTAGCAGATGCTGATGGTGGCTGCCCATATCTCCTCATACTAATCATGTCAGTGCACTGGCCTTTACTCAACTGCCAGAATCCATGTGTTTTTGCCCCAAGGATTCCTCTGGTCCCTTGAGGCCACTTTGCTACACGTATGACAGTCTAGAAATGCCAATAAATTAATGCCCTCTGACAATCGGCAGGGTTGGTATATAAATACCCCAGCTCCCTCCCCACTGGATGGAATAACCCTGAGGCAAGTGTTTCCCACCAGCTCCCAGAGTTTCCCAGTGCGATTCAGCTCCTGTTACCCTCAGGGATAACTTACCTGACATGAAAGCTTTCATCAGCTGGCTTCCCTTCTTGGTTGTAAAACAGGGAAAATAATATCCATACTGCCTGTCTGACAAGGTTTTTGTATGAGCAGAAGACGCTGTCCAAATGCTTTGTAAATGCTAAACTGTAGAATCAATTACGGTGGTGTTATTATGAAACTATTAGGTCTGTTAGGTACCTAAAGATCATCTGGTCAACCCCCATACCCTTAAGAAGAAGAAAGGGGACAGACCTGAGGTCTTCAGTGAGTTGAAGCAGAGCAGAAGCATAAACTCAGGGTCCTAATTCTTGGTCTGCTGGGCTTTAACTCCATCATGATGTTTATTATCAGATTCTCTCTTAAATGATTTTGATCTTCCTGAAACCTCTATTTACTCATATGAAACATGGAAAGAATTACCTGACACCCATATTGTCACTATATAAAGTACTTGGAGAGTCTTCAAACTGTGAGGGGAGCCCAGCCCCTCTCTTTACAGGTGGGACTCATGTACTAGTTCAGTTGTAAAGTATAGACATGAGGCCCTTCGTTCACTGGACAAGCACTTATAATGTGTTTTCTCTATGCCAAACACTGCTCTAAGTTCTTTACAAGTATCAGCTCATTTAATTCTCATAACATCTCTATCAAGTATACTATCATCATTCTCGTTTTACAGACAAGGAAACTGAGGCATAGAGAGGTTGAGTAGCTTCTCCAAATCACAGAACATAGCAATGGACCCAGGAAGCCTGACTCTATGCTAGTAAATACTATGCTATGTTGTCACCTTCCTTTTTCTTATATTTTCTCTGCCTCCAAACTCCCTCCCCTCATCTTCATCCTTGGGCCAATTACCTAAGGTCCAAATCATAATAGCTCTCAATCAGGATGTTTTACATTTCACAAAACAATTTAATGAAAACTGACTTAAACAGTTAGGACATTTTTAGTTTCCCATAATGAGAAAGTGCAGAGGAAGGATGGAATTCAAGCACAGTTTGGTCCAGTTTGCCAAGTCATCCTGACTGCTGCTCTGTATCTCTGTGACTTTCAGTTTTGTCCTTGCCCTGTGTCATCTTCATTGCAAGGCTGGCTTCCCTCATGGAAGCAAAATGCTCTCCCATCCCCAAGTCCCCTGCCCAGAGGAAGAGAGGGATCCTTTGACCCCGTTTCCCTCTGAGGCTCCCTCTGCCTCTGAACCATGACTGGGCCATTGCTGGGGTCAAGAGTGTGTCTGCTGTCCACGAGTTATATGGGTACCCAGGGCAATTGAGACGTGGAGGCAGGGGGGAGCATTAAATGGAAACTGTTGGCCACACCAGCCTGTAGGACCCAGCCAAGACACCCTCTTCTCCATGAGATCTCCCTCTGTCTCTTTCTCTTCCCGCTTTGGGAGAATGGCTCTCTCCTCTGAATCCCATGCTCTTGCTCTGCCTTGCCCTGACAGCACTGGCCGCTTAATATCCTCATATTATACTCCTTCTGGATTATCTCCACTTGCCCCTCCAGAGCCCCTCTCTGCTGTCCTCCACCATTTGTTGCCATGAGGTCCTCAACAGATGGGTCATTTCTCTAGTTAACCTGCTCCAATCAGACTTTTGCTCCACACCACTCATCAAATGGTTCTCGCCAAAGCCACAATTGTCCTTACCCTACCAAATCCATCTCACCCTTCCTCTTGGCAGCATGTGAGGTGGCTGCCCCCCACCCACCCAAACCTTGTCTCTCCTGCTAGATGCCACACACTCCTGGTTTTTCACATGCTCCTCTGAACGCTTCTCGTTAATCTCCTCTGCTGGCTTCTTCCCATCCTACCCCACCCCAGCCCCCCTGCTCCCTCCATGTTGGGCCATGGTCTGGACAAGTGACCATATACCTTGACGACGGCCACTACCCCTATAGTGTAGGTTTATCTCATGACTTCGGCTTTCATCAAAATTGGGTAACACTTCTCCCTTCTTTCATCCCTGCAAGCCTAGAGGAGGTAAAGTCTTCCCACTCTTGCTACACCACCATCCCACCACCATTCCTTGCTACTCCTTTAACCCTGCCTCCACCTCTGTAGACAGTCCCTGCAATAACTCTCTTCCATAAATCCTTTGAGCATGCTGTTTCCTGCTGGGACCCTGACTGACACATTAGTTCTGTACAGATTTATCTGCCATATTAGTTTATAAGGTCCCCAAGAGCAAAGTCTATGTTTAATTCTTTTTTCAAAATTCCCAACTGTGCCTGTTATGCAAGTGGTACCAATAAATGCTGAAAGGAAATATTCTTTCTTATTAACTGCCTTCAACTTAAATAGAAGGTGAAAGGAATGAAAACGTTTTAAAAATATATACATCTCTTGGAACAATAAACGTTTAGAAGTTGAGTTCAGAAGAATAAAAAACTTTAGAAGAATAAAACACGATGCTAAGTGGGATGCGTGGTCTGATTTCATGGGCTTTACCTGATTCTTCAAATTCATGATTTATATAGAATCCATATGGAATATGTTCTTTCTTCTCCAGGTCCCAGAAATGAAATGGGGTTGTTCTGTTATGAGAGCAGTTGAAGTGCAAAAAAAAGAAAAAAAAAAATTGGGCTGCTCGTAGATCCAGAGCAGCAGGGATCCTCCATCACTGACCAATAGGAGTTCTAGGAAACATAGGGTTCCAGGGTTACACCACACCCTACAGATGTGATGGGCTGGTGGGAAAGAGGCCACTGCACAGGACCGTCAATTTGGGGGTTTCCTTCCTACTCCACTTTTTCTTCAACTGTACTGCTTCCCCTTCCTTACCAACACTGACCCTTTTGGCCCAGTGCCAACCAAGTTGGAACTACTAAGATTCAGGGCCATAATGGGAAAGAAAAGAAAGAAAAAAGAGGAAGAACTCATCACCCCTCCCTCTGCCCCAGCGGTGGTCTCATTGGCTGACTCCCAGTCCGAAATCTTTGGGCCATCCTCTATCACCTGTATACATTCCCTAATCCCCAGAAACTGGACCCAGGTGTTCTCTTTAAATAAGGAAGATTCTGACTTCAATCTTCTGTGGATCTCGAAGTCCTCTTTTGGCATCTACATCTGCTTTTGCTCTAACAAATGAATCCAAATACAAAAATGGACACTGGTATGTATGTGTATTGGGGGAAGCAGGTAGAGTTAATTACCTTTATTCTGTTTCTCATGTTTTTAAAATGTTTAGAGAATTTTAAAAGGACTTTGCTCCATCAACTGGACATCCATGTGGATGGCCAAACACTTTAGCCCCTCAGTTCCTTGACCTCCTCGTCACCAATGACCTTCTACGCTACATAGCTAAGCCACCTGCGCCCTGCAATTTCTCTATTTTAAGATTGATCAAACATATTCTCTCCAAGCACTACCTCCTATCCTTCAGTCAGCTTGTACCATCTGTCTTTGATGGCACATCTTACCAGGAATCACTACCCAGGATGCCCCTCCCCAAGAATATCCTCCTATCTCCTTTATCTCTTTATCTCTTTAGTTATTTCCTCCTTATGACCCTCTGATTCCATGAGTCAACATTTTGAGCATTCTTTAGCAAGTATCCTAAACTCCCTTGCTCCCTTTTCCTTCTGTGGCATCTTCCTAGCAAAAATGCTAAGCTGAAATGAACCCCAGGCCCTGGATCCCCCATGCCTGCTCCTGAACAGCTGAAGGCCACTGGAGAAAATCACACATCAGGAACCTTGCCAAATTTATGGTCACCAACCTCAATGGACCCACAGTATTTCCAGCATTGAGAAATACTTGCAAAGTAAGGAAATATAGTATCTAAGGAAGGAACTCTGGGGACTCCAAAAAGTAAGAATTGCATGCTGGTAGAGAACCCAGCAAACAAAACAAAGAAATAGATCAGTATAGATGAGAACCAAGTGAAAAAGTAACTTGGAAGCAAAGAGAAGAGAAAATTTCAGCAAGGGTTGGATCACTGCCATTTCCTCTTCTGAGCAAAGTTCTTTGTGTCAGGCCTCTCCCTGGGTCAACAACCAGCCAATAGAGTCCTAGGGTAAGGTGCTCACCCTGATCCCATCAGTGGTTATTCTTGTGCAAAGTTCAACCCAGCTCATCTCCTTTTGCAGGGGGTTGAGAGAGTGGCAGTTTCAGCTGCTAATGGACACTGATCTCAGCAGACGTATTGAACAAATGAGGAAGGGTCCAGAATCTTAAGGTCTTGGAGAGGCTGAAGTGAAGAAATGAAAAGCACAGAAGGAAGGGAGATTGCAGTTGCAAAGTGGAGCACCACAGTCAAAGTTATCGAAGGTCACGCAAGAATGGGTAGTTCCAAGGTCCAGAGCGTAATCATAAGAATTGAACAATGAGAACACTTGGACACAGGAAGGGGAACATCACACACCGGGGACTGTCGTGGGGTGGGGGGATGGGGGAGGGATAGCATTAGGAGAAATACCTAATGTAAATGACGAGTTAACCGGTGCAGCACACCAACATGGCACATGTATACATATGTAACAAACCTGCCCGTTGTGCACATGTACCCTAGAACTTAAAGTGCAATTAAAAAAATAAATAAAATAAAATAAGTGAGGTACAACAGTGAAGTAGGAGGGATTACCAATGGAGTATTAAAGTTAGTTTTCTCTGGATCTCCCTGGTCAAATTATGAGCTCTCAAAAAACACTAATCTTTCCATTTTTCTATTACCTATAACACCTGGCATATAGTAGGCACACTGTAAATAAATAAAGAATGGATAGGCATTTAAGCTAGCTACTGGGGATACACTGGTCAGAAGAAACAGAGTACTAATGGATTATACAGTCTTGTGGAGGAAGAGACAGACATTAACCAAATAATCAGACAAATGCGTCTAAAATTACAAATGGCAAAATGTGTACTGAAGTTAACATTGCACCATGATAATGTGTCATAAAGAATCTGGCCTTGTCTGGGGAGAGAAGGAATCACTGAGAAGTGATGTTAGAGTGAGAGCTGAAGGATGTGTAGTAGCCAGCAGAAGAAACAGGAGAAGAGTGGGCCAGAGAGAGGGAGCAGCATGTACAAAGGTCAAGGTGCTCAGCGTGCAGAGACCAGGAGTAAGAGTTCTTGGAAATGATCTTGAGAGGAGGCAGGGGACGATGGAGGGAGAGAGGGATGATAATGTCTGCAACAGTCATGCTCCATCTTCTTGGCTAGCAGAACCCCAATTTTCTTCAGATGGCAAGGGAATTATCATGATTGATGCAAACCAATGAAATCTCATTTCCTCTTGGCCAATGACTGGTCTTCTTGAGGTAACAGCTGATCAATCCAATCAGATGTAAGAGAAAGTCTTATCCAGGCCTTGTAGGAGAAATTTTTCTCCCTGAAGTGAAAGGCACATAAGGAGAATGCTCATTTTCCCCCAACACTTCCCTGCTGCTTGAGATAGTGTGTTGTGGAAACATGATGCTTATGGCAGCCAACTTCTGACCATATGGAAAAGGCCAAGAAAATCAGAGACATAACCTTAGTTCTAACATCACTGAATCATCAAAATAAGTCTGGAAATCCTTCATTCCAGACTTCTTGCATGATGTATGATAAGTAAATTATAAGCCACTATTGTTGAGTGTTGGGTTTTTTTTTTTAACAGCCAAAAGCAATCCTAACTATAGAGCAATTTCCAAAATCAGTCATGGAAGAGAATCATATAAAATTATACAAAATGCTTTATATCATCAGTTCCTTTCTCTTTACAAACATCAGATGATTCAGACTACTACCAAACAGATGATAGAAAATAGGTCTTTGTTTGATACCATTTTTAACATAATCTAAAAGATACCTTTGTTATTACTTTGTTCTGTGTACAGCTTTCTCCTTGCTTTCCTTGAATTCTTTTTTCCAGAGAAGAGGTATAGTAAGGATGCTTTGAAGTGATGTCATTGATGTCACTCCTTTACCGGTGTCACTGACAAAGACACATTTACTATCCACATGGACAATGAGCATGCAGCATGGAGTGAAATGGCCTGCACGCTAATAAGCCCTTGACTTTGATTCAAAGGCATAATCATAATCAGAGATGTATGGGTACTTAGAGCTCTTTGGGGAAGGACAGTAATGGGATTATGAGGCCCAATATCTGGCAACCTATGCAACGTCACGCAGTCAGAGTAGGCCGAGACCCGAGGCCAACTGATCTCAAGCCCAGCACTCACATAGTGTAGCGTATGAAAGAACACACACAGGCTTCGGAGTCAAGACAGACCAGTCTGATTTCTGTGGGTCACTTAACTAGCTAAGGATCATGCAGCTAGTATTTAATCTCTCTAAATTTAAATTTCCTCCTTTAAAATTAGGATTAATAAAATTTTTCCTGCAACAACATAGAATTAAATGAGATTTTCTATGTAAAACAAAAGTCCCCAATAAGTAGTGGGTATTGCCATGCCATATAAACTGTTCAATTGTGTTTTGGTTAAGAGGCAGCAGAACTCAAGAGCATCTTCATGAAGAAAAGTGCAATTAACAAAGTCATGGAATAACTCATTTGATCTTTCAGATGAACAGGCGATTGCTTTTTGTGACAGGTAATTGATATGTTGTTTACAGGTCATTGGACACAACTTTAAAAAACCTATGCTTGTGTTTCATAGGTATGTTTGTTTTGCAAGTTTGGTATTTGGTGTCTGTGCCAGTTTTTGCTTGCTTTTTAGTTTTTATTTCATGGGTTCATCTACAGTACAAATAGCTTTATTAGGCTTCTTCCTCCAAAGAGTTTTGTAATACTGTTGGAAAAATAATACGAAAAAGTCTAGAATAGGGTGGGTTGGATGGGTGGGGGTGGAGGGACAGGTGGAGGGACAGACAGATGAACAGGTTGCTGATGGAAAGCCCATCTAACTGTTTCATCAGTATCGTTTCCAAAGGAACACAAGTCTTACAGTAATTTTCCCTCTTCCCCTTTTTGGTTAGGTCTCTATATTATAACAATGGGCTGTCTGGACTTTACAGTTCCCAAGTAAGTGGAAATCAGCACAAGCTTTTTAAGAACTACTTAGAGCTACAACTAGTATCTGATTAAAGTTCTAATGTAAAGACATTAAGACTATCTCCAGAATTATCAAAAGTTAGCCTAAAAGAACATCCAGGAAATACTATTAGGTCTATCTCTGTCTTGTTATAAAGAAATACCTGAGATTTGATAATTTATAAAGAAAAGAGGTTTAATTGGCCCATGGTTCTGCAAGCTGTGCAGGAAGCATACTCCTGGCATCTCTCAGCTTCTGAGAAGACCTCAGGGAGCTTTCTTTTACTCATGGTGGAAGGTGAGGCGGGAGTAGCCATGTCACCTGGTGAGAGTGGGAGCAGTAGAGTTGGGGGAGATGCCACACACTTTTTTTTTTTTTTTTTTTTTGAGACAGAATCTCGCTCTTTTGCCCAGGCCGGAGTGCAGTGGCGCTATCTCGACTCACTGAAAGCTCCGCCTCCTGGATTCATGCCATTTTCCTGCCTCAGCCTCCCGAGTAGCTGGGACTACAGGCACCCGCCACCGCACCCGGCTAATTTTTTGTATTTTTTTAGTAGAGACGGGGTTTCACCGTGTTAGCCAGGATGGTCTCGATCTCCTGACCTCATGATCTGCCCACCTCAGCCTCCCAAAGTGCTGGGATTACAGGCGTGAGCCACTGCGCCCGGCCACCACACACTTTTAAACAAAGACCTCACTACAACTCACTATCTCAGACACAGAACCAAGCCATGAGGGATCCACCCCCAGGACCCAACACCTCCAGCCAGACTCCACCTCCATCACTGGGGATTACATCTCAACATGAGATTTGGAGGGGACATCCAAACTATATTAGATTTAATAAATTCGTTTTTCCTAAATCAAGCAAAACTTGTCCTGTGCAGGAAGCACACAATATATCAATAATTTCTGTATGCCTGAAGTCCAGCTAGGTTTGCTAAATGAAGAAACCAATAACATCTACCCTCCATAGGATGCAAAAGAGAAAAACAAAGAAACACCCTCTGCTGAATGCTAACTGTGGATAAAGCACTGTGCTAGATGCTTTTTATATGTGAAATTTTACTTAAAAAAAAAAATCCTGTGAAGTCAGTATTATCTGTTCCATTTTGCAGATGAGGAAACAGACTCAGAGAACTCCAGTTAACTTACCAAGACCACACAATGGATCCATGGCAGAGGTGATTCCAGCCCAGCTACCCTTGTGAGGATGAGGATTAAAATGATGTACTTTTACTTCTAAAGGTAGTAGAATAGGATAAAGTTCATTATCACTTCTTCCTCTCCCCTAGAAATCTGTAATACACATGAAAATATACCTAAGACCCTTTGGTGGCTGGATACCACTCACCAGGTCTAAGAATGATGGTTTGCTCAATTGCTGTTGGTGGCTGTGCAGGGGAACATGCCTAGCGCCACCTGTTGATGATAACACTCTGTTATGGCTGAATGAGCAACTCTTCCTGGAAACCATTGGCATGTACAAGTGTGTTAGAGAAGCCAGGCTTTTGTTTCCTCATCTGGTACAAAGGAACCCTTTCTACCCTTCCCCGGAAGACATTGGTTAAGATATGGCTGAGGGAGGCATAGGGATTTTTTTTCAATGGTAGTCACCGCAGACGGTTGAGGGTAAATTGGTGTTGTTCTCAATAAGGGTTATTGTGACCATGGTCCAAAGTCTGGCAGGCATTTATTATTATTAATGTGTTTGCTTTCATTTTTGGTGCTAGGCAGCTGGGACACCAAGGAGAGTTCTGTGGTAAGCCACAGGTATGAAGGCGCAGAACTTCCCCTGAGGGCATAGTTTCCATTTCAATTTGGGGCAAGAATAAAATCTGCTCAAGGATATTAGTTTGGGAACTTCCTGGTGGTTCAGATTTCAAGCAGAGCTTGTGCTTAATCCTTACCAAGGCTCAGAGTCAGCAGGAGTGAGTTCAGGAATCCTCGGGACAAGGCACTTTCCTGAGCACTGGACCAGCGACCTCTTGGCTTCCAGTAAGTACTGCTTGGTGTATCTGGTTTGGACTCCCAAGGCTGGGATGATCTAGAAGCTTTTTCACAATTAAGCAATTGCAAAATTGGAAATGGAAAATTTTGCAGATATTTTCTGCAATGGGCTCTTTCTTCATAGGCTTCTTGGCTATATTATAGTCGGAGGGAAATAGGACTGACTTCTTGGTATACTGTATTCACCAAATCCAAAATAATGTTATAATAAATAGGTTAGGCAGTGGCTGCGGGGAGCTTCTCCTGAATGAGATCAAACAGCTAAATCAGAAAGGTTTTCTTTTTTGTTTGGGGGCAACGACAAGAAATACAAGCAGAACTATGAAAAGACTTAATTCTACTTTCTTAGGAGGAAAAGCAAAGTAGTTAAGGCCAGCTCTCAAGTTAGAATTCTGGTTCTGCTTCTTTTTAATTACATGATCAAAGTCAAGTCGTGTAATCTCTCCGATAACCATTTCCTCATCTGTAAATGGGCATTGTATCACTGTAAAAACAGTGCAAGCTTTAGAGTATGGTTATGAGGATAGGATGAGATTTTATATGTATATGTGAAATATATGTATACATATACATAAAATCTTTCATATACATATTGCTTAGAAGTGCCTGGAATGTATTAAGTACTCAAAAATTGCTACCCATTTTTAAACAACCATAGACTCATAGAATATCTGAGCTGGAAAGGACCTAACAACTAGCATTTATTGAGCTTCTATTATGTACTGAGGAGTGCCCATCAACAGGGTATCTCAAGTGAGGCTCCCAGCAATCTGATGAGGGTAGTAATAACCTTCATGTTACAGATGAAGAAATGGAGGTGTAGAGAAGTATTATAAAGTATCCAAGATCACATTCCTCATAATTCATGGAGATGAAATTTAAACCCAGATGCCAGAGCTAACACTCTAAACCACCACACCCTACTGCCTTATCTGTCCTCTCATTTTATGGTGGGTGGGGAGATGGAGGAGGAATGGTGGCAACACATGACTCTGGGGCCCTTTGCAGACATTGGAAGGACAGAGATGTCCTCCAAAGCACACTTTGACATCCACAGGGCACAGGGAGGGCAAAAGTTATTTGGGAATGTCCGTGAGCATGAATGTGGTGCTGTGTGGAGTTCTGCCAGAGGACCTAGGTCCAAGTCACCTCAGTCTTCTCTCAAATGCAGCTTTTCATTTGTAAAATGAGCCCTCTCAGAATAAGGCCATTCTGAAACACAAAAAATAATGTATGCAAATGCATTTTATAAACTTCAAAGGCTTTAGAAATATTTTATTTTTAAAAATGATTTTTTGGCTTTTTGACAAAGAGCAGCTCAAAAACAGCTTGCAGTAAACACACTGCTTTAAAATATGTCACCCACAGCTAATCTCTCCTGCACAGTTCTCCGATTGGATCGTTGAGTGCCATCACTCATTAGGCTAACAGCTGCATAGGGGGCATGGCCAAGTCCTATAAACATGGACAGAGGGAAAGGTGATGGGCTGAAAACCACTTGTCCCCAGCTCTTCAGGCAGTGAAATCCTTGAAACTGGAAAGAACCTCATGGATTTGATACAAAATCTCAGGGATAATTTTTTAAATATTACCCATGCCTTTTGGGTAGTGGGCAAGGTTTTGAAGAGGTTACGTTCTCTTTCTCACACAGAATTGTGCTTCCAGGAAACAACAGCCTTCGGCCTCAATAGCTTGGCATCTTTCCCAGGCATTATAGCTCATTGCAGAGCTGAGTGTGCCTGCTACAGCAGGCGAGGGCTAAGGGCACCAGTTCTTCAACATATGCCTTCAGATGCTCCAGAAAAGTTGTAATTTGTTCAAATGATCACTACTGTGATTATATAGGATACCTTAAGGGAGAAAATCTTTCCCTAGGGGCAGGGTAGGTATGATTCCAGGGTCCAGGAAAGCCATCCCACTGGTCTTCAAAGAGCTCCCAAATGCTCTGACAAACCACCAAAAGCATATTTTAGGACTTGTCTTAATCTTAGGATTTTCATCTCTGAACATATATATATATTTGTATTATACATATTTTTTATTTGAGATGGAGTCTTGCTCTATCACCCAGGCTGTAGTGCAGTGATGTGATCTCAGCTCACTACAACCTCTGCCTTCTGGTTTCAAGTGATTCTTCTGCCTCAGCCTCCCAAGTAGCTGGGATTACAGGTGCCTGCCACTACGCTCGGCTAATTTTTATATTTTTAGTAGAGATGGGGTTTTGCCCTGTTGGCGAGGCTGGTCTCGAACTCCTGACCTCAAACAATCCGCCTGCCTCAACCTCCCAAAGTACTGGGATTACAGGCATGAGCCACTGCACCCAGCCTGAATATATGTATTTTTTCATGTCTGTGTATGCATATACGCACACGTAATTAAAGAATCGCTATAGGTCATCTATATGTTAGGAAGAAAGAATGAGTTTATGTTGAAGAAAGGGAGAGGTCAGGAGGGTCAAGGGCCTCTGCCTCCTCCCCCATCTTACTTGGGGCTGCTTGGGCACCTCCCTTTTCAGGGCCTTCTATTTTGAGAGTCTTACTAACTTAAGGTAAAAGTTAGTCATAACAAATTCTTGGTTTCAAAGACCTCACTTGCCCTGCAGCCCTTCCCCTGAGGGAGTCCCTTCTCTCCATCCTGTGATGGTCATAGGATCGCCAGCAGCTGGCCAAGAAAGGACGCTGCCTCTCAGATTCAGTTTCTCCAGGTTAGCCTCAGGTGTCTTGCTCTGTCGCTCAGGCTGGAGTGCAGTGGAGTGATCTCGGCTCACTGCAACCTCCGCCCCCCGAGTTCAAGCGACTCTCCTGCCTCAGCCTCCTGAGTGATTACAGGCGAGCGCTAGGATTACAGGTGCCCGTCACCACGCCTGGCTAATTTTTGTATTTTCAGTAGAGATGGGGTTTCACCATGTTGGTCAGGCTGGTCTCGAACTCCTGACCTCATGATCTGCCCACCTCAGCCTCCCAAAGTGCTGGGATTACAGGCGTGAGCCACTGTGCCTGGCAGTCCTTGTTCTTAAGTTTCCCCTGGAGAAAGCGAGCCCCTGGCATGGAGAAAGGCTTATCTTGGGCTTCACCTCAGCCAGTGATGCTTTCTCGGCTGCGTTCGCTCCATGGCATCCTGCCCTTTGCCCTGTTCTTATCTCTCTTTGTGTTGCCATCCCCCAGCTCTCTTACCAAAGCTGTAAGAACAGAGAAAGTCCCAGGAAGACAGCTCGTTCAGTCATCTCAACAACACCTCCGCAGAACCACCCACTGTGTGAGGACAAGCTGCTTAGACGCGTCCCCGTTACTGCAGCTACCGTCAGCCTCAGGGACAGGGAATGAAATACTAAAGAAAGGATGGGAATGGGAGACTCATAACCCATCTGGGCAACATTCGTGAGCACAATCCTGATACTCACCGACGTGGTGGCTGGTCAATGAAACATACATAGTGTTGTTTGGGGACTAACACTAACCCTTCCTTTTGACAGGGGAGGACACACAGCCATCATGGAACCCAAACCTCAGAAGAGTCCAGGTACCTGAGGGGTATAATCACAGAAGCAGAAATCTTTTTATTGAAAATGCCCCACAGTTTCCTTCAAGCTAACCAGGATACGGAACTTGGTGGTTTTTGTGTATGTTTTTGTTTTGTTTTGTTTGAGACAGAGTCTTGCTCTGTGGCCTAGGCTGGAGTACAGTGGCACGATCTAAGCTCACTGCAACCTGCCAGGCTCAAGCGATCCTCTAACCTCAGCCTCCTGAGTAGCTGGCACTAAAGGCATATGCCACCATGCCTGCCTAATTTTCGTATTTTTAGTAGACGGGATTTCTCCATGTTGATCAGGCTGGTCTCAAACTCCTGGCCTAAGGTGATTCCCCACCTCTCAGCCTCCCAAAGTGCTGAGATTACAGGCATAAGCCACCATGTCCAGCCCCAGAATCTAGTTTTGGTGGGGATAATGGGTGGCATTCTGTGACAATGATTCTTGGTTTGGAGAGTGTAGCAGGAACTGTTGGATTCAATTAATTATTGTGTAAGAGTTTACCTGTCTAGAAGTTTAGCATTTTCTTATTTTCATGAGCCAAATTTTCCATTCATTGCCCAAAGATGATGTTAATAGCAAACTATGGGCCAGCAAAGATAGGAGAATATTTTAATTTTACACGAAACTCACACTTAGAGAAGTGCCTGCATTGTCACCAGGGCTTATTATGAGGGTGGCTCAATGTATGGTATTCAAATATCTTTGCTCTTATTCATACATTTCTTTGTAGGTGAGTGGATAGAAAAGCTAAGTTTAGGATGAAGTCACTTAGAAGTTAAATTATCCAATTCAACTCAAAAATGTTTACAAAGCACCTATTACTAGTGAGTCTTTGTGCTTTGTGTTGCAGGGGATATACAGATTAATAAATAAGAGTCATTGCCCTCAGAGTTTTAAAATGTTGTTGGGGGGAGGCTGAGGCAGGTGGATCACTTGAGATGAGGAGTTTGAGACCAGCTTGGCCAACATGGTGAAACCTCATCTCTACTAAAAATACAAAAATTCGCTGGGCGTGGTGGTGTGCGCCTGTAATCCCAGCTAATCAAGAGGCTGAGGCAGGAGAACTGCTTGAACCTGGGAGGCAGAGGTTGCAGAGAGCCGAGATTGCACCATTGCACACCAGCCTGGGTAACAGAGCGAGACTCTGTCTCAAAAAAATAAAATAAAACCTTGTCAAGAACTTAAACACATGCACTGTGCTGGGAAATTAAGATTAGGCTGTGATGGAAATCATGAAATAAGTACAAATGCTGTGGATCTGAAGAAGAAAAAGCATATAAGTAGTAATGAGAATCCAGAGAGGTTTTATAGGAAAGGCATTTGAGCTAGACCCTATAGGAGGAGTAGGGATTTTAAAGAAATCAGAAAAAAGAGCACATTCCAGCAGAAGGAATGGCATGGCCAAAGCAATGAAATGGTATAGAAGCAGAATGTGTCAGAGCAGAATATACTTATAAGGTAGGAGAAGGGAAAATAGAGGATGAGGCTGCAGAAAGGTGTTGCCATATTGTGCCAGACCTTGACCGCATATGACAGGTAACCGCTGAAGCATTTTGAGCATTTTGAGTATGGAAGTGGCATGGTCAGATCCGCATTTTAGATTGGTCTTTTTTTTTTTTTTTTTTTTTTTTGAGATGGAGTCTCACTGTGTCGCCCAGGCTGGAGTGCAGTGGTGCGATCTCAACTCACTGCAACCTCTGCCTCCCGGGTTCAAGCAATTCTCTGCCTCAGCCTCCCGAGTAGCTAGGAGGGGCCCGCAACCACGCCTGGCTCAGTTTTTTTGTATTTTTAGTAGAGACAGGGTTTCACCATCTTGGCCAGGCTGGTCTTGAACGCCTGACCTCGTGATCCACCCGCCTTGGACTCCCAAAGTGCTGGGATTACAGGCGTGAGCACCGCACTGTTGGCCGATTGGTCATATTTTTAATAGCTTTATTGTAGTTTATTGTAATTGGCATACAATAAGCTATTATATATCTAAAGTGTACAACTTGATAGAAGTTTTGATATGAAACATATACAGGCATACCTCAGAGATATTTTAAGTTTGTTTCCATGCCACCACAACCAAGCAAATATCACAATAAAGCTAGTCACACGAATTTATTGGATTCCACAAAAGCTATGCGTACACTATACTGTAGTCGAGTGTGTAATAGCATTATGTCTAGGGAAATAATTTGCATACCTTAATTAAAGATATTTTATTGCTAAGATTTGCTAACAATTATCTGAGCCTTCAGTGAGTCACAGTCTTTTTGGGGGCAGAGGGTCTTGCCTCCATGTTGATGGCTGCTGAGTAATCAGGCAGGTTGTTGCTGAAGATGGGCGTGGCTGTGGCAATTTCTTAAAATAAGACAACAATGAAGTTGACCACATCGATTGATTGTACTTTCATGAAAAATTTCTCTGTAGCAAGTGGTGCTGTTTGGTAACATTTTATCCACAGTGGAACTTCTTTCAAAATTGAAATCAGTCCTCTCAAACCCTGACACTGATTTATCAACTAAGTTTATGTAATATTTTAAATCCTTTATTGTGATTTCAAAAATAAACACAGCATGTTCACCAGTTGTAGATTCCACCTCAAGAAAACACTTTCTTTTCATATTCCATAAGAAGCAGCTCCTCATCTGTTGAAGTTTCATCATGAGATTACAGCAATTCAGTCACATCTTCAGGGTTCACCTCTAATTCTAGTTCTCTTGTTATTTTCACCACATCTGCAGTGACTTCCTCCACCTAAGGAAGTTTTGAACCCCTCAAAATCATCGAGGAGTATTGGAATCTACTTCCTCCAGACTCCTGTTGACGTTGCTATTTTGACCTCCTTCTAGGAGGCCAGGTGTGGTGGCTCACGCCTATAATCCCAGCACTTTGGGAGGCCAAGGAAGTAGTATCACTTGAGCCCAGGACTTCCAGACCAACCTGGGGCTGCATGGTGAGGTCAAGGCTGCAGTGAGCCATGATCATTCCACTGCACTCCCACCTGGGTGACAGAGCAAGACCCTGTCTCAAAAACAAATAAACAAACAAAAAGAGTACAATGGTTCTTTAACTTTTAAAAGAATTTAAAGAAAAATAAAAATAACAATTTTAAAGCAAACAGTTTGGTGGCATTTAGCACATTCATCACTCCAGAAAAAAGGCTTACCCATAAAGCAGTTTCTCCCTGTTCTCCCTTTCCCCCCAGCCCCTGTTAACTGCTAATCTGCATTCCATCTCTAGGGATTTATGTAGCCTGGATATTTCACATCAATGAAATCATACAATATTTGACCTCTTGTGGCTGGCTTCTTTCACTCAGCATAACATTTTTGAAGTTCACCCACATTGTAGAATGTATCATTACTTCATTCCTTTTTACAGCTGACAAATATCCCATTGTCCATGTATGCCACAATTTGTTGATCCATTTATTAATTGACGGACATTTGTGCTGTTTCCATGTTTAGCTATCGTGAAGAGTGCTGTTTGAACTTGTGTGAACACGTACGTGTTTGAGTACCTGTTTCAGTTCTTTTCGGTATATGCCTAAGAGTAGAACTGAAGGATCATATACTAAGCCCGTGTTTAACTTTTTTAGAAATCACCAAAGTGTTTTCTGCAGTGGCTGAACCATTACACATTCCACCACCAGTGTATGAGAGTTCCAGTTTTTCCACATCCTTACCATTTTATTTTCCATGTTATTTTCCTTTTTGAAAAAAAGGTAGACCCCGGCACAGTGGCTCACTCCTGTAATCTCAGCACTTTGGAAGGCTGAAGTGATGGATCACCTGAGGTCAGGAGTTCGAGACCAGCCTGGCCAATATGGCAAAACCCCATTTCTACTAAAAGTACAAAAATTAGCCAGCCGTGGTGGCAGGCACCTGTAATCCCAGCTACTCGGGAGGCTGAGACAGGAGAATCACTTGAACCTGGAAGGCGGAGATTGCAGTGAGCCAAGGTCAAGCCAATGCACTCCAGCCTGGGCCACAGAGTGAGACTCCATCTCAAAAAAAAAAAAAAAAAAAGTTATAGCCATCCTAGTGAGCGTGAAGTGGTTTCTTATTGTAATTTTGATCTACATTTCCTTAATGACTAAATGCACTGCACAGCTTTTCTTGTGCTTATTGGCCATTCGCTTATTTTCTTTAGAAGAATGTCTGTTCAAGTTCTTTGTTCACTTTTTAGTTGAGTTGTTTGTCTTTTTGTGTTGCATTGTAAGAGTTCTTTATATATTCTGGATAGTAGGCCCTGGTCAGATATATGATTTTTGAATATTTTATCCCATTCTGTAGGTAGTCTTTTCACTTTCTTAATATCCTTTGATGCACAAAAGTTTTTAATTTTGATGAAGTCTAGTTTATCTATTTTTTTTGTTTGTTGCTTGTGCTTTTGGTATCATATCTAAGAATACATTGTCAAATCCAAGATTATAAAAATTTACACGTTTTCTACTAAAAGTTTTATGGTTTTAGCTCTCATGTTAAGGTCATTTATTTATTTTGAGTTAACTTCATTATTTGGGATGACATAGGGGTCCAACTTCATTCTTTTGCATGTGAATACTCAGTCGGCCCAGCACCATTTATTGAAAAGACTGTTCTCTCCCCATTGAATGGCCATGACCACTAATGTATGGGTTTGTTTCTGGACTCTCAATTCTATTCCATTGGCCTATGTGTCTTATCTGTCCTTATACCAAAACCACACTCTTGATTATTGTAGCTTTGTAGTAAGTTTTGAAATTGGAAAGTGTATGTAATCTTTGTTCTTCTTTAAGATTATTTTGGATATTCAGGGCCCCTTGGTATTTTCGATGATTTTGAGGATTAGCTTTTCCAGTTTTACAAGAAAAAAATGCCATTGGGATTTTAATAGAGATTGCATTGAATTTATAGATTGCCTTAGGTAGTATTTATATCTTAACAGTATTAAGTCTTCCAATTCATAAATATGGAATGTTTTCCCGTTAATTTATGTCTCCTTTAATTTATTGCAGCAATTTTTCTAGTTTGCAGTGTACCAGTCTTTTTATCTGCCTAGTCAAATTTATCCCTAGGTACTTTTTTTGGATGCTATTGTAAATGGAACAGTTTACATAATTTTATTTTTGGATTATTTACTGCTGGTTTATAGAAATACAGCTAATTTTTGTCTGTTGTTCTTGAATACTGCTGAATTTGTTTATTAGCTCTAGTAGTTTTTGGGGATTCTTTGGGATTTTTAACATATGAGATTATGTCACTTGCAAACAAATGATTTTACTTCATTCTTTTCAATTTGGATGTTTTATTTATTTTTACTTATTTTGGATGCATGTTTTAATGTTTTAAATAAGTTTGCTAAGAGTTTTCAATCAAGAAGAGTGATGTTAGCCTCACAGAATGAGTTGAGAAATATTCCCTTCTCTTCAATTTTTTTGGGAGCCTTTGTGTAGAATTGATTATCTCTTGCTTACATGTTTGATCAAAGGGAACAACAGTACAGCCACTTGGGCCTATATGAAGAATTTTTAACTACAACTCCAATTTCTTTAATAACTATAGGAGGCTATTCAGGTTATCTATTTCTTCTTCAGTGACCTTTGTTGGTGTAGTTCAAGGAATTTTTCAGTTTACCTAAGTTGCCAAATTTATTGGAATAAAGTTGTCCATATTTATTTATTATCCTTTTAATATCAGTAGACTCTGTAGATATGTCCCCTCTCTCCTCCTAATATTGGCAAATTGTGTCTTCTCTCCAGTTTTTCTGGTCTATCTGCCTACGTAGAGGTTTGTTAACTTAATCTTTTTAATGGATTAACTTTGGTTTCATTGGTTGTCTCTGTTGTTTTTCTGTGTTCTCTTTCATTGAATTCCACTTTTATCTTTATTATCTCCCTTCCTCTATTTAGTTTAGATTTGTTCCTTTTTTGTTTGTTTGTTTTTAGTTTAGTTTCCTGAAACATTTCAGTTTCAGGTGGAAGCTGAGGTAATTAATTTGAGACTTTTGTTCTTTTCAAACATGGCCATTTCTAACATAGGCATTAAAATTTTTTTTCCCTAAGTACTGCTTTAGTGGCATCCACAAATTCTGATATCTTGTGTTTTAATTTTCATCCAGTTCAAAAAACTTTCTAATTTATTTTTGGGATTTTTTAAATTTAGAGTTTATTTGTTTCAGGATCTTTTAAGAGGTCTTTCTGTTATTGATTTATAATTTGATTTCATAGTGCTCTGAAAACATGATTTATATGATTTGAATGCTTTTTAATTTATTGAGACTTGTTTTATGGCCCAGAATATAATCTATATTAATAAATGTTGCATGTGCCCCTGAGAAGAATGTATACTCTGTTGTCATTGAGTGGAGTGTTCTATAAATATCAATCAAGTAAATTTGGTTGGTAGTGTTGTTCAAGCCTACTGTATTCTTGCTGATTTTCTACAAAATTTAAGAGAAGGGAATATTTCTCGACTCATTCTATGAGGCCAGCATTACTCTTCTCGATTGAAAACCCTTAGCAAACTTATTATTTAAAACATTAAAAATGCATCCAAAATTTTAAAAATCGATTTTAGCACTATTTGTTCTATCAATTCTTGAGAGAGGGATATTGAAATCTCTGACTATAATTGTGGATGTGTCCATTTATTCATGCAGTTCTATCAGTTTTTGCTTCATGTATTTTGAAGCTCTGTTATAGGGGCATATATGTTTAAATTGTTATGTCCTCTTAGGATTAATTCATCCCTTCATTATTATGAAATGATATTCTTTGTCCTTGGTAATATTATTTGCTGTAAAATCTACATTGATGTTAATATAGGCACTCCAGCTTTCTTTGACTAGCGTTGGCATATCATATCTTTTTTTCAAGTTATTTCCTTGTAACCTACTTGTATCTTCATCTTTGAAGTGTGTTTCTTACAGGCAGCATAGAGTTGAGTCTTGTTTTTTTATCCAATCTGGTCATCTCTGTTTTTTAATTGAGGTGTTTAGACCATTTACATTTAACATGATTATTGATACAGTCAGGTTTAAGTGTATCATATTATCATTTGTTTTCTATTTGTCCCATTTGTTATTTGTTCTCCCTTTCCCCCTTTTCTGCCTTCTTTTGGAATAATCGAATTTTTTATGAATCCATTTTATCTCCTTTATTGGTTTATTAGTCATTACTTTGTTTTGTTATTTTAGTGATTGCTTTAGGGTTTACACACATCACAGTCTAACTTCAAGTGATAGTATACCAATTCACATATAATAAAAGAACTTGACAAAAGTGTATTTCCATTTTTCCCTATTGGCCTTTATGCTACTGTTGGAATGCATTTTACTTATACATATGTTATAATCTGCACAATACATTGTCATTATTTTTGTTTAAACAATTAATGTTTTAACGTTTCCAATAATAAGAAAATAATTTCATACATTTTCCCCAGTAGTTACCATTTAAATTCAGATTTTTATGTTATCATTTCCCTTCTTCCTGAAGGACTTCCCTTCGCATTTCTTATGCTGTAAGCCTCCTAATGATGAAATATTTCAGCCTTTGTATATCTAAAAAGTCTTTAAATTGCCTTCATTCTTAAAAGACATTTTTGCTGAATGTAGAATTTTGAATGAGAGTATTTTTTCAGTACTTTAAATATAGTTTGTTTGTTTTGAGATGGAGTCTCACTCTATTGCCCAGGCTGGAGTGCAGTGGTGCTATCTTGGCTCACTGCAACCTCTGCCTCCCAGGTTCAAGCCATTCTCCTGCCTCAGCCTCCCAAGTAGCTGGGACTACAGGCTTGCACCACCACGCCCGGCTAATTTTTTATTTTTGTAGAGACAGGGTTTCGCCATGTTGGCCAAGCTGGTCTCAAACTCCTGATCTCAGGAAATCCACCACCTCAGCCTCCCAAAGTGCTGGGGTTACAGTCCTGAGGCACCACACCCAACCCTTAAATATATTGTTTTACTTTTTCTTGTTTGCATTTTTTTTCTGATGAGAAATCAATTTCTCTGTTTCTTGTCTTTGCTCTGTATGCAATAGGTCTTTTCTTCCTCTGGCTACTTTTTTTTTTCTTTATTGCTGGTTTTGAACAATTCAGTTATGACATGTCTTGATGTACTTTTCTTTGTGTATCTTGGTGCCCCGCCTCATTGAACTGCTTGGATCTCTGGGATTACAGTTTTAGGTTTATAAAATTGTTAGCATTATTACTTCAGATATTTTTTATTTCTCCCTCTCTCACTTCAGGGACTCCCATTACTTATATACTAGGCTACTTGAAATTGTCCGCAGTGTACTGGTGCCCTTTTTGAGTTTTAAATTATGTTCTAACTCTTTGTTTATGTTGTTAGTTACAGTTGCCATGCCTTTAAGTGCACTAATCTTTTCTTGTACAATATTTAATCTGCTCTTACTCCCATCCAGTGTTGTTGCTGTTTTTTTTGAGACACTGTAGTTTTCATCTTTAAAATTTCACTTTGGGTCTTCTTTATATCTTTTATCTCTCTCCCTAACTTCTTGAAAATACAGTGATAATAACTGCTTTAATTACTTTCTCTGCCAATTCTAACATCTGTGTCAGTTCTAGGCCTGTTTTGATTGATTGACTTTTCTTCTCATTATTGATCATGTTTTCCTTCCTCTTTGTATGCCTGGTAAATTTTGATTGACTGCCAAACATTGCAAATTTTACCTTGTTGGGTCCTGAGTATCTTTGTATTCCTATGAATCTTGAGCTCTGCTCTGGGATGCAGTTAAATTTTTTGGAAACAACTTTCTTCTAAGTCTTTTATGATTTTTTTAGGTGGGTTTGGAGCAGTGCTCAGTGTAGAGCTAGTAATTAGTGTAGGGCTAATTATTCCTCACACTGAGGCAAGACATTCCTGAGTATTCTACCCAAAGCCCTGTAAACTATAAGTTTTTCCAGTCTGGCTGGAGGTAACAGGCACTTTTTCTGAAACTCTGATGTTTTTTAATGGTTCTTTCTCTGGCCTCAGGTAGTTTCAGCACACACATGTGTTAATCAACACTCTTGAATACTTGAGGGAGACACTATATAGCAGACAAAAGCAAAACCACTCACTATTGAAAATGGAGTGGCAGAAGTGATTAAATAAAGAAGTTTCTACAATGTTAACTGCTTCTCTATAAGTGATGAAATTATAGGCAGTTTTAATATTTTCTATATTTTCTAAAATGTCTACAATAAATATGTATTACATTCACTACTTAGAAAAACACAATGTTGTTAAACACAGTGTTGTTATTTTTGTTTTTTTCATTTTGGGTTTGTTTTTGTTTTAGCTTGGATTTGCTTCCACATCCAGGCTATAGGTTTAGTTTGTCCTCAGTTTTGGAAAGGGCAGTCTTTACTAAAAAATTAGAGCCTCTTTATTAAGTGAAAACAGACTCAAGATTTGGTAATACAGTATTTGGTAATAGCTGGGGCTATTAGGATAGTATCCAGTAATTCTGGGGAGGTGGCTGTGTTTACCTTCCCTCCTTTTCCAACTCCTACAGCAACTCTACCTGTCCCCCTTCCCCAAATAGTTTTTGCCACTTCATTTTTAATAGCAGGTGCTTTTGCTTTTGTTTGCTAAGCCAAAGGGCAATGCAGAATTATCATGCTTCTGCAATGGAAATAGAGCCAAATCTTTGCTCACACGTAGAGAGCCAACGACATACTCTAGAAACAGAAAGCCAGACAGGTGTGAGCTGAATTAACATGGTTTCAAATGTTGTTTGAATGAAGGTCTCGGCTGTGGAGGAATAAGAATCATACATTTGGTCGTTTGTTTTCTTGGGTTATTATAGGTGTCCTTTTCCATAACTACTGAATAATCTGAAGGTCTTTCCAGAGATACACAGTGTTTTCCAATTGAGGCAGTTCTTTTCAGAAATTTATGAGGAACAAACTGAGTTCTGTTCACTTTTATTAGGCAAGCAATTTACATTTTCTTATGAAAATGAAGTCTGCAAACAAGATTACTTTATTAAATCACCACCTTCTCAGCTGTTCTTCTCTGTGGTAAGTATTTGCTGTGATTTAACAAGCCTCCCACCAGCCTCATGAGCATTTTAAAAAATCCTTTCTTTTCCTCTGAGATTTAACTAAGACAAAATCTTTTTATTTTTCAGACCTCTTGGAAAAAGCGGTTTTTCATCCTGTCAAAGGCTGGGGAAAAGAGCTTTAGTCTTTCCTATTATAAAGACCATCATCATCGAGGTTCCATTGAAATTGATCAGTGTGTATCCAAGCAAGAAAACTTTTTTAACAACAAATACTATAAAGTCAAACAGTAACAAGTTGCATGCAAATTGAAATTTACATAATTGACCAAAGGAAACTGCTTCAAGCTTATTATAATATTTGTGACTGAATAGGAGCTAAAATAGTGAGCACTTTGAGTTAAAAGATAGTTGAATATTTGTTTCATATTGTATGTCATACTTGGTAAGTCTTTAATTAACAGGCATTCAGTTAAGGAGTTTGATTCACGTAATTTGTGGATGAGAGGGAGCAGATGAAATTGTCATTTTATAAAGTCAAGATAGAGTTTTAAAAAATATTTAGATCAGCTTTTTTTGGTCTTCTTTTTAATAAATTGTGCACCCCAAAATTGAAAAACATAATTTGTGGAATCAAGAATCCAATTAAAATAGAAATTTTTGAATCTTAGGCTAAACAAAATAATTTCAATTAACCAGATCAAAAAATCCAAACTTATCTTCTAAAATTATTGAACAATCTTAGAAACATGAATCCAGCACATCTAAAGTTTTACTCCATTTGAATCCAAATATAAAATATTAGTCAGTTTTCTATTTCTGTATTTACCTTGGTTTAATACTTTGTATCTATATCTAATAGAAATTCCAGTGTAGAAGTTGGCATAAGTAACCAGGAAAAGATGCAATCTGTGCAGAAGATGTTTAAATGCCACCCTGATGAGGTCATGTCCATCAGAACCACTAACAGGGAATACTTCCTCATCGGCCATGACAGGTGAGAGAAGTAAGACAATGCAGAATGTCTACCGCATGCAAAATAAAAACAAACCAAAAAAAAAAACATTTTATACCAATAAACATGTTCTGAACCCATGCTACAAACCTCAAATGCCATCTTGGCAATATTCGTTATTTGTTAAAATATCTTGAAAAGTTACTGAGCTAGTTTCCTAGGGCTGCCGTAACAAAGTACCTCATCCTGGGTAACTGTGAACAACAGAAATTTATTGTCTCACTGTTCCAGGGGCTAGGAGTCCTAAATCAAGGTATTGGTAGAGCCATGCTCTCTCTCTGAAGACTCCAGGGAAGGATCTGTTCCAGGGGCCTCTCCTAACTATTGGTAGTTCCCTTGGCTTGAGGCAACATAACTCCAGTCTTCACATGGTGTTCTCCCTGTGTGCATAGCTCTGTGTCCAAATTTCCCCTTTTTATAAGAACATCAGTAATATTGGATTAGGAGCCCCCTCTATTCCAGTATGACCTCATCTTGACCAATTACATCTGCAATGACCCTCTTTCCAAATAAGGTCACATTCTGAGGTACTGGGATATGGAACAGAAACACACAAATTCGGCGGGGAGGGTACATTTCAACCAATAACAGTCACCATCACACCAGAAGCATTCCATGTAAAAGAACCCAATACAAAAACATCTACACAAGCTACATATATTAGGGAGAAACTAGGCTTGCCCCCAAAGGAGTCTGCAGTTTTTAAGAGGGGCTTCTGGTCCTAGCAAAGTGCCTAGTGGACTCTTCATGGATGATTACCTGCTTGAGGGAGAGGCAAAGCTGGTGTGGGAGAGACTGTGCAGAGGAGGCGGACAGTGCCGAAGCCAACATACAAAAAACCCTGATCTGTTTCAGATTGACCAAAGCTTTCTTTTAAGTTGTCCTGTGAGTCCATAGAAAAGATGTGATTATACAAATTCATTCAAGCACATTCTTCATCAACACATGCACTCCCTAAGGGAAGGCCCACCTGCATAGTTACACAAAAATGGCACTGACAGGTTAGGGGGCTTGCTTGAGAACACAAAGGAAATCAGTGTCAAAGCCAAAAGCCCCAAACCCTGTGATTACTACTATTATTTTCTATTTTTCTTCCCTTTCTCTGAGCTTTCCTTGCAGAGGTGGCTGAGCATTAATTCTAGTGTGCAAACGTGGAGGTGGTGAGGCTATTTAAGCTACTTAGGAAAAATTCTTATTTCGCTGGTACCTGCTCTCACCATCGTTCTAACATTCATAAAAGAATCCTTCTCTGGTTCAAAAGGAGTACAGGCACTATTGTTGCCACATGCCAGCTGAAAGTTTATTCCTATCAACAGGGAGAAGATTAAAGACTGGGTCTCCTTCATGTCATCATTTCGCCAGGATATAAAAGCAACACAGCAGAACACAGAGGTGACTCCGTATCACTAATAAAATAACAGGGCACCTGAACACGACCCTCTTTCAATAGAAAACAATGGTAGCTTTCCTTTGCCTCCTTAGCAACTGGCTTTAATACAAGGAATAAATAAGTGAGAACATGTACATCCTTATTACTTTTTATGATTAACAATAGAAAAAAACTCTTTTATGTTTTGTGAGAGAGCTAAAATACAGACACTTCAGATTTTTATTATTGTGGTAGAGGGAAGAAAAGTTAACTGTGGCATTTTTAAGTAGTAGCTAGAATATAGTATTTTCCATCATTGTTATTCAAGGTGCATGACAAGCTCCCTTTTGAATGACTAAATCTAGGGCAGTTTCTAGAAAAATTTTACATGTACCTTGCATTTTTAATATAATATCTCTTTCATGTACGTGCTTAGTAGTTTTAAGTTTTAAATTTATTTCAAAAAGGCCTCTGCTAATGTTCCCAAGTCATTTCTCAGGGCAGATCTTTATAGATGGAACTTTGGTCCCTAGGTATCTTTTTTGACATGTTTTCTAGGTTGTCCCATGCTTACAGCAAAAGCCAAAGAGAAGGAGAAATCAAGGCATGCCTTCAAGTAGACTGAAGTGATTAGAGCAAAGGGAACTGGGGTGGAGGGTGTCAGAAAGAGACACAGTTGAGAAGACAGGTTGAGGCAAACGCTGGTCATCTCTGAGGGTCAGGCTAAATGTCCTCAAGGGTTTGGAAACAGGAGAGAGACAAGTTTGGCTCTTTTGTTGGTGAAATAATGCTGGCAGGCCAGTGGCATGAATGTTAGATCACTGTGGGGAAAGACAGGAGGCAAGGAGCCCAGCAGAGAGGCTGCTGTTTCATTCCAGAGATCAACTGTGCCCTGACTGATTCCTTTTTTTGTGAGCAGGAGGAACTCTCATTGGGTAATAAAAGAAGCCTCTTCTACCCCAGCCCTCTCCTTGGCCCTTCCAGCACACAGGAGGCTGTTGGCTCCAGCTCACCAAGAAATGGTCTCCCAGACAAGGTAATGGGGCTCACTTCTTTCTCAGGACACCACACCTGGGAGTCAGCTAATGCTTAAAAATCCTACCAATTAGCAATTGAATTTAACCATGCCCACCTTCCTCAAAGCCCGATGCACTATAAGAATGATTCTTAGCCCTGATGTTTATCCCACACCACAGATGAGCCTCACTCAGGGCTTGCCCTGAATACCTCTCAGTGTATTCATTCATTTTGGATGCTCTTGATATGCTTTGGGTATGCTAGGGTAAGACCCCTTTGCTAAACCAAAACCTAGCTGGCAACTTGCTTCCTTTCTTTCACACAGAGGGCACAGAGCCCTCTGCCAAAAGATTTCCCAGACACTACCTGATTTCTGCCCATTCTGTCTGTACTCCTCAGGCAAAGGCTGAGTTTCTTGTTAATTTCTTCCCTTTACCCTGATCAATCTCGCTTCTCATTCATTATAGCTGTCTATCACTTCATCCTCATTTCTAATGAAATCCATTTGAAGACATAAAATATAATGTACCTGCCTCTTGAAAGCGACTTGTAATTGGACTTTCAGCTTTCTTGGATTTGCAGTGTTCCCAACTTGGGATATTAGTCATAAACATGCTGAGTGGTTTTGTTCTCTGGCACGGACACTATTTTGTCTCTTAGAGACTTATCCATTGACTTTGCCCTGTCCATGTATACCAAGCACATCTAATGAGTTCTAGTCCCTTATTTTATCTAGTTGGTAGCTCTCCAACTATTTTGAAAGCTTTTTGTAGCATATCAAATTCACCATGCCAAATACCTCACCTCAGTTCTTCATTCAGTGAGTAGAAACGGTGGTATGCAGCAGTTAGGAAGCTTCACCCTTTTCTGTAAGTGGCTCTTGCTTTTCACTCATGATATCTCCTTCCCCCTAGAGATAACATTATTGGTCATTTTGTCTTTTCACACTATAGATCCAGTGATTTTTAAACCAGCTCGAGTTGACAGTACCATTTGCCTTGCTGGGTGGTGGTGGTGTTTTTGGCTAAATTAAGCGGGCTTCCTTTACCTCCAACTCAGCATGATCTGGCTCCATGAGCTTGGAGCTTAAAACATGGACAGAACTTAAACATACCTATATTTTATAACTTGACTTTTTTTTCTAGAGAACATTCAGGGTCTTTCCAAACCCCCTGCTCTGAGGCATTGTTCTTGGAATTTTTCTGCCATGCAAAGAAGCTACTTTAGTAGAATATTGTGTATCTATGGGGAAGGGGAGGCAATAGTGCTTGAATCTAGATCACCTGGAAACCTATAATTCATACTATCACATGATCAACACAACCAAATTCCATTGCTATGGAAACAATAGAAGTGTGTGAACAGAACACAAAAGAAAAATATGGAGCAGGAATAGGAAAGGTGCAACGCCTTGATTCTGGGTTAATTACATTCTTAAATGGCACTGGATGATTACAGGAAAAAGATGAGGGTGGCAACTCCAGAGCTTAGTGACTTAGAATACTACCCACAGGGCTGGTCACAGTGGCTCACGCCTGTAATCTCAGCACTTTGGGAAGCCGAGGCAGGCGGATCACAAGGTCAGGAGTTTGAGACCAGCCTGGCCAATATGGTGAAACCCCATCTCTACTAAAAAATATACAAAAATTAGCTAAGCATGGTGGTGTGCACCTGTATTCCCAGCTACTCAGGAGGCTGAGGCAGGAGAATCACTTGAACCCAGGAGGTGGAGGTTGCAGTGAGCCAAGATCACACCACTGCACTCCAGCCTGGAGGACAGAGTGAGACTCCGTCTCAAAAAAAAAAAAAAAAAAAAGAATACCACCCACAGGAGAAAACCACTTGTTCTGAGTGACTGTTCCAAATGGTAGAGAAAAAAAGCCTGAGTGATGTGCTTATATGTTTTCACCCTCAGTGGCGACTCAGACTCAAGAGGTAAGTTCAAGTTGTGTGAGCTTCTGGATGTAATCTTGGAAGACCCTCTTGTCTTTTTTAACCCAACTAATTTATTATGGCTTTTCCAGAATGCATGTGATTTAATTCTATCTCTTGCAAAGAAAAAGCAAAGCATTTTTATCTCTTTTCTTCAGCATTTAATGGAACAAAGTTCTCCAGGATTTAGGCAAGCTCATCTACAAGATTTATCAGAAACCACTCAAGATGTGAAGGAAGAGAATCATTATCTCACTCCTCGAAGTGTTCTTTTAGAGGTAACCCCTTCTTGTCCATTCATCATTTGTTTCTTTAACAAATATTTACCCTGCCATGCACTTTTCGTGCAATATTAGGCTATGGTCAGTGGGAACACAGAAGTAAATCAAATACAGATGACGTGCTCATGGCGCTGACACTTGACTAGGAGACAGCTGTAATACAAGACAGAAGGGTTCTATGCTGAAGGGAGATGCTTATAAAATACCAGGGGTGCATGAGCAATGGGAGGAGGAGATGACTTTCAAACAAAAGATCAGGAAGATTTCAGGGATGAGATGGACATTAGACCATACATGATGAGTAAAATTTGGATGTGGGGGATTGCCTTGAGGAGTCTTTCTGCATTCTTAGCAGAAAGAATAATGTGAGCCAAGGTCCTTGGGTGATCAGTTGTGTGCTGTGTATCAATCAGTCTATTGATCAGTAGGAAGCCCTTACTGAATGACTTCTGAGCAGTAGTCACTGTACTGTACTGGGCATGGTGGCTAAAGTAATGAGCCTGACATCAACCTGCTGTCAGAGTGCATAGTCTTGTCAATTACCACAGGATAATGCTGCACAAAAGACATGGTCCGTATGCTCCGGAAGCAATAGAAAAAGCACAGATTTTCTCTATCAGAGTCAAGGAAGGTTTCTGGGATGAACTGCCATTTGATACACATATGGGGAATAGTTCAGTGAGGCTGCAACCTAGAGTGCGTGAAAGGCATAGTGGGAGATAAACAGAAGAAAAGAGCCAGCCCATGATGGGTCCTGAATGCCAAGTTGACTTCATTCCGTAGACAGCATAGGGGAAGGGATGGCTTCTGAGTTGGGAAGTGTCAAAACCTGAATTATCCTCCATTAGTATTAACTGAGCAGCTATATCTGCCATGGACTATAGAGAGAAGAGAATGGAAGTGAGAGATAGGAAGACAGAATGGAGGGTGGGAATGCTGTGTCATTTCCCAAACTGGGGGTTTTCCGTAAGATGGTGATGTATGTTTATATAAAAGAAACATTCTGGGGTCAAATAAGTTCCGGAAACACCCAGTTAAAATAAGTTAAACAAGCTTCTTAGCAGAATTCTCAGAGCATTTAGTATGCAGTGGTGCATTGTAAATAGTCAAGCCAGATACAACACATGGCATTTCCCAAGCTCCTTTGAGCACAGAGTTCTTCTTTCACCAAAATATTTTCATATTTGTGTTTCCTGGGATGCAGTCTTTTATGATAGTCCAGCCAACCAATCAGATGTGTACTGAGCATCAGTTATAGGCCTGGCCTTTGCCAGGTACTTTATGATAAGTAAAGTCTAGTAAAGCAGACAAAACTAAGCTAAAAAGACCAAAAATAAATAAATAAATAAATAAATAAATAAGCAAAAAACTATGCAATGGAAATTGAGAGAAAGGAGAGCTCTGCCGTAGCTGAGGTGATCAGAGGGGGCTGTGGGACTTCAGCCAGGCCTGAACATGATTTCAGTAGGCCGAAAGGAAAGATGGCACTCGAGGTGAAGAAGACAGCATGAACATGGCGATGGAACAGCACCATTTGCAGGGGGCCAATGGGAAGACTGGCTTGACTGGAAGGAAGGTTTCCATCATGGGTTAACAGTGAACTTAGGTAGGCCATAGGGTTTTTGAGCAATCATTGCCACAAGTGACTCTCTTTGTTCTAAGAGGTCTATTGAGAGCTTCCTAAGGGCAATATTTTTCTAGAACATTGTAGCATCCCTGAAGCCACTTGGGCTGCCTGTGAGCATAGTAACCTGAGACCAGCTTCACACTGGGTCAAAGTCTTTGTCCCAGCCAAGTTCCATGATCCTATAGTAGAACTGATTGGGGAAATGCTTTCATGTCATTAAGTGCCTAATGGTGAAACAGAAAGATAAATAGCAATTTAGTTCAATAGAAATAACACTTGTATCAGGAGCATGAGGTATCCAGGAGAAGAAAATTGACTTTGAGTCCTCCAGAAGCTTTGCTGGTTCAGTCTCACAGAGGTAAGGTTGGTTGATATTTCTCAAATGAGAACCACGTTCATCCACTGGAAACTGTACCTCTATGTTAGAGCCCAGAGCTGTTAATACTAGAAATAAGAAGGTACCTGACTTATCGGTAAACTGGGATTCTTACGTCCATTCCTCTTATCTACAGTTGGATAATATCATTGCTTCCAGTGATTCTGGTGAATCCATTGAAACTGATGGTCCAGACCAGGTCTCTGGAAGAATCGAGTGTCATTATGAGCCAATGGAATCCTAGTAAGTCAAAGTGCCGTTTAAAAATTTGATGTTTGCTCATCTGCTGTTACGGAACAATGATTGTCAGTTCATTTCAACAGTTGATAAACTGATGCCAAACATTACCACAGACCAGGTTCCACATATTATTCAGTCATCTCAACACACAAAGGGAGTCATGTCCCTACCCACAGAAAACCACCGATGACATCCTCAGGACCTTTTCTGTCTCCTGAGGAAGTTATCTTCTACTTTGCATTATGTTTCTCACACTCTCACTTCTGTCCTCCAAACACTGTAAAGGGTAATTTTTATTCCATATCTATTTTTAGAAGGAAAGTTTGTTGGATTTGATTCTAGCTGGGACTGTGATTCTGACAGTTGGACATACTTCAAGACCTTGCTAGTCTTCACATGGCTGTTAGCTACTTCAATCTGACACACACAGGGGAACACTGTAAAAACACATGCTAAAATAGGCCTTGTTTTAACTTCTTATACTCTAGTTTTTTCAAAGAGATGTCCCATGAGTCTGTGGATAGCAGCAAAGAGGAACCCCAGACCCTTCCAGAGACCCAGGATGGGGGCCTCCACCTGCAAGAACAAGGCTCAGGAATTGATTGGTGTCTTTCCCCTGCCGATACGGAAGCACAGACCACAAATGACCAAAAGGGGTCGTCCTCACTAACTGTTGTGCAATTGTCTATATTAATCAAGTAAAACCCTAATTTCTAAAACTTTATGGGCCCTAAGAGCAAGGCAGTCTCCCTCCCACTTTTTTACTTAGAATTTAAATTTTAAAGCTGTTGCTAAAAATCTCCAAGTCAGCCAAAAACTTGACCATCTTCTCCCTGTCATTGATGTTGTGGCCAAGGAGAGGGGATGACAGAGCTGAAGTAAAGCAGTTCCCGGGTCTGGGGGTGGCATTTTCAGCTATTTTTAAAAATTCCCCCTTGGCTACTCTTTCAGGTCCCAGGACTCGGGATCCACACCAATCTGAGTAGCATGTCACTCAGTTTTCCCATGAGTGTAATTATGGGCATGCAAGTTGCCTGAGGCTTATTTATAGACCAGGAGGGGGTTATTTAGGTTTTAAGTGATACCAAGAGCATTTGGTACGATTGATGTAATTTTAACTCCTTTCCATGCCTTCTTCTACGGAATCATTTCTAGCAGAGAAATATGTAGACTGGCCTGATGTGGACAGTTATATAACCAATTTAGTCCACTTTTCCCTCCGTTCCCATAGCCTACCATCCACTACCACATCCCAAGAGGATTTTTCAGTAACTTAAATTTATATTATTCTCCAAATGTTTTGGACAACCTTTACCTGGATAATATCATCTCAGAAATAGAGGCCAAAAGTCTACTCAGAAAGTACAGCTTTGAGAGCCAGGGCCAGTTGCCTGATGTGACTTTTACAAATATCTTGTTCATAGTAATATCCCTGATGAAAGCCAAGTGGAGAAACTGAACATTTTCCTTTCTCCTCCTGATGTCATCAACTATCTTGCTCTCACAGAAGCCGCAGGACGGATATGGTAGGTTGGAGATTTGACTGTTGTGGATTATAAATGGGGCTGGAAGCTTTGAAGACAACAATTACATCTTGAAATAGTGTATTTGGCAACACTGACTAGGGTTGGGGCGGGGGAGCTTGGACTGTTGTCTCGCTGTTGTTACAAAAATGTCTTTGATTGAGGCAGAAATCAGGGTCTTGTTGTGCAGGAAAGTCAGCTGGGAGGTGAAGTGGGGAATAACAGGACCCAAAAGTTCAGGAAGCAGCCATTTGTGACTCCTCGAAGGGAGGAAGAATGGGCGGGGATACAGATGGCCCAAGGACATCATTTCCAATCACTGTACAATGAGTATTTGATGAATGAGTGAAATTAGTGAAGTCAACAAGAATCAGAGGTCTAAAAGAAGAAAGCATATCAGCTTCTAAGACTTCCAGATACAAGGTTAAAAAAAAACAAAAAACAAAAACTGCTAGTCATGGACACAGACACAAAAGACTGAGTGGCAGAGAATGTTCTTAAAGCAATCACTGTCTATTTGATATGGCATTTTTTTAAAAGACTAATTTATTTTGATGGAAGATTTCACCTTCATAAGGGAAGAAAGCTCTTTAATGTAAACACTACACATTAGTTGTCTTACAAGTTCTAAGAAGGGAGGAACCACATCTTCCATTTTTTTTAAACAGTCCACCATCTAAGGCTCAATACACACTTGACTGAAACTGTGGACTCCTCCATAACTGAGCTGCTTCATTCCTTAATTCACTTATTTGTTCATTAGATATTCATTGTGTAATCATTACACCCTCACTTCCAACAAACGCTGAGCACTCTTTCTTTACTTGGAACCATGGGGTTTAAAAAATTAAAAAACAAAACAAACAAAAAGGTGACATCATACTTCTGGGGTCATGTAACCTGGTAAAAAAAGACAGCCACACAAACAAGTAAATGTAAAACGCATTTTATTTAAAAATGTAACAAATCAGGTACTCAAACAATGTAATAGAAGTCCAGGGGTAGGGGAGAGAAATTATAGCAGAGGAATGGGATGTAGGATTTCATGGGCCTTTGTAAGGGCGCTATAATTTGAGCTGGGCTTTGGAGGAAGGATTAGGCTCCTATTGCAGTGACAGAGGAAACAATATTCTAAAAAGAAGGAGATAGTCTACTTCAGAGGTGGTGCCACGTGACCTAGAATCAGGAGACCCTGTAGACTCCATGCGTGCCCTGCCTTCCTGGCCAGCTGAGCCTCACACTGGTGTCGGATGTTGTATTCCCACTGCAGTGTGTCCCAGTGGGAAGGCCCCCCACGTCTGGGATGCATATTTTGCCACGGAGATCATCTGTTGGCAGTGAATGGCCTGAAGCCCCAGAGCCTGGAGGAGGTCTCCTTGTTTCTCACCCGGTCCATCCAGAAGGAGGTGAGTCATACTGACCAGCCCTGAACAGGGCAAATCAGTACCCAGAAGGAAAAAGATCAAGGTCTTAGATGGAGTCTGAGAAGTACCCTGAATACAAATAAGGCTCATTCTTCCACTACCAAGTGCAAATAACAGAATGTTCTTTCAGGACTCTCTCAGGATTCTTTCATATCAAGTAGCATTTGGAGAAGGCACTGGGCTAAGAGACAGAGCACCTGGGTTCAGGACCTCAGATCGGCATGATGTAGCAAAAAGAGCTTGAATGGAATCAGACTGGTGCAGGGATTTCAAAACAGCTTCTTCAACCAATTTGTGCCTCAGTTTTCTTTTCTGTAAAATTATGACTAATGATGGTGCTGGTTGTTGGATAATTAAATGAGGTAATATGTGTAACGTGCTTACAAAGGTGACTGGCACATATTAGGTGCTCCATAAAGCTGCTAGTTACTTTTACTTCTACTACAACTGATCATGCAATGTTATTCAAGCCCATTTTTTAAAGCCTCAGTTTCCTCATCTCAGAAATCGTTACAGCCCTAACTTCCTCATAGAATATTACAAGAATTAAACATAATATGTGGTGCCGGGTACGGTGGCTCACACCTGTAATCCCGGCACTTCGGAAGGCCAAGGCAGGAGGATCAATTGAGCCCAGGAATTCAAGGTTACAGTGTGCTATGATTGCACCACTGCACTCCAGCCTGGAAGACAGAGCGAGACCCTGTCTCAAAAGAAAAACAACAACAGACCTCCCCTAATAATATATGAGTATGCACTAAGTATGTTGTTTTCTCAAGGACCAGCTGTTGTCCTGCATTATCACTGCAGTCTTCATGGGTTAATTTGTTCCCTGGTCTACTTTTCTTTCTAACTAGCCCTGTGACCTTAGGAAATTCACTGCCTTCTCTGGGCTTCAGCTTATTCTCACTAAAGTGAGAGGTTGTTTTTCAAACTGTGCTTCTTGCATCCCCAGGACGGAGGTGAAAGGAGAGGAGAGGAAGGAGAGAGTATGCTGGGTCTTCAACTGGAGAAGCTTACATTTATCTTTTATCTTTTATGAAAAAAGATTAGTCCAAAATACTGGACTTTCCTGTTAGCTTTCCTTAAGAAACAGTTCTTTGGCTTCAAATTTCTGAAAACCATTGTATTAGATGATTTCCAAATTTCTTCCAGCTCTGGGAATTTTGTGATTGTGTAGCGTATCTATATTAAGAACGTGTCTTACCTCTTCTGCACTACGAAATAATCCTGTTGGTCACACAAATTGTGCCATCCCTGTTACTCATTACCCTAAATGAGTAATCCCAGTGAGGACAAGTGAGTGAGTTGTCTAAGATACATAACTAGTTAGTAGCAGAGCAAGTACACATCATTCACCTTTTTTTTTTTTTTTTTTTTTTTTGAGACGGAGTCTTGCTCTGTCGCCCAGGCTGGAGTGCAGTGGCACAAACTCGGCTCACTGCAAGCTCCACCTCCTGGGTTCACACCATTCTCCTGCCTCAGCCTCCCGAGTAGCTGGGACTACAGGCGCCCGCCACCACGCCTGGCTAATTTTTTGTATTTTTAGTAGAGATGGGGTTTCACCGTGGTCTCGATCTCCTGACCTCGTGATCCGCCCATCTCAGCCTCCCAAAGTGTTGGGATTACAGGTGAAAGCCACCGTGCCCGGCCCATTCACTTTCTATTTATTGAGCATCTACTGGGTGCTGTATACTGTGCTAAATTCAAGAGCTACAAAAATGGCCTCAGCCTGAGCTTAAGAAGCTCACAGATTAGTGGATGAAGCAGGCATGTTATGTGCTACTTGCAATACAGCGTGTGCCCTGAGATATGAACACAGGGCCATAGGATCACAGAGGTAGAATGGAGTAAATCTACATGAAGGAGGCCAGGATGGTGTCTCAAAGAAAGTGGTGTTTGGCTTGGGTTTTGAAGACTGGATAGGAGATTGCATGGTGGAAAAGAAGAAGATTTCAGGGCCCCAGTCCAAAAATCTGGTAACTATAGTACATTTTCTCTGCCAAAGATCCACACTGGGCTGCGTGTGGTGGCTCACACCTGTAACCCCAGGCCTTTGGGAGGCTGAGGTGGGCGGATCATGAGGTCAGGAATTCGAGACCAGCCTGGCCAATATAGTGAAACCCCGTCTGTACTAAAAATACAAAAAAATTAGCTGGGCACGGTGGTGGGTGCCTGTTATCCCAGCTACTGGGGAGGCTGAGGCAGGAGAATCGCTTTAACCCAGAAGGTGGAGGTTGCAGTGAGCTGAGATTGCACCATTGCACTCCAGCCCTGGCAACAGTGTGAGACTCTGTCTCACAAAAAAAAAAAAAAAAAAAGGATCCACATACACTGGGGCCAAGTGGTCAATATAAGCTTCTGAACTCTTCTGAAAGTTACCAAACACTACTCTGACCCAAAGATCCAGGCATTAATTCAGAAGCCAAGAAAGGGGTTTTTGCCTGTGAGCAGATCCAGGAACTGTACCTGGGTGTTGCTGACTGCAGTTTATCCTGACTGTCTTTCTAGACTGTGGAGTCATTGCATTTCTCTTGTGCTCATTCTGCCTTCCCTTTCTAATTGATAACAGCCCCTACATGCTACTGAGAAATATGCAGTATTCATCTTCATGATTATCTGGAAGATAGAAAATTCCCTTACTTTCCCACTGCCACCATTCCTGATTTCTTTCTTTGTGTTGATGTGTATCCACTGCTCTTTTAAAATTCAAAAACATAGTCCCCGAAAGAAAAAAGAATATTGGAAAAGGGAGATGTGGAACCAAAGGAAGAACAGCCATTGGCCCTTGATGTTTTAAAGTGCCTGAGCCAATCCCATTTACTCTCCTTCCTGTTATGCTACAGATGAGGGAATTGGAGGTTGGGGTGGGGATAGGGCAGGGATTGGGAGGGGAGAGAACTGAGATTTTCAAAGGAAGGGGAGAAGGTTTGTGCAGGGGAAGGACATGACAGGTTGCAGGAGAAACTGATCAAGTTTAAATTTCCTTCCAATCTTGTCTGGGGGAGGCCTGTCTGGTGGTTTCATTTTGATTCACTTGTTTCAAGAGGCCTTTTTAATTCTTGGTGCAATTGGACCCCTTAGAGCACCATCAGTGCTACCTGGATCCTTCCTTAAAAGCTCAGGCCCATGGATGCCAGAAAATAAAAATCCACCTTCCACCTAACTAGCCAAGTAAGTCACCCCTGTCTTCTTCTGGCCCAGATATTACAGTTCACTACAGGACTTTCTTCAAAACCAGCTCCCAAGGGTATGAATGAGGACAGATTGGGAAGCAACAGTCTTAAAGATAATCTTCAGCCATTTAACTTTCTTCTTTCTTGTGTTTTAGAAATTAAAGCTTACCATCGGCAGGATACCAAATTCAGAGACATTCCATGCCGCATCCTGTACGTGTCCCTCAAAATGCCAAGGTGCTGCACCTTCTCAGCTGGATAAGCCTGGACTGGACAGGGCTCCCAAGAGGAGTCCGGCCATTAAAAAGAGCCAGCAGAAAGGAGCCAGGGAGTAACGCACCCCAGACCCATGGCAGCAGAACCAGGATGGAGCTGGGACTGTCCAGCTCTGCCCCCTGCTGCTGCCATGTGATAGGAGACAGTCGGCACGCCCCTCTGAATTTCTGTATCTGCATCTTAACAATGGGGATGACTATCCCCTCTCTGGCTATTGCATCAGAGATGTTAAGAGGGTCATGTGGCATGATTGGAGAACCTGGGGGAAATGGAAGGCATTATTATCTCAGCTATTGTCCCAAACACCACAGACACAGATTGGGTCAGTCCCTCATGTAATACATGCTGTGTACTGTGAGAATGTGGTCCACACAATTCCTTCTTTGTTAAGGGACATACAGTTGCAAATACTCACTGCAAGAAGGCAAGATTCCCAAGGGAGATGTGATACCTGATCAGGCTTCCCAGACACCTCCTTCCCAACACCTCCTTCCCAGACACCTCCTTCCCAACATTTCCTTCCCCAACACCTCCTTCCCAAACAAACACCTCCTTCCCAACACCTCCTTCCCAGACACCTCCTTCCCAACATTTCCTTCCCCAACACCTCCTTCTCCAACACCTCCTTCCCAAACCACTCCTTCCCAACACCTCCTTCCCAAACCCCTCCTTCCCAAACCCCTTCTTCCCAAACCCCTCCTTCCCAAACCCCTTCTTCCCAAACCCCTCCTTCCCAACCCCTCCTTCCCAAACACCTCCTTCCCAACACCTCCTTCCCAAACCCCTCCTTCCCAACACCTCCTTCCCAACACCTCCTTCCCAAACACCTCCTTCCCAAACCCCTCTTTCCCAAACCCCTCTTTCCCAAACCCCTCTTTCCCAACACCTCCTTCCCAAACACCTCCTTCCCAAACCCCTCCTCCTTCCCAAACCCCTCTTTCCCAGACACCTCCTTCCCAAACCCCTCCTTCCCAGACACCTCCTTCCCAGACACCTCCTTCCCAAACACCTCCTTCCCAAACCCCTCCTTCCCAGACACCTCCTTCCCAGACACCTCCTTCCCAGACACCTCCTTCCCAACACCTCCTTCCCAACACCTCCTTCCCAACACCTCCTTCCCAAACCCCTCCTTCCTAGCACCTCCTTCCCAAACCCCTCTTTCCCAAACACCTCCTTCCCCAACACCTCCTTCCCCCTTCCCCAACACCTACTTCTCCAACACCTCCTTCCCAAACACCCCCTTCCCAAACACCTGCCTCTCTTCAACTCCACAGGCCAGAGTGCTGAGACAGAGTGGCCTTTTGGATTCAATAAGTATCTTGTTCTCTTAAAGACTCAGCAACGACTTTAGAAGTCGCAGCAGTTTTACGTCATATGCAGCCAAGATCAGCTTGCTCTACAAGCAATAACAGAACTACTTAGCACTTCAAGGTTGAAAGTTCTTCAGTAATGGATCCATTGACTAATTGATCCTGGAAGGCCAAAGGATTAAAATTCTTTTTTATAAATAGGAAAACAAAGGCAGAGAGCTAAAGCACTAATCAAATTGGGGAGTGTTAGAACAAAAACAGGCTTCAGAAAGAGTATTTTACCATGCTGCTGCTTCATGTGGAAAAAATCGAGCCCTGGAGCAATGAAAGGCATACCTTCTTTGTTTCTCCAAGTTTCATAACCGTTCAGTTGCAGAACCAAGAATCTAAAACCAGCTCTGGGAAACAAATGTCCAGATGCCAGCCTCGTATTTGAACTTGGATTTGAAAATACCTTCAGCACTTAGAAGAGACATTCAAATACATTTCATTTCCTGTTATCCAGATTGTTCAGAAAGTATTAAAAAATTTTCATTTACATGCTGATATGATTTGGATCTGTCCCTAACAAATCCCATGTCAAGTTGTGGTCCCAGTGTTGGAGGTGGAGCCTGGTGGGAGGCAGCTGGATCATGAGATCGTGGGGGTGGATTTCTCATGATTTAGCATCATCCCCTTGGTGCTGTTCTCGTGATAGTAAGTTCTCGTGAGATCTGGTTGTTTAAAAGTGTGCAGCACCTCTCCGCTCACTCTCTTCCTCCTGCTCCTGCCGTGTAAGACGCCTGCTCCATCTGCCACAAGTGAAAGCTTCCTGAGGCCTCCCCAGAAGCAGATGCTGCCACGCTTCCTGTACAGCCTGCAGAACTGTGGACCAATTAAACCTCTTTTCTTATAAATTACCCGGTCTTGGGGATTTCTTTATTTAATGTGAGAATGCATGCCCTTTTGGATCTACTGTTTCTACTTTTATAAATTTATCCTACAGAAATACACAAATACACAAAGAAACATGTAAAAAAAAAAAAGTAGTTTACTGCAGTACTGTTTGTAATAATAAAAAATCAGGCTGGACGTGGTGGCTCATGCCTATAATCCCAATACTTTGGGAGGCCAGGACAGGTGGATCACCTGAGGTCGGGAGCTCGAGAACAACCTGACCAACATGGTGAAACCCTGCCTCTACTAAAAATACAAAACTAGCTGGGCATTGTGGCACATGGCTGCAATCCCAGCTACTGGAGAGGCTGGGGCAGGAGAATCACTAGAACCGGGAGGCAGAGGTTGCAGTGAGCCGAGATCATGCCACTGCACTCCAGCCTGGGCAACAAGAGCAAAACTCCATCTCAAAAAAAAAAAAAAAAAAAAAAAAAATCATTTGGGTATTGCTTAATTCTGATTTCACATCATTGAACACTACAGATGTTAAAATGTTCAGCATGCACAGTTCTCTAAAACTGTTCATGATATATTAAGAATGAAAGAATCAAGTTGTGTAATAAGGATAACATCATCCCACTTTTGTACAAATAAATGTTTGGTGTTTGTGTGTGTGTATATGTGTATATCAAATTTCTTCAACCCTTACTAGGGTGAGAGGTCCGTACCTCCCAGGGCTACTGTGAGGTTTCCTTGTAAGTACATTGCTTGATCAGGAGTAAGCACTCCACAGGTGTTCTTTGTCCCATTGTTGCTCTACATGCTTTTTTTAAAAATTAAAACTTAGAATCAAATTTTTAGTAAGAGTTATCTCTGAGAAATATGATCAGGGTTGGCCATGGGAAGAGAGGCATTTCCATAATGTTTGAATACTTTTTTTGCAATGTGCCTATGTCACTTTTATAATACAAAAATACAAGTGTGGGAATATATATATATATATATATATATATATATGCACTTTTTTTTCTTTTAAGACAGAGTCTCGCTCTGTCATCTAGGTTGGAGTGCAGTGGTGCGATCTCGGCTTACTGCAACCTCCGCCTCCCGGATTCAACCGATTCTCCTGCTTCAGCCTCTCAAGTAGCTGGGATTACAGGTGCCCGCCACCACACCTGGCTAATTTTTTTGTACTTTTAGTAGAGACTGGGTTTGGCCATGTTGGCCAGGCTGGTCTTGAACTCCTGACCTCAGGTGATTCACCCGCCTCAGCCCCCCCAAGTGCTGGGATTACAGGCATGAGCCATGGTGCTCGGCCACATGTACATATTTTTTAAACCTTCAGAAATGAGAAGCCAAGCCACCGCAATGAAAGAAAAAAAAACCCTCCAGGTAAAACCACCTGGCAACCAACAGTGTGGGTGGATACACTGCTTTGAAGCCCAAAGATCTTCCCCTGGGCCTGCTCAGAGGCCACACTACCACGCCAATAAATGCTAAACGGAGGCTGGTGGACAAACCTTACCCACCAGTCTTTCCACCCCCTCAATGAGGCAAAGAACGGCGGGAGGCTTCAGGAGTTGAATCACTGACACGGCTCAAGGAGGTGCCGGGCCCAGAACACAGAACTCCTGGCTCCCAATCCCATGCTCTTCCCAGCCCAGCATGGGGAGATCAGCCAGCCTGCCCTTGGCCCTGTCTTAATCCCAAAACTTTCCTCCTACATCAGGGCCAGCTGAGGTCCTTGTTATGAGGATCCTGCTCTGGGGGCTTCTCTCACATAAGAGGTTTGTTCTCAAGGAAAATCTCAGGGCAGATTCCAAGGCTCCCCCAGCTGAAAGATTCTGATTCCGCAGATCCGGTGTGGGGCCGTGGAATCTGCATTCTAACAGCCACCTTCCCTGAAGGGGATCTGACTGCAGGTGCAACAGGGAACATACACCGCGGAGCATTGTCCCTGGGGTCGCATGGAGAGGCACACAGGTCCTCCGAGAGGCTGCAGAACGTGGAGGACACACACGGGCATTATGGAGGGGAGAAGGCCCACCGTTTCCAATAGTTCTGAAAGAGGTTAATGACTGTCACTCCCTCCCCACCTCCAAAAAGGCTTGATTCCTGAAGGGAGAAGCCTGGCTTTCACCCTTGCTATCTGTTACTTAGGGAAGGGTACAACCAGTGCCTGGAGGAGCTGGGCACCGCCACATGCTGTTGTGCAGTTGAGGTGGAGAGAGGAGCCCACAGCTTTGGCTTCAGCAAAGCCACTTCTGCCCGCTGCTCCTCAGGGCCTGGGTTCACTCCTCTATGCCCCTTCTTTCCCAGGCCTGGGGACCACGCTTCCCCAGGGTTCCACTGAGGCTCTTTCTCCTGACAATGGGAGTGGCCCCAAGGAAAGCTTATGACCAAACTGGCCCCAAAGCCCAGTCATCAAGCCATTTGTCTCAGACCTCAGCTTTTAGAGCCCTCTTCTGCTGCACGGCTAAGAAAAGAAAGGTATAGGACAGGCTGCTGGGAGATGCAGACAGTTCCCAGGCTGGGGCTAGAAAAACACTTGTGCCTCATATAGATATATAATTCTGCCAGAGCTAAGAGGGTGCGACAGACCCTCCTGCCACACTGCCCACCACAGCCACGTCCACACCCACCCTCAGTGCCTTCTGCCACCTGTGATATTTCCCCTTCCAGAACTGCCCTTGATATTGGTCCCAACCTGGTTCTAGGTGGGTGAATGTGGGGCTGGGGACTACAAAGTGATTGGCTCAGCTGTCCTGCCAGGATGGCCCTGTCTGGCAGATTTCTGGAGGAAAGGAGGTCATGAGAATGGACTGGAGCAATTCTTGGCCATCACATCCTCGGCTCAAATCTGGTGCAGCCCTTCAGTCTTGTTGGAGAAGAAACCAGAGCCCAGACATGTGGAGATGTTGGCCTGGGCTTCCCCAGCTCCATGCCATGCCTCCACCTCCCAGGCCAATGCCTTCCCTGCACTCACACTTCTCAGCAGGGCATCTGGAGCTACCACCTCTCCGGCCTGCTCTCCCTTCCAAATGGTTGCCTTATGCCTGCAGAACAGGCCACAGAGGGAGTCTATATGTTTCCACTTTGTTCTCTTGGCTGAGGATGCAAACCCTTCAGAGTGAAATCTTAAAAGCAGCTGGTAAGATATGGAATGAATGCGCAGGGCCAAATAACATGCATCCTTACTTGAAGCTGTCAACATGTGAGTGTAGATTCCAGAAAGGCATTCTTCTCTACCTAGAGAATGAGCCACTGTACATTCAATATATGTACCTAAGTGTGTGTGTGTGTGTGTGTGTGTGTGTGTGTGTCGAGGGGGAGTGGACAGGTGGAGAATCACAATAATTCTTTAATAAGGTAAGATGATGGCACACCACGATCCCCCCACCTCCATCCCATTTCTCTCCAGAGCTTGTGCCAAGTGACTTTCCCTTGAAATGATAAGAGGAATTTAAAGTATCATAAACAGGCCCAAAGGGAGAGGATGTTCAGATTCAGCTGGATTAACTCAGAGTTCTTCAGTGAAGTTGAACTTTGTGGATATGCAAGATATGTGTTTTACTGAAAAAGCTCTTTAAAATGTCTGAGTTAATGAAGTCTTTGTCTAATGATCAAGAATCTGGTAGGACTTAGGGGCCATTCTCCATATCAACTCTGGTTAGATGGTTCTAGAAAACAAACGGAGGTTTAAGGGGCCCCCTTGCAGTCACAGCACTGGGCTCTGGAGCTGTGCTGCCTCATATGACTGCCACTAGCTTCATGCGGCCATTTAACTGTAACTAATGCAAATTAAATAAAATTTAAAATTCAGTTTCTCTGTTGCACTAGCCATATTTGAAGCATTCAATAACCCTGTATGGCAATTTGGTACTGTATTAGATGGCACAGATGTGAAATATTTTCATCATCACAGAAACTTCCAGAGGCCAGCACTGATCCAGAGTATTAAGCCCCCAAGAGGAGAACAATTCACATCTTTCTTATTCACCACCATATTCCTAGCATATAAATATAGGGCATGGTGCATAACAAGTACTCAATATGTTAAAAGAAGGAATGTTGTGTTAAACACTAATTCACAAACCTTGTTCATAAATTGGTATTTATTAATTGCATCTGACCCCAGCACCCCCACCAGCCCCCCACAAAAAATGTTATCAGAGTCATTCCAATGTGAGGCTAATAACTACTTTTTTTTGGTCTAGGATCAGATGCAAATAATTGAAAACCAAGCTATGGGCTTTTTTTTTTTTTTGAGACAGCGTCTTGTTCCTCTCACCCAGGCTGGGGTGCAGTGGCAGGATCTTGGCTCACTGCAGCCTTGACTTCCCAGACTCAAGCGATACTCCCACCTCAACCTCCTGAGTAGCTGAAACTATAGGCACACACCACTGCACCTGGCTAATTTTGTGTGGGTGTTTTTTGTAGAGATGAGGTCTCACTATGTTGCAGGCTGGTCTCGATCTCCTGAGCTCAAGTGATTCGCCTGCCTTAGCCTCCCAAAGTGTTGGGATTACAGGCATGAACCACCATGCTGGGCGTTTTTAATGTAAGCTCTTTTTTCAACAATTAAGAGGTTTCTAAGGTTCCTATGCAGTAGTTAATAGGCTTGCTGCTGTTATGGGGACATAAAAGAAATAGAAGATCTAAAACTCTCTTAAAAAGAGCTTATACTACATGGTGAGGAAGAGAAAAATTGAGCATACCATGATCTTTTGTTTACCTGATATGATTTGAGATGGCACTATTCTGTAAGTTTAATTTTTAGCTTATATGAATCATAATCTTTCTAAAATTTCTTAACACTTTCCTGTATTCTTAAACTCCTCCCACTCAGGGACATGGTAATGGGCATTCTGAGTATCTACCACACTCTAAATATTTCCTAAGGAGTACTGAGCTGTGGGGGACTATTTTCTGCTATGCCAATTGATCCTAGACTGCTTTGTTTATGCTGTGGGCTGCAAAAGCAGAGGATGCAGTTTGTTCTAACCATACACATTAGGAGTCAATAGGCTTTGAGTGTGGGTCCAAGAGGTTTTATGAGTAAAGATGTTGGTTCTTAATCCAGGGGTTCTGTGACACTGATTCAGATTGCCTTGTTGTTAGTGGTGGTGGTGACGGTGGAGGTATTGCCATTTGCTTGCCTCTTGGCTCTCAAGTATGTTCTGGATAGGTGAGACCACCAGAAAAATAATTAGAGGCAGAGTAACATTACTCTCCAAGAAAAATTAGAGGACAATGAACTATCAAACTGCATGGTGATAGCAGAGTTCAGAAAGGAAGGAGACCGTGATGGAACAGAATGCCAACCATGACTAACATGCGGTGAGTGCTTTCTATCTACCAGGCAATAGTCAAACATACTACTGACTCCTATAAAAGCCCTGTGTGCCAGGTGCAGTGGCTCACACCTGTAATCCCAGCATTTTGGGAGGCCAAAGCAGGTGGATCACTTGAGGTCAGGAGTTCAAGACCAGCCTGGCCAATATGGGGAAACCCCGTCTCTACAAAAATACAAAAATTAGCTGGGCGTCGTGGCAGGCGTCTGTAATCCCAGCTGCTCAGGAGGCTGAGGCAGGAGAATCGCTTGAGCTTGAACTAGGGAGGCGGGGGTTGCCGTGAGCCGAGATAGTGCCACTACGCTCCAGCCTGGGTGACAGAGCAAGATCCTGTCTCAAAACAAAAACAAAACAAAACAAAAAACAGCCCTGCGAGACCAGGACTCTTACTGTCCCTGGGTTTCGGATGGGGAGACAAAGCACAGAGAAGATACATCACTTGCTCAAGGCCATGGCTAGTTCCAGACAGAGCCAGAACTCAGACCAGAAAGACTGGCTTTGGAGACCACAGGCGTCCTGAAAGAGGAGCTGAAACTGAGCTCTGGAAGAGAATAATCCAGCAAGGGACGGCGGTGCAGACAGGATCAGACATGGAGCTCACTTCCCAAAAGTAAAAACAGGGAACATGTTGGAATGACTCATAGAATGACTCAGCGTTTTTATACATCTCTCATTTCAGTAACACGCGTTCATCTTCCGGGCCTATTGCCCAGAAGAACCACAAAAGTGGTTCCTTTTGTGGTTCCAGGAGCCAGGGGAGTTCTGTGGCAGCTTCTGTTATGACTAGTAAACGTGTTTCATACCCCTCCTTTGAGTTGGCCATCTGGCTCTATATTATACTCAAGTTAATACAAAGCTAATGCATACTTCTAGTGACAAAGGCATTAGGCTAGTCCTCTGGACAGGAGATAATAAAGAATCCTTGGCTTTGTGGACTTCGTCATCAAGTGAGGGTAATAAAAACACACACATAGATACCTACAAGGCAAATATGATTATCCTAAATCCTTTGTTAAAGTCACAACTCAATGTTACAAACACAAAAGTCTTAAAGACTAATTCTATCTAGTTGGTTTGGAAAAAGCTTCAAGGGAGGGATATATTTGGGGTGGAGAGATGTAGTGGGAGGGATTTCATGTCTTGAAGAATGAATAGGATTCACTTAATATTCTAGAACAGGCCAAACCCCCAGTGCACAGCCACCAGAATGTAACTGGAGGGCCAAGGAAGTTCTCGAGGGTCCTGTAGAACTCCTTAATCCCTGTCGGCTGTCACTGTCATCACTTTTCCAGCATCTTCTGGGTTCAGGGGACTGTCAGGCACTGGTGATATTAACAGGAATAAAATATGTTCCCTCAGGGAGGTGATAGCCTAATTAAGGATACAGGTGTGAAAATTGTTTGGGGTAAAAAGTTCCCTTGTAGAATGAAAATATATGTCCACACATAAATGTGTGTATGAATGTTCATAGTAGCATTATTCATAATAGCCAAAAAGTGAAAATGTCCATTAATTGAGGAATAGATAAATAAAATGTGATGTATTCATGGAATAAATAATATGGGATATGATTTAGTCATGAAAAAGAGGCCGGGCATAGTGGCTCACGCCTGTAATCCCAGTATTTTGGGAGGCCAAGGCGGATGAATCTCCTGAGCTTAGGCGTTTGAGACAAGCCTGGGCAATATGGCAAAATCCCGTCTCTATCAAAAATATAAAAAATTAGCTGGACATGGTGGCATACACCTGTGGTCCCAGCTACTCAGGAGGCTGAGGTGGAAGGATCACTTGAGTCTTGGAGGCGGAGGTTACAGTGAGCCGAGATAGTGCCATTGCATCCCAACCTGAGTGACAGAGTGAGACTCTGTCTCAAGAAAAAAAGAAAAACAAGAATGAAATACTGATACATGCTACAACATGGATGAACCTTGAAGACATCATGCTAAGTGAAAGAAGCCAGACATAAAGGGTCATATATTGCATGATTCTGTTTATATACAATGTCTAGCATAGGCAAATCCATAGGGACAAAAAGTAGACTACTGGTTGCCAGAGAATGGGGGAAGGGAGAATGAAGTGATTGTTAATGGCCTTCTTTGTGGGGTGATTAAAATATTCTGAAATTGGGCCGTGCACAGTGACTCACGCTTGTTATCCCAGAACTTTGGGAGGCCGAGGCGGGGGGATCACGAGGTCAGGAGTTTGAGACCAGCCTGGCCAACACAAGTGAAACCCCATCTCTACTAAAAATACAAAAATTAGCTGGGTGTGGTGGTGGGCACCTGTAATCACAGCTACTCGGGAGGCTGAGGCAGGAGAATCACTTGAACCTGGGAGGCGGAGGTTACAGTGAGCTGAGATTGCGCCACTGCACTCCAGTCTGGGCAACAGAGCTAGACTCCATCTCAAAAAAAAAAAAATTCTGAAATTGGATAGCAAGGTTGATTGTACAACTACGTGAATATACTTAAAACCACTGAATTGTACTCTTTAAGAAGGTGAATGTTATGGTATGTAAATTTATATGGCATATATAAAAAATACAAAAGAAAATTTCCCTCTTAGACTCTAAACCGGGGTAGGGAAGTTTTATATTAAGGCATCCTTCAATGTTGGAAATGGGCTTCATTTATAGTTCATACAGAAAAAAGGCAAGAGTCACTTTCCTGTGGACTAATTAAGCAGCCTTTTCTAAAACAGTACTTCATGTGAATCTCCTAAGAGTTTCCCCGCAGAAGAAACAGTTGACTACCTGTTTAATGAGAATCTTTAACTCCTTTGTAGGTAATAATTACTATAATCATCAAATCTTAAAATAAAATTACCCCAACAATCAGGGGTTCCACTTGAAGATCTGTTTATACTAAAGTGTAAATGATTATATGCATCTTAACAGAGCAAAAAGATGGCAAGAAAGGACAAGAGGGTACTCAGTGCCCAGAAGGGCAGGATGTGCAGAGCTAGACTTCAGAGAAAGTGGAAAGATACCAGTAAAGCACCCAAGACAAATGGCATATTTCTCAACTTATCAACAGCTAAGTAGCTATTGACAGTGGCTAAAGTAGCTAGAAATTACACTTCCTCCCCTAAAGCCTTCTTTTGGAAGTTGCTAAGAAAACATAATTGCTATTTTTGCATATTTGGGACTGGCAGGATTTTGCTGCACTCCAAAGAAAGGTAACCCCTTGATCAAATGTTTTGTTTTGGGGTTTCTTGGTGCATGTGTGTGTGTGTGTGTGCTTGCCTTATATGCTAATCCAACCCTGATTTCTCATAGGCTGTCTTGCAATCCCATTATCTTGCCAGGCAAAATCACATAAAATTTAACACTGTAGGAGAAAAGGTCTTCAAAAGTCTGAATAATGAGCAAATCATAAGGCCTAGCTAGGAGACAAGAAGCTCTAACTGCGAGCTAAGCGGAGGAGGCATGGTCTTAAACTCAAGAAGAGGGATATTTAGGAAGAAATTAGTCTTGAGCGATTACAGATTGCTAGCAAGATTTTGCCAGCACAAATCAGCCTAGAGGCTATAATCCACCTTCTCCTTAATTAATATCTCACACTTTCGAAGTGAGTGAAACTGCAAAGGGCTCTGCCAAGATTCCTCCCAGCTTACATAAGCCAAACTTGAGCTGGGTTGTGGATTTATTAGGCAGTGCTGTAAACATGTATAATGCAGTCTTTATTTATTGAGCTATATAAATAGACTTGACACTAGTGTCGCCATCAATTTAGGAAGGATGCTTCCCTTCACATGGTCTCATGGTGGCTGTTAGGCATTTGCACGCTATTCATGATCATCAAAGCATTTTCACCTCTGCAACCCTCCTTTCCCCTGCTATCCCTCCTTCCCAATTCGATAGATTTTGAGAATGTAGATTATCCAGATCATTAAAACAATATCAGGATTGCCTTATTAACTCTCTGTGATCTAGGAATTGAAGAGAAAAGAAGTGTGAAGCATATTGCAGTGCTCTGAACGATTTTAATAAAGTATGTATTTACTTGGTAAACATTCAACCCACAGGGTCTAGCTCAAATGTCATGCTTCTCAACAGCTCTCTTTGCTTCTCCTTCCTGGACCTAATTGATTGTCCCATCTGTATTTCCACATCACCTTGTATCCATTCCCTCTGCAGCATGCAAATCTATTGAGGTTATTTGTAAATATATCTGTTATTCCACACAAATCCATGGATTCTTTGATGACAAAACCACACCTTGGTCATGTTTATATTTAAGAGCCTTTAAAAATAAAAAAAAAATTAAAAACCACAAGAGTCTTTAAGAGTGCTTGAAATAATAACAATTGCATGTCAAATTGAAGTGAAATATGAGGTAACCAACTCACAATGCAAAGCCTTCCACAAAGTGCAGCTGCAATGCCCACGGGTACCCCAAGTCTCTAGTTGCTTTTGCTTATGTAGATGAGTTCTTAGAGCTGTATAGTTCAGAGACTCTAGGGATAATAGAGTTCTAACATTTGTCACTAGCAAAAGCCCTCCACTTTGCCCTTGAGTCATTAAACCAAGAATTTATTCAGTGCTGCTTAATATAGGTTTGGAATTAGGTGCTATAAAAGGTATTTTCTTTGTTCCTAAAGATGCAGAAAGAAATGGGCCATTTGCGGTGGCTCACATCTGTAATCCCAGCACTTCAGGGTGGGTAGGTCACTTGAGGTCAAGAGTTTGAGACCAGCCTGGCCAACATGGCGAAACCCTGTCTCTACTAAAAATACAGAAATTAGTCAGGCTGTTGGTGCACACCTATAGTCCCAGCTACTCAGGTGGCTGAGGCAGGAGGATCATTTGAAGATTGCAGTGAGCCGAGATTATGCCGCTGTACTCCAGCCTGGGTGACAGAGAAAGACTGGGTCTGAAAACAAACAAAATAAATGAAAGGGATCTGATTTTTTGAACATCTACTCAACAATGTGAGGTGCTGTACTAGGACTTTATAAACATGATTCCATTTAATCTCCTCAACAACTCTGCAAGGTAAGTACTGTCAACGTCATTTTTCAGGTCAGAGAGGTTAAATAACTGTTGAGGTGATGGATTCTCACTCAGGTTGGCCTCCCTTCAAGACCCACTGTATAAGGCACAGTCTTTAGAGTCTACTGACGTGCCACTGAGTTTGACCTTTAGCCTGGAAAATTCACTTCACCTTTCTGGGTCACAATTACTGCATCAGTAAAATGGAAATTTTTTTTTGACAAATGATAATGTAATCTTTTAAGAAACCCATGAAACCCTAAGGCCTATCATTCTAAATCCATTCAAGGGAATATGAATAATTAGCATGAACTAAGTATTGTGAAACAGAAGAGAGAATGTATTTAAGTGCCTGAATCCACCATAAACCATATGTGATGCAAGAATTCAGAGAAAGAGAACATGCATACAAGCTATTGTACTCAAAGAAGGCTCCTTGGAACAGGCAGGGCTTAAATTGGGACTTAAAGGATGAATGACATTTGGAAAGACAAGTAGATTGAGCATAGGGAGAAAAATGACTTAAAATGAACATAATAGTGAAGAGACACTGCACATAAAAATAATGAAAACTACCATCTGTTGAGTGATTACAGCAGGAAGTGAGCCAAGCCCTCTGTAAGCATTGTTTCACTTAATCCTCCCAATAATTTTTATAAGGTTAGGTATTGGATTATTCCCATTTTACTGATGGGGAAACTAAAGATCAGAGAGGTCATACAGTTATTAAGTTGTAGAACTAAGATCTAACTCCACATCCTTGTCTAACTAGGAAAGACAGTCCATGCTGGAGAGAGGTTATGGAGAGGAATATGGAAGTCCAGATGGTTTCTATAGTCACTGGGAGTATCAGTCTATGTGAACTAATTTTCCCCACAAAATGTTAACAGATGCAACATCTCACCCAGATTCCTAAATCTTGCCCTACCCTTTGATGGAACAACAAATCCCACTCGTTTGTCTTGACCTTTTCTGGGCATCACTGAAGCATTTCATTTTTGCCAATGTCAATAGATGTCATGTTTTGTTATCTTGATGTCAACACAAAATCAAGGTGGTTTCCAGTACCTACTTTTCTTCCCTTTTGAAAATTATCCTTTCTTCTCCTTTTTAAAGTTAATATCCAAAAACCTTTTAACTTAATAACTTGTCTATTATTTCATGTTGAGAGAACAATAATGACATACTGGCTGGTCAATGAAGCAGCAGATTTATTTCCTTAATTTCATCTGACAGATGGCAGCCACATGACATACTTTCCAGAGACATATTTCCCAAAAATTCTTCAGAGGAAGATAGTTCTTTGAGGTCTTTGTTTTGCAGTCAAAATTTCTTTTAATCCCCTTATGCTTAAAAAAGAGTTCCACATTTGATTATTGTTATAATCTTAGACTCATTTTCTTGTGTGCCTATTGATATTTGTCTCTTTCTGTCTTTCTCTCAGGATTTTTAATCCTTTGTTCATTTCTTTGAGCCCTTAAACAAATACAACTCTTTCTGCATGATATTCTATCAGAGAATGTCTAGGCTAGAAGCTTGGGTTCTATCATATTGTCAGTCCTTGTGCTCCAAGCAGTTCAAGAATTTAAAGCTAGACCTTTAATATAGAAATGACATGATCTAAAAAAGTCACTTCCCTCATTGTCGTTCACAAAATAAAGCAATCAAATCCTGTGACTATGTGACTTCAGGGTTCCGGAAGTGATCTGGCTTCAAAGTAAGCCAACATTGGTTATTGTCTTTTAGGTTGAGAAAGAACCACTTTTTTGATCACCACCATGGCTTGAAGCATCCACACCTGCTTCTGTTCATCTATAATGGCAGTCTACTTGTCATCCAGCTTCTCAGTATAAATGCTGTGCCTTCAAGGTTGGGGTCCCCAGCAGTTAGTGGGAGTTTGTGCCTCGAGTGCATGGCACGAGGGAATCACTTAAAGACTCAGGGACCATCAGGTGAAGCTGCTACTGTTAAATGCTCTGTTGATTTTCTTGGGATGCCAATTATTAAAGACTAAATGAATATTTAGGAAAAAGATATGTCTTTTTAGATGGGAAAATTCTGGATCCCATCACTCTAGACATGAAGACTGCCACTTGGAAAGGAAGTAAAGTATATAGAAAGTTAGCATTCAAAAACACTGCAGTGACTTTAAAGAATGTGGACTGATAGGACAGGGGAAGGTGTAGTGAGCAGGTGGAAAGTGCATTCACTGCACGCACTCCTTGAGTGCCCAACTGCCCTTGGTGACATCCTATGAAAATTCAGCCATGAAGTCTCCCCTGCTGTGTGACATGAGCCCTGCTTAAGTGGGGGCAGCAAAGGGCAAACTTAGCCGGTAAGTGTCAACCTACCTGACTCTCATATCGAAATGCTTAGTAACCACAGTATCTTAATACAACATAAATCCACTGTAAAATCACATGGGAAAGTATGCAGCTAGCACTTCCTTAGAAAATGGCAGGCAGGTGAAGAGGAATTGTGCAGCATTTCCCATATGTTAACTGATTTTCATTTCAGGTCTGGAAATAAAACCACATTAATCATTGTGGCGGGACTGAATAACAATATGTCTATGTGTTCGGCCCTTATGTTGTTCCTTTCCCAGAATAAAATTTGCCAAGAAAAATAGAAAGCTATGCTTAAAACGTAAGTTGCCTATTCCAACGCAACTCTATAAGTATGCATTGAATACCCACTATGCACAAGACACCCTGAAGACATAAAGACACATTAAATATAACCCCTCTTTCTATTGCCATCTCTGGCATTGCAAACTGTCAAGGTGAGCACGTGGCTGCAGATACAGGGGCTGAAGATTTGGTAAAAACAAAATCAACATCAAAACCAAATTCCCTTCCTTAATCCCAAATTGATGAAACCTGAAAATAGGAATAAGCTCTAAGTACTAAGTGCTCTTTAGTTTTGGTAAGTTGTCCACATTTTTAGTTTTGTCTTGCTAGCCAATTTGTATCTGTTTAAGAAAAGCCATTCACTCAACAAATATTTCTAGGACCAATTACATTCCAAGTACTAATCAAGGCACCAGAACTGTAAGAGTTCGAGACCATCCTGGCCAACATGGTGAAACCCCATCTCTACTAAAAATACAAAAATTAGCCGGGCGTGGTGGCACGTGCCTGTAGTCCCAGCTACTCAGGAGGCTGAGGCAGGAGAATCGCTCGAACCCGGGAGGCAGAGGCTGAAGTGAGCCGAGATCACACCACTGCACTCTGGCCTGGCGACAGAGCAAGACTCCATCTAAAAAACAAACAAACAAACAACAACAAAACAGACCAAAGAAGTAAAAAAATTGCTGATCTCATGGAGCTTACATTTTGGTAAAATCATCAATTTCAGCATAAAAATTATAATAATAGGTCTGTTTTCCACACAAAGTTCTTAGAAGCTATATATTTCCTGCCAATTATTTTAGGGACTTTTTAATGACTGACATCTGAATTGAAAATTAATAGTGAAGCCACGTGCGGTGGCTCACGCCTATAATCCCAGCACTTTGGGAGGCCGAGGCAGGTGGATCACTTGAGCTCAAGACAAGCCTGGCCAACATGGCAAAACATCATCTCTACAAAAAATACAAAAATTAGCCAGGTGCGGTGGCATGCAGCTATAGTCCTAGCTACCCTTGAGGCTGAGGCAGGAGACTTGCTTGAGCCCGGGAGGTGGAGGTTGCAATAAGCCAAGATTGTGCCATTGCACTCCAGCCTGACAATGGGAGGGAAACCCTGTCTCAAAAAAAGAAAGAAAGAAAGAAAAGAAAGAAAAGGAAGAAAAGAAAGAAAAGGAAGGGAGGGAGGGAGGGAGGGAAGAAGGAAGGAAGGAAGCAAAGAAAGAAAGAAAATTAATAGAGTACTTATGCTAAAATTAAGTATAATTATGCTATGGACTAAATACACATATTTTAAATTAATCATCTAAAAATTTTCAATAGATTTAACATACTGATAACATCAAAACCCTTTTGTGAATTTGCTGTTATTCCTAAAATCTTGGGTCTTGCTAGATTGGGTTTCTGCTGCCAGCATAATCTTGCCTTTCTCCTTTTTTGTCTGACAAATGTAATCTTTTGAATAACTTGTCTTTGTCCTGAGAAATAGCAGTCCCAATGAGTACCCTTGTAAAGGCTCCAAATATTTTTTTGCTTCACAATTTTGCTGCATTTCTGCAAGGCGGTTGGAATGGATCAGACATTTCCTAGTGACATCTTTTGGAATAAAGAGCTCTGGAATTTAACATTCAAATGATAGAGTGCACAGTTTGAAAAAGGCAAGAAATTGGTTTAAAATCTGCAGAGGTTTGCATTTATCAAGAGAACTAAAATGAGAGTATTGTCACCAATGAGTTCAACAGTGGGGTTCCCAAGGTAATGGGATATTGGTGACCACCAAAACATCTGAATTTAGTCCCACCCTCCCCACTTACTCACTACTATACAACCTTGAATATATTGTAAGTTCTCTATGCCTCACCTTGATTTTAAACCTGTCTGCCCTCCAAATAATGAAACTTCCCTTCCAAACAATTTGGTGATGTTTAAATCCAGTAAACTGGATTTCCGTGAGTAATCCTGTTTAGTTTTAAACAGTTTAAATAGGTATGACAATTCATTTTAGTGACAATATTTTGGTTGAGATTGACACTAATCTCAGGAATTTAAAACTAGCTGTTTACATTTCAGTATCAAAGGGCGCTGAAATGGTTTCCTTCCATGTACAAAATAATTTTAACAGAAATTTTAAAAATCACATTATCTCCCTAGATCTGTTGTGAATAATCAGAATAAGAATCTTAATCTAATCAGGTATGGCTAAGAATACACACCAAAGACATAGCCATTATTCTAAACCTCTAATTTTAATTAATATTGAGAAATTCACCAGGACGATCATTTAATCTTCTAGATAAAATAAGGGTGAGAGATTGGGCTAGTGGGTTGTTTTCAAATTATTTCAAGATCACTATTTCTCTCTAGTTTTGTAACTCATTTCTTCAGCCATGGAAATAATTACACAATATTTTTAGAACTTAAACCAAGTTGAAATCAGGCAATAAGATCGAAAACAACTGAATTTACTCTGCCTTTCTTTCACGTTGCCTTAATTTTTGTAAGGTTAGTATTTATTGGAAATATTTTAAGTTCAGTGAAAATTTCAGATCCATCTTGTTCAAGAATTGCTTATGTTCTATTATATTATTTCCCCAAAAAGTTACCACTGGGGCTAACAGTGACAAGTCTGTCTCATCAGACTGGAAAATCACTCCTTAACAGGATTGTGAATTTTGTGTAGTGTTCCTAAAAGTTTTAAAGCTCAAAGTCTAAAAGCCAAAAGGTACTAAGTGGGGTTTTGTTGTTGTTGTTTGGTTGGTTGGTTACTTGGTTTTGATTTTGGTTCTGTTTATCCAGAAAGCTCACATAGTTAAGGAGAAAATGCCACAGCTTCAGTGTCCCTAATTCCAGGTGGCTCAGCAAGTCAGAGGTACAGGCAATGATTAAAAAAAAAAAACTGACATTCTCTGCTGACAACATGGAAAGCATTCCAACAATTATGAGAATCTATTAGAATAAGCACATCACATTTCCATTTGGGCTACTTGAGATTGGGGTTAGCTGGGGTCTGGGGGTGCTTCCTGACCCGCAGACCTACAGAATATCTCCTGGGAAAACAGGATTGATGCTTGCTTATTTTATTAGATATTCTTTGGATCATTTGTTAAATTCACTTCCAAGAAAATCAAACCCTTATTCCCACTCATTTGAAATATGTAAAAATACATAGGATCTGTAAATAATGATTTGTGTGTGTGTACAAAGCTTACATTATTTTCTTCTGCAAATTTTCAATTTTCCTCATGATTAGACAGAAATTCAATCTCAAATAAACTGCCTTTTCAATTTACCTGCTTACAAAGTAATCAGGCTTCTGATTTCTTAGTCTAACATCAATGTGGAAAAGGGATGCAACATTTACAGGAACATTAATATAAAATACAAGCCTACTTCTTTCTGAATTACACTTTTCAGAACTCATTTTATTTTTAGTATTTGTTTATATCATAGCTTATATTATGAAATGTGGAAAAAATAATAAAGCTGATTTATTTTAGGCTGTATTCCTGTTTAATCATGGGGAAAATCCTGAAAGACTGCAAATAAAATAATTGATTTCAATGTTTTAATCCATAAAAAGCACATAGAGTTGAAGTGAGTTGTATTAACAGTATGAAATGAGTTGGAGAACTCGTCTAGATATGACCAAATTGAATGCAGATTTTTCTTGGTTACATTAACCTTCCCATTATCTGTACTAGTTAGACTTGATTGCTTAGGCCAGTGGGTCTCAACACTGGCTACATATTACGCATTAGCTCTCTGGTGAACTTTTCAGAAAATACTGGTGATCGTTTCCAAATTAAATGAATCTGAATCTCTAGGGGTGGGACTTGGGCATTAATACTTTTGAAAATGTCCCATATGATTCTAATATGCAGCTGGAATTGAGAATCACTTAAGTCTTACAGAGAGTCTGACCCAAGGAACACGAATCATCTTGTGGCTTATGTTCTGGAAGATGCCATTGCAGATGTACTACCAGCAGATGGCAGTAGAGGGAAATTAAAAACACAGGCCGGACGCTAGCCCTGATTAGGAAGCACACCGGACACCAACAGGAATCTTTAAGGATTGAAGAATTTCTTAAAATTATTCTCAAGGATAGGTGTGGAGTTTTATGGCTTTTCCTGAAATTCATACTTGGGTCTGATACTTGGGAAGTTCAATGCATGCAACGGAGGCAAGGTATGTGAAAGCCTGGAAAAGTATGGGGAAGAAAAATGTCACTGAATAAAGGATTTCTTCTTTCTTGAGGACTTTTTTTTGAGATGGAATTTTCACTCTTGTCACCCAGGCTGGAGTGCAGTGGCATGATCTCAGCTCACTGCAAACTCTGCCTCCTGGGTTCAAGTGATTCTCCTGTCTCAGTCTCCCAAGCGGCTGGGATTACAGGCACCTGCCATCACTCCCGGCTAATTTTTGTATTTTTAGTAGAGACAGGGTTTCACCATGTTGGCCAGGCTGGTCTTGAACTCCTGACCTCAGGTGATCCACCCATCTCAGCCTCCCAAAGTGCTGGGATTACAGGAGTGAGTCACTGCGCCCAGTCCTCTCGAGGACTTCTTTACCTCCAAAGAATGCAAAGTTATTAGGAGAAATACATCTGTCTATTTATCTATTCTTATAGTATGCATAAAATATATATATTTATATAGATATAGATATGGTGATATATATAGATATTTATGGTGATGCTTATGTAGATATATATGGTGATTTTTTGATATATGTATACATTATAGAATTATTAAATCAAATAATTGATGTATCCATCACCTCACATACCTAGCGTTTTTGTGATGAGAACATTTAAAGTCTACTCTCGTAGCAGTTTTCAAGTATACTATCTATATATTATTATTAATTATAGTCACCATGCTGTATAATGGATTTCCAGAACTTATTCATCCTAACTGAAGCTTTGTACCCCTTAACCAACATCTCTATCTATGTTTATGTCTGCATTTATCTGTGTTTCAAATCATCAGCACTTTGGAAAGAATCACAGAATTTTAAGTTAAAGGTAGAGGACTCTTGATGCCATGAAAATGTGATCTTGAGCGGGTTAATCTCCATAAATCTAAGTTTTTTCCTTTCTAAAATAGGGTTTAGATGAGAAAATAATGGAAATGCAAATGACTTTTATAATGTTCAAGTGCACCAGTGTTAATTATTTTCTTTTCTTTTTGAGATGGAGTCTCGCTCTGTTGCCCAGGCTAGAGTGCAGTGGCGAGATCTTGGCTCACTACAACCTCCACCACCTCCTGGATTCAGGTTCTGCCTTAGCCTCCCAAGTAGCTGGGATTACAGGCGCCTGCCGCCATGCCCAGCTAATTTTTGTATTTTTAGTAGACAGTGTTTCACCATCTTGGCCAGGCTGGTCTTGAACTCCTGACCTCATGATTCACCCTCCTCGGCCTCCCAAAGTGCTAAGACTACAGGCAAGAGCCACCGAGCCTGGCCTATTTTCTTTAATTCAAGTTGGCTTTCAGGTACACTGGAATTTCAGGGAAAATCCCCTAACAATAATTTTTTTGAGGGTCTTCCATGTGGAGAGACCTAAACTAAGGGCTGTTATTTAATGGGAACCCTGGTGCATTATCAAGTGTGGCTAAGAACACTCACCCAAAACGTAGCTATTGTTCCAAATACCTGTGCATGCCTTGACTTTCTCTTGGTGTTTCATGAACTAGCTAATAGGAGTTAAGGTTCAATTAAAGTTACTTGAATGTGACTAAAATAGGACATTAACTTTTCAGCAACTGGAAAGAAGACCGCTGCATCCCCGAGTGCTGGCTTCTGGAGAGCAGCCGAGTTTTAAAATGTTTATATCCCCATGTCCGCCTGCCCCAAAGGCTTAATAAAGATTCTGGTTGGAATTAAATTTACAATATGGTGACTGGACATTTCATTCCAATAAAATCCCCTTAGAGTATTGTATTTCATCTATGTAAATATCTACAATTTGCAAACATCTGTCCCTACGCTGACAAATTGCAAAAGACTTGATGATATTTGGCCTCCCAAGAGCTCACAGACTTGTTTACGAACTGCATTCAGTATTATTTTCCAGTGCTGCAGTCAAAATTGTGAGTCTCAGCCGTCAGCAGCCTGGGCATTCCATGACACATAGCCTCATACTGATGACACTGGACTCTTGTGTGTGGTGCCTTCACTCCCCAGCCGCACTCTAGTTACTGAGGAGCAGGTACTAAGACTCTGTCTCATTCACAGCAGGCACTCAAAGCTTCTCTATAATACATGGCACGCTGGGATTGGACGGAGTATGGGAGGCCATCCAATCTAACGTTCTCATCTACAGAATGAGGTCTAAGGACCCCAGGAAGTTGAAAGACTTGCCCAAGTACTCAGTTAGTAGCAAAATAAGAACTTGAACCTAGGACTCCTAACTTCTAGATCTGTTGTTGTTTGAATCAATAGGGAGCACTGAGAAGCTCGAAGATGATCTGGTGATTTCAAAGGCTGCTGTTGAAAAGGAGTAAAGGGTGTGGAGTCCTTCTTCCCCTCCTGGTTCTCTGCAGGCCCCCTATGATGGAAGAACACTAAGCTACACGCCTGAGTAGAACAAACAAAAGCAGAGTAGTAGCATTTGGGAAGAGATAAGGATATGGGGGGGAAAGTGGAAGAATTCTTCTACCCCAGCCTGCTTCTAGAACTTTCTTAGCTGGTCCAAACCTGGTTCTGGAAAGAAAAGAACAAACTGGTTTACCAAAGCTCTGAGTAAGGGCTATCAGGACAGCTGCACAGGTTGGTCTGGGTTTGGCTAAGTGAGACGACTGGGGCAAGGTTTTGTAAATAAAGCAGTAGATGAGCAAGAGGGAGATTAATGTCCGTCATTTATTTTAATCCAAAAAAGGCTTGGCTTTCATTGTACTGTTGGAATTTGGAGTCAGAACAAAACAGTACCAAGAATGTTACAGAATTCAATCAATCTTGGCTTTTAAAATGCAAAATGGCCTCACTGCTATTTTTCTTTTTCTCTTTCTCTCTTTCTCTGTCTTTCTCTTTCTTTCTTTGAGACAGGGTCCCACTCTGTCATCCAGGCTGGAATGGAGTGGTGTGATCACAGCTCACCACAGCCTTGATCTTCCCAGCTCAAGAGATCCTCCTGCCTTAGCTTCCCCAGTAGCTGGGACTACAGGCATGTGCCACCACGCCCAGCTAATTTTTGTATTTTTTTTTTTTAGAAATGGGATCTTACTATGTTGTCCAGTTGGCCTCAAACTCCTGGGTTCAAGCAATCCTTCCACCTTGGCCTCCCAAAGTGTTAGGATTACAGGCATGAGCCACCACATGTGGCCTACAGTGTTATTTTCATCACAAGAGAGACCCAGCTTGCTATCAGTGAAGTTCCCTTGCTACTTCCTCGTTCCACGGTACATAGGAAGTACGTATCTCTTATTGGATTCACATCCGCCCATGGTTAATCTTTCAAAGGCTGACAAAACACACAAACAAAAGAACAGCTTTGCAAGTAGTTCTTGTTTAAAGTAGTCATTTGGGGCATTCTGGCACTGGGAAGTTTACAAAGTTAAATATCAATTTCAGCTCTGTTGCTTGATTCATGACAAGAAATCCCTGAGGTAGTAAAGACAGGAAAACAACACTGGGGTTGTAATTCATGTCTCCCTAGCACAAGACCTAGCGTGGATGTGCTGGCACAATGCCCAGCAAAAAGACGATTAGAGGAACAGCTAACCTGAGTGTGTTACTGAGGATCTAGACTGAAGGCTGTGCTTATCCCCAATCGTGGGGCTCAGGAGCCAGAATCTAATCATGCAAAAAGCCAAATCTCAGCTATGGATAGAGTGACCACGTAACGTTAAAATGCAAGTTAGCTCAGGCATTTTGTTTTAGTGCCTAAAACAAAATAAATCCAGGCCTGAAGAACTGAGAACTCAGCCAAAGACTGGGGAAAGATGGATGATTCTTCTTTGAATAGAAAAACTGCAAATACTAATGACCTCCCAGGCATTTGTGCTAGAATTAGTCTTAAATTTCTATAAGTAATTCAGAATTGAAATCTCCAAGTTTGCACATCACGATACGTTTTCTCGAAGCAGAATGCCAAGCTACTAAGAATAAATGGCAAAAGAGCTTGCTAAGTTCTGAGAGCAGCCAGAATAGAAGTAGAAAATTTCAAGGTAAGCAAGAGAACAAGGAAATCACACTTAAATAATTATGGGATTCAGCAATCCCCATGAGTTCTCCTTATGGAGTTTCCTGTGAGCTCAAAGTACTGGAACTAAAAACAAACGTCAACTAAATGTAAAGCATCCTCAGAAAGGAATATACAAGCTAAACTCTCTGAAAATTGCAGTGTACCTAGAATCTTTGAAACAATTTCAATTGCCACATTCCAAGACTCATTGGAGAGGAGTCAGAATGCCTCTGAATGTCTGAATGGAATTGGGAGTGCGGGCTGCCATATCAAGATTCCTCAGGATGAAAGCTTGGAGGGGCCTTCGACATGACATTCTGTAAAGTGGGAGCATGACTGGGGAAGGTCAGAGCAAACATTCCAGGGTGCTGATTGCACCTGCTCTGTGCTAAACACCTAGCACACATGAATCTTCGCACTTATAATGTAGTGGCTCCATGGAGTGAGGACTAATTAGCAGCTTATTTTACAGAAGGAACTAAGGTGTAGAGGAGTTAAATAACCTTCTACTAAGGGGCAAGAATTCCAACCAAGGCTGTTTGACTCCCAAGCAGCTGATGACACTAAACTGCTTTTCTTTAGGGTTTTTATAAAATGTTGATTTCCTTTCTTCTAGGGAGTCCAAACCAGCCATTAGTAATCAGTGGCTCCTTTTTGATTTGTGCTTGGGTAACTGCCCTCCTCCTGCATCCCCTCCTTCCCATCCTCAACAATTTCTCTTCAAAAAGGTACAAAAGGGGTTGCTCTCCCTTCTTCTTGCAATGCTCCCCAGAAAGAGGAGACACTGAACCACTAAGATTGGGTAGAGACACAGTAGAGCACTAGTGATATTTTGAAAGTGTAATTTGAAAGAAGTGAATTTAGGATAAACAAATTTTTGAATGCCTAAAAAAATTAAAAAAAAAAATCAAGAAACTCCTCATCCCATGGGGAGGTGCAGGTTGAAAACATAGATGAGTTTAAGAAAGTTTTAAATAAGTTTTTGAGTCAATGATATGTCCAAATGGCTTATTCGAGGACACAGGGAATGTCAGAGGGACATCTCTAATCCTTTGGAAATGTATAGTGTTGAAATGGAAATCACATCCCTCAGTGTTACTATCGAAGGTCATTTTTACACTGCATGAATTTAGAGGCTAGCCTAGCTGGAAAATTTTTCCTTAGCTTTCCTTAGGATCCTGAGCATCAACAATTTTGGGCAGAGAGTATAAAAAAAAAAAAAAAAACATGTAGTTAACCACTCTGAAATTCTGTAGCTATTTTATGACAACATTTTCCATTGTTTCCATTCATTGGAGTCATATTTTCCTCCTCATGCATTTCTTTTGATAATGTTTTACAGACATTGCTGATTGACATTTATTATCTGAATGTCTCCTTCTCAGACTGAAGTATGATCTTCATTATCCATAAGCAGTCAGCAAGCATCTCCTATGACTTGGGGTCCTGGGCTAGTTGCTGGCTACCTTTTCAGTTATTCCCAAAGTGTGGTCATTGCTTTAAGAATTTATTTATTTCAAAATAATACAAGGTCTACTCAATTAGTAGCAACAAAGAGTCAACCAACTCTAAAAATCAAGATAACAACAAAATAGGGGCTATTACATTTTCCTCTTATTCTTTGTATTTTATTTGGAGATGGGGTCTTGCTCTGTCACCCAGGCTGGAGTGTGATGGCACAGCTAAGCTCACTGCAACCTCTGCCTCCCAGGTTCAAGCAGTTCTCCTGCCTCAGCCTCCCGAGTAGCTGGGATTACAGGCATGTGCCACCATGCCCAGTTTATTTTTGTATTTTTATAGAAACAGGTTTTCACCATGTTGGCCAGGCTGGACTTGAACTCCTGGGCTCAAGTGATCCACCCATCTTGGCCTCCCAAAGTGCTGGGATTACAGGCATGAGCCACTGCACTGGCCTTATTCTATTTTTCTTTATTGCAAATTTTGAGAAACAAGTTTGTATCTTGAATATGTGGATCTGGATCAGGTTACTCCCGGAGTGCTCTGTTAGCACTCGATCACCCCCAGCATAAAACCAAACTTCCTCGCTATAGTCAGCCAGGTCCTGCACAATAACATTGCTTCCAGCATCATCACTGTCTCCAGAGCTCCCACACTCCACCCATACTGGTTTCCGTTTGTACCTCAAATGCTTCAAGCTTTTTTCCCACAGCAAGCTGTTTGTACATGCTGTTCCCTCTTCCTTTCCAGCTTTTTCTTCCTCTCCCTTTGCCAGCTAGATCTTTCTCGTTTACCGCCTCTTTAGAAAAACCAAAATGCAAAAAAAAATACATGTAGGGGGCCAAGAAGTGAGCACTATTTCCCAAAACTTATTAGGATTGAGTAATAATGGAAAACAGTTTAGCAACATAAACTTTTATAAATAAAAAGCAGAGAACTGTCTTCTTTAACTTTTTAATCATTCATCTCAATTATTTATTTAAAACAGCTTATTTTTGATAAACTGCAGTTTGGTTTAAGTTTAAAAAAATACGAGTCTTCTACTCCTACCCATGAAAAATGAAGTCTAACAGGTCATTAAGGAGTGTAAAATAGGCTGGGCGCTGTAGCTTATGCCTGTAATCCCAGCACTTTGGGAAGCTGAAGCAGAAAGGTCACTTGAGCTCAGAAGTTTGAGACAAGCCTGGGCAATATAGCAAGACCCTCATCTCTACAAAAAAAATACAAAAATTAGCCGAGCATGGGGATGCACGCCTGTAGTTCCAGCTGCTCAAGAGGCTGAAGCAGGAAGATGGCTTGAGCCCATGAATTGGGGGCTGTAGTGAACCATCTTCCCGCTACTGAACTTCAGCCTGGGCAACAGAGCAAGACCCCCCCCACCCATACCAAAAAAAAAAAAGGAATATAAAATGGAAAGCACAGGGGCTTTTTTATTTGTTTCTTTTTTGCGCCTTGGGTTATTCTCAGATGCCAGGTTTTCAGGTGTGTTTGGTGATATTTTCTCTTTCACCACATTGTTAGCTGGGGGGTCCTCACCCCTGACACTTCCTTCCCTTCCCTTCCCTCCCCTGTGTGGGTCATTTATGATCATCTTCTAGTAGCTCCTGCATATTAAGCCACAGTAGAGAAAACACAGCAGCATGGGTTCCATGATGAGGCTAAGCCAGCCACCTGGCTGGACACTAAATCTCAATGTCTTTCCACCTCATAATACTATTAAAAGTTGGCTGTGGCCGGACACAATGGCTCAGGCCTATAATCCCAGCACTTTGGGAGGCAGAGGTGGGCAGATCACTTAAAGTCAGGAGTTCAAGACCAGCCTGGCCAACATGGTGAAACCCCATCTCTACTAAAAACACAAAAATTAGCCGGGCATGGTGGCACGTGCCTGTAGTCCCAGCTACTCAGGAGGCTGAGGCACAAGAATTGCTTGACCTGGGAGGATGAGGTTGCAGTAAGCCGAGATCACACCACTGCACTCCGATCTGGGTGGCAGAGCGAGACTTCATCTTAAAAATAAAAAAATAGGCCAGGTGTGGTGGCTCACGCCTATAATGCCAGCACTTTGGGAGGCCAAGGCGGGTGGATCACGAGGTCAAGAGATTGAGACCATCCTGGTCAACATGGCGAAACCCCATTTCTACTAAAAATACAAAAATTAGCTGGGCGTGGTGGCGTGCACCTGTAGTCCCAGCTACTCGGGAGGCTGAGGCAGGAGAATCACTTGAACCTGGGAGGCGGAGGTTGCAGTGAGCCGAGATAGCACTGCTGCACTCCAGTTTTAATTCCTTATTAAAACTTTGTTTCAATTAAGTTGAATTGATTCTAAAAAAAAAAAAAAAACTTCGTTTCAGGTATATTATCTTCTTATTTATACATGTTTATATTCTTAAGCTCCCAGCAGATGAGGCTCCCAAATCTTATTCTTTAGAGACCTGTTATGCTGGTATCTTTTATGCTGTCTGTGGCGTAGCAATGCAGAAGTTTTTTCCTCTTTCGGTATTTGCACATACATATTTCTTTAATATTTCAGGAGGCTTAGAGCTAAGCAACACCCACATTTCTTGCCTGATGATTCAAGTGCTAAAAAAAAAACTGCTAAATTTTATGTGTTTTTTTCTTTTTCTTTTTTTTTTTTTAAGTCTTGCCGAATTAAGCAGAACTAAATTTTATCTTTTACAAGGAGAAAAGCAGAGTTCTGGGACCTATGGATTAAAGCAGATTCTCGAATTTTTATTGGCATCAAGAACGATCTGAAGGCCTTGTCTCTTTCAAACAAAAGAAAAAAGCCCTGCAGATTACAAATTCCCAGGCCCCACTCCTAGAGATGCTGATTTAGGCTCAGGAATTTGTCTATTTTTTTTAAAGCTAGGGCCCTAGGTAATTCTGAGAAAGACTCACAGACCATGCTCTGAGAAACCCTAGAATGAAGACGAGTGGTTTAAGGTATTCTCACCTAATAGTCCAGCTGCCATCAAGCGTAATTTCGGTCTGAGTTCAGAAAGAAACCCACACGAGTCCTTCTGTGAGTGAACTGAATATTCTACAATAAGTGGTTTTAGATGCCTTTGGAATAGAGAAAGGCAAATGTTTTGTTTCAAAAAAGTAGCCTTATTTCATGCTCTACCTTCTTGTTCTTCTTGTCCTCTTCTTCCTCCTCCTTTTCTTTTGCCTTCTCTTCCTCGTCTCCTTTATCCCTCCTCTTCTTCCTCTTCTTCCCTTTCTTCTTCCTTTCTTCCTCCTTCTCCTCTTTTGGTTCATTTGGGCAAATGTGATTTTCTCCTCTCCTTATCCAATCTCTTTTTTCAGAGGCTGAAGTCTGCCACAAAAGTCTAAGAAGATGAGGTAGGTACGTCTCTACTGCTAGCAGAAGTTAAAGGTTAAAGCAGAACTTAAGAGACCACTCTCTCCAGAGTCCTGGAATTGGCTGGGAATAAATCACCTTTCTTATTTTTCAAGATGAATCTGATAGGCATGATGTAAAATAGTGGAGAAATTCAGGAATGCACCATTGCTTGGATCCTGGCAAAGGAGCATTGCTCGCCATCCCACTCCATACACCATAACAGGAACAGGCAAACAGGTGGCAGTCTGGAGTGCCCCTAAATTCAAACAAGTTCAAAGCCATCACACACAGGAGCTAAGGAAGAGGCTGCCACAAGATTCTCAGGCAACCCCAGTAGTATCCTCCAGGAACTGATTATCAGGATTAGCACCAGAGTAACTCATAGCCTAGGAAAGGAGCAGTGCTTTTGAAGGAGCCATTGGGGAATGGGAGGGTAGCAAGACTAATTTAAGAGATTGTGCGCTGGGTAAGGTGGCTCATGCCCGTAATCCCAGCACTTTGGGAGGCTGAGGCCAGTGGCTTACTTGAGATCAGGAGTTGGAGACCAGCCTGGCCAACATGGTGAAACCCTGCCTCTACTAAAAATTCAAAAAACTCTAGGAGTGGTGGTAGGTGCCTGTAATCCCAGCTACTCAGGAAGCTGAGGCAGGAGAATCGTTTGAACCTGGGAGGTGGAGGTTGCAGTGAGCCGAGATGGTGCCACTGCACTCTAGCCTGGGTGACAAGAGGGAAACTCCATCTCAAAAAAAAAAAAGAGAGAGAGAGAGAGATTGTGAACACAGACAAACCTATTTACAAGCAAGGCCCTTCATTCTTTTGTCAGTGAAGCAAATCTGCTGCCCTGTTAGTCTTGATGCTGTCATCTGAGCAGACGGTTAGCAATATCTCTCTCACCAAACCAGGAAATGGTGACAAAGTATCTCCATGGACCCCTTGAGGGATAAATGGGTGGGTTGAGGGAAGGAGGGCTCATTGTCTTTTGAACATTTAGCTGTTGGAAAGGGAAGAAAGGAGTTGCAAAAAATGGGTGAACAATGAACAGTGGGGTTTGAATCCCGGCAGTGTCTGTACTCACCTCCTTGCAGTCAAAGGTGCTGTCCTGGGAGAGAAAAGAGAACTTTTAACAACTACTCTTTTTTTTTTTTTTTCTCAAGAAGTGGAATAGCTCTGTCCTCTGTGCCCTCACTAGGAGTCAGACCCCTGGATGGACTTGCCAGATAGGGAATTAACCCATTTTCCATCTGGGAACCTGGCTCTCCTACGACAAAAGAGGGTATCTGGAGTACGTCGCAGGGAATGGCATGAAAGGGGGCTCACCTGTGAGCAGGAGATGAGCAATTCTTACTCAGGGTCACTCAGCTTCTATAGGTTTCAACTTCTGATTCTCCCTAAAGCCATGCCAAACCTTCAAATGTATCCTTTCTGTTCATGTCTCTTGGGCCATCAATTTATTCCACGTGCAGGGGAGGCGCAGATACTGCGGTGTGTTTATTGTCCCACAGGAATCACCAAAGACATTCCATAGGCTGCTAAAGCCTGTTCATGTGTTGCACCACTGACTCGAATCCGGAAACTGCAGTTCTGAACTGTAAGCCATTGTTTGGCAACTGATGTAAGATATATAGGTTTCACCAGGTATTTATATCAACACATTGTTAATCAGAATGAATAATCTGTACTGATGGATGTGCTCAGTGCCTGTGTGCTCACCCTGGGAGTGCTGAAGAGCTAGTGTGCTGTGCTCTTTGAACTCTTTCACTCACTTACTATTGGGCTGCTCTGTTGCTGTCAGCTCACTGCCTCATTTTATGGTTAATACAACCATTTTACACTTTACACCACCATGAGGGATTGATTCTTCCACTGTTGTACCTCCAGGCCCCAAACCCAAGCTGGAGGAAGTTCTGCTGTTTTATTTTTTATCTTTTTATTTTTGAGACAGAGTCTTGCTCTGCTGCCCAGGCTGGAGTGCAAAGGTGTGATCTCAGCTCACTGCAACGTTCGCTTCCTGGTTCGAGTGATCCTCCTGCCTCAGCCTCCCGAGTAGCTGGGACTACAGGTGTGCACCACCATGTCCAGCTAATTTTTGTATTTTTAGTAGAGACATGGTTTCACCATGTTGGTCAGGCTGGTCTTGAACTCATAGCCACCACGCCCAGCCAGTTCTGCTATTTCTATATCAAAAAGCATTAGATAAATACATATCAATAAGTAAAATAAACACATTGGCTCAAAACATTTTCTCACCTGACATATCTTAATATTATCGCATACATCCATTGTGATAATGAACTTGAAAAATACAATCATGTCCAAGCCCTGGCAAACCATGCAATACTTTGAAAAAAAAAATAGCAACGAAGCTAACAGACTCATAGAATCTTCCAGGCAGAACCTAAGATCAATTACTTCTCATTCTCGTGGAGGAAACTGAGATTCAGGATAGTGAACTAAGTTGCCCAATGTCACAAAGTTAGTGGCAGAACCAGGCCTACCTAAATTATAGTCTCTGAACACTAAGTCAACAGCTTTCATTACTATACTGGCTGATTAAGCAGTATCTCTTTTCAAAGAATCCTAAATAATTAGAAGTTGTGTGATCATATCTATGGCCAGGGGGTGGGGCCAAGATGGCCGACTAGAGGCAGCAGCATTTGCAGGCTCCCATTGGGAAAAAACATAATAAGCACGTGAATCCTTCACTGACAACCAAGGTATCCAGGTTCTCTCATCAAAATTGACTAGAAGCTGGCGTGATCCACGGAGGGAAGGAAGAGCAGTGTGGTGCGGCAGCCCACCTGAGAGCCACACAGGGAAGAGGAACACCCTCCCCCAAGCCAAGGGAGGCAGTGAGTGAGTGTGCTACCCAGCAGGGAAAACTGTGCTTTTCTCATGGAACCGTGCAACCCACAGATCAGAAGATCCTACTTGTGAACCCATGCCACCGGATATTGAGGACTTGAACTCGGCTCTAGATCAAGTGGACCTAGTAGACATCTACAGAACTCTCTACCCCAAATCAACAGAATATACATTCTTCTAAGTGCCACATGGCACTTATTCTAAAACCAACCACATAATTGGAAGTAAAACACTCCTCAGCAAATGCAAAAGAACTGAAATCATAACAAATAGTCTCTCAGACCACAGTACAATCAAATTAGAACTCAAGATTAAGAAACTCACTCAAAACCACACAATTTCATGGAAATTGAACAACCTGCTCCTGAATGAATCCTGGGTAAATAATGAAATTAAGGCAGAAATCAAGAAGTTATTTGAAACCAATGAGAACAAAGAGACAATGTACCAGAATCTCTGTGACACAGTTAAAGCAGTGTTAAGAGGGAAATTTATAGCACTAAATACCCACATCAGAAAGCCAGAAATATCTTAAATGGACACCCGAACATCACAATTAAAAGACCTAGAAAGGCAAGAGCAAACTAATCCAAAAGCTAGCAGAAGACAAGAAATAACTAAGATCAGAGAAGAATTGAAGGAGATAGAGACATGAAAAACCCTCCAAAAAAATCAAATGAATCTAGGAGCTGTCTTTTGAAAAAATTAACGAAATAGACCACCAGCTAGACTAATAAAGGAGAGAGAAGAATCAGATAGAAACAATAAAAAGTGATAAAGGGGATATCACTACTGACCCCACAGAAATATAATCTACTACCAGAGAATACTATAATGCAAATAAACTAGAAAATCTAGAAGAAATGGATAAATTCCTATATATATACACCCTACCAAGACTAAACCAGGAAGAAGTCAAATCTCTGAATAGAGCAATAAGAAGCTCTGAAATTGAGGCAGTAGTTAATAGCCTATCAACAAAAAAAGTCTAGGGCCAGAAAGACTCACAGCTGAATTCTACCAGAAATACAAAGAGGAGCTGGTACCATTCCTTCTGAAACTATTTCAAACAATGAGAAAGGAGAGACTCCTCCCTAACTCATTTTATGAAGCCAGCATCATCTTGATGCCAAAACTGGGAAGAGACACAACAAAGAAAACTTCAGGCCAATATCCCTGATGAACATCGAAGTGAAAATCCTCAATAAAATACTGGCAAACTGCATCTGGCAGCACATCGAAAAACTTATCCACCACAATCAAGTCGACTTCATCCCTGGGATGCAAGTCTGGTTCAACATACACAAATCAATAAATGTAATCCATCACATGAACAGAACCAAAGACAAAAACTACATGATTATCTCAATAGATGCAGAAAAGGCCTTTGAAAAAATTCAACATCCGTTCATGTTAAAAACTCCCAATGAACTAGGTATTGATGGAACATATCCCAAAATCATAAGAGTTATTTCTGACACACCCACAACCAATATCATATTGAATGGGCAAAAGATGGACGCATTCCCTTTGAAAACTGGTAAAGACAAGGATGCCCTCTCTCACCACCCCTATTCAACACAGTATTGGAAGTTCTGGCCAAGGCAATCAGGCAAGAGAAAGAAATAAAGGCAAGTTGTCTCTGTTCGCAGACGACATGATTTTATATTTAGAAAACTCCATCATCTCAGCCCCAAAACTTCTTGGAACTTATAAGCAACTTCAGCAAAGTCTCAGGATACAAAATCAATGTGCAAAAATCACAAGCATTCCTATACACCAATAATAAACAGAAAGTCAAATCATGAATGAACTCCCGCTCACAAATCTACAAAGAGAATAAAATACCTAGGAATACAGCTAACAAGGGATGTGAAGGACCTCTTCAAGGAGAACTACAAACCACTGCTCAAGGAAATAAGAGAGGACACAAACAAATGGAAAAACATTCCATCCTTATGGAATAGGAAAAATCAATATTGTGAAAATGGCCATACTGTCCAAAAGTAATTTATAGATTCAATGCTATTCCCATCAAACTACTATTGACATTCTTCACAGAATTAGTAAAAACTACTTTAAATTTCATATGGAATCAAAGAAGAGCTCATATAGCCAAGAAAATCCTAAGCAAAAAGAACAAAGCTGGACGCATCAAGCTACCTGACTTCAAACTATACTAACAAGGCTACAGTAACCAAAACAGCATGGTACTGATACCAAAATAGACATATAGACAAATGGAGCAGAACAGAGACCTCAGAAATAACACCACATATCTACAACCATCTGATCTTCGACAAACCTGACAAAAACAAGCAATGGGGAAAGGATCTTATATTCAGTAAATGGTGCTGGGAAAACAAGCTAGCCATATGCAGAAAACTGACACTGGACCCCTTCCTTATACCTCCTACAAAAACTAACTCAAAATGGATTAAAGACTTAAATGTAAAACCCAAACCCATGAAACCCCTAGAAGAAAATCTAGGCAATACCATTCAGGACATAGGAATGGGCAAAGACTTCATGACAAAAATGCCAAAAGCAATTGCAACAAAAGCCAGAATTGATAAATGGGATCTACTTAAACTAAAGAACTTCTGCACAGCAAAAGAAACTATCATCAGAGTGAACAGGCAACCTACAGAATGGGAGAAAATTTTGCAATCTACCCATCTGACAAAGGTCTAATATCCAGAATTTACAAGGAACTTAAACTTATTTAGAAGAAAAAAAACATCAAAAAGTGGACAAAACATCTGAACAGACACTTCTCAAAAGAAGATATTTATGTGGCTAACAAACATATGAAAAAAAGCTCAACATCACTTATCATCAGAGAAATGCAAATCAAAACCACAATGAGATACTATCTCACACCAGTCAGAATGGCAATATTAAAACGTCAGGAAACAATAGATGCTGGCGTGGCTGTGGAGAATTAGGAACGCTTTTACACTATTGATGGGAATGTAAATTAGGTTAACCATTGTGGAAGACAGTATGACCATTTCTCAAGGATCTAGAACCAGAAATACCATTTGATCCAGCAATCCCATTACTGGGTATATACCCAAAGGAATATAAATCATTCCATTATAAAGACACATGCACACGTATGTTTATTGCACCACTATTTACAATAGCAAAGACATGGAACCAACCCAAATGCCCATCAATGACAGGCTGGATAAAGAAAAAGTGGTACATATAGACCACGGAATACTATGCAGTCATAAAAAGGAATCAGATCATGTCCTTTGCAGGGACATGGATGAAGTTGGAAGCCATCAACCTCAGCAAACTAACACAGGAAGAGAAAACCAAACACCATGTTCTCACTCATAAGTGGGAGATGAACATTGAGAACACATGGACACAAAGAGGGGAACAACACACACTAGGGCCTGTTGGGGGAGTGGGGGTTGAGGGGAGGGAACTTAGAGGACGGGTCAATAGGTGCAGCAAACCACCATGGCACATGTATACCTATGGAACAAACTGGTATGTTCTGCACATGTATCCCTTTTTTTTGTTTTGTTTTTTGTTTTTTAGAATAAAGAAAAAATAAAAATAATAAAAAATAGAAAATAAATCATACTGATGGCCTTTTTGCAGAGCTAACCCCTGAACCCTCTGATCATCATGAAATGGTGCTAACATCCTGTTATGATCTGAATTTTGTATCTCCTCAAAACTTCATGTTGAAATGTAATCTCCAATGCAATAGTGTTAAGAGGTGGGGTCTTTAGAAGGTGATTCAGTCACGGGAGCTCCTTCCTAGTCAGTGGGATTAGGGCCCTAGGAAAGGGGATTCTCACAGGATTTGGCTTTTTTTGCCTTTCTATCCCTTCCACCATTTGAGGACGCAGCCTTCCAGGTGCCATTGTGGACACAAAGACAGGAACCTCATCGGACTCTGAACCTGCTGGCACCTTTATCCTGGACTTTCCAGCCCCCAGAACTGGAATTTCTATTATTTATAAATGTCTATTATTTCTATAAATTTCTATTACTTATAAATTACCCAGTCTCAGGTATTTTGTTATAGCAGCACAAACAGACTAAAGATATGCCCCCGGCTCATTTGGCTAATTTCACCTTGTTTAATTGGAGCCGGCAAAATTTTCCTCCTCTTTTGGTTGGTGGCCTTTTCAACCGAAAGTGTTTAGTCATCTAAAGAGACAGGCAGGGCAGTGGGGGTGCTTTACCCACTCGTGGACATCTTTAAAAGGTCCCCAGGACCTGCCATCTACCACTTTGTCTGCCCCTGTCTGAGTATCTATTGGCAGAGACCACCATGTCCTTGAGGAAAGCTGTCATGGCTTTATCTCCAGGGCTTTCCAAGGGTGAGGGTCTAACCTCATCTCTTCCTCTCCCCCAAAACCTCCTGATGGTATTCATGGCTGCCTGAGGCTTCTCATTTATCACAGACTAATTGAACAGCTACTAGGTGCAAGGTACTGAGCTGAGACCTGTATCTGCTATTGATATCTACAGTACGTGCAGGGTACTTACTCAACACCCAGGTGGTGTCAATAAATCTACAGTATGTACAGGGTACGTACTCACCACCCAGGTGGTGTCAATAAAGTGTTTTCGAATAAATTTATGACAAAACAGGTAGTATACAATTAAAAACATTTTGTTTGAACATAGTATACTCTACCACAAAACAATCAGGCTCCTAATATTCCTATGCAATTTGCCAAATAATTTGTTGCTTCCAAGAGTTATTTACAAAGGGGCCGGGCACAGTGGCTCACACCTGTAATCTCAGCATTTTGGGAGGCCGAGGCAGGCAGATCACTTAAGGCCAGAAGTTTGAGACCAGCCTGGCCAATATGGTGAAGCCCTGTCTCTACTAAAAATACAAAAATTAGCCAGGCATGGTGGTGCACACCTGTAATCCCAGCTACTTGAGAGGCTGAGGCTTGAACCCAGGAGACAGAGGTTGCAGTGAGCTGAGATTACGCCACTGCACTCCAGCCTGGGCAACAGAGTGAGACTCTGCCTACCCTCACCAAAAAAAAGTTATTTACAAAGAAAAAATCATGAAACACAAGAAAGAAAGATGACAGAATTCATGCTATTCAAGTGGAAGCAAGAAACAGGCTGGTTAATTGTAAGGGAAAAAGTCCTGTTCTGGGGTGGTGATAAAAATAGAAATAATATATTGAAGGAAGAAAGAAGAGGGGAATAAAAGCTGTATTCAGGAAATAACTATGTGCTGAGAATATTCTTGGCCAAGAAAATTTGGAAAAATACACAATCCAAATGTCAATCAATAATCAAGAATATAATGGCAGCATAATTTTTCATGCCATAATTTTTCATGTCAGTCCTTTTCTGGAGTGTGTGTGTGTGTGTGTGTGTGTGTGTGTGTGTGTATCTTTGTTCTAGGAAAGATGAAAAAGATACACACGAACTGTAAATGCAATCATAAAGCAAGAAAGCCAAGTATTTGGAGGCCTAGTTTCATGGGACCCATGTTCTGAACCAGCACAAACAAGTCTCTGTCAGCTTACTGATAGTGACCTGATTAGAAATGTGACCAAGTGGAAAAACTTCCCTGCTGCCAAACTAGTCACTGGAACTTTGATAAGAAGGTGACAATCTAGTGGTGGGTACAAGTTCAGAGACTCATTAAAATTAAAGGAGAAAAAAAGTTAAAAACGAGAGAAAAGTGACAGATTAGTCATTCAGCCTTCTTAACACAATAAAATGGTTCCCAGTCTCTAATTTTTTTATATATATTCCAAAGCACCTCAAGTGATCATCACTAACAACTTATTTGTTCTAAATACAACGGACGATGTTTAGAGCCCACCTTCATGCTGTATCGGTAGCATTTCTTCTTCTGTGACAGCAGATTGTCCCTCCTTCCTTTCTGCTGCTCCTTTGTCTTCTCCTCCATAGGCCCCCTGTCCTTTAATTTTGGAGTTGCTTGGAGGTTCTGTCCTATCGTCTCTCATCTCTCAATGCTATATACTGTTTGTGTTTTTTGGGTTTTTTTGAGACAGAGTCTCACTCTCTCACCCAGGCTGGAGTGCAGTGGCACAATCTCGGCTCACTTGCAACCTCCACTTCCCGGGCTCAAGCAGTTCTCTTGCCTCAGCCTCCCAAGTGGCTGGGATTACAGTTGCCCGCCACCACACCTGGCTAATTTTTGTATTTTCAGTAGAGACAGACAGCTTCGCCATGTTGGCCAAGCTGGTCTCAAACTCCTGGCCTCAAGTGATCCACCCGCCTCAGCCTCTCAAAGTGCTAGGATTACAGGCGTGAGCCACCATGCCTGGCCTATAGTGGCCTATACACTCTTCTAATAAAGTATTATGCACTCTCTGCCTAAAGGTACCATCTTAAGCCTATCCCTTGCCAAGATCTTCTAGACTTGGACAGCCAACTGCTCACTGATTACCTTCCCTGGAATGAACACCAGGCATCTACAACCCAGCAGGTCCAGAGTATCTCCTTCTACCCACACTGGTCCTCCTGTCATGCTCAGTGAACAACCTGTGGTTCACCAGGCAACCTGGCCAGACTTCCAAGCCGCATCCTTCATCATTTTTTCTTCTTAAGATCACAAATATTTCCTGAGTGTCAATATGCACCCGCACTGTGCTAGGCAGGCCCAGGACAGAGTACTAAAGAAGGTCAAAGTGGTCCTTGCCCTCATGGAGCTTATAGCCTTGGAGCCTTCTTCACTTCCGCCAAGACTGCCAACCCTCTGTGCTGTTCTTCAGACAGTCCTCTTCTCTCTAACCTGACGGCTGTTTTCCTGTTTTAAGCATCTATCATTTCTTGCCTTGATTGACTTAATAGCTTCCTAATTATTTTTCTGATTCCAAGCTCGCCTTTTAAAGCCATTTCTGCAAATCTGCCTAAAAACAATCTTATACCACTGCTGCTAAACATACTTCACTGGCTCCTTACTGTTCTTAGGATAAGGGCCAAACTCCTCACGAAGTGGCTAAAAAGAAGGGTTGGACAAAGGCCCGTAGGAGTTCTGGGAAGGAAGACACTGTATTGTCCCTTCGAACCTGAAGTCTTTTAGTATTCATTCAACATTGTTAACCAGGAAACACTGGTTCTATTAATAAAAATAGCATATTCATTTATATCTAAAGTTAGGAATATTCATTTATATCTAAAGTTAGGAAGTTAATTGTGCATGAACTATAAAAGCATTTTTTTAAAGCTGTGTGCTTCATACATGTATAACAATTGAGTCTTGCTCTACATATGATATACTGTCATAGATGTCGTTCCATGTCATTTAAGCATTCTTCTACCACATATTTTAATGACTACAGAGTATTTATTTACTTATTTAGAGATGGAGTCTCACTCTTTGCCCAGGCTGGAGTGCAACGGCACAATCTTGGCTCACTGCAACCTCGGCCTCCCAGGTTCAAGCGATTCTCTTGCCTCAGCCTCCCGAGTAGCTGGGATTAAAGGTACGCACCATCATGCCTGGCTAATTTTTGTATTTTTAGTAGAGATGAGGTTTTGCCATGTTGGCCAGGCTGGTCTGCAATTCCTGACCTCAAGTGATGCGCCTGCCTTGGCCTCCCAAAGTGCTGGCATTACAGGCATGAAGCCACCGTGTGTGGCCTCTTAATTATTTCTTAAATTTGGTCTTTTCCAAAATAATATATGCACAAGTTTACAAATCTAATAGTATCAAAAGGTTTTTTTTTAAAAAAAAAAAAGTCTGTCTCACCTGTTCTCACTTCAGCCCTGATCCCCAGAAGCAACCACTTAAGAATATTTTAGCTGTTGCTTTTCCTAATGTATCTCTGTATGTCCGAACAGTATATGTACGTCACTTTTTACTGATTTATTTACTTTATCTACTGACCTCCCATCTACTGAATTCCCTGTTTGATGAGGTTAATCATGCAGCGAATATATATTGCGCACCCAGTATGTGCCAGGCACTGTTCCAGGCATTAGGAATCCAGCAATGAGCAAGACAAGGTCACTGCATTCATGAAACTTAAAATCGAGGAGAAAGACAAGAAAAAAGCAAACAACAAAATAAAACGATTCCATATACTGCTATGTGCTATCAAGAAAATAAAAGACAGTGATAGAAATTTAACCGCCTGACTTTCAGTAGGGTGGTCAGAAACATTTCTCTAAGATGATATCAGAGTTGAGCCCCTAAATGATAAGCAGGGCCTGCCATGTGAAGCTCTATGGGAAGTGCCGTGATAGGCATCAGCACATGTAACAGAGACCCTCTAACAATGGCATAAGCAAGTAAGTTTATTGTTTGCCTCATGTAGTAGTCTGAGGATAGGCCATCCAGGGACCCAGGCTCCTTCAGTCCTTTATCTGTAAGGTCCCAGGTGGCTCCACCACCTCTGTGTTCCAAACAGCAAGATGGAGGAAGAAGGGCAGTTCTTTATAAGGACACAACTCAGCAATTTCCCATCTCTTCTGCTCACATCTTTTTGGCCAGACCTTAGTCACATAAGCACACCTAGCTGCAAGAGAAACTTGAAATGTAATTTCTATTCTGGGCAGCTACATGCTAAGCGAAAATTCTCTTACTGTGGAAGAGGAGGAGAACACTATCCGGAACCAACTGATTTTCTGCCAAAAGAACATTTTACACAGAGGAAAGACTGAAGACAAAGGCCCCGAGGAAGGAAAGAACTTGCCTTGTTAAAGAGAAAAAACTGCCCCTAGAGGCGTTGCAGATGTGGCTACTGTGTCACATTTGTGTCATTAGGTGGCAGCGATTAGAGAGGCTGTGTCTATGCTCAGCGTTCTGCCCCGTGAATGTTTGAATGTTTAATAGTCTGACACTCCTGTTTTGTGGACTTGGCATCTGTTTTCCTTCACTGGTATCTGGGAGGGTGGGCGGGCCTTGTGAGTGGGATTTCTGACCCTCGCGCTGGGCTGGCCACTAGGGGTCTGAAGGGACAGTGGGAAGGTAGAGAGTGCCTTCACCAGGAGCAGCCTTCATTAGTGAGTTTTAAGAGCCTGTGAGAGGATGGATCAGGTCTGGTGTGTGCTGGTTCATGCTGCACACCGTGTCAGGATCACAAAGGAAAGGACTGGGGAAGGGTTTGCTGGTGTCTCAGTTAATAGCAGTAACGGCAGCCACTTTATTGTGTTGTTGATTCTGTGCCAAGCATTCTTGTTATTTAAAAAAAGAGAGAGAGAAGTCCAGGACACTGAACAGAGGTTAAAGAAGGGGAGAGTGGGAGGATCTTAAATCAGGTAGCAGATAGGACTGAACAATGCAGAGATTTTAAAACCAGGCTAAGGAATTTCCATGGGAGAGTTTTCAGTGGGTAACTGATTCGACCATTCTCTCTCATATCTACCTCTTTCCCATTTCTTAATAGCATTATAGCCTTAATTTTGACTAAATTATTAATCACTATTTATACGGTGGATCCAGAACATCTGAGACAGGTCTCAGTTAATTCAGAAAGTTTTTTTTTTTTTTTACCACGATTGAGGACGCGGGCCCATGACACAGCCTCAGGAAGTGCTGATGACGTGTGCCCAAGGTGGTCAGGGCACAGCTTGGTTTTACACATTTTAGAGAGACAGGAGACATCAATCAATATACATAAGAAGTACATTGGTTCGGTCTGGAAAGGCGGGACAACTTGAAGCAAAGGCAGGAAGACTCAAAGCGGGGAGGGGCCTTCAGGTCACAGATAGGTAGAGACAAACGGCTGCATTCTTTTGAGTTTCTGATGAGCCTTTCCAAAGGAGGCAATCAGATATGCATCTATCTCAGGGAGCAGAGGGATGACTTTGAATAGAATGGGAGGCAGGTGTGCCCTAAGCAGCTCCCAGCTTGAGTTTTTCCTTTAGCTTAGTGATTTTGGGGGCCCAAGATATTTTCCTTTCACAACCTCATCATTAGTATATAAATATTGTTCACTGCAGAAAAAAGTAGTATGCTGAGATTACATTTCTTTTTCTATACAACTCTTAGCTTGCCTCAAGTTAATAATATACTTTGTTTCTCACACACAGACAAAACTACAGAATAAGTGGCTTGATAGGTGATATGGTGGGGAATCGGGAATGAATTGAAGCTGTTATTTGTGTGCATATCAGCTTCAACTCACTCCAGATTATCCATCATGTCACCTACCAAATCATTTATTCTGTAGTTTTTTCCTGTCTTCCAAAATCTAGTTGAAATCTCTCATTGATTGATGCCTCCTCTACTATCTTCTTATCCTTGTGAAGATATTCCTTTTTAATATCTTCCCTGCCATGTTAATGAATCTTGGCATGAAGAGGAGGAAAATAAGCCTTATCTATGTACCAATTTAATTGAAATTCTATTAACATTTTAGCTTAAGAATTCTCCTATTTAACAATGACTGTTAACCTTGTACTATACCTTATGAGACTCCCTTTTGACATTTTTTGAGGCTACAGAAAAGATTTAAATGGCTTTCCATATGTCTTTGTGAAATGGTGGTTTCTTTGAATATGACTGATGACAGGGGGAGATGGTGAGGTGGCTTGGTTTTAATGGGGCTGTCCTTCTCCTTATCATTCAACTCCCAGCTTTGACATCACCTCTGCCCACACCATTCTCCTTCCCCAGCAACAAATTCTGATCTGCTCACTTCTTTGTATAGTCCACTAGCCCTTTAATAGCCAGCATCTCTGTCTTTTTGGTTGTTTTTCTTTTTGAGATGGAGTCTCACTCTGTGGCCCAGGCTGGAGTACACTGGTGTGATTTCGGCTCGCTGCAACCTCCACCTTCTGGGTTCAAGCGATTCTCCCGCCTCAGCCTCCCGAGTAGCTGGGACTGCAGACTCGTGCCACCACACCCATCTAACTTTTGTATTTTTAGTAGAGAGAGGGTTTCACCATGTTGACCAGGCTGGTCTCGAACTCCTGACCTCGTGATCCGCCTGCCTCGGCCTCCCAAAGTGCTGGGATTACAGGTGTGAGCCACTGCGCCCGGCCTTTTTGGGTGTTTTTCAACTGCTCACCTTATTGCCCGAACTATTTCAGTGAACACTTAAATATTTCTTGCATATATGGATTCTGTCCAACTCTTCCCTGAGATGAAGGTTTTACTCACAACCATCTTTGATTTTTTTTAAAGATATAATTGCCATTCTTAGCTTTTATCTCCCCTATGAGTATCCCAGTTGTGCTTGTGTTTAAAATTCCACCTCAGGGCCGGGCACGGTGACTCACGCCTGTAATACCAGCACTTTGGAAGGCCAAGGCAGGTGGATCGCTTGAGGTCAGGAGTTCGAGACCAGCCTGGCCAACATGGTGAAACCTCGTCTCTAGTAAAAATACAAAATTAGCCAGGCGCAGTGGCGCATCTGCAGTCCCAGCCACTCGGGAAGCTGAGGCAGAAGAATTGCTTGAACCCCTCAGGAGGTGGAGGTTGCAGTGAGCGGAGATGGCGCCACTGCACTCTAGCCTGGGCCACAGAGTCAGACTCCATCTCAAAAAATATAAATAAATAAATAATAAAATAAAATTGCACCTCAAATGCTACCTTGTCCCTGAAGATTTCCCAAAGGAATGAATCTAAGTTCCTGTCCTCTCTCCGTCACAGTGTCTTACACATAATTACCATTCAGCAAATGTTTCCTGAATAAACTAAGTCACCTGATGAGGATTGAAATAAACTTTGTTTTTTATGTTATATATTTAAAAACATTTTCAAGCTTCTATCACTAAATTAGATGAAAAGGCTACCACTGTTAACATCAAACACCAAGCTGATATGTAGCAAAAGGATATTTAATGTTTTCCCCAACTGTTTATTTGGCACAGCAATGATAATGTAACCAAACCCATCTGTTTCCTCTCCTCCAGGGATTTCAAATGCTGACCAAAAACACTTTGTGCTGAACTTCTAATGACTCCTGACTTATCTTACCTGTTCTTTGTCAAAAACTTGTTAAAAATTTTAATACCTATGAATAAAGTACTAGGATACAACCTGGAATAAGAATAGAGTTCTTATATAAAAGTCAAGACCTTGGAAACAAAAAGATAAGTTTCTTGGCTGCTTATCTATTCTCATGACATGTGAATAGTTGAGTTGTTTAAAACTCTATGCTTTTACTATGTATGTTTTAAAAAACTTGATCTTAACCAGGAATTATATAATTATAGACTCTGGAGCTAAAAGTAACTCAAATAATTTATCAATTTCATTATCCAACTTTCAGAGAAGATCTATAAGAGCCTGCCGCAATTTTAAAGTTTAAAAAATAAAGATTTACATTTTATATATTCACATCAACATTTTTTAAAAATGACATTGCTTATTCAAGGTCAGCTGATGTTATCTACCTTGATATTTAAAACTCCCTTATCTCAAGGTTTCCATTCCAACTTACAATTATGAATTCATTTTCATTACTTTCTGCAATCTGGAGCAGTAACTGTCCTACCTGCACTGCATACAACCACTTCATGACACCTGGAATGCTGCTGTGCATTTTAACTTTACCCTATTATTAATTCAAATAATTCTCATTGGACCAAAATTGTAGACTTCTCATGATTAAACATCATAATCATATAGCAATTCAAGGCCAAAGTCTATAAAACTATTTTGCTTGGGTTTAAATACATTTTAGAACATCCATTTAATTGAGCTTTCTATACATTGTTCCCTTTCAAAACAGTTAGTGAAGAGATACTCAACATCAGTAGTCATTAGGGAAACGCAAATCAAAACTACAATGAGATACCACTTCACACTCACCAAGATGACTACAAGCAAAAACAATAACAAATGTTGCTGAGGATGTGGAGAAAATGGAACTCTCATACATTGCTGGTGGGAATGTAAAGTGATGCAGCACTTTGAAAAACAATTTGGCAGTCCCACAAAAAGTTCAAAGTTACCATATGACCCAGCAATCCTACTCCTAGGTATATATCCAAGAGAAATGAAATATATATCCACACAAAACCTTATACACCAATGTTCATAGCAGCATTATTCACAATAGCCAAAAAGTGGAGACAACCCACATATCCACCAACAGATGAACGGGTAAACAAAATGTGGCATTTTCAAGCAATGGAATATAATTTGGCCATGAAAAAGAATGAAGTACTGACACATGCTACAACATGGGCGAACCTTGAAAATATGCTAAGTGAAAAAAGCCATGTGTTATATAATTCTGTTTATAAGAAATGTCTGGAACAGTTAAATCTATACAGGCAGAAAATTAGTTGTTGCCTAGGACCAGAGAAGGCAGGTAGTAGGGAACTGGGGCATGATTGCTAACGGGTCCAGGGATTCTTCTTTTTTTTTTATTTTTTTTTTGAGATGGAGTCTTGCTCTGTCACTCAGGCTGGAGTGCAGTGGCGCGATCTCGGCTCACTGCAACCTCCACCTCCCAGGTTCAAGCGATTCTCCTGCCTCAGCGTCCCGAGTAGCTGGGACTACAGGGGTGCGACACCACACCCAGCTAATTTTTGTATTTTTAGTAGAGACAGGGTTTCACCATGTTGGCCAGGATGGTCTCAATCTCCTGACTTCGTGATCCACCTGCCTCAGCCTCCCAAAGTGCTGGGATTACAGGCATGAGCCACCATGCCCGGCCTAGGGATTCTTTTTGGATGATAAAAGTGTTCTAAAACTGATTGTGGTGATGGTTGCACAACTATGTAAACATAATAACAACCAATGAGCCGTACACATTAAATGTGTGAATCGTATGGTATGTGAATCATTTCTCAATAAAACTGTGTAAAAAAAACTAAAAAATAGAGTTTGGGGCCGGGCACACGCCTGTAATCCCAGCACTTTGGGAGGCCGAGGTGGGCGGATCACCTTCGGGAGTTCAAGACCAGCCTGGCCAACATGGTGAAACCCCGTTTCTACTAAAAATACAAAAGTTAGCCGGGCATGGTGACATGCACCTGTAATCCCAGCTACTCAGGAGGCCGAGGCATGAGAATCGCTTGAACCCCGGAGACGGAGGTTGCAGTTAGCTGAGATCACGCCACTGCACTCCAGCCTGGGAGACAGAACAAGAATCCGTCTCAAAAAAAAAAAAAAAAAAAAAATAGAGTTCAGCACTCTCCACAGATAAAAGACACTAATAAAAAAAACTGGCTGACTTAGCAAACAAGGATATTTGGGCTTTATTCCCTGCTTCCAGATACTGTTGCTTTTAGTTTATTTTACAATTTTATCTGTTTATCCCATGTGATATGTAATCAGAGCTCAGGGCTTCAGCAGGAAATTTGTAACAGTCCTTTCAAACAAACTTAAAAAACAGTTTAGTAACATTATCTAATGGTGTATTAAAGCCCTGCTTTGATGCCGTTTTATGATCTTAAGCACTTGCTTTCCATGTTGAAATAACAGAAGGGCTTACACAGATAATGAAATTTGACTTTGCTAAACTTCCTTTTTCTTTGGAAAAAAAAAAAAGCCTATCATATTTGGGACAAAGCGGTGTCTGAATCTCTACATAATCTACTATAGTTCTACCAGGATTTAAACCCCCCAAATTCAGTCTGAAGTACAGAAGTAGCACTTATGTAAAACCAAGTTTGATTTAAATCAAATAAGTTGTTTAAAAATCAGTCCAATTGATCACTTATGACTTTACATACTTTTTGTGTTTCTAAATTAGTTTCCTGTGTGTTCTATTTCATCAACTAGATCATACAATTTCAGTCTACCCTAAATCTCACACTTCTCAAGATATGAAACCACACTGATTAATTTCTTAAGTATTTTACATATATTGGCTTTTGTCCAGCTTCCTAAGGAAACTCTAAGTTCCTTAAAGGCAAGGACCTCGTCTTAAGCTTCAACACTTCACAGAGACCCCACAACTGAAATGTGTTTCTCAAGGTCTAAGGCATGAGCCAGTTCTCCAGTCAAGCTACAATAATATACTGTATATATTATTAAGGTATATATATGTGTGTGTATCAAGTTTATATCTATATATCTTTATCCTTCTACCATCTGTTTTTCTTTTATACTTCATTTCCAACACATAATATATTGATTGCCCCCAAATCTTTAAGAACTCCCAATTTTCTTCAGAATAACCCCGAAACACCTTCCTATGGATTTCAAAGCTCTTTGTCAACTTCCCCATCTACCCTTTCTAGCCTGAGCATCAGATGCCAACACACCAGTTACTTACAGCTCCTCTTCCACCCCTCTGCTGTTGCACCTCCAGGCCTCTGCTGTCCCTTGGAGTGCTATCCAGTCTACGAAAAATCTGCTACACTTTTAAGTCCATGTCAAGAGCCATCTTCTGTATAGACCCTTCCTTTTCAGAATTTCTCCTTTTTAAATCCCTTCATAGCACTTTGTCTATACTCCTTATCACAGCTTGACTTACATGGTGCCAAAGACATGCCTTCTCTCCTAGTATTAATTCTCTGATGTTTGCAACTGTTTATGTGTGAATCAACTACCAAAGCACCGTGCTTGTATCCCCTTCACCCTTTACAAAAAGAAAACCACTCAATAAGTGCTTGCTAGGGATGACACGTTGATAGGTGTAGCAAACCACCAAGGCACATGTATACCTATGTAACAAACCTGCACAATCAGCACATGTATCCCAGAACTTAAAGTAAAATTTAAGAAAAGTAAAACAAATGCTTGCTAGATTGAATTATTCTTATCTTGAATTTCCCAAAACACCAAGAATGGTGTGGGGCATACAGCAGTTAATCAATAAATAATGTTACTTGATAGAATATACATTCCTGGGGCAAAGATTCAGATGCTCAATGACTGATTTTAGTGACAGTGAAGTGATAGATCATCACCAAAAAAAGTTTATTCTCTAAATTGTTCCTACACTGAATTGGGCTTAAGTAACAGAGGCTTTAATGTACCAAAACAATTAGCTGAGTGTTTAGTTTCAATATATTTTTATTTCCAGTGTTCCTTCTGGAATAAAACTATTTTCATCTGAGGAATACATGTAAAATAATTTTGGAAGTCAATTCTTAGAATGTACATGGATTTTTGTCACTGTTTATTCAAGATTCATTCAAGTATTTATCACTTAAGTGAACTGTTTCTGGGCAGACACTGAAAAAGGTACTGAATCATCAATAAGATACAGGCTCTGACCTTAAGTGTTTACAGTACACTAGGTGAAGGATCTCAAAGGAATCTGTGTTTGATGCTTCAGAAAACTGGTACTAATTACCTTGATATTGATGAATTTGGAAGTTCTTTAAAAAGTACTCTTTTAAATTCAGATTTAAATGTTTATGTTTCAATGTGTACTAAAAACAAAGGTATAATAATATTTTATTTAGAAAGCCATTTTTATTCATGCAAACAGCAAAAGAACATAACTAGATGCTATGACTCAGGGCTGGGACTAGGGTGAGTAAAGAGAGGTTTTCTAGAGCAAAATTTCATGAGGCCACTCACTCTCAGGGTCCTGTAAATACAGGGTCAACCTTAAAAAGGAGTGCCTCTTTAAATTCATGACCCTAGTCGCCTCCTCTGCCTTACCTTAGCTCTGGCCCAGCTATGAATGTTTAAGAAATTAGTAATTTTGTGTTATACCTGGTTGCGTATACTTGGTATACTCCATAACAAATGCTTTGTAAATTATTTCTGATTTACAGAAAATGGAACTGTGAAATTATGGAGGGAATGCATTATGATGCAAAGGGAATATGTCTACTTTTGGGAGGAAGGAGTAGATACTAAGGGAAAAGGAGAAATGAAACAGAATTAGCACATTAAAATGACTGCCAAGTTAAAAGCTTTCAAGTGTTCAGATTGGAAGTAACGCTCATGACTAAACTGTTCTACTATTATTCATAACCATTAACTTATGCTTTTGTTAACTTCAAATAACTTGTATTGGCATCTGTAATTGTCCATTCTCATGCTGCTATGAAGAAATACCCAAGAGTAGGTAATTTATAAAGGAAAGAGGTTTAATTGACTCACGGTTCCGCCTGGCTAGGGAGGCCTCAGGAAACTTACAATCATGGCCGACGGCACTTCTTCACGGAGTGGCAGAGAAGAAGACGAGTGCCCAGCGAAGGCGGAAGCCCCATTTAAAGGCATCGGATCTCGTGAGAACTAACTCACTATCATGAGAACAGGATGGGGAAACCAGCCCCAGGATTCAATTATCTCCACCTGGTCCTCCCAGGACACATGGGGATTATGGAAACTACAATTCAAGATGAGATTTGGGTGGGGACACAACCAACCCTATCATTTTTCTAAGATCAATACCAAATGAACTAAATGAATAAAAAAACAGTAAGTTACAAGCTAATATCAGCACTCTTTTAAGACAGATTATTTTGGAGATTAGCACCTGCAGATTATTTTCTTAATTCCTTAGTGTAGTTGTTGATGGTTATTCAAGACTGAATAAGGAAATTCTGGATGCACTTTGATCCATGGGAATACAACTCATTTAAATTTTACATTTAAATGAAATTTAAAATTGAAATTAAAATTAAATTTGTTGTCCAAAAGAGAAGTTTCATATTTAGGTACATTATTAAATATAGAATAAGTGATAATTTAAATGTAAAAGGCTTTGACATTAAGTAGGAAAGGTTTTCCCATTAGATCAAAGTTAAAAGAATTTGAAATCAGCCTTTCAATTGTCACTACACCTGGTAATACAATGTTCATTGTCAGATAAACTTGTAAAGAAGCTTTCTGAAGGCCGGGAGCAGTGGCTCACGCCTGTAATCTCAGCACTTTGGGAAGCCAAGGCCGGCAGATTGCCTGAGCTCAGGAGTTTGCAACCAGCCTGGGCAACATCGTGAAACTCCGTCTCTACTAAAATACAAAAAATTAGCTGTGCACCTGTAGTCCCAGCTACTTGGGAGGCTGAGGCAGGAGAATTGCTTGAACCTGGGAGGCGGAGGTTGCAGAGCTGAAATCGCGCCACTGCACTCCAGCCTGGGCGACAGAGCAAGACTCCATCTAAAAAAAAAAAAAAAAAGCTTTCTGAAAAGTTCCAAGTAAATATAAAGCAAAACATTTCCCCCACGTTGGCTTGATTCTACTTCCCCTTCTCTCCACATATTTTAGGACATTAAGTGCTGCCAGATATTTTGGGTTGGTGGTAGGTTTCTTTTTCTTTCATTTCACTTAAAAATGGAAAATTTTTACCTACCAAAATGGATCAGAACTAAGAATTTCATATATGCTGTCAATAGAAGCTAGAAAAGTTTAGTTGTGGTTGTGATTTATTTATAACACTATTTGGTATGTCCCTTAAATGAGGTTTTACATTTCCAGCAATAGCGGGACATTATTCCAAGCTGCCACAAATGATGATGTTCACGTAGAAAGATGTTTTTGCATAGAATAATAAAAAGGCTGAGGCTGAGGCTGCTCTTAAAATAACATGCTTGGATTTTCAAAAATGTTCAAAATCATAAAAAATCTTTTTACCAACGAAAAATGACAATTCTAGTGGGAAAAATCATTCAATTAATAAATAAAAATAACCCCAGACGACTTGACTATCTCCCCTATGTTAAGAATATCTATAATTACCGAAATATAAAGTTTTTCTAATTATAACTCTTAATAGCTTACAAAAAGTTTAAAACATCAAGACAAGCTAAAATATTTTAAATTTGTAATTGAAGTTAACTGAGAACATAAACACTACCACTGTGCCCCCCAAAAGCTTCTGTTCTTCTAAATGTGATCCCCTATAATTCCTGCCTCTACAAAGTAAAATCCAAACCTACGAAATAAAGTTCATGGAGAATACCATCCTTCTGATTTTTTATTGAAAATGTTCCATGACTATTTCTGTGAAAACTTTAAGAAATTCCTTAATTTCGTTGCTAGAGCTAATGCAAGAATACACAAATACACACATGCATACATTCATTGTACTAGCTATTGTCTTATTTAGACCACATAAAAAGATCTTTAATATGCATTAGCTGCAAATTTTCACTTTGGATCAACTATTCAATCTATGTTGGAGAGATTAGGAACCGTAAATAAATTATATAATCTCACTTTATATAAAACACTGCAACTTAAACTTCTAGTTTTCTGATGTCTTAAGTTGAATAGTTCAGATAAACATGCAAACGTTTCTGCATCCTCTATTGGGTGATTATCTAAGCTTTTTGAATTGTCGTGTTCAAAGCCACAGGTTGAATTATTTTCACTGAGATTCTATAAAATGTCATGAATGGCACAGCTATAAATCCTAAAATCCAAAAACAAAACAAATGATAACCTCAAGGAAATGAGCCAATTCTTTAAAGACACAACCTGTCAAAACTCACACAAGAGGAAATAGACAATCTGAATAGGCCCATATCAATTAAAGAAATTCAATTAATAATGAACGAACTTCCAAAACATAAAGTGCCAGGCTCAGATCAGTTCACTGGTGAGTTCTACTAAACATTTAAGGAAGAAATTACACCAATTCTTTACAATCTCTTTCAGAAGATAGAAGCAGAGGAATACTCCCTAATTCAGTCTAAAAGGCCAGCATTACCCTATTACCAAAATTGGACAAAGTGATTATAAGAAGACTATAAACAAATATCTCTCATTAACATAGATACAAAAATCCTTAACAAAACATTACAGCAAATCCAACAATGTGTAAAGACTTATAAATCATAATCAAGTGGGATTTATCCTAGGTACGCAAAGCTTGTTTGAAAATCAGTTAACGTAATGTATCACAACAAAAGATTGAAGAAAAGTCACAAGATCATAGATGCAAAAAAAAAGCATTTTACAGAATCCAGCACCCATTCATGATAAAAACTTTCAGTAAACTAGGAATAGAGGGTAACTTCCTCAACTTAATAAATAATATCTAAAAAAAGCCTTACAGCTAACTTCATATTTAATGGTGAGAAAATAGCAACTTTCCCACTAATATTATGAATAAGGCAAAGATGTCCCCTCTCACCCCTCTTTTTCAATATTATACTGGAAGTCTTAGCTAATACAATGTCAAGAAAAAGAAGTAAAAGGTATACAGATTGAGAATGAAGAAATAAAACCACCTTTGTTCACAAATGACGTAACTGTCTATATAGGTAATCTAGATTATACAAAGGCTGAAGAATACAAGCTAATATACAGAAGCCAGTTGTCTTCCTACATACCAGCAATGAACAAATGCAATTTGAAATTTAAAACATGATACAATTTACATTAGCAGAAAAGAAATGAAATACTTAGGTATAAATCTAACAAAATGTACACAAGATCTATATTAGGAAAACTATAAAACTGATGAAATAAATCAAAGAAGAACTAAATAAATGGGAACATTCCATGTTTATAGGTAGGAAGACTCAATATTAAGATGACAGTTCTTCTCAACTTGATCTACAGATTCAGTACAATCTTAATCAAACTCCCAGCAAGTTATTTTGAGGATATTGACAAACTGATTCTAAAGTTTATATGGAGAGGCAAAAGGCCAAGAAAAGTGAATATAATACTGAAGGAGAAAAAAGTTAAGAGAACTGACACTACCTGACTTAAGACTTAAAATAAAGGTACAGTAATCAAGAGAGTGTGGTATTGGTGAAAGAACAAATAAATCAGTGGAACAGACTAAAGAGTCCAGAAATAGACCCATATAAATATAGTCAGTTGTCAAAGGAATGAAAGCAACGCAATGGAGAAAAGTCTTTTCAACAAATGATGTTGGAAAAACCGGACATCCACATGCCAAATAATAAATTTAGAAACAGACCTTACACTATAACTCAGAATGGATCACAGATCTAAGTGTACAACACAAAACAATAAAACTCCTAAGAGACATTATAAAAGAAAACCTAGATGAACTTGGGTATGAAGATGAATTTTTAACTACAACACCAAAGGCATGATCCATTAAAGGAATAATTGATAAGACAGACTTCATTAAAAACTTCGGCTCTCCAAAAGACATTGTACACTGTAGGCTGGGCACGGTGGCTAGTGCCTGTAATCCTAGCACTTTGGGAGGCCGAGGCGGGTGGATCACCTGAGGTCAGGAGTTCGAGACCAGCCTGGCCGACATGGTGAAACCCCATCTCCACTAAAAATACAAAAATTACCCAGGTGTGGTGGCGGGCACCTATAGTCCCAGCTACTCGGGAGGATGAGGCAGAAGAATTGCTTGAACCCGGGAGGCGGAGGTTGCAGTGAGCCAACATTGTGCCACTTCACTCCAGCCTGGGTGAAAGAGGGAAACTCTGTCTCAAAAAAAAAAAAAAAAAAGACATTGTACACTGCCAAGAGAATGAATAGACAAGCCACAAACTAGGAGAAAATATTTGCAAAAGATAATCTGATAGAGGACTGTTATCCAAAATATACAAATAACTCTTAAAACTCAACAATAACCAGGTGCAGTGGCATGCTCCAGTAGTCCTAGCTACTCCAGAGGCTGAGGCAAGAGGACAGCTTGAGGCCAGGAGTTTGAGGCTGTACTGTGCTATAATTGCACCTGTGAATAGCCACTGCACTTCTGCATGAGCAAGCTGGTGAGACTCCATCTCTTAAAAATAAAATAAAATAAAACAGCAACTCAAAGTACTGTAATTTTTTAAAAAATACAAAAAAATAAAATACAAATTTAAAAACCCTCAACAATAAGAAAATGGACAACCCAATTAAAAAGTAGGCCAAAGATCTGAACAGACACTTCATTTGAGACATACAGACGGCAAATAAGCAGATGAAAAGGTGTTCCATATCATATGTCATTAGGGAAATACAAATGAAAACAAAAATGAGATGCACCTAAGAGGATGACCAAAATCTAGGAAACTGATACCATGTACTAGCGAAGATGTGGAGCAACAGGAACACTCATTAGTTGTTGGTGGGAATATAAAATATAGCCACTTTAGAAGACAGTTTGGCACTTTCTTGTAAAACCAAACATACTCTTATAAAGGATTGAGATTGCTGAGTAGTATATTTACCCAAAGGTGTTGAAAACTTAGCCCACAGAAAAGCCTGGATCGGGATATTTATAGCAGCTTTATTCCTCATTGCCAAAACTTGGAAGCAATCAAGATGTCCTTCAGTAGATGATGGATAAACAAACTGTGATACATCCATACAAAGGAATAGTACTCAGTGCTAAAAAGAAATGAGCTATCAAGCCACATAAAGATATAGAAGATCCTTAAATATTACAAAGTGAAAAAAAAAATCTGAAAAGGATACCTATTGTATGATTCCAACTACATGACATTTTGGAAAAAGCAAATATGGAGACAACAAAAAGATCACTGTTTGCCAGGGGTTTGGGGGATGGAAGAATGAATAAGCAGAGAACAAAGGATTTTTGGGACAGCAAAAATTTTGTAGGATATTACGATGATGGATATGTCATTATATATTATACCGACCAAGGAATGTACAACACCAAGAGTGACCTTAATGTAAATTGCGGACTTTGGGTGATTATGTGTCAACGTAGGTTCATCTATTGTCACAAATGTACCATTCAGGTGAGCAATATTGATCAGAGGGGAGCTAAGCATATGGGGGTGGCAGGAAGTATATGGGAAATCTCTGTACCTTCTACTCAACTTTGCTGTGAACCTAAAACTGCTCTGAAAAATAAAGTCTTGGGCTGGGTGTGGTGACTCACACCTGTAATCCCAGCACTTTGGGAGGCCAAGGCAGGCAGATCATGAAGTCAGGAGTTCGATACCAGCCTGGCCAACATAGTGAAACCCCGTCTCTACTAAAAACACAAAAAATTAGCTGGGCATGGTGGCGGGCACCTGTAATCCCAGCTACTCGGGAGGCTGAGGCAGGAGAATCACTTGAACCCGGAAGGTGGAGGTTGCAGTGAACCATTGCACTACAGCCCAGGCGACAGTGTGAGACTCCATCTCAAAAATAAATAAATAAATAAATAAATAAAATAAAATCTCTTAAAAACAAACAAACAAAAAAGACACCAGAGTAAATTTTATATTAATTTTATTTAAGTATATATGTCATATAAAAGTTTTATCTAATAATTTTAAACACACATAATTACTTATATATATAATGCTTCAATCTACTTTATTAATTATCATTAATCCTTTTGGTCCCTGAATCTGCCTTTGCTTCCTCTTCTAAGGCTCGATGCAGAATATAACTGCCCATGGAGGGCAGGGGACAAGAAATTAAGGGTCCCAGGGAGACCCAGTTTCAATTATCCTTGATGATGCTGAGAGGCATTCAGCACCATGAACATGCTGTTCAAACATAAATGAGAAAATAAACTATCTGAACAATCTTCATGAGGTTTTTCCACACAAAGTGTATTTCATATTTCTATAGATTTAACTACTAACAAGCTACATCCAACGAACTTAACTACTACTGAATCCTCGGAGGTATCATCAATATCCGGCTTCCAATTTCCACTCTCTAAAATATTTCTCCATTGTGCTCCTAGATTTCCAGGTGCCAACATTTACGGTAGGTATGATTTTCTGGGGCTTCAGCCACTGGACAAAGTGTTTCATTTCTAGGTAGCTGCTGTGTTCACTGTAAGGAATTCCTATAACACCAAAGAAACCAAGTTGTACACTAAAATCAAACTAATTTAAACATTCACAATCCTAAAATAAAATAGAATAAAACAAAAAAGAAAAGTAATCCACAGTATTTTTGTCAAAAACTCCTCAGTGCTTTAGTTCTGATGAGAAAACTTGTTGATATCTTTTATGAATGATAAAGATTAAGACATTAAAATGATACTGATATGGTTTGGCTCTGTGTCTCTACCCAAATCTCATCTCAAATTGTAATCCCTATGTGTTGGGGGAGAGGCCTGGTGGGAGGCGATTGGATCATGGGGGCAGATCTGCCCCTTGTCGTTCTTCTGATTGTGAGTTCTTGGTCAGGCATGGTGGCTCACACCTGTAATCCCAGCACTCTGGGAGGCCGAGGCAGGCAGATTACCTGAGGTCAGGAGTTCGAGGCCAGCCTGGCCAACATGGCAAAACCCCGTCTCCACTAAAAATACAAAAATTAGCCAGGTGTGGTGGCACACGCCTATAATCTCAGCTACTCAAGAGGCTGAGGCAGAAGGATTGCTTGAAACCGGTAGATGGAGGTTGCAGTGAGCCGAGATCATGCCACTGCACTCCAGCCTGGGGACAGAGCAAGACTCTTGTCTCAAAAAATTAAAAAAAAATAATAAGATAGTGAGTGAGTTCTCAGGAGATCTGATGGTTTGAAAGTGTGTGGCACTTCCCCCTTTGTGCTCTCTCTCACTCTCCCGCTTCGCTAGGATAAGATGTGCTTGCTTCCCCTTTGCCTTCTGTCATGATTGTAAGTTTTCTGAGCCCTCCCAGTCATGCTTCTTGTTAAGCCTGTGGAACTGTGAGTCTATTAAACCTCTATTCTTCATAAATTACCCAGTTTCAGATAGTTCTTTAAAGCAGTGGGAGAATGGACTAATACAGATATGAAACTTGGAACGTTCAAAAATCTATTACCTTATTGTGTGTATACTTAATAATATGCATTTCCAGAGAGTCCTATTTAATTAGGTTTTTCTTATTAAACAATTCTTCCTTTAGACACTTTACTTAGCTACAGGTTTCTGGAAAATATGGAAGAAATATGAGTCAAATGTGAAGAATAACAAGCAGGAGACTCTCACTTCCAGAGCAGGTAAGCAGATTTGTCCCCAAGCTTTGCACATATAAAAAATTAGGAAAAAAAAAACAAACACACCCTTTATCTTCTTTATTGAAGATCGAGTACTACAGAGAAAGGTGAAAAGGGTCCTATTTTCAGTATACTAGGGTCTTTAGAGGCTGAGGGTAAATCACTGGTCTGGTGACACACCAAACATGTTTCCATCAGCTGTCACTGCAATAAGCCAACTCTGAAGGCAGTGGTAAACCTCCTTCAAGGATGAAAACAGGCAAGTCTGTATCTCCTGCTGTCACCACATCTAACCCATCATCTTCCTGCTCCCAATCTCACATTGTCATCTATACTTCCAGTATACACCCACAGTAGTCCTTTCAAGTAATTCTGCAATTTCCTCTCAATATCACTGATCACAAAGTGAAATGATCTGTATTCGTTAATGTCTATCTACTAGTCAAGCTCCTTTATATCAGTTTACAATGGACTAGATACAGGATTAGAGTTGTAGAGAGATTTGAAAGCTCTTGAATTATTAAATTCTTTGGTGCCTGTTTTTGTTGGATTTGAACTTTACAACATTTTTTAAAATGTAAAGTAATTATAAACATTAAAAGGGAGAAAATTTAATAACTATACCATATATTGAAATGTTTCCTTTGGTCTGGGGTATAACATCTGCTATTCTAGTGAACTTGTTAGAGTGTGTCCATCCTGTAGGTCGAAACGCCAAAATCTGATTGTATTTCCCACCACACTTCTTCAAATGACTCTGTAAGCCCTGTTAAATAAAAATAGTATATTGAGGTCAATGGAGACGAGTTATGTAGAATAAAACAGACTGATTAAAGATGTTATATTGGCACAGGCATGGGGAGTTTTCACTTTTTAAGCATTAGCTTCAACAACCTAGTGCTATGCTTCTAAAAATAATCACTAAAAAAATATATATAAAATATTTTCTCCTTTACTTATCTGAAGTTAAACGAGTACAGTCTGGGAAAAAAAAAAAGTACAGCGAGACAACTTTAAACACAAGCAATTAGGTATAAACAAATTACAATTCTGATAGCTACCAAAAACAAAAACAAAACTACTCTCCAAATCTTACTCCACAGAGATAATAATATTAACAATGGTAAACACCAATGCAAACATATCTCCATGCATATACACCAAAAGGGGGTAGCTAGGTGGATAGAAATAATTTTATGTGAATAGCATTATACTCAACACAGAGATACATTTTATAGCTGCTTAATAGCATTCTTTTCAGGTGTTTATGCCTTTTACCCTTTAAACATGAACTAGATTTATTTTAAAACTTTTCATACCACTATTGTTGGAATATGCTCCCCTTATAAGTCCTGAGTAGAATAAAACTTCCCCAAACTAATATAAATGATGACATTTGATAAAACTCTTAGAAAATCAATGACCGAAGTTCAGTCTTCGAAAGATAAGAGAAATCCAGTTATAAATAATAATGGCACAAGGGATACAAAAAAATCTAATACTTTTGGTCTGAAGACTAAAACCCATAGTTTCAAAGACTTAGAATGAATAATAAAATTAATTTTATTGATGAATTGGTAACAATCCTTTGATTTCTCTTTTGTATCAAATAAGAGCCTTTTATTAATTAGAAGTGAATATAAAAATACCCACCATAAGACAGCCATATTTCTTACCAATTACTATGCACACCGAAAAAAGTTAGTTATTGATACGTAACTAAATTTCCGTTTCAATATTCTTGGTTCTGCAAATTTGCAAGTTTTTGCCTTGCTTAGTCTAGGACCTAGCTAATGTAATATTATTTAATCACTATTCCTTCTGCCCTTGTCCTCACAAAGAAAGAAAATAATAAGAAACTGAGGTTTAGAGTAATTATACATATAATACATATACTGAGTCCAACTTTCAATACACATCTTCAAACCTGCCCATTCCTATTTGTCTCTGCAAAACCATCCAGAAGAATTAAATGATAACTAATATTTGCTTTTTGTGGGACAAATTAGAGTTACCACAAAAACATCATTAACCTGTACCATAAACAAAAACTTCAGATACTATCATATAAGCCAAATCTACAGAAAAAAAGACTACCAGCAGCTACGAGTAGTCCATTAACCACAATCTGAGAACTATTCTCATGAGGAAATTTATTAAGAATAGTTTAGTCAATATGAAATCCCTGATTTATGACTTGTCTCTCTCCGTTTATTGGTAACCAGTTTGGGAGAAAAATACTTTTAGCAATGTTACTAGAATTATTTTTTCAGCATGCAAATAATCATCTATAACATTGTTATAACATTTTACCACAATCAATCAATCAGGTTTAAATCAGGTGGTAGTCAACTATGTAGCACATACGTGAACTTGGGGTGTTGAACTAGAGAGCATGAATTGTATTTATAGCCTTTCAAAGGCTTTCAGGCATGCCCTGGGCACCTTGAAAACTGTATTAGGATTACCTTTTCACAAAAAGTAATTATCTCTCATGAAACACAACTTTTGGCTGGTAAAAAAAAAAAAAAAAAAAAAAAATTGGCTCTAATTACAAACTTCAGCTTCTGCTTCATCTGTGTTTGGGAGGTAAGAAATCTTCCGAGGCCAGGCGTGGTGTCTCACGCATGTAATCCCAGCACTTTCGGAGGCCGAGGCGGGCGGATCACGAGGTCAGGAGATCGAGACCATCCTGGCTAACATGGTGAAACCCCATCTCTGCTAAAAATACAAAAAATTAGCCGGGCGTGGTGGCAGGTGCCTGTATTCCCAGATACTCAGGAGGCTGAGGCAGGAGAATGGCATGAACCTGGGAGGTGGAGGTTGCAGTGAGCGGAGACCAAGCCACTGCACTCCAGACTGGGCGACAGAGCGAGACCCTGTCTCAAAAAAAAAAAAAAAAAAAAAAAAAAAGAAATCTTCCGAAAATATGTGGGTAAATGAGGGACAGGGCAGGAAAAACAACTTTTCACAATATGCCATTTTATAGTTTTGTTTTTACCGTTGTGAATGTATCACCTATTCAAAAACATTTAAAATATATATTTCTATTATCATTGCTAGAATGTTTAATAAATATTAAAAGAAAAAAAAAGAAGTCTTCAGAAAATGTGATCAATACCCAGTCACTTTAATGGAGGAAGAGGAGGGACTATTGAAGGCAATACCAGTAAATATCCATTCTGGTATTACACAGTTGCTAGGGTCAGTGTGGAGGACAAGAGGATACAGACTTCACTTTCTGCGAGCTTACAGCCTAGTGGGCAGGAGGTCAGTAAACCCCACCTTCTAATGGAAACCACCTGCCCTTTCTCAGCTTTTTCTATCTCTCATCATTTATTACACCATCAGCACCTAGGAGCCTTACAGACTGACCTTTTCACAAAGAACTTGTGTTTTATTATAAAATCCTAAACGTGGAAACATACAGACTTGACGACTATCAAAAATATAGATTTATGACTCCAGATCACTCCTTCAAGGACACTAGCCTCAAAAAATCATTCAGAATCAACATTTCTGAGTTATTAAAACCAACTTGAATTCCTGTATTAAAAAGTTATGCTTAGGCCAGGAGTGGTGGCTCACACCTGTAATATCAGCACTTTGGGAGGCTGAGGCGGGTGGACCACTTGAGCTCAGGAGTTTGAGATCAGCCTGGCCAACATGGTGAAACCCCATCTCTACTTAAAAATACAAAAATTAACCGGGCATGGTGGCACATGTCTGTAATTCTGGCCACTCAGGAGGCTGAGGCATGAGAATCGCTTGAACCTGGGAGGCAGAGGTTGCAGTGAGCCAAGGTTGCATCACTGCACTCCAGCCTGAGCAACAGGGCGAGACTCTGTCTCAAAAAAAGAAAAAAAAAATACATTTGAGTTTGTAGTAGTGAAAATCTAAATCTTGTTTAAGTTGGGATTTGTAAATATATGCTGTCTACAAGAAGGCCATATGCATCAGAACACACAGTCTGTAGAGTGGTAGGTTGTGACGGACTGTCAGGAAGAGGTGGCCCTCTTCCTGTTCAAAGTGGATGCACTTCATTACCTATTTTTCAGATCTTGCTCAGAAATCTTACTTCATCAATTATTGTCTTATCTTAGATTCTCCCTGTCCCTCACAACATAAAAATCCTCATCTCTGATGGCCAACAAACAAGCAACCCTCCTCCCTCAGGCCATCAAAGTATCCAGCCCCTCTTCACACCATGCTCTAGTCTTCCTGTCTCCATTGCCACACCTCTCATTCATTCTTTTTATTTCATAAACACAATAGCAAATGCGAAAATACATTGTTTCATGCATTATGTTCTGAATTTATTTTAATATACAGGTTTGAGGTATTCGATTGCCAGGTGTCAAAATGTTAGTATATGGAATAAACCTTAGTTAGTATATGAATAAATCTGACAAATAAGCCCCCAAATCCCAGCAAGGTCATATCACATGTCTTAACTTACACCTTGGAACTAATGCTCAAACTTCCTCTTAGGATACACTTCCACTATTTCATTTAATTGTCGCAACAAGTAAATTTTCAATATTTATCAATCTAGAAAGGCTTAATATTAATACAGAATAGAACAGACCCGAAGTAAAGTAAGAACTTCTTAGATTCTTCACTCATTTCCCCACTCACCCAGAAAGAACTGGAAAATGATCTTAAAAATTGAAGGTCTGAATGTCCAGATGGCTGCATACCTTTCCATTTTTGTTCCTTCCTACATATTAGTTCTCTAGTTCCTAAACTTCTGGTGGGCATATGAATTACTCTACAGAGTTGCACATCTAGAAAAACTATGAACATTTAAAATTCCTCTTAAAAGATTGTCTAGGGCAAATTTTATTATGGGTGACTCTATTATAATTGAATTCCTCTAAGTTAAATGTAGTTTAAAATAATCAGATTACCTTTTTTGTTCACCCTAAAAGACATATCTCTTGAATGCTTACCTTAAAATTAATTTGCATCATTGGGAGAAGGTGAACCAATGAACTGCACATGTCGGTAGTGATGACTGAATTAATTTCTGGTATATTGAGGCACTGTAGAGTTTTATATTTTTCCTGGGACATGCCCACTTTTGAACCTAAAACATCAGCAATGGCTATGGGCAAAAGAAAAGATTAAAAATAGTAGACTTACAGCTCGTGAAAAAAAGTTACAGCTTAAGCAAATTTTAAGGTAAGAATTTACCAAATAAAAGGAAATTCAAAACATTCACATTTTTACCATGATATCTCAAAAAGGCTGAATCATTTTGTTAGTTTACTGTGTGGAATAAATTGTGAGAAAACCAAATAATTTATTTTTAAAGGCTTATTATTTACTATTTAAAAACTGCAAAAGTGTATAGAAAGTGGGTAGAGGAAGGGAAGGAACTAAATTTGAAGAAGTTAAAAGCCCCAGCTTTACCATCTTTAATGTTTGATATAATGTGGCCATACGTAAGAAGAAATGGAAAGTATTTGGCAAATTAGTACAATACTACCTGGACAAACTAAGTTATACATCCAGAAATCATTTAGGAACAAAAATTAAAACTGATTGCTAATATAATTATTATCCTCAAAGAATGCAGCAATACAACTATGCATTAATCATCTTTCAAAGTTTACTAAATAATAATGTAGCATGGGCAGCTGCTCTATAAATTTCTTATATCTAGAAAGCCTAAATTAAACACACTTATCAAATGTTTCCCTAAAGTCAAACCTTTCAAAGATTAAATGTTTCAAACTATCAAATTTTCCTTCAACTTCAAAGGTAATATTGAATCATTACAGGAAATAATTATCAAATGCAAAGTAGAAACTGAAAGGGCTTTAGGCAAAAAGAATCTGATCTTTATAATATATTAATGTAAATTAGATACACCTACCACTCACCTAGGAAGACTTTCTCTTTTCCAATAGAGTAAGTGCCACAGACAACAAGAGCATGTGGGTTTAGAGTTACAGCCTCAAAGGCAGTGTTGATGGCAAACCGGATAACCTCTTGCTGTGATGGAAAGGTGTATTCTGGGCTACAATATCTGTGATATGGAAACATGGTACTTACTAAAAGAACAATAAAAAAGCCATCACCTTAAGCTGGATGCTATTTTAGAAAACAAGCGTTAGCAACTTACATACAACAGCAGTATAATATATTAACACCACAAATTATCTCACTGCCTGTGGTTGGAATTATTTACCAGTTACTACTAACTTATGATCAAATTGTAAGTTTTCAATATATCTTTTTCATTATATTTCTTTTATCACTCTCAAAAAATGGTCTTTTTGGAGACTTTTTTTCTCCAAGAATATTTCTAACAAGCCTCCTATTTTAGTTATAAATTATAAACCTCAGTATCTTTTATTTAACTCCAAACACTATCAACAAATCATATTGATAAGGATTATATTTGGACTAAAGACTGACTTAATAAAAAATGATTAAAGTAATGAAACTAAACATGAATTTAGTGCAACAGTTTTAAATCAGTTAATATTGACATGGTTGATATTAATATCGTTTCTTACAGACACAAAATATATATACTATGTGTATATATATGTATATGTGTACACACACACACACACACACACACACAAATACAACAGATCCAGCTGGGTCTATCTCCATACAATATAACCCAGTGAAAAATAAACTCTAAGCTATTATCTATCTATATTTGGGATGAAAAGTAAGCACTTTTTCACTAAAAATGTAATAAGCTACAAAAAACAAACATTTTTCCCAATTTTTGGAATTGTTTTTGCTAGTCAACCACTAGAGAAGAAGAAGAAAAACCTTTCTCATTAAAAACCCATGAGGAAATTCAGAATCATATCAGAATAGAACTAGGTAACAAAAAAAGGTTTTTTTTTTTTTTAAAACTTACTTTTTAAATTTATCCAGTACTTAAAACTCATATAGAAGAATGGAAAAATCAGTTACAGTGTGAGAAAACTGGATGCGGAAAGACCATCTTTTACTAAAATATCGCATCCAAACGTACTTCTCCTTGAAACAGGTTGAAATGGTTAAGATAATTTCTAACAAGTTGATGAAATATTTTAATATATAAAATCTCATCATATACCAGAAATATACACAATTTTTATTTACTTAATAAAGCTAGGGAGAAATACATACACAGTTAAAATGTAATGGCTTATGCCATTATATTTATAGTACTCAGGAATTCAAAACTGTCACTTATAAATTATCTTTTTAAGAAAAGAACAACAGCAATTTTGGATACTCAAAAACAGAATCACATTTTGACCCCGTCTTCTCTTCACAATTAATAGCTACACAGTTACTCTGAAAGGACAACTTAAAAGGGTGTCTTCCTAAAGTTTGCTCCTAAGTTTTTCTTCCTTGTTTCAGTAACAGGATTCTTATATAACATATTTTCAAAAATAAATCACACAAAAAAATGAGCTGTAGTCAGTTAACACATGCAATCTCAAATTTGCCCTTAAGCAAGTATATATATACTTTTCAAACAGCATCCTTCTGATAAAGAGCCTTAAAATAATAATTGGCAATAAGCTGTTGTTTTGATAACCATAATACAGAGAGCAAAGACTGTCAGTGGGAAAAAGAAGCACACACAAAAAGCCTCTCTTACGTGGTATCTAAGTACAGCACATGGACTTTCTGGTCCGCAAGAAGAGAACGTTCCATGCTGGGATCTGCTCTGAAGTCTCCCGTGTGTAATATGACAGTACCATTAGGAAGATAAAAGAGGATCATGACAGCACCTGGACAGCTGAACACAAATTTCAAAGGAATGTTCTTAACACAGGCAAGCACCTAAAGGAACAGTATCTATTTCAATATCAACAAGTTAGCACACTTTATTAGTGACCACAATGACATAGCATTGCACTACAGGAAATGTGGCACTTCAACTCAAGGAAATTTACATCATAAAAAGAACTGGTGTGCAGGAAAGGCAGACCCAGACATTCCCAAGAAAAGCATGTTTTCAGGACTGGCCCTTGGCTGGCTCCTGGGAAATGAACTCTGAACCCTAGGAATATTATGCCTTGTAAGACTGTTTTGTATGCCTGAGACATTGAACTATGTGATACTAGCTTGATGCTAACTTTGTGATCTATGGTGAAAACCCTATAAAGTTGACTTTAAAAATCAGAACTCGGCCGGGCATGGTGGCTCACACCTGTAATCCCAGTACTTTGGGAGGCTGAAGCAGGTGGATCACCTGAGGTCAGCAGTTCGAAACCAGCCTGGCCAACATAGCAAAATCCCGTCTCTGCTAAAAATACAAAAATTAGCCAGGCATGGTGGTGCGCGCCTGTAATCCCAGCTACTTGGGAGGCTGAGGCAGGAGAATCACTTGAACCCGGGAGGCAGAGGTTGCAGTGAGCTGAGGCTATGCCATTGCACTCCAACCTTGGCAAAAAAAGGGAAACTCCGTCTCAAAATAAAATAAAATAAATAAAATAAAATAAAAAATAAAAAATCAGAACTCAAACTGGCAATTAAAAAAAAACAGCAGCAAAGTTAGCAGACAAAAACTTAAAGGCAACCTAATGTAATAGCTTGGCCTGGATTTTAGGAAACCTAGATTTAGTCTTCTTTCTCTTCATCGATGACCTCTATGGTACAGAGGGCTAACATTCTATGGAAAGTAGAAAGAAGCAGAGTTGATAGTTGTGTTTTGACAACATGAATGCTGATAGTACTTTATATTAAAAGAAAAAAAGAGGGAAAAATGGAGGCCATTTCCAAGAAAAAAAAATCTTCCAAATCTTTAAGATCTAAAGGCTGAATGATTTCTTAGTTTAAAGAGGGGTAGGGGGAGATAAAACCGACCCTCTAGTATCTGAATGGAATACAAGCTGTTAATTTATATAAATGATAAATGATACTAAAGAAAATGGCAAAATGTTATCTTGCAAAGAACAGCAGAAACAATATGTTAAAGTATTTTAAAAAATAAGATGGAATCTCAGATGTCAAGTGTAGTAATTTAAACTGGATAAAAAATGGGTTAGATAACATTTAGAAGATCCCTTTACTTTTAATCTCTGATTCTATAATTGGGCACATTATTTTTCAAAAGGAGAAACATCTTACTCAAGTTTTAAGAAATATCAAGCATATTAATTATAATGAAAAAAGTTATTAAATAATCATGCCAATGTGTTGTCCTTTTGAACATTTAAAAAATGTGCTATTAAGATGACTTTAATACTTACTGATTGGCATCAAGCAAAACAACTTTGACACCATTCACGATACATTCAGTGTCCAGTGGCAATGGGTGGATATATTGTTCTTGCACATGAAGCTTGTTCTTCAACAAATTGCCAGTTATCTGCAAAACAGGACGTACTTATTGCTGATGCAGTAAAACACTAAATATTTTATTTCAGATCTAGTGTAGAACCATAACATCTTAATAACGTCCCTTTTCCTGCTTATATTTAAGTAAGCACTCCACAATGCCAGGAAGAATTTCCTATAATGGCTGTGCCACTACTCTGCCTGAACATTGTCACAGATTTCGCCTCATCTGTGAAGAGTCCATCCTTTCCACCATGACATACAAAAGCCTGAGTGATCTGGTTCCAGCCCATTCCTGTGGGTTTGTCTCCTGTTATTCCCTACCTTAAGTTCTAGCCATTTTGAATTATCTGAAGTGCCTGGTGGCTCACGCCTGTAATCACAACACTTTGGGAGGCCGAAGTGGGTGGATCATATTTCTCAGGTGCCTGTGCCTTTACATAAACTTTACTCTCTACCTAGAATGCTCTTTCCTCTGCCTGGTCCTGGAATCAGACAAATTTGCATACAAGTTCAGACTCTGCCATTGCTAGCTCTGTGACCTGGGGCACGTCACTTAACTTCTCCAAACCTCAGGTGCTTCATTAATAAAAAGAATTCTTGAAGCATGCTTCAAGAATGCTGTGAGGATTAAATCAAATTCTAGTTCAAGCCCTTAGTAATGAGCATTAAAATGTTCACCTTTTAATAATTAGTTCAAGGTATCTTTTACCACAAAACTGTGCCTAACCTTAGCCCAGGACAGGGTAAAGCACTCTCTTCTCCCTACTCCTAGGTACTCCATTCATTTTTCTATTATAATACAATCCCAATGTGGCATTATTTATGAATGTTTCCTCTGGAGGTTATAAGCACCTTGAAGCTCGATAGAGTCATGTCCCTCAGTATCTGCAGGGAACTGGTTCCAGGACCCCCTGAGGACACCAAAATCTCAGGATGCTCAAGTCCCTTATATAAAATGGCACAGTATTTGCATATAACCTATGCATACCCCCTTTAAATCATTTTTAGATTAATTATAACACCTAATACAATGTAAATTCTATGTAAATAGTTGTTATACTATATTTTTAAATTTGCATTATTTTTCATTGTTGTATTATTTTTTATTTTTGAATCTTTTCAGTTGCAGTTGGTTGAATCTGTGGATAGGGCACTCACAGATACAGCAGGCTGACTGTATTTTGCCTTGAGAATCCATTTAGGCTTTCAGTGAATGTTTACTAAATGAAACTTCTTGTTTTTAGTACATCGTGAACTAGTTTATCTTTTGTTTCCATGTAATAAAACATGTTTTCTAAAAACTGAAACTTGACATTAACTCGTTTAAGTTTAGAACTTTTATGTGGAATATGTTTTCTCATATTTTTTTCTAGTAGAATGAAAGATCTTACTGTTTTAATTATTATTTTTTAACCAAATTGCTTAGAAATTCACAGCATTCTACAAAGTCAAAAGTTAGAATACTAAAACTTACCTCACTACAATAAACTGGAAATGTGAAGTGTTTAGACAATCCAGCATAATGATCAGAATGAAAATGTGTGAGAAAATAGGCTGTGCAACCTTCAACCACACCATACTGAAAGGCATCAACTGTAAAGCTGGTTCCTGCAATAAAAATATCGACACAGTAGGTTGAGCAAGAGCTAACAAAGATACCCAATTTGATTATAAATACTGAATGAACCGTCTATCCTCTTTACCTCTTATTTCCAATTTAACTATATTTAAAAACTTATACCACATAAATTTAGCAAAAGGTAACACTAAAGATGAGAATGTCTTAAAAGTTTCTACCAAGTATCTCGTATAGAGACTTTTATTTATGAATAACTGCACCAAAAAAAATTTTTTTAATTCTAGGTTACAAACCAATTACTTATTTGTTTTAACTAATACTTTCATTATACTTAGCACTTTACTTCTGTAAAACAGCAAAAGGAGAATATTAACTTTCTCCTAAAACATGAATTCTCAATGGGGGCAGTATTGATCTAAGGAAGCCAAAATGGTTGAGGGAAAACATAATCTCACATATGAGACAAACAATATATCTATCATCTTTGAATTTCACTGCACAGTCGAACTGGAGGACAGGGGTGGGAAACAAGAAAAAAAAATGCCTAAAAAGGCTCCTTACAGGAGCACTGATGAAGAAGAGGTTGAGAAATACTGTTCTAAAGTGTGCTCATGCAAGAAATAATTAAGTGTACTGACTGGTGATGTGCAAATAAATAAGCATAACTTCTCAATTCTATTGAGGCTTATCAACACACGGTTTTAGGATCATTTAAAGTATTGAAAACTGGCCAGGCTCGGTGGCTCACGCCTGTAATCCCAGCACTTTGGGAGGCCAAGGCGGGCAGATCACGAAGTCAGGAGATGGAGACCATCTGGCTAGCACAGTGAAACCCTGTCTCTACCAAAAACACACACAAAAAATTAGCCAGGCGTGGTGGCGGGTGCCTGTAGTCCCAGCTACTTGGGAGGCTGAGGCAGGAGAATGGCATGAACTCGGGAGGCGGAGCTTGCAGCGAGCTGAGATCGCACCACTGCACTCCAGCCTGGGCGACAGAGCGAAACTCTGCCTCTAAATAAATAAATAAATAAATAAATAAATAAATGAAGTACAGAAAATTAATCAAAATAATTATTAAAAACACCACTGATGTTATGAAGTATATAAATGCTATTCTTTACATAAATATATTGAACAAATTATAGATCTAGAACATCAATAAAGCACTTTAAAAATCTTTCAGCAACCAAGTATATTTTGGCAGCAACCAAGTATATGAAAGGGCAGAGAAACTAAGTTCTAATATGGTTTTAAAATTTTTGGCATTTACTATGATATGTAAAACCTGTGACATTTCCCATCTTTGAAACTATTTAGTACTTTGTATTTCTCACAAGCACTTAGAGGCTGCCTTTTATTAAAGTTATTTACAGAGATGCCTTTCCTCCTTTTATATTAAGCTGAATCCCTACTCCTCTCTTACTAAGCTTTCTATAGCCCGTAATATCTACCTAACTAGTACAGTCACTTACATAGAGGACACGTTTAATAGAAACTTGATGAATTGAATGGAGCAAAAAAAAATCAAATAAGCAAAAACCAAATCTATGTTAGAGGCTCATGAAGTATCACAAAAGCAAAGCAAACACATACAAAAAATTGTCTCATACACACACACACACAACTGGCAATAAACACAAAGTTCAAAAACGTTGTCTTTGTTGGTATATCGAGTATTGATATTTCAACTTACCAGTTATTTTCTTATAGAATGGACATGTCTTTTTTCTCGATCCTCCTACATTAGATGACTCTGGGATTTTCTTGTTGCCCCTTTGCAGCCCACCATGAGCTGATTTTGTGAAGACTTTGACTTTACTTAAATTGACTGCTTCAGATTCTGTATTAATAAGGTGATCTGATCTCTTCTGATACGCTCCATCCTGCAGTGAATTTGACTTTCTACGTCTCTTTTTTTGACGCTGTGACCTCTCACTAGAAAGTTCCACAGAAAGCTGACTCTCATTTAAATTACTTGCATCAAATTCTAAATCACTTAAAGATTTTTCTGCTTTCCTCTTGCACTGCAAGGACCTCTTTTTATTAGAACTTGGAACTGGATTTAAGTTTATCCCTTCTAATGCACTTTCCCCTAGCAATTTCTCTTCTTTTCTTTTGGGAGGTAGTCCAAAATACACACCTATATCCATTTGCTTCATTACCTTGGTAGAAGGATGTCTTGCATTACACTTAAGACCAGAAGGCAATATTTTCGAATACTTCGGAGCAGGTGTACTAGACAAGTTTTCTGTATTTAAAATTGTAGCTTTACCAACTGGCACACCCTCTAATGCCTTTCTACAGAAACGTGCTGAGTTAGTATTATTCTTAGCATTCAAGTTCTCACTTGATAATTTTCTAATTGTATTTTGGGTTGGTTGGGAAGAAAGATACCCTTCTCCCTGACTTTCAAAAGGTTTCAACATTAAACTCTTAACTGACGGAAGAGAAACTTGATTGTAAACAGATGATTCTTCAATCACCTGTTTCTGTCTATTTGATTGAGCTGAGTGAAATTCTGGCTCATCAGGTTTTGCTTTAGTTGCCTGATGAACAGAAGTAGCAAGCTTCCCTGCCAATGCAGGTGGAAACAACACAAAATCACCACCAGTACATGTCAGATCATAAGGCAAAGTACTCTCATTATTTTGGGAAACAGGTTGAGACAAATCATTTAGACTATTGAATCTATACAATCCTTCATCATACTTATCCTGAGTTAAGAAGCTGTTCACTTCGGGGCAGCTCTCATCCTGGTCCTTCAGTAAGGGACCATGTCGTTTTTTAAAAAAACCACAGCTGTCATCATCTTCTTCGAGGGTGCCATCTTTTGAGCTTTCGGTAAAAAATAGTTGTTCTTGTGAATCATCCAGTTTTTCATTGATATCATGAGTGTCTTCATCACTTTGAAGTGGAGAATAGGAGATTTCACAGTCGCTGAAGTCATTTTCTGGCAATGGCAAATTTATGTGTCCTGAGTTGTTTGCAAGACGCAAAGCAACTCCTATCAGTTTGTCATTCTCAACAAGTTCTGTAAATTGTAGAGCTTGCTGGGATGTTTGGATATTAGTAGAAATCTTTTCACTGGCTTCAGTTGGAGATGGAGACTTTTTAAAATACTGTGTCATCAATAAAGGATCATTTGAAACCAAGTTATCAGTTTGGTTCTGATACGAAGACCATCTTTCCTCAAGGCTACAAAGGACGCCTGACTTAGTCTCACTGAAACTGCCACCTGACGCAGGTGATGGGCTGCTAAAAGGATGATCACCAGCCCTGCTTTGAGCTAGCAGGAAGTGAGTGTATCTCTTGTAATGAAAAGGAATGGTTGAGGTACACAGAAGACCATCAGGACACTCTGAAATTTTAATACAGAAAAAAAAATTACAGGATCAAAGCATAGATTAAGCTTTGACAACATTAGCAGTATAAATTGGGTTCCATTATTTAACATTCACATTGCATACAATAAAAAGTAACAATTTTAATAAGATTAGTTATAATTGTTGATACACTGAACAAGTTTTAGATTCTATTCTAAGAATAGAATTTGAGAAGTTGGTTCATTATAAGGCTTTACTAATTTGGAAACTATTCCCTATCATACTACCATGATTGAGAAACTTTCTATAAGCCATCTTGGCATATCCCTGTGTATGTTAATTTCCAGATTTATCAAAAAATGACACTTCCCTCCCCTCAAAAAAGATGTTATATTTGTTATATTAAATTAGAAAACTTCGTGGCTTACAACCTAACTTAAAAATGCCTCTTAAAAGCATTTGTTATAGAATGGAATTTAATTCGAGAGCCATCTGAGAGTCTATTCAAAGGAGTTTAGTGAAAAACCAAAAGAAAAATTTTTTGAGGTGGTTTCATCTATAAGACATTTCACCCTAAGGTCTTCATCCATGGACTCCAATTTCCATTCTTGATTTTCAAGTTACATGAAAGCAAATTACTAGCAAATTTATGAGGTTTTCACTTGCTATCCTTTTCTGGGAAAGGCTAATGCCAAATTTAAAGAAGATTTTTTTTTTTTTGTATCTTCATGCAGTACTTTAAAATAACTACAGGTTAATAATAAAATGTATTCTGAATCATAGCTAACATGAAAGCCATATTGAGTATTTTTTTATTTTACTGAATTTTAACTTTTTTTAGATTAAAAAATCTATATATGGAATATAAATGATTTTAAAATATATAAATCATCACAACAACCCGTTCTCCATATATATTCCAAGTAGGATTTTCTACGTTAAATACTTATTACATATTTTAAAAGATAAAAAACATAGCATACTTTTATTACCACTTGACACGTTTTTTGTTAGAATCTTAATCACCTAGGACTCCTTCACAGTTCCTCTTCCTGTATACATTAGCATGATGACTAAAACATAACCATATTTAGAAACCACACTATATCTATAGTTTTTTTTTTTTTTTTTTTTCAGACAAGGTCTCACTCTGTCGCCCCACCCAGGCTGGAGTGCCCTGGCATGATCACAGGGCCCTACAACCTCGACCTCCTGGGCTCAGGTGATCCTCCCACCTTAGCCTTCCAAGTAGGCCACCACGCCTGGCTAATTTTTGGTAATTTTTTTGGTAAAGATGGGGTTTCACCATGTTGCACAGGCTGGTCTTGAACTCCTAGGCTCAAGTGATCCGCCTGCCTCGACCTCCCAAAGTACTTGGATTACTGGCATAAGCCACTGTGCCCAGCCTATTTATAGTTTTCTGTGGAGTTCCATAAAAATAACCAGTTGGGGCCGGGCGCGGTGGCTCATGCCTGTAATCCCAGCACTTTGGGAGGCTGAGGTGGGCAGATCAAGAGGTCAGGAGATCGTGACCGTCCTGGCTAACACAGTGAAACCCCATCTCTACTAAAAATTCAAAAAAGTAGCCTGGTGCGGTGGCGGGCACCTGTAGTCCCAGCTACTCGGGAGGCTGAGGTGGGAGAATGGCGTGAACCCAAGAGGCGGAGCTTGCAGTGAGCCAAGATAGCACTGCACTCCAGTCTGGACAACAGAGCGAGACTCCGTCTCAAAAAAAAAAAAAAAATAAAATAAAATAACCCATCGGTCAAGTTATCTGACTTTTAAGAACTTTCATCTATAAAATGTCAATACTATCTACCTTATATGGTGATTGTGAAAGTTGGGTAAGTAGACAGTGTGAAAGTACCCAGCATAGTAAGGATTCAGTTAACATTTATGGAAAATAATCCAGATACTTAGGAACTTTTATGAAATAACACAGTGTATTGAAACTGTTTTCTAGTCTGCCATTTGCTTTACAATTATACCATTGACTGGTATGGTGTCTCCCAATGTCTCCTTTTAGTTTACTGCTTGCCTTCCTTGTTTAACTGAATTGGTATGTCTGACCCAATGAAGACGTTTTAGATTATTTAGAAACTGCTAACTTTTCTGCAGTCTTACCTGTTTCAGAGCGTGGTGGAGAATCCAAACATTCAAAAACATGCCATCGAGGTGTCTGCCCTATCAATGAGGAAAAAGGCATCTGGCAATTTGGACAGTATCCATCATAAACTGGACGTATCTTTGGGGACACGTGTTGGCTTTTGTGAGTTCTACAGAGTTTTCCTGGAGTAGTTTCCTTGTCTTGGGTCTGCTGAATACCATCTCCACAACTTGAATTCTGACTAGAAGCTACAGAAGTCTGACAATCTGCATTTTCGAGGGGCATTTCATGGTCCTTCACCTCTTTAGCTTCTGTGGCTCTTTTTCTGTTTCTATTCCGTTTTGACTGGTATTTTCCATCTGTTGCTTTTTCAACAGATTTTAGAATATTTTTAGAGCCATTATTTGGATCAACTCGTTTTGGTTTTCTTTTAGATTTGTATTCCCAAATGTCTTCTTCGGAAATGTCTTCTAACATGGCAAAATGATTTTATCATTCAAGAAGTATTAATCTTAAGTAAATTGAAAGTCCATTTCTTGTCACAAAAAGTTATAGAATTATTTTGTTGAGAAAAAAAAAAGGTAACAAAATTCCCACCAACTCAATGGGAATCTGCAGTGTTGGTAAAGAACATATCGGCAAGCTACAAACCTTGTACCTGACAACACCTGCTATTCCATTTACACCTCAATAAACTAAGATAAACCTATCACAGGAGTAGCAACTGTGAAGTTCTCCATTATGGGTGCTATTTCATTCAAATATCTTGTCCTTTTCCAGGACTTGATTCATAAAAATAAGAATACTTCAAAAATTAAGCACTAATGGGAAATATAGGTTCAACAGCTTAATCTTAGAACGAGCTTTGTAACAGTGTTATGAAGCTACTGTCAAGTGGACAACCGTCCAAATAATTCATAAATCCAACCACAGTCCCTGGACAAGGGGCTTAACAGGTATCCCAAACACTGAATGGCTATCTCAGTTTACTAACAAAACTAGTCACAACATAATCAAAGAGATGTGATTCGCAAAAAAACTGCGAAGTCACTGTCCTCATCCACGATTAGTGGATACTCAACCACTTCAGTTTCCCGGGACAGTCCATGATCTTCCTCCAGCAGCAATGAACAATCCCTGCACAGTGAACAAAAAAAGTTCAGATATGTGAAAGAGTGTGCTTGTATTGAGGTCTGACTCCGTATTGCACCCATGGTTCCGAAGGTGGCCAGCCCTCTGTCCACCTGACTCAAAACGGGGGTCACACGACAGCCTCTCCCTTATCTTTTGGCATTACAGGCTGGAAGGCCAGGAAGCGGGGCCTTAACCCTCTCCAGGTTAAGCACAGCCAGCTTCAAAAAGACCTCAGAGCCCTCCCCTTCTGAAGACTCTCAGACCCGCCCTCAAGGACCCTCGCCGCCGCCCACCTGCCACTCGGCTCCCTAAGGGAGCCGCTCCAGCTGCATCCGCTCCTCTCGGCACCCCCATCTAAAAATGTGTTCGCGCCCGCACTTTCAGCACTCCCAGATGACAAAACGCTGTGTTTGTGTATAAGTGAAAGCCAGTCACTTCCAGTTTACAAAGCCTTCTTTCTGGAGGTTATTCCTACCCCCTTTACCTTTAGTGTCTTGGCGGGAACAACTTCCCGCTGCCAGTGCCGTGTCGAATCGGCGGATGCTGGTCAAAGAGGGAGACTTTAAAAATAACTTTTAAAAATACATTGCCCATTTAAGTCCTACGGATTTATTGTATTTTATTTTTGTTCGAAAGCCCGCTAATTCCCAATGTGGAGGGTGGGAGATGGTTCCCTTAGCGCCTCTGGGACGCTGTCCCTGAGGTCTTATTCCATGTTGAATCTGACGCTCTCAATGTCCAGGCTCGGCTGCGGCGTGGGGACCGAGAAGGGGCGGGGTGGGTCGGGACGGCAGTTTAATTACGTCCCCGGGAACTGCGCCGATTTGGACTTTTGGCACTTGGACCTATGCTTTAAAAAGAAAAAAGTGTCATTGGCGTGGAGTGGGGCTAGTGGAGGGTGAGGTGAATGCGCCGTTTGGAAGCCACAGGACAGTGAACGTTTCGTCTCTCCCAGCGAGACTCTCCCGCGGGCCCGGCGGCCGCCTCAGGAGCCCGGCGGAAACATGGCGGCGCCCGGAGCCCGGGGCCGCAGCCTCTCCGGCCTGCTCCCCGCGCAGACCTCGCTAGAGTACGCCCTGCTCGACGCCGTTACCCAGCAGGAGAAGGACAGCCTGGTCTACCAGTATCTGCAGAAGGTGGACGGCTGGGAGCAGGACTTGTCAGTACCCGAGTTTCCGGAAGGTGAGGGGCGGGCGTCGGGGTGGGGGCCTCTCCCGGCACCTCCCCTTCCTCGGGGAGGGCGCCCTCGCCCGAAGCGGTGGGCTAGGCGGGTTTGTGTCGCTGGCGCCCCGGGGAGTGGCCCTTCGCCTAACTTGGGCCGCTGCTCGCGTGCTCTGCAATTCCCAGGGGTCCCCAAGCGGCCACCGACGGGGGTTTCCCTGGCACGAGGATCCACATACTCGTCTGTGTATTCTGAGTCCCGCCCGCGTCTGATGTTAGCCAAGTAGACACTCCGTGAATGTTTAGTGTCCCCGGTGGCAATGATTGCAACGTCCACACCATTCTGTCCATTCAATCTGGTTCCCCAGTGTCGTCTCGTCATCTATCTTTCTGCATCATCTTGACATTTATTGATCACTTTTTCATGTGTCACACACAGTTTTTTGTTTGTTTGTTTGTTTGTTTGTTTTTTTAATACGGAGTCTCGCTCTCCCAGGCTGGAGTACAGTGGCGTGATCTTGGCTCACTGCAACTTCCGCCTCCCAGGTTCGGGCGATTCACCTGCCTCAGCCTCCGGAGTAGCTGGGACTACAGGCCCGCGCCACCACGCCTGGCTAGTTGTTTTTGTTTTGTTTTGTTTTTTGTATTTTTAGTAGAGACGGCGTTTCACTATGTTGGCCAGGCTGGTCTCGACCTCCTGACCTCAAGTGATCCTCCCGTCTCCGTTTCCCAAAGTGCTGGGATTACAGACGTGAGCCACCGCGCCCAGCCTGCCACACACAGTCCTAAACACTTGAGGGGATACCTAAACACTTGAGGGGATATTACCTTATTTAATTACCTCTATAGCCCAGTGAGGTGCTCTTATCATTCCCCTTTTACAGTTGAGGAAATGGAAGCACAGAGAGGTTAAGTAACATGCCCAGGGCCTCACAGCTGATAACTGCCCCAGCTGGATTATACAGACCCAAGATTTGCTGCTTTCTTAGCTGTGCTGTGCTTCTCCGTTCAAAGTCGTGAAACTAATACTTTTAAAAATCGGAATCAATTATAGCCTATTTCCAGGGTTTAAATCCTGGCTATGTGAGCTTTTGGAGCCTGAAGGAATAGATATTCCCAGCAGGGATGTTTGTGAAGCACATCTTGCCATGATAAATGAAAACGTATTTTACCTTCTTTGGATGGGAGTAGCATTGCTTTGCCTGGTGGTGCTGGCATGTGTCCTGGCGTGACACTGAAACCACATGTATAGTTAATTGGTTGGATGTGGCAGAGTTCAGTTATCTCATGGGAGGTATATCGGAACCTGCCTCTGACAACAGAGTATTTGGTGTTTTTCCAAGCCTTTTGCACTACCCACCTTGAAAAGTGCTTATTTTTCCTGCTATTAATCTTATACTGGATTTGAAATATTGTGGAATTCTTACAAAAGAATTGGGTACATGAATGCTTATCCCATCAAATAAACTTTACAATATTGTTTACATCTATACAAATATATGATTTAAAAAATTTTTGGTACAGAAGGTAGTTATATAGTAAGTACACTATTATAAACAAGCCGGCCATCAACTGGGATTTGGGGAATGTTTTTTATTTTCTAGTCTTGTTTGTATTTACAGGGCGTGTATTTTATTCCCATGAGATTTGACCTCTGTGACTCATAACTAAAAAAAATAATAAAATATTCAGGCTTTGTGTTTAACATAGTATGTTTTTCTCCTGGACCCGATTATTGAGGACAGAATTCTAGAAATGACTATTTTCTTGGTTTGTTTAGCAGTAAACTATAATCAAGAAGTCGTAAACATAACTTTATCTGAAAAACTGTATGCTTTGTTCATTTCTTAGGAGACTTACATGTTTATAGGAGACAGTGCAGTGTAATGGGTAGATTCACAGAGACCTGGAATTAGATCCTCGTTATTTCCATTTTGTTGGTTGTGTGATTTTGAGCAAGTTACTTGACCTCAAAGCCTTATATTTCTCACTTGCAAAACTGAACTATTATTTACCTTTCAGGATTATTATTTGTATTGAAAGTAATATATGTAAAATTCTTAATTCACAGAAAAGCTTACTAAATGTTAGCAGCTTTTTATTGTATTCATTGCAATTATTGTTATTGTAAAATACATTTTATTAAGCCTGGTAAGTATCTAGCACAGTAACTGAGATGTAGTCATTCTTTCTATACCCCCGATCTAAGCCACTCTTGACTACAGAAAAGTCACAGAAGACAGATTAATATTTTGCAAGTAGGATATGAAATATACATTAATTAGTGTGAAGTTTTGTGTGATCACTGGATCTGGTATATAATTAATACTTTAACAAAATGGATAATTAAAAGGTCACTGTACCCTGAAACCTCATTAGTTTGGACTAATTGGCCCAAATACTAGTTTGATCTGCAGATTTTTTTTTCTAGAATTTTGTTACAATTGAGTAACTACAGTTATTGTTGTTAGTCATTAGCTGTTACTGTGTACTTATTCCTCCCAACTTTGGCTTTCAGTTGCTACAAGCTATTCTAAATACCTGCTTCAAGGTATAATTAATAGTTTAATAGCTGCATCGAATGATTTATAAGCAGTAAACTTTGTTTTCCTAAATTGGTTAAATAGGGATGCTGTACTTTATTATTAGTTAACAAAATCTTTCTTCATAGTACAGAGCTTTCTTTTTTTGGAGGAAAAGGAACATGTTCTTCATTAATATTAATGTTACCTCAATGAAATCTGTAACAATAAGTGTATTTTGCTTAACTTTACATTTAGCGTATTTTATTTTGTATTTACGGTCTCATCCAAATCCAGAATATTTCAGTTTCTTCTCCTTTAGGAAACTGTTTTAGGCATTTTGTATGTTTATCGTTATACACATTTCACTCCTTTTTGATGTTTAGTTATATCTTACTATTCTTAAGCTTGACCTTTATTCTCAGTAGCCCATTTGTATCTAATTGTTTATGTAATTAGGTTCATTTACTATTTGATATTTCTTCCCTTTTTTTTTTTTTTGCTTAAGTGTGTTGCCCTTACTCCTTTTCACAGACTGTTACCCTATTTCTGAAAAAATTTAGTAGCTTTTTCTTGCTTTATTTGCAGACGGCATCATAATAGCAGCTTTCCCATCCTCTACTCCTCCTGCTCCCCCACCCGTACCCCCATCCCTTCCTTTTCTTTCTTCTCTTTTTGGGCTTTTGATCTCTACTAATTTGCCTTCTTGGTATGTTCTTCCAAACCACAAATACCTGTTTAGTCACAGTCATAAAGATATATCTTTTATTTCTTTTGTTGATAGAAAATGATGGTTCATAGTAAATAAGTATAAATACATGCAACCGCCACAGCCTTTATATGGTGCTACTCTCTCTTAAAGTGTTTATTTGCATTAGTCTTAAAAAAAAAAAAAAGGTCACATTGTAATGGAAAGTTTTAGGTAAATTTTATCTTTCTCTTTAATCATTGTAATTTATTTTATGTAAATTTCAGGATTAGAATGGCTGAACACAGAAGAACCTATTTCTGTCTACAAGGATCTATGTGGAAAAATAGTCGTCCTTGATTTCTTCACCTACTGCTGCATAAACTGTATTCACCTATTGCCTGATCTCCATGCATTAGAACACACATACTCTGATAAAGGTATCTGCTCTTTAATTAGTTTCTAACAGACTGTCCTGGCATAGTCACTGGAAGAGTGGCTGACTCATTAGCTCATAGGAGAATGAACATTTGGCAAGACTTCAGGGATTCTAAAAGTAATCTCTAATCTATGAATTAAAGACTTCATGTACCTTTTCATAAAGGGTTAAGCTTAGCGATAGTGGTTTGCCTATCTAAAGAACCAGCATTAGTATGTGGTTTTTCTCTGAGGATAGGGGCATAATTTGCTTTTTTTCATGGTCAGATATTTTAAAAGGTCTTTTTGTATGTTGAGGCTGACTTAAATTTGTTCTATTAAAAAAATAAAATATATGACCTTAACTTTACACTGTTTTCACTGTGATATAAAGGTTTAAAGTTCTTATTAGGAAATGTGACTAGGCTTTCATTAATATTGAATGACATGAACTGCAGTGGAATGCAAAACATAACAGATACTCTTTCTTTGACCCTGCTTCATTAAAAAATGATTTGTTACAGCTAATGTTTTTCAGAGCACACTAGGAAATCCATTTTAATGGTATTACAAATTCTAAAGATGTGGGAGATAATACTTATTGGCTTTAGAAGTTTGAGAAATTAATCAGATTTTTTTTTGTCTACTTTCTAAAAAAAGAGCATGGGAGTAAATGAAATTAATTAAAACTACCATTTAATTAGGTTTAAATGAATTGAAGCACTAATCTTGGAGTGGATTAAAAAAAGAGATAGGGTCACCGATCCTGTGATAGTAAAGATGAGAATAGACTATATATGTACAAAAGTAAAGGATATTCTGAAACTTAACTTTAAAGGGGAAGTGATAGAGAAATCTTCAGTGCAACTGAAACTTCAGATGCTTTTGAATTGTAATAGAGTGTATGTTAAAATTACCAGTCAAATGATTTATCAAGAACTCAAATATTTCTATTAGCTAAATCCTGTTATTAAAAATTTATCTGTATGGATTTAAGAAATATGGATATCTTATCTCCTAGGTTTTAGATGCCAGGGTTTCTTGTTCAAGACATCACATTTATTGAACATGTTGTTATGTGCAGGGTACTCTGCTAACTGCTGAGGAAATATGTAACAAAATTGAATAAAAAACATTATGGAACCTAAGGAAAGGAATAAGTCACTTTGCCTAGAAATGTTGGAAAAGATTTCTCAGAGAAGGAGACAATTGAGCTAGGACTTGAAAAATGAGCAGGAGTGCAGCTGAAAATGAAAATGGGGCAGAAGGGACACTCCTGGCTGAGGAAGCGTCAGGTAAACAAGCATGGAAGCACAGAGGAGTAGGATTCTTGCTCCAAGAACAGGTAAATAATTTAGTATGGTAAGATTGTAAGGGTTCATGGTAAAAGTAAAAGGAGACAAAGGTAGGTTCGGTTAGGACCACATTGTGAAATGCATTGTATAGCGTTCTTAATAGTTTAGACTTTTCCTTCTGTGAGGATACAGAGATATTGAAGTTTGTTTTTGATTTGTTTTTTAGTAGACGGATGACATTTGTGTTTTAGAATGGCATTACACATGGAGTTAAGAATCTCAAAGTTTACCAGTTCCATACCTAAGATCACCCCTAAAAGACTGTTTGGTGAACTCATGGTTAACCCCATACCTTAAGCAGATTCAGTAACTTCCTAGAATGGATCCTTATAATCTCCTACCAGTTTACTGGAAACATTGTTTTTATAGCACATTGTGACAAAAAAATTAAAAATATTTTTATATACAAATACACTTCTGAAAAGTAAAATACTTTGTAAGTGGAGCAAGAATTCACTCTCAGTTTCAACAAAGAATCATGAAGCATACACAAAGAACAGGGAAGTACAGCCCATTCAAAGGAAAAAAATAAACCGATAGAAATTGTCTCTAAAAAATACCTGATAGCATATCGATGAGACAAACACTTTAAAACACTGTCTTAAAGATGCCCAAATAACTAAAGGAAAATATGGAAAAAGTTTTCAAAAAACAGTGTATGAAGAAAATGGAAGTACAATAAAGAGACAGAAAACCTAAACAGAAGCTAGAAAGAAATTCTGGAACTGAAAAGTGGACTAACAGAGAGGAGAAACTCACCACAGAGGCTCCTTGACTTACAGGGCAGCTGATAAACCCATGGTAAGTTGAAAATACCATGAAGTTGAGAAAGTATGTTTAATGCTTGGTAGCACAGCAGATGGTATCTGACCTATGATAATTCGACTTAAAATATTTTGACTTGATGGTGGAAAGGTGATACTCAGTAGAAATCATAACTTCCTAAATCATAAGGAGCTCTTTGATGTGCAGTGGATTATGTCCAGATAAACTCATCGTAAAGTTGAAAAATCATAAGTCATACCCTCATAGGTCGGGCCATGTAGAGATTCGAAGACACATTTGAGTAGGCAGAAAGAAGAATCAGTGAACTTTGAAGATAAGGCAATGGAAATGATTAAGGAACAAACAGAACAGAGATTGAAGAAGAGAAAACAGAGCCTAACGGACCATGGAACACCATCAATCAGACCAGCATATGCGTTTTTGCAGAGAATATTTGAAGAAATAATGGTTAAAAACATCCCAAATTTGATGAAAAACATGAACACAAACATCTAAGAAGTTTAGTGAACTCCAAGTAGGATGAACTCAAAGAGAACCACGCCAAGACTCATTATTATCAAACTGCCTAAAACCAAAGAGAGAATTTTGAAAGCAAGAGAGAAGCAACTCATCACATACAAGGAATCTTCAATAATCAGCTGATTTCTCATCAGAAACTTTGGAGGCCAGAAGGCAGTGAGCCAATATATTCAAAGTACTAAAGGAACAAAACTGTCAACCAAGAATTCTATGACTGGCAAACTGTCCATCAAAAGTGAGAGAGAAAGTAAGACATTTCCAGATAAACAAAAGCTAAGGGAGTTCATTAATAGACCTGTCCTGAAAGAAATGCTAAAGGAGTCCTTCAGGTTGAAATGAAAGGACACTAGACATTAATTCCAAGTCTGTGAAGAAATAAAGATTTCAGTAAAAGTAAATAATGGGCAAGTATAAAAACTAGTGTTATTGTAACATTGGTGTTTACACTTTTTGTTTTCCACATGATTTAAGAGACTACTATATTTTTAAAATTATTCTAAAAGCTAATGTTATTGTAACATCACATTTTGTTTTCTATGTTGTTGTTTTTTTTTTTTGAGACGGAGTCTCGCTCTATACCCCAGGCTAGAGTGTAGTGGCACATCTCAGCCCACTGCAACCTCTGCCTCCCAGGCTCAAGCAATTCTCCTGCCTCAGCCTCCCAAGTAGCTGGGATTACAGGTGCCTGCGACCACGCCTAGCTACTTTTTGTATGTTTTTTAGTAGAGACAGGGTTTGCTATGTTGGCCAGGTTAGTCTCGAACTCCTGACCTCAGGTGATTCGCCCGCCTCAACCTCTCAAACTGTGGGCTGGAATTACAGGCATGAGCCACCGAGCCCGGCCTGTTTTCTATGTAATTTAAGAAACTAATGCGTTAAAGTAATTATTAGTTTATATATTTGGAGATATAATTTACAAAGATGTAATTTGGGGCCATCAACAACTGAAAGGGATGGGATGGAGGTGTTAAAGGAGCAGAGTTTTTGTATGTTATTGAAGCTGGCATAAATTCAAATGAGAGTGTAATAACTTTAAGATGTTAAATGTAATTCCCCTGGTTACCACAAAAAAAAAGAATATACACAAAATGAAATAAGAAAAGAATTTAAATGTTTCACTACAAAATAAAAATCAACTAAACAAAAAAAACAGTAATGTAGGAAATGAGGGACAAAAAAGCTCTAAGGCGTGTAGAAAACAAATAGCCAAATGACAGATAAGTCCCTCTTTGTCAATAATTACTTTAAATGTAAATGGATTAAGTCCTCTAACTGAAAGGCAGAAATTGGCAGAATGAATAAATAACATACTCCAACTATATGTTGTCTTCAAGAGACTCACTTCAGATCCAAAGATACAAACAGGTTAAAATCGAAAGGATGGAAAAGGATATTGTGTGCAAATCGTAACTAAAAGAGAGCTGGGATGCCTATGCTAGTATCAGACAAAACGGACTTTAAATCTAAAACGGTTATGAGAGACAAAGAAGGACATTATATACTAATGAAAAGCCCAAGCCGAGCACAGATTGCACCTGTAATCCCAGCTACTCAGGAGGCTGAGGCAGGAAGATCACTTGAGGCCAGGAGTTGGAGAGCAGCCTGAGTAACATAGCAAGACCTCATTTATTAAAAAATAAAAAAATTAATACATAGATGATACAATGATTATAATGATACAATGATTATAAACACCTAGGCACTTAATAACAGACAAAATATATGAAGCAAAAGTTGACAGAATTGAGGGGAGAAATAGACAATTCTACAATAGTAGTCGGAGAATTATACCCAATATATACAGGACACTCTCCCCAACAAGATAACACTACCCAACAACAACAGGATTGCGTATGGGACGTTTTCCAGGATAGACCATTAGTTATGCCACAAGTTAATTTCAATAGATTTTTTTAAAGATAAATATTAAAGTATCTTTTCTGATCACAGATGAAGTTAAAAAACAATAACCAAAGGAAAATTGGAAAATTCACAAATTTGTGGAAATCAAACAGCACACTCTTAAATAACCAGTGGACCAAAGAAGAAAACACATAGGCAATTATTAGAAAATACTTAGAGATGAATGAAAACACAGTGTAACAAAACTTACGGCACATGGTGAAAACAGGGCTAAGGAAGAAATTTATGGTTATAAATGCTTATATTAAAAAATAAGAAATATCTTAAATCAATAGAATTTTACACCTTAAGGATCTAGAAAAAGAAAAACAAACTAAACCCAAAGCTAACCAAAGGAAGGAAATAAAGATTTAAGCAGGGAGAAACAAAATAGATAATAGAAAAGTAATAGAAAAGATCAATTTGGGTACAACCAACCAAAAGTTGTTTCTCTAAAAGTACCAGAAAAATTCCTAGACCTTTAGATAGCTAGACTAAGAAAAAAGAAGACTCAAATTATTAAAATCAGGAATGAAAATGGGAACATTACTACTGGTTCTACAGAAATAAAAAGGATTATTATAAGAGTACTATGAGCAATTGTACACTAACAAATTGGATAACCTAGATGAAATAGACAAATTTCTGAAAACAAAACCTACTAAGACTAAACTATGAAGAAATAGAAAACCTGAATAGACCTATATCTGGTAGCATTATTCTCAATAGCCAAGATTTAGGAACAACCTAAGTGTCCATTGATGGATCGTGGGTAAGGAAAATGTGGTGTATGCATACGGTGGAATATTATTCAACCTTGGAAGGAAATTCTAACATGGATGAACTTTGAGGACAGTATGTTAGGTGAAAAAAAATTCACAATTTATGCCGCTTATAAAAATTCAAATACTACATAATTTCACTTACACAGGGTACTTAGAGTAATCTGAATCATAGAGACAGAAAGTAAAATGGTGGTTGCTAGTGACTAGCGAGAGGGGAGAATGAGGAGCTATTGTTTAATGGGTATATTTTCAGTTTTTTGCAAGGTGAAATGAGTTCTGGAGATGGAGGATGGCAATGGTCGCACAGCAATAGGAATGTACTAAATACCCTGAACTGTACACTTACAAATGGTTAAAATAGTAAATTTTATGGAAGAAACTATAAGAACACAAAAATGGGCCAGGCGCAGTGGCTCATGCCTATAATCCTAGCACTTTGGGAGGCCAAGGCAGGTGGATCATGAAGTCAAGAGATGGAGACCATCTTGGCCAACATGGTGAAACCCTGTCTCTACTAGAAATACAAAAATTGCTGGGTGTGGTGGCATGCCCCTGTCATCCCAACTACTAGGGAGGCTGAGGGAAGAGAATCACTTGAACCCACAAGGCAAGAGATTGCAGTGAGCTGAGATTGTGCCACTGAACTCTAGCCTGGCAACAGAGCAAGACTCTGTCTAAAAAAAAAAAAAAAAAAAAAAAAAAAACCACACACACACAAAAATGGGTTTTTAACAACTATTTTAAAAATGAACCTTACAGGGTCAGAATTGTGCACCACTGGGAGGGGTACAGTCAGTGGTGTGTTGGAGCTGGCTCCTGTAGGCTGATGAGAGCCATTTGTTAAATATGTAAGAAATTTTATGAGCCAGTGGTAATCTTGAAGCCAGCCATAGTGGGAGTATTTAGACCATGGAAATCAACAAATGCTACAAATCAGAGGGTTTTTTTGTTTGTTTGTTTGTTTTGAGACAGAGTCTTGCTCTGTCGCCCAGGCTGGAGTGCAATGGCACCATCTCAGCTCACTGCAAGCTCCGCCTCCTGGGTTCAAGCGATTCTCCTGCCTCAGCCTCCCGAGTAGCTGGGACTACAGGCGCCCGTCACCACGCCCAGCTAATTTTTTGTATGTTTAGTAGAGACAGGGTTTCACCGTGTTAGCCAGGATGGTCTCAATCTTCTGACCTTGTGATACGCCCGCCTTGGCCTCCCAAAGTGCTGGGATTACAGGCGTGAGCCACCACGCCTGGCCACAAATCAGAGATTTTTAAAAATCGCTTTTCATCCCCCGATTCCTCTCACCATATAATAGAGCTGGTTTATTAGCATATTACTGCGTATGATTTGCTGGCCCAATAACTCACTTGTTAGTGTGGTAGAGAATACTAACTAGTGTTTTTCTGTATTTGGCTTAGAATATCATTTGTGGAATATATATTTTTTGAGATTACCGTAGAACTTTTTCTTTAATTTGCCACAGGTTTGTGAAGAATATTGGAAAAAAGGAAAAGCATGAGAAATGGTTGAGAATGCCACTGGGATAAGTGTTCACAGAGGCTTTCTTTTCTTTTTTTTTAATATAACTTCAACTTTTTTTTTTTTTTTTTACTTTAAGTTCTGGGATACATGTGCTGAACGTGCAGGTTTGTTATATAGTGGAATAAATTTTTAACTGTTAAAAAATATTTTGTAAGTAGTCTCAACATTGTATTTCAAAGAAACATTACTTCTGTAATATGCTACTATGTGAAAATCCTGATAACTTAAAAGATTTTCATATTCATTAGAAGATCAGTTCATATTCATAAAAGCAGACATACCCAGAAATGATCACATGACAGCTCAATAAGCTGTCACTAAGTCGCTAAATTAAATTTGCTTTTTTGTAGTTAAATATCTTCTCCCATTACTATTTGATGTACTTCTGAATGTGTCTGCAGCAGTGCTATTTATGTTCTCGAAGTGACATTTGGTAGTATATTTAAAATTCCATGAAATGTTCCACTCATTTTACCATAAAGCCAAAAATGTTTCACTGAATAAGGAAGTGTTTATTAATTCAAAACACCTTGAAAGAGGCCCAATTTCATAATCAACTTGCTTCCTCTAAATCAGCTTTTAAACGCAGGTTTGTAATAGGGGCCAGTGCCACTTTCACAGCAGCAAATGAGAAATCACAAAAGCCAAAAGGTTTGAAAGCAAAAAGCAAAACGTACTTAATAGTAATGAATTGTTCTGATGTTTAAACATTTTTAAAGAAGTAACTATGCCCTAATATTGTTATTAATTAATAATAACTTAGTACGTATTTATGTTAAACTGCAAGTGATATTTTACCCTTTTCTACTTGAGAACTTCTAAGTTTTTTATTTATGGTGTATACATTAATGGTATGTTATTATATAGTACTGAAATTGAACATAATGGCTATTATCTAAGGAAAAGCACTTTTGTTTTATAAGAAAACATCTATTAGGAAAGCCTTGTGTGTTTAACGTGATTGCTAGGTGTATGTTAATGTATAACTAAATCAGACTTCTAAAAATCTGAATTTCATATTACTGTTGAGTAAATGCTAGTATTGTCATATAGTATATGCTTTTTTCTGTTTTATACTTTATTAAAAATTAGAAGAATGCACTTTTAATTTTATAGTAAAACTAAGCTTTTAAATAAGTCTATATATAATTTCATTTTGTGTCATTGTTCTCAAACCTCGCCTGCCCGCCCCCTCCCCCCCACCCGCCCGGCTCCTTCACCAGGTTTGATAGTTTTCATTAGGAGTACTCACAAGATTCAGCATATAGTTGTACTCATGTACTCATGACTATATTATAGCAAAAAGATACCAAGCAGAATCAGGAAAGGGAAAAGATGCATGGGGCTGAGTTGAAGGGAGACCAGGTACAAGATTCTAGAGTCTTCTTTCAGTGGAGTCAACCTAAGATGCTCTTAATTTCCTCAGCAATGTGTTGTGACAGCACATTTGGGATGTTGCCAACCAGAGAAGCTCAGAAATAACCAAGGCTTTTATTGGGGTCTGGTCATGTAGGCAGCTTCTGCCTGCTGTCATGTTTCAAAAGCTCAGATTCTCAGAAGGAAAGCAGGTATTCAGTATAAGCTATATTGTTTGTACAAACATTTTAGGCATAGTGAGCCACTCTTATCAGTTCTAGGAATGGTGAAAACCCTCCCGAAATCTAAGCTCCCAGAAGCCAGGCAAGAGCCTATCTTGTCTGCACACCTTTTAAAGGATGGCAGTCCGGGCTACTATGTTAACTCTTTCTGCACACACTTTATATTTTCTTTATTCAGTAGTTCATCTATTCTGTGTTCTTAAAGGACTATGAAAACATTGCCAATTTATGGCACATTTTCAGATGTTTAGTGTGGACAACAGCAACAGCCTGACATCGGTGTTTGATTGGCTTTCAAATTTGCTTCTCATTTATTTCCCAATTTAGTGTTCAGCAATTTTGATCCTTTCATTTTTATGTTTCCATTGTTCTTAGTATAAAAACGAAAATTTTCCCTCTCCAGCATCTTTTCCACACCCTTCTCATCCTTCCTCAAGGCTGTTCTAGCCTCCCTGGCTTTCCTTCAGTTCCTAAGTATCATTATTCCTCTTGCTTTACCACCTTGACACAATGTTCCCTCTGCCTGGAATCATCGTTTCATCCTTTTTGTCTAGTGAAGCCATGGTTGTCTTCTGGATCTCAGAATGTCTCCATTACAGGTTTTTGTTTGTTTGTTTGTTTGTTTGTTTTTAGCATCTTTCGAAATGCCTCAAATAGTCTCAATCCTTGCATTTAACTAGGTTTTTACATTGCCTGTGATTAAACTACACGTTCTACTATAGTATATACAATTGTAATTGAGTGCATTTAGAAGTATACATCTCTCAGTAAGACCTTTGAAGCTTTAAAAATATGTATTTTAGAAAGTGGTTTTATTACTAATATTTTAGAAGCAGTTATATATTTATCATGTTTTTTGTTTGTTAGTCAAGAGACAAGGTCTCACTCTGTTGCCTGGGCTGGAGTTCACTGGTGTGATCACAGCTCACGGCAGCCATGACCTCCTGGGCTCAAGTGATCTGCCCACCTCAGCCTCTCAAAGTGCTGGTATTACAAATAGCTTGAGCCACCATGGATGTGTGGTTTTTTTGTTGGTGGTGGTGGTGGTGTTTTACTTCACTGAGAAGAAGGAAGTTACAATTTTTGATATAGTTTCTCCTCTCATTCCCTTCTTCCTTGCCCTCTTCTCTCCCTCTTTCCTGTCTCCCTCTCTTCTTTCCTTTCTTCTGTATTTTCTCTTAAATGGAGTAATTTTGATCCCCATGTTGGCAAAGGATTCATAAAGGGAAGAATCTTTTACATCCACTTTTTAGTATGCATGATTAACAGAAAAAGCAAAATAATTTAAGAAAAATCTGCATATTGAGGTTCTTACAGAAAAAAATGGGAGTGGATATTTGGCAACTGTGTTTGTATGTAGATCAATATAGATCTCCTATTTGGACAATATGATGTGGTTTATTATACAGATTTATAAATTCCTTCAGTATTTATGTCCTGTGAAATCATTCGTTTCCTACTTACGTACTAGGCACTGGAGAATAATAAAACATGCATGGGACCTGTGTAATTAGTAGGCATTATAGTCTAACAAGAGAAGGCATATAATTAAATAATCATACATATTTTTATAATTTCTGATTAGTGATCTATAGGAAACATCATAGGCTGCTATGATGACATTATAGAGTTTAATCTGGAAGAAATCTTTCTTATGAAAGTAAAAATTGAACTTCAGTTCTAAAAGACAAGTGTGGCTTTAGTAGTTGAGAACATTCCAGTCAGAGGGAACACTGTATGCCAACCCTATAAAGCCAAAGGAATAATATTATTGAGGAACCAAAGAAGTCCTAGAATATACTGCAGGAGGAAAAGAGTGTGGAGAAGATACTGGAGAGATGAGATTTGTTATACTAGGAACGATTGAAAGCCAATGAAGGATTTTCTGCAGCAAGGTGACATGATCAGATTTGCGTTTTTGAAAGATCAGTGACTTCAGGATGGATAACTACTTGGTGGACAAGAATGGATATGGGAAATCTGTGACAAGGCTATTGTGCTCTCTGTGAACAGGATAACAACTTGAAACTAGTCATAGCTGATAAGAGCAATAGGACTTGATTGTGGATTAAGTATGGATGATGAGAGTGGGCTGATTTGATTATTGCAGAGATGTCCTAGATTGGTTTTTTGCTTCTATAATTGGATGGATGATGGTGCCATTCAGTGACAGGAAACACTGAAAAGGTCATATTTGGAGGGGAAGGTTATGAGTTTAGTTTGAAATATCTTTGAGACTTGCCTCTCATTCTCCATATAACTTCCCATTTTTCCTAGGATAAAGATATAAATCTTTACCATGACTTACAAGACTGATCCCATCTGTATGTTTATTCTCATTTTGTCCCACATTCTCCATTGTTCTCTGTGCCTAGTCACCTACCTTCTTCAGTTTCTTCTGTCCTTCCTGCTTCCTCTTTTGTAGGTGCTGTTGTCTCTCCCTGGAATCTCCTTCAGTGTTCTCTGCACCTAACACCTCATCATTCATATCTCACTTCAGTCATCACTTCTTCAAGGAAATGTTGGGATATATTCGTCAGTAGGAAAATGTGTGATACATGATAATATACTTTATGATAAATATTGCATATATATAATGTACATAAAATGTATACAGATTTAACTCATGGATTCTTATTTAAAATTCATTGGGTTATAAATCATTACTGTGATAATTGATTTTGGTATTCAAATTGTCCAAGATTTGACTAATAGGATCCCCTTCAGGCTGTCTTCTGTGATCTTTTGGTATTTCTTTGTCGTTTTTTGAGCCCTTCCTTACTAAACATACCAAAATGTTTCCAGATGTATCTTGTGTTTTTCCAGCCCAACCCTGAGTCAGCTATTTCTTTAAGGAGCTTTGATCCCTTTTAGAAGGGAATGGTATTGAGAAACCAAGGTCTGGGAACTAGATGTGCTCATTGCTACTATGGTGTTTTTGCTTCTAGTCTCTCAAATAATTCAGAAATTACTTAGGCTATTCCTTCCCACTTCTCAGCTTCCCCATTAAATTATGTTACTCATTTGAAGTATCGTTAGATTTGTTTTTTTCTATTTGTATTTCATTTTAAGTCCCCCCCCCCATCTTTGTTGACTTAGTTTTTGGGTGTGTAAGACAACATGGTCTTCAAAGTGAGGATGAAACAGATACTCATTCTATCTACCCATCCCTTCTAACTGTTCTTGCCTTTCCATTTCTGTCCCATATTTTTAAAAATTTCCTTTTTTTAAAACAAAAGGTGACATACTGTAGACATTTTTATGCACTTGCTTTTTTCATGTAAAAATTTATCCCAGGAGTCACTTCATAACAGTTCATAGAGAACTTCTTGACTTTTAAAAGTAACTGCATAGTACTTCACTGTGTGTGTGCCATAACTCATTCAGCCACTCTCCTATCCTGTATGTTGGCTCTTAGATCATTCCATATTTAGCAATTATAAGCAATAAATAATCTTGTTGATATGCTTTTGTCTTGCTGGTGGAATCACTTGAGGATAAATTCCTAAAAGTGGCATTGCTGGGTCAAAGTTAAGTACATATGTAGTTTCATTAGGTATTGCCTAATTCTCCATCAGGAAAGTTGTACCAGTTTGTATTTCTGCTAGCAGTGTGTGAGTGTACCTCTTTCTCAGATGCTGCTTCAATAAACTGTTTTGACATTTTTGACATACTTTTTAATTTTTACCAATCTAATAGGAAATGGTATCTTGGTGTAATTTTAAGATGCATTTTTGAGTTGGGTTAATCTTATGTTTATATGGCTATTTATTGTATATGGAGTTTTGTCTGCCATTATATTCCCTAACTGGTTGTTGTTTGAGTATATAAAGACTATTGATTTCCATGTGTTAATTATGTATTCTTCCTTCCCGAATCTTTTTTTTTTTTTTTTTTTTGAGACAGAGTTTTGCTCTTATTGCCCAGGCTGGAGTGCAGTGGTGTGATCTCGGTACACTGCAACGTTTGCCTCCCAGGTTCAAGCAATTCTCCTGCCTCAGCCTCCTGAGTAGCTGTGATTACATGGATGTGCCACCACGCCCGGCTAATTTTGTATTTTTAGTAGAGATGGAGTTTCTCCATGTTGGTCAGGCTGGTCTCGACCTCCCGACCTCAGGTGATCTGCCAGCCTCGGCCTCCCAAAGTGTTGGGATTATAGCCGTGAGCCACTGCACCTGGCCCTGAATTTTTTATTATTTGACTTAGTTTTATAATTGAGTCTCCAGACTTTTCTTGATATACTGTTATATTTCCATATAGAAATTTTTCAGTCTTATGCCTCTAATTGATTTCACTTGTCTAATTATGTTGGCTAATCCCCCATGCCCCACCTCAATTTATTGTTAAACAATAATAGAGATAGTAGGCATTTTTTCCTTATTCTTTATCATATTGGAAGTACTTCCGTTTTTATGCTATTGGAAATACTTATTTTATACTATACTTCTATTTTTATACCAGTTTCTGGTTTTATACTCAGTTAAATTTATTTAATCAATTAACAAAGTATGAAAGATTAGCGTAAGTAATTATATGTCAATAAACCTAATGATTAAAAAGAATCTGTCTCTGCTACTTCTGAGTTTGGAGGAGGATGGTGGCCACCCGATCTTGAATCTCCCCACTGTCCCTCCCCTCTGTTCCAAACAATAAAAAAGGGGAGAGCAAGTAAAATCACACTTGGCCCTGCATTTCACAATACTAGGAGACAGAGAATATCATGGCCTTCACATTACATGTAAGTTCAGAAATAAACTAAATTCCCATAAAGGTTCTATTGCTGTAAGTCTGTGGATGCCAAGAACAAGTGTAGGGGAGACTTAAAAAGACTCCCTGAGAACAAGTAGAGTTGTTCAGAGTACTTAGACAAAGCACAAACAGAATAGTCTCCTTACCCCCAGAAAGAGAAGCTCCAATACAAAGTAGAAAATACTGAACACAGGTTTGGGCATACTAGACCATATCACCAGCTCTTAAAAGAGTGCAGGACGAGGAATCGAAGCTTCAGAGAAGCATTGCTCGGTTTCCCTTGGAGATAGGCCACTGAAGGGAAAAAAGGGTATATGAGGGAAAAGGTAAGGTTCTAATGGAAACAAAAGAGAAAGAAGATATATCAACCCCACCTTCCACCAATGCTATTCATAAATGAAACTGCCCAGAAAAAGGGAACTGTCAGAAAAGGGCACTCTCAAACTAGGAACCCTGTTCACAAAATGAAGAGGAATAGAAAAAAGCAGATCACACCTATATAAAAACTACTGCAAAAAAAGCTGAAAATGCAATTCAGAGTTAAAATGCTGATACAAAGTTGACAAAACTGTAACACCTTGCTTCATACTGGATTAAATATCCTCAGTCAGCATTTAGGAATAATGAAAACAGCAGCTTGAATCAGAAATTTGAAAATAAGAAATGGACAAAAAAGAAACAGGGAAATGAGTGTTAATTGAATCCAGAAAAGAGAAGACAAATTCAAAATTGTATTACAAATGAAAACTAAATTTGTCCAAGGGACAATAAATTTGTATAAAAATTTATTAAGGGGCATTAAAAGCAGGGAGGGAAACCCCAGAGAATGAAAACGAGCTAAAAAAAAAAAAAAAAAAAAAGTTAAAAGGTTTACAGAAAAAAATGATTGAATTGGAAAGCAGGCAGAGGAGGTCCAACATAAAACTACTTGGAGACCCTCAAGAAAATCAGAACAGCTGACTTGAACAAATATCTAAAATTAGAATCCAAGAAAACTTTCTGGAAAGAAAAGAAACCTTGAATTTACATATTGAAAGGGCCTACAAGGTACCAGGGAAGATTGACCCAGAACAGTCCAAGAAGTATCCTAGTAAAATTATTATACTTTAAGCATTGAAAAACAAAGAACGTAACTTACAAAGACATGTAAGTTAGACTGGCCATGCTTTTCACAAATAATGTACAAAGCAAGGCAACAGTAGAGTGACATTTCAGGAATCTTAATGAGTGTAAACCATAAACCAAAGAGATTATATCCAACCATTTGTCCTTCAAGAATCAATCAAGGTTAAAGAAAAACAGTTTGAATGTCCAAAAACTCAGAGAATACTGTGCACATGTGCCCTTTCTGGTGAATCTACTATAGGGAGAGCTAGGGAACCATGGGTGAGTAGGGAAACTGCTAATGGATGGGTGGAGATTTTATACATGTAGAGCTAACACCAAAACTAGGATGTAGAGTTTTGCTATATTAGTCATAGTTTGATCAGAGAAGCACAACAACTGGGTATAATAATGAAAGAACTAACACATAATTCATTATAGGTAGTTGACCTTACGTTATTGTGGAGCCACATGGCTAACTAGTATATGTGAGGCTGTTCCTTCTGTGTGCTCCTACAACCTACCTGAGTTTGCTAACTTTTCACAGTCTTCAAGCAGAGGTGTGTGTGCATATGTTCTTGTGCTTTCGTTTGGAATTGAAGTTGTAATTATTGGCAAATTATATCTCCTGATGGCAGGTCAGGCAGTTGAGAAGGAAAGATGGATATAAAGTAGCAGAGAACAAGGGCAAACCAGAAAGAACCTGCAAACATGAACTAGAACTCACAAGGATAAACTGAAACCGATGTAAGCTTCAGTTTAGATGATGAAGTGGAGCAAAACACTCATCTGGCCCAGAAACTGGAGATGCGGAAGGAGGAGATCTACAACCCTTATATTCTTACTGCTTTCATTTGCCTCGCATATCTTTTTCTACCCCTTTATTTTTAGCCTTTCTGATTCACATTTTCTTAGATGTGTCTTTTATATAAAGAACTTATCCAAATCTTTTAATAATGAGTTAAGCCCATTGGTATTTATTCATATGACTGGTAATGTACAAGTATTATGTGTATTTGGTTATATTTGTTGTGTTTATCAACATGATGCACTTTCTTTGCTGTTTTATTTTCCTAATCTCTTCTGATATTTGTAAATGTTTACATTTATCTTTTATTAATCTTTGTACTTACAACTTTAAAAAATAATAATAGCAAAATTGTTGAAATTTTACTCTACACTAGGTACTATGTTAAATGCCTTACACAGATTATCTCTTTTAATCCACCTGACTTATAAGGCATTTACTGTTATTTTCCTCGTTTTGCAAATGAGAAAACAGATGAACAGGTTAAGTAACTTGCCCAAGGTAACAGGTGTGCAGTCCTTCCCACTCCTCCCCACCACCTTTACCCACATTCCCCAGGCAACCATTCCTCACTGCATCTTTTTTCCCAGCTGCTTTCAAGGGATGTGTGTGTGTGTGTGTGTGTGTGTGTGTGTGTGTGTGTGTGTGTAGCCTTTGGTTTTCAGCAGTTTGTTTATGATGTGTCTAGACATGGTTTTAATTTATTTTGTGTGTGCTGAGCTTGAATTCTCTAAATTTATATATTTAATCAAATTTTGAAAGTTTGGGCATTATTCAGTTGTTTTTTTCTGCCCCAATCTATTTATTCACTTTTTCTGGGATTCCAGTTATACTTATTTAGATCTTTTGAAACTGTTCCACAGGTCCCTGAGGTTCTGTTTATTTTTTTTTTCAATCTTCTTTCTTTCTGTGTTCTTTAGATTGGATTAATTTCTGTTGAGCTGTCTTCAGGTTCATTAACCTTTTCTTTGTCATGTCCTTTTTGCCAATGAGATCGTCCAGTGAACTTGTGGTATTTTTCAGTTCTGATATTTTTAGTTATTTTTTATAATTTCCATTTCTCTGTTTATATTTCCTATCTTTTTACTTCATTTGTGTTTTTCTTTACCTCATGGAGCATAGTTATCTAGTTGCTTGAAAGTCTTTGGTAAGTCGAACATTTGCTTTATCTTGGCATCAATATCTGTTGATTTTTTTTTTTCCCTTGATAATTGACCATATTTTCTTGTTCTTTTTGAATGTCAGGTAATTTTGAATTGTATCCTCGACGTTGTAATATATGATATGTGAACTCTGGGTTCTCTTATAGTCCTGTAGGGAATATTGGTAGCTTTATTTTAGTAGTCATTCAACCTTCTTAATTCAAATTATAACTTCTGTCTCATCTTCCATCAGCTCTCTCTCCTTCTGTAAACCCAGTTATTCAGTTCTCAGCTCCCCAAGCATTTGCTACACTTTTAAAAATCTGTTCCATGTACTGTAGTTTAGAGGTTAAACTAACACTTGTGAGTGTTCATACTCAGAAATAAGGAGCCGCCTTCCCCAGCTCTTCCCCTCAGGGTTTCTCCCACACTGTCCAGGTTATGTGGTTTCTTGGGCCAGAGTTGCAGTGGGGTTTCTATTGGAATTTTGGCTCCCCATACAGCTCCAAAACTGACCCACTCTCAGGGGAAAGCTAGAAAAGGATGGGAAAAGAAAATAAAATTGGCAGCTCACTCTTCTGTCATTTGATCTTCTGTCATTTGCTTTTCTGAGTTTTGGCCCTCCTGTACAATCTACCTGGTCGTGTTTACTTTTCTCTATCTTCAAACAGAGTGTGTCTTCAAGCATGCGTGTTTGTGTTTTGATTCGGAATTAATAGTTGTAATAGAAGTATGAGCTGCTGGGAAATTATACCTCCTGATTCGTGTGGTTTTATTCATCTTGCAGGTTTGAGTAGTTTTTGGTGGATGTGTTGGGAGATTTGAACGTACTTAGCTGTTATTATCTCTACTACTTTGGTAGTTGATATTGAATTTTTTCACTGAATCCAGCCTAACACTTCTTTTTTGTTTGTTTGTTTGTTTGTTTTTTGGTACTAACTTCTTGAAATAATGTATTGATTAGATAAGAGAAGTATGTTGTTTTCAGCAATTGTGTCTACAGAAAGGCTTGTTCTAAGAACCATAGAATAGGAATTTTAAATAAAAGCCTTATAAGGAAACATCTTGCTTATATTTATTCTGTTAATCTGTAATCTAAAGTTAGATCAAAAAATATAAGAGAGTGATATAACAATAAATACCTCCCAAAAGCAGGCATAGTCAACTCTGAATTTCAAAGGGGCTTATTATAGGTGGAAAAAATTTTAACATTTAATAAGAAAATAAAGATAATTTTTATAGCATTATCTAAATAAAAGAAAAAAAGTTTTAATCCTGCAATAGCCATATGAATTTGATCATGTGTGTTTTTATGTAGTAATCAAGATTGTTATGATATTTAAATTTGTTAGTTTTTTATATGTGTGTTAAAATGCAGTTGAAGATCAGCGTAGTTCTACTTTTTGTTTTTTTTTAATCTACGGACTTAATATTTGTGACCCAAAACCTAATGTGTGGATGATGATATTCAAACTTAAATATTTAATAATGTTTAACATAAATTTTTTCCTTTCAGATGGTCTTCTCATTATTGGTGTTCACTCGGCTAAGTTTCCAAATGAAAAAGTCCTGGATAACATTAAGAATGCTGTTCTTCGATACAACATCACCCACCCTATGGTTAATGATACAGATGCCAGCCTTTGGCAAGAACTAGAAGTTTCCTGCTGGCCAACTCTAGTCATACTTGGACCTCGCGGAAACATGTTGTTTTCTTTGATTGGAGAGGGACACAAAGATAAATTATTTTTATATACTTCAATTGCTTTAAAGTATTACAAAGACAGGGGGCAGATCAGAGATAATAAAATTGGAATAAAACTGTATAAAGATTCTTTGCCACCTTCACCATTGCTATTTCCTGGCAAAGTAACGGTAGACCAAGTTACTAATAGATTGGTAATAGCAGACACTGGACATCATAGAATTTTGGTCGTTTGGAAGAATGGACAAATTCAATATAGCATTGGAGGTAAAGCTTGCTTCTGATTATGATATATAATGTGTTTTACAGTAAAAAAATAGTTCAAGGTAAATATAAAAGTTGAAATGTCTAAATGAAAACTAATTATAGAAAAGTGATATACACTGACTTAATTTCCTAACAAAAATTTTTTGTTAATTAATGTATGATGTCTGAATTAACCTCTTCTCACTCCCTCATAAAACAAACAAAAACACTGAAAAAGCTCCAGGTCAAAAAGAGGACATAGTTTAGCTTTTAGGTATATTCGTATATTCTATCTTTTTTTTTTTTTAAACTGCTGTACTTACTGTTTCTTATGAAAACATATGTTTTGGATTGCAGACATTTTAAGTAGAAGTATTATGTTTCACTTTCCAACAAAATATAGCCGTATCTTTTTAAAGATCATGTCAGTGCCCCATGAACTTGAGAAGTAGTTTATAAAATAAATAAGCTAGAATTTGTGCATAATTTTACTTTTCTCTCCTTTCTTCCATAAGAACTTGAACATGTTTCTGGATCTATTTCCAGAATAGAAATAGGTGTAGCAGAGTATAAGTATCATGCAAGCATAGATCATTTTGTTCTATATCTCCCTGGTCTTAGATCTAAAACTACCTCTTGGTTACATCTACATAATTAATAAACTCTACTTGAGTACATTCTTATTAATCTTGCTTATCTAAACTGAGCTGACATCTGACAACATGTTAGTCAAAGACAAAAGTAATTCATCTCTTTGCAATCAATCCTGCTTAGTAATATATGCAGCATTAGTACATAAAGTAGGAATGTCTGAATTCCTAATATAAAAAAGCTAGTTGTGGTCCTATGCCCTGATGTTATTCTTAATATACCAAGATACAGTATGTGTTGTGTTTTGTGGTGTTTGTTTTGTTTTGGCTACTTGGTATTTTGATTTATGACAGGCAGTTATGAGAATTGAATTGTTACTGAAAAAGTGTCTTTTGTAGCAGTTTGAATTTAAGTGGTTTTAAAGTGTTTAATAGATTCTGTGATTTTCAAAATAGTGTAGGTGAATATTCTTTGTTAAAAGAGAAACCAGCAGCAAGCTACACTACCCAAACATATTTCTAGAAATACTGTTATATTTTGATATAGTTATTCTATAATTTTTAAAAAAGAATTCTTTGGTCCGATACACTCGGTAAACACTAGTTTAATGTTATCTAACAGATTTGTATTGGTGATGGTATCATAATATTTCTCAAATTTTTTACTCTCCTAATTTTCCTCATGAGAGGGGGTATAGTACACAATATTTTCCAATCTCATGTAACCACAGAACTCTCCCTTTTTTTTCAGGGAACTCTTATCAATAACAACAATAATAGTATTATTAACAATTGTAGTTACAGCAGACACTATATGTCTGGCATTATTCGAAACATTTTACTTACATGAACTCATTTTTGCCTGCACAATGCTATGAGGTTAGGCAATTAGTTCCATTTTACAGAAGAAAAACTGAGACACAAAGAACTTGCCCAAATCACCAGCTAGAAAGAGACAGACCTGGGATTTAGACAGGGTCTGTTGGGCTCTTGAGTTCGTTTTCTTTTTTTTTTAAGATGGAGTCTCACTCTGTCGCCCAGGCTGGAGTACACTGGCATGATCTCGGCTCACTGCAACCTCCACTCCCCGGGTTCAAGCAGTTCTCCTGCCTCAACCTTCCAAGTAGCTGGGATTATAGGTGCCTGCCACCATGCCTGGCTAATTTTTTGTATTTTTAGTAGAGATGGGGTTTCATTGTTTTGGCCAGGCTGGTCTTGAACCCTTACAGGCGTGAACCACTGTGTCAGGCCTTGAGTTTGTTTTCTAGCCACACCGTTACACTACCTTTTTATGGTTGCCTAGGACAATGGAGTTCCACAAAGCCTCGAATGGCTTGTCTGCTGGCCACGGAAATAACAGTACGTTTTATTGTGTTATATTCTCCACCCTTGAAACTCTACATGAATTGTAAAAACTGAGAAGTGGACTAGAGTCACTCTCTCTTACAGTGTGTATGATATATCATAGGACTTTGTGACAAAGTGAAATAGTAGATAAGAAGGATTCTTAATCTGGGGTCCTTGGACTCCTAAGAAAGGCTTCAGTGGTCCTCAGGATCTAGGATTGTTTGCAACAATTTGGCCATGTATATTTTTCTAGGGAAAGGGCTCATAATTTTCGTTGTATTATCCAAGGAGCATATCTTTCAAAATTGTTAAAAATTGTTCATCTGTTGAACAATTGGAGTTATTTTTAAATCTTTGTAGTCTAGGTAATGGATAATTAGAATGCTTTTAAAATTATTTTCTTCGCTATATGCTACTATGCTTAAGTGCACTAGTAATTATACTATGAGCCCTGTCATTAGCAAAACTCACTCTTAAGAAAAATGTTCCTTGGGGAACATTTTAGTTTTTAGAGGGACATACCATGTTTTTATATTAAAATCCCAGCATTAAATACAAGTTTTTTTTGTTTTGTTTTGTTTTACCTTGAGATCACTTTTTAAGTGGGAAATTTTATCTTATTTTAGGACCCAACCCTGGAAGAAAAGATGGAATATTTTCAGAATCAACTTTTAATTCTCCACAGGGTGTAGCCATAATGAATAATATCATATATGTGGCAGACACTGAAAACCACCTTATAAGAAAGGTAATTTTCATTTTAAATTTGTTTTAATACTTATAATCAGAAAAAGGAAATGTATTTGCTACATTAAATATTTGAAGTTAAAGCGTGATGCTTACGTATGTCAATGTCCTTGTTCTGCTTTTCTTGAGGTACTCACTTTAGTTTTATTCTCAAGTATCCTGTTTCTATTTGTGTCAGTATGTAGTTGCCACAAAAGAAAACCCCATTCAGTTCTTTTTTTAACCCTTGTTTCAAAGCTGTATCCCTAATCACTCAAAAGCTCCTCATTTTGAAGTATTTTCCTAACCACTAGTTTACAATGATCCTTTGTCCTTTTTCAGTTGAATTTTCTCAAACTAGAAAGAAAATCATACCACTCCTGCTTCTCTTCAACTCTTATGCTTTGGCAGGAAATACTGATTAGCCAATTCGTCTTAAAACTTGTTTTATTTTATTATGTGTTCTTATTTCTAAAAAGTCAGCTAATACATAAAGGTAAAAAAAAAGTTCGCTGACCATCAATTCCAGTTTCCCAGAGGTAACCATCCACTGTTAAAGTGTGTGTCTTTTTGGAAATTTTCTACTCTTATAAATTGATATTAAAAAGCCTATTTGTAGAGAATTTTTTAAAACAAATGTAATGATACTATGCATACATAATGTTTTGCAGGTTTTTCTAACTTTTTTTTTTTGCGTATTAGTCACCTGAATGACTATATCACATTCCATTGTAGATGTACTCAGTTATTTCAAACATTTCCTACTGATGGTTGTTTTGGCTAAACCATTGGTCTTTAAGTTGCCATGTGTTTGGAAAATAAGTAACCAAGTTCATCATACTCATCCTGTCTAAATACATTGTTCAGATACTTCCTTGTTTTTCTCACTGTTTCTTTCAGTATTGACATTTATCCTCATTTATTTGACAATATTATCACCTATATACACATAGCAGAAAAAAATACATATAATATATAATAATATCCACTGTACTGTAAGTCTCCCTGAGGGCTAGAAATATGTTTTGTCTACTACTGAATCCTAGCACCTAGAAAAGACCTGGCCTATGGTAGGTGTGCAGCAGATATTTGTTGGATGAATTTATGAGCAAATAATACTGTTTCATGAAGCACTTTTGAAAGTGTGTATTCCTCTTAGTATAAAAGTGTTACATGAAAAACAGATTTTGTGGGTTAATACATTAAAGCAGATGTGTTTTTTAAAGTCTTGCAGACTTTCTTCTTCCAGACTTAAATATGCTAATGTATTGTTGAGTGCATTAATGGGGGGATATCTGGGCAGCATTTCTAAACTTATTTGACCAGAGAACCCTTTATAAGCAGAGCTGCTCATAGGACTAATGTTTCCATGGTGTATATTTTAGGGAAAAGTGGTTTTTTTATTACTAAATTCTTAATGATTAATATTTCTTTATCATTATCTTTTTGGGGTTGTATGCCTCTATAATTCATCAAAGGGGCTAGACCTCTAATGGTGTATTGAATTAGTAAAATAGCCAGCCTGCAACATTCAGGGAGTACTTGTCCTTTTTTAATCGTATGTCATTTCTCTTGCTTTACAACTTAATGGGTTTTGGAGTATTGACCATGTGCTCCATTTCAAATATTTATGCATGTAAGTAGCATAATCACAACAAATTTAGGTTACCTGAAATTGTTCTATATTCTGTGACTTAATATGGTGTCTGCAGAAATGGAAAGTAGAATTTTTTCCTTTTAAAAATACAAGAATATTTATTGTGTTTTATTTTTGTTTAAGACCTCATTTGCAGAGGATTGAGTTGATTATACTTCTACATTTATGGCTCACAAACATTGTTTCATGCAGACCCTTCTCATTTAGAATAATTTATTTAAATTACAAATTCTCCTACTTCCCCATACCCCCCACTCTCACTCCCCTTACATTAACATACCTATAAGCAGCCATTGTGATATGTTTAATGCATGTTTTTATTTGTATGTGATCTTGTGAAACATAATGTTTTGTGTATATTTTTTAATTTATTGTGCTATATTTTATGTATCATAAAGTTAACCCATTTCAAATCTACAATTCATTAGTTTTTAGTAAATTTAACAGGTTTTGCAACTGTAAGTACGTTGTTTTTAAAACATTTCATCCCCCAAGTGAGAACCCACATGACCACTTACAGATAGTCCCTGTCCCCTCCCATCCCTAGGCAACCATTAATTTACTTTCTGTCTCTATAAATTTGCCTTTTCCAAACATTTTATTAAATAGAATTATATATATTTTCTTGTATTTGGCTTCTTTCATTTCGCGTAATGAAAAGTTCATGTGTGAAGTAGCATTTCAGTAGTTCATTCCTCTGTATTGCTGGATAGTATTCTGTTGTGTGAATATATGACATTTTATCTACCAATTCACCATTGATATTTAGATTGTTTTTTGGCTATTTTGTATAGTTTGTTATTTTGGGCTGTTATGAATAATCTTGCTGTGAGCATTGATACACAAGTTTTACATGGACATACATTTTCATTTGTCATGGGTAGATACCTAGAACTGGTATTGTAGAGTTATATGTTTTATGTTTAATTTTTTGAGAGCTGCTGAATTATTTTCCATAGCAGTTGCACCATCTTACCTTCCCACTCGAAATATATGTGGGTTCCAATTTTCTACGTGTTCACCGTCACTTGTTATTTTTCATTTTTTAAAAATTCTAGCCATCCTACTGGATATGAAGTGGCATCTCATTGTGGTTTTGATATGCATTTCCCTCATGACTAATGATGTCAAGCACCTTTTCCTGTGCCTATGGGCCATTTTGATATCTTTGAGAAGTGTCTTAAGATTCTTTGCCAAATTTTTAACTGGGTTGTCTTTTCTATAATAGAGTTGTAAGAATCCTTTGTATATTCTAGGTACAAGTTCTTTATCAGATATATGATTTGCAAATGATTTTTCACATTTTTCTGCTTGCCTTTATACTTAATCATGTTCTTTGATGCATAGAAGTTTTAAATTTTGATGATGACTAATTTGTCCATTTTTTCCTTTTGTTGCTTATGTTTTTGTTGTCATAAGAATCCATTGCTAAATCCAAGGTCACAATTATTTACCCCTGTGTTTTATTCTAAAAGTCTTTTAGTTATGGCTCTTATAATTAGGTCTTTGATCCATTTTGAGTCGATTTTTGTATATGGTGTGAAGTAGGGATTCAACTTCATTCTTTTACATGTGGATATACAGTTACCCCAGAAACATTTGTCCAAAAGACTGTTCTTTCTCCGTTGAAAAGCCGTAGCAGCCTTGTTAAAAATTAGTTGATCATAGATGTATGGACAGGTCTATTCCATTGATCTCTCTGTCTGTCTTTATGCCAGTACCTTACTGTTTTGATTGTTGTAGCTTTTGATAACGTTTGAAATTGGGAAGTATAAGTCCTCCCACTTTCTTCTTTTTCAAGATTATTTTGGCTATCCTACATCCCTTGCAATTTGGTAAGAATTTTAGGACCAGCTTGTCCATTTCTGCCAAAATCTTTTGATTGTTTCTTATGTAAACATATTGTCTGCAAAAACAAATTCCCTTTTGATTTTTAAACTTCCTGTTTCCTTTTATTATATTGCTGGCCAGTACCTCTCTTGCTTTTAAGCATTAGCAATGATGGTGGGTATCTTGTCATGCTTATAATCTTAAAGGGAATACAGGTAAATTTTCTCCAGAAGTTTAATATTTGCTCTAGCTTTGAGGAATAAGATATCTATGAAGTAAGGAAAATTTCTGTCTATTGATAGCTGGATAAAATATGCAATAAAGCAATTAAGTGAAATATTGAATATCATCTAAGTGGTAGGTATATGAATGTTTATTACAAAAATCTTTTAACTTTCCTGTGTGTTTGAAAATTTTCCCAATACATTGTTGGGGAGAGGGTCTCAGGAGATGAAAGCAGAACATATTTTCCCAGTAGAATACATTAGTTTTTCAGTTTATGAAGTAAAGTCGATAAAGTGTCATGGAACTGCCTGGGTTCAGGTCCCAGATTCTTGACTTACTAACTGTGGGACATTGAAAAAGTTACTTAACGATCTGTGTTTTAGTTTTCTCTAAAATATTAAAATCGTCTCATAGTTATGAGCATGGCTGGATGGCTGGTTGGCTTGCTCACTATTGGATCAGTGCTTGGCACATATAAGTTTTAATGTGTGTCTGTTACTAGCTGAGCACAACTGAAATATGTGCATTTAATTTTTAGAAACATGTATTTTGCTACATTGTGTTTTAAAATTTCATTTTAAAATTTTTGTTTAGTTAAGATGAGGTCAATGCCAGATCTGCTGGAGTCATGATGGGAGACGGGGATAAGAGGGGAAAAGTGGAGGAATGGACAGGTGGGGATATGAAATGGACTGATTATGTGCATTTGAATAAGAAGTTCATTCTATAATTGATTGGCCTTTTTTTAAAATAAAACTTTGTACTGCACATACGCTCTGAATGTTCTATTGACTTTGAAAATCTTTACACAGCAAAAGACAAAAGCAAAAGTAACATTCATTGCATAAAACCATCCTTTGAATTTCTATAGATTGACCTAGAAGCTGGGAAGGTGAGCACTGTAGCTGGCATTGGAATTCAAGGTACAGATAAAGAAGGTGGAGCAAAAGGAGAACAACAACCCATTAGTTCCCCTTGGGATGTAGTTTTTGGAACATCAGGTATGTGAACTTTTGATATTAAGTGTAAAAGTAAATTTTACTTCATATAAGATTTAAAAATATTCTTGAGGTGGTCATTTGGATTCCATTGCTAGTTACTTTATTTTATACTTTTATACCTATGCCTTGGAGTTCGTTAATTGTGTAAAAACAAAGCTAGCAGTAATATAGATATATATACTAGAGTATGTATTATATATAATATTACATATTTTATCTATAAGATAGTCTGTGTGTTACTCTAAAGAATTATGTATTAGATGCACCCTCCAATTAATGTAGTTCTGAATTTCTTATATTGAAAGGATTATACTGTCAGAACTTCAAAAGATTATTCATGAACAGTAATCAGTAATAATAAAAATAAATTTATTCATAAGTAAGGAACTTACAGTGTCGTTATATACTCTAGTTTGAAAAAGAAATCAGAGGCAGCTGCTTTTGCTTTAGATTTAAAAAATTTATATTAAAGTATGATAGCTTCTTTAAACTTTTACCCTACTGAATTGTGTAGACATTGATAATGAATGAAACTTAACGTTATCTTTATTAACTATATTAATTGACTAAAAGAAATCCAGGAGTACTCTTATTAGTATTCTTATTTTTTATTGGCTCTCAGTGATACTGAGATGGTCATCTACATGTCTAAAATTGGATTGATGAGTAAACAAAGTTAGAATACGTTGAAAATGGAATTTTGGACTAAATGGTTGGTGTTGTCTTCATAAAGAGTATATAAGTACCAGCTTAGTTGAAAGGCTTTACATTTGAGGTAATTTTCTTTTATGATGCCAATTTAATTATGATTGAAATACCCTACTTTTTCGTTATTAACTTTTATGAAGCACTTAATATTCATAAAATAAATGAGTGAACTTCTAGTACTACCCGCCCTTAACACTTAAGTATTTTGTGTAGGTTATTTTTGAGAATTCTATTTATGGAATTGTATGTTGTAAACATTTATAATTTGTTTTGTAGCTCACCAAGGGGGGGATGGTGTAGTAGGAGCAGTGCATCCGACTAAAGGGATACTTCATATGTAGAGAATTTTGAAATATTAATACAGTGAACTAAAACTCAGTCTCCGTTTTATTACCATGCATTAGCAATTCTAAATAATTTCAGTGCTAAATCTTCACCAGTACTTTTCACTTTTACCTCCCTGCCTTATTTGCACTACTTTTGATTATTTTTACTAAATCATATTTTAGCATGATGTTATTTATTACAAGAGCTGTTCTGTAGTGCAAGTAAACAAACTACAGCTACATCTAGCAGCATGGACAAATATAACAAGGGATATTTTGAGTGATAAAGTTACAGAATATGTACAATATAATTTCTTTGTATGTAGAAATCTACAATATGATTTCTTTTATAGCAAGTACAATAGCATTTAATACAAGCATTGGGAGATCCATTCAGACATAATAAAGTTAAAAAGTAAGAAGAATGATAAATGCACATTTTTATACTAGTGGTTCCTTATGGGAAGAGGAGCAATTAGGTAAGAAAAACAAATAAAAGGCATCCATATGGGAAAAGAAAAGTGAAATTGTCTCTATTTGCTGATGACATGATTTTATGTATAGAAAATCCTTATGACTCCACCAAAAGACTATTAGAGTTGATAAATTTTGTAAAGTTGAAGATTACATAATCAACATACAAAAATTAATAGTGTTTCTGTATACTAACAGTGAACTATCCAAAAAGGAAATTATGGAAACAATTTCATTGACAGTAGCATTTAAAAAAGCAAAATACTTAAGAGTAAATTTAACCAAGGAGGTAGAAAGATCTGTATACAGAAAACTATAAATCATTGATGAAACAATTTGAAGAAGACAATAAATGGAGAGATACTCCATGTTCATGGATTGGAAGAATTAATATTGTTAAAATGTTCATACTACCCAAAGCATTATACCGATTCAGTGTAACTTCTATCAAAACTGTGTTGTCATTTTTCTTAGAAATAGAAAAAAACTGTCTTAAAATATGTATAGAACTAGAAAAGATCCTGAATAACCAAAACAGTCTTGAGCATAAAGAACAAAGCTGGAGGCATCACACTTCCTGATTTCAAGCTATGAAGCTGTTGTAATCGAAACGGCATGGTACTGTTATAAAAACACACATATCAACCAATATAACAGGATAGAAAACCCAGAAATAAACCCAAGTATTTACAGTCAAATGATTTTCAGCAAAAGTGCCAAGAACACACAATGAGGAAAGGACAATTCCTTCCATAAATGGTGTTGGGAAAACTGGATATCCACATGCAGACAAATGAAATTGGACCATATCATATACAAAAACCAACTCAAAATAGATTAAAGACTCACAAGGCCTGAAACGGTAAAACTACAAGAAGAAAGGAAAAGATCCACAGCAGTGATCTGGGCAATGAATGATTTCTTGGATAGGACTCCAAAAAACACAGGCAACAAAAGCAAAAATAGACCAATGGGATTGCATCAAACTAAAAAGCTCTATACAGCAAAGAAAACAGTTAACAGAATGAAGAGACAACCTATGGGTTGGGAGAAAATATCTGCAAAGCATATAACCGATAAAGGGCTAATGTCCAAAATATGTAAGTGACTCAATATCAAGAAAACAACCTGACTAAAATATAGGGAAAGGGTCTCACAAACATTTCTCAAAAGAGATATGAATAGTAAGCAGATATATGAGAAAATATTCATCTCTAATCGTCAAGAAAATGAGAATTAAAGCAATGATGCAATATTACCTCACACCTGTTAGAATGACTTTATCAGAAAGACAAATGATAAATGTTGATGTGGATGCGGAAAAAAGAGGACCTTTGTACACTGTTGGGATTGTAAATTAATACATTTTGGAAAATAGTATGGAGGTGCCTGAAAAAATGAAAAATAGAATATTTATATGATCCAGTAGTCCGACTTAACAAAGGCATTTAAATTGCTGTGTCATAGAGATATTTGCACTCCCATATTTATTTCAGCGTTATTCACAATTGCTAAGATATGGAGGCAACCCAAGTGTTCATCAGTGGATGAATGGATAAAGAAAATGTATATCTAAGACTGGGCATGGTGGCCGACGCCTGTAATCCCAGCACTTTGGGAGGCTGAGGCAGGCAGATCACCTGAGGTCAGGAGTTCAAGACCAGCCTGGCCAACATGGTGAAGCCCCGTCTATACAAGAATACAAAAATTAGCCAGGTGTGATAGTAAATGCCTGTAAAAATCCTAGCTACTTGGGAGGCTGAGGTGGGAGAATCACTTGAACCCAGGAGGCAGAGGTTGCAGTGAGCCAAGATCACACCACTACACTCCAGCCTGGGCAACAGAGCAAGACTCCGTCTCTGAAAAAAACAAAAAGAAAACGTATATCTACACACTGGAATACTATACAGCTTTAAATACTGTCATTCATGACGACATGGATGGAAGCAGAGTACGTTATGCTAAGTGAAATAAGCCAAACACAGACAGGCAGATACTGTATGATCTTACTTGTGGAATCTAAAAACGTCAATCTTAGGCCAGGCATGATGGCTCATGCCTATAATCCCAGCACTTTGGGAGGCTAAGGTGAGAGGATTTCTTAAGGCTAGGAGTTTGAGACCAGTCTGGTCAACATAGCAAGACACTATTTCTACAAAAGAAATTTTAAAATAAAAAATAAATTAAAAAAAATTGTAAGAAAATCTCAGAAAAAGAACATAGGAAGGTGGTTGCTAGAGGCTAGGAATAAGGGAAGGTATGGGGAAAGGGAAGAGGTTGATCCAAGGGTACAAAGTTTCAGTTGGAGGAATAAGTTTTAGAGATAATTGTGCACTGCATGGTGACTGACTTGTAGTTATGTATTTCACAGCTGCTAAAAGAATAGATACTTAACATTCGCACCACACAGAAAAAAATGTTGGTAAGGTCATAGATATATTATTTAGCTTGATTGAATCTTTCTACAGTGTACACATAGATCAAAACATGACATTGTACCCCACAAATGTACACAATTATTATTGGTCAATTAAAAATTTGAAAAAAGAGATGTAGGAAAGGGACTAGAAATATCTCATTATTTTAAATCTACATGTAGTATGTAAATGCATGTGTTTATGTATTTTAAATAGTGTCTGAATATTTAACCTAACTATGCTGTACAGTTATAAAAATAATATAAAGTGACTTTTACAAAATTACGTTTTATCTGTGTTCGTTTTTTAATTGTCATTCTTAATATGGTCAGAACATCATGCACCAAAAATAATTACTACACTAAGTTCATTTTTTCAGCAGATACATTGTAATGTTTCTAAAATGTGTGTCAGGTCTGTGTTGACTCCATTTGTACCAGACAACAACCTGAAAGACGTTTAGCATAAAGGTTGAAACTCCTATCAGTATCTTTTTTTTTTTTTTTTTGAGACTGAGGCTCGCCGTATCACCTAGGCTGGAGTGCAGTGGCGTGATCTCTGCTCACTGCAACCTCTGCCTCTCGGGTTCAAGCAATTCTCCTGCCTCAGACTCCCGAGTAGCTGAGATTACAGGTGTGCACCACCATGCCTGGCTAATTTTTGTGTTTTTAGTAGAGATGGGGTTTCACCATGTTGGCCAGGCTGTTCTCTAACTCCTGACCTTGAGTGATCCACCCGCCTTGGCCTCCCAAAGTGCTGGGATTACAGGTATGAGCCACTGCGCCCAGCCAAAACCCGTATCAGTATCTAAGTACTTTAAGACGTTACCTGATTTTGAGTCATTTGTAGAAAGGATAACGTGCCAGAATCCCATTAACCTTTCTTGGCCCTTTAATCAACATTTTCCCTGGATAGAAGTTTAGCCATTCTTCTACAACCTTTAATGGTTGAAATCCAACTATTTAGTATGCTAGTCTGATAATCTACAGTGTTCGTATTTATGTACTTCAATAAATGCTTCTCTGACTCCCATTATTAATATGATACAAAATACCATGAAAATATTTTTGCTTTAAAAAAAATCAGACGACACAGGGAGTTTTGAAGGAATAAATTTGATGCAGTATGACTAATATATTTTTATTTTGTTAAAATAAGAAGTTATATCTTTATGTCTAAAATTTGAGAGAAGATTCTTATACTGCCTTATCACGTTGACTTGGTGTTGAGTTTTCTTTAGGTTAAGTAGGTATAATTTATATAAAGTGAAATTTACCCTTATTAGGTATGTAATTCTATGAAATTTGACAAATATGTGCAGTCTTGTAACTTTTACCACAGTCAAGATACAGAATATTTTCATCCCGAAAAGTTATTTCATAGCCTGTTGTTGACTCTCCCCCGACCACCATCACACTCACCCCAGCAACTGGCAGCAGTGATCTCTTTCCTGTTCTCTGTCATCTTTCATGTCTGGCTTCTTCCATTTAGCATAATGTTTTTGAGATTCATCTCTGTGGTTCCATGTATCAGTAATTTGTTCTCTTTTATCAATGAGTATTAGTTCGTTGTATGGCTGTACCACAGTTTGTTTATTCATTCACCAGTTGATAGACATTTGAAGGTATTTCTAGTTTTCAGTGGCTATAGAAAACCTCCATAAACATTTGTGCACGGTTTTTGTTTTGTGGTAATATGCATTCTCTTCTTTTGGGCAAATGCCTAAGAATGAGATTACTGGGTCATATGGTAAGTGAATGTGTACAAGAAACTGCCAGACTGTTTTCCACAGTGGCTGTTTTCTTAAAGTCCCAAATGTCTGTTGGGAGTCATTGCTTCTGCCTGAAGAACTTCTTATGACACAGGTCTGCTGGCAGTGATTTCTCTTGCCTTTATTCTGGTCTGAAAAAGTATCTAGCTTTCATTTTTGAAAATTATTTTTATTGCATATGTGAATCTGGATTAACATTTTTTCTTTTAATATTTTAAAGATATTACTCCATTGTCTTTTGACTTACATAGTTTTCCACAAGACATCTGTTTTAATATTATCTCTTGTTCTTTATATGTAAAGTGTATTTTTTTCTCTGGTTGCTTTCAAGATTCTATCTTTGGTTTTCAGCAGTTTGATATATCTGAGAATTATCCTGCTTGGAGTTCTTAAATCTGTGGTTTGACATTCATTATTTTCAAGAAATTCTCACTCATTATCTCTTCAGATATTTTTTTCTGCCCCTTTCCGTCTTTCTCTTTCTGGGACTTCAGTTACTCATGTTAGATTTCTTCTTAATATTATATTCAATAACTCTCTTGGTCATATCTGTGTTCTTATACTCCTATTTTTGTATTTTTTTACTTTCATTCTTCTTTTGTTCTTTTTTTTTTTTTTTTTTATTCTTCTTTTTTTTCTTTTTGTACTGGTAATTTCTACCAATTAATCTTGAGTCATTAATTCTTCAGCTGTGTCTAGTCAACTGATGAGCCTGTTGTATAGTCCATTCTCATACTGCTATAAAGATACTACCTGAGACTAGGTAGTTTATAAAGAAAGGAGGTTTAATTAACTCACAGTTCCACATGGCTGGGGAGGCCTCAGGAAACTTAAAATCACAGCAGAAGGTGAGGAGGAAACAAAGCACATCTTACTTAGCAGGCAGCCAAGAGAGAGTATCAAGGGGGAAGTGCCAGACACTTACCAAGCAACCACATCTTGTAAGAACTCATTCACTATCATGAGAACAGCATGAGGGAAACTACCCTCATGATCCAATCACTTTCCACGAGGTCCCTCCCTCGACATGTGGGGATTACAATTCAGATTACAATTCGAGATGAGATTTGGGTGGGAACACGGCCAAACAATATCATTTGTAGAAGGAATTTTTCATCTCTAATATTATGCCTTTTTAATATAGCATTTGCATTTCTTACAGATTCATCTCTGCTGAAATTCCTTATCCATTTAGGTGTGTTGACCACCTTTTTCTCTAGGTTCTTTAACATACTATGCATAGTTATTTCAAAGTCTGTATTAGATAGTTCCAAATTTGGGGACTATCCTCGAGTCTGTTTCTGATCATTCCTTTGTTACTCAGAAGTGGGTAATGTTTTTGCTTTTATGTGTCTCTTCTCATGATTTATTGTATGTCAATCATCTTGTATAAAACAATAGAGGCTGAGATAAATAGTACTTATGTTATAATTATTGAAGATTGAGTCAATTTGGTCAGGAGCTGAGCTGGGCTTTGGTTTTATTATTGCTATGTCAGTGCACCATATGTTTTAAATTCCTCTAGCTGGGCAGCTGTTGCCTTCTGATTTTGCCTCAGTACATGGGCCAAGATTAGCTGGAGGATTTTCTCAGTGTTAGTCCTCTACCCTCAGCCCTCAGTCATCCCTGTAAAACAAAGCCACATGGTGGTTCCCTCTCTCCACTCTTGCAGCCGTCCCAGGGATAGACTGCTACTAGTTGTTATTCTGCCCCAGGCTTGTGTTGTGGATGGGGATGTTCTCTGTTGTTCAGACTCAGCCTTGGGAAGGCCCTGAGTGCCTAGGCCTTGAGGAAAGGATGTGGGGAGCTTTTTCATTGTTGCTGTTCCTCTCTCTGGCAGCCAGACTCTGTCTTGTGTCTGTGATTGGTTTGGGGAGTCTCCTGTTTCTCCCCTAGCAGAATGAGAACTCTGCTTGGTTTCAGTAGGGCATTTTTTCATCTACCTTTTCCACAGCTGTAAATGGTATTTTCCTGTGCTCTGTGCAAAGTGACAGGCTTTGCTGCCCTTCCCTAGTGACTTAAGACTTTGATTCCTAAGAGGTTTAGAGACTTTGTAGAAACAAATCTGTGTAGAAGCACTGATGGAGAATTTCACGGATGCTGTTAGGAAGGTTCTAGTCATAGGTACTTAAAATGACAGAATTTTTTTAAAGCTGGATTTCAGGTAATTTTCATGTTGACATTTGTTGATTTTATTTCTGTTTTCTAAAAATATGTCTAATCTCTACTGATAATTATGAGTGAGTTTTGCCTTTAAAAATATTCTCAGAACCTTTTCAGCCTCTGTCGTTGTTGTTTTAAAAAATTTTTAATTTGTGATTGTTGAAAGTCAGTAATATTAAGTGCACTCTTTTTTGTAATTTTACCTTTTATTTTAGATTGGGAGGTATGTGTGCAGGTTTGTTGTGTAGGTCTAAGTATACTCTTAATTTAAAATGGAAATGTTCATGATTACCACATTCTTGTTAGAGGAAACAAATCTAATACCCATACTCAGTGATGGAACTGTGTGCTTTGGAGACCACACTCCAGGATGAACAGTTGTAAATTGTTAATATGACTCTTGTTACTTTGATAGATATTATAAATGCTAGCCCACTTTTTTTTTTTTTTAAACTTTCATTTTGTACAAAAACAAACTCTTCAGTGCTCAGGGTAAAAATTTCTGGAGAAGTGGTCTAGCACGGTGGCTATGAGCAGGGACCCTGGAGCCAGAACAGCTAGGTTTGCAGCTCCACATCTTAGTAGTTGTGTGACTTTGGACAAGTTTCATAGCCTCTTTATACCTCAACTTTCCCATCTAAATTGATGATACAAATAGTACCTACCTGAAAGGCTTACCATGAGGATAAGAATTAATATATGTAAAGCACTTAGAACAGTGTCTGGTGCACAGAAAGCATAATATAATATACGTGTTTGCTATTATCACTGTTTTCTATAAGATAAGAATTTTGTCATAAAGTGTCACGAACAGATGCTGATGATCTGAACCAAACAGGAAATGGGAAGACAAGGGACTAGAAAATAACTTTAAAGACATTATCCAACCATCGACCATTCCCAGGGGTACAGGGAGAGAAAGGCAGATAGGTAAACCTCACTCTGCATCCTGGAGTAGGAGGCTGTGGGTACATTTAATCAGATCCCTGTTTCTGATCACGGACAGAAATGCACTTGAGTACTTGTTACCAGAGCTAAGTCCATGGATCAGAGGCAGAAGGGAGAGTGAAAAAGGGACAAGCAGAGAACTGAACCAAATAGTTCCTTCATTCTCATCAGAACATTCATAATCTAGAGTCAGATTCACTAATGAATCATTTTCCAAGTTTAGCTGGGTGAATTTCAGCAAATTATTTAGCCTCTTTGAAGCTGGCTTTTTATAAAATGAAGATGATGATAATAAGACTTGTTGAGGTTGTTGAATGAACTGAAGGAAGTAATTCATGTAAAATGATTAGCTCGGTGCCATCAACACAGAAAGTGACCTGGGTGATGATTATCATTATCCTCATAAGTTGCTATCTAGAATTCCAAACACCTGAACCCTGACCTGACACTGCTGCTGCTTCTCTACTTTTTCTCCTTCCTCGGGCATCTGAAGGAAATAAGTACGCAGAGACCAAAACTAAACCAATGCCCATACTTTATCTATCACTGGGAAGCTTTTGCCTTATTATAGTAAGCCCCAGCTGAGCTAGACCGACCTGTTTGGAGAACTAGATAACAAAGTTAAATTTGATCTTTCACTCAGCTATGCACCAACATAGCTCTCCTTTGCCAAGACAGAGGCTCTAAAAGCAAGCTAAGAAAAGCAAATGTTTTTGTTCCTAAAGCTTAGAGCTAAATTTGCCTAACTCACCCTTCTGAGATTTTCTTAGGGTGGGACATTGATGTGAAAGAGAAAGAAAAAGGCAGTTTTCAAGGTGGGAACAGGATGACAAACCAGTTCAGAAGGAATTCTTGCAGTAATCCCTGATAGTGGCTTAGGTCAAGGTGGAGGTGGTGAGAAGTGGTCAGATTTTGAATATATTTTGAATAAGGAGCCTACATAATTTGCTGATGGATCATGTGTGATATGTGAGAGAAAGGAGAAATTAAAGATGACTCCAAGGCTTATGACCTGAGAAGCTAAAAGGATGGAGTGCTTTTATTTTCATTTACTTGGTCAAACTTGCAGTCTTGTTACCCATAAGGTCCTAACATTGGCTGGGGCTGACTTTCCAATCAAGATAAGTTGTATAAAAATATCTGTCTATATTTCTCTCAATAATGGTTCTCAGTGTAGAAGGCTTATAAATCTTTTGTTATATTTACCCTTAGGTGTTTGATGTTTTTAAATGTCGTTATAAATTTTCTTTTATATTTGCTGCTGTAAACTGATAAAAGAATTTATCCTTGCTTGTACCCAACAACATTGCTAAATTCCTGTATAAAATTGTGAAGATTTTCTATGTACATAATTATGTCATCTGCTAATAACTACAGTTTTATTTCTAATCTTTTTGTACTTTGCTTCTTTTTCCTTCTTTGTTGCACAAACTAGGACCTCCATAAGGTGTTAAATAGAAGTGTTGATAGTAGGTATCTTTGTCTCATTTTTATTCTTGGGGGATGTTTGTAGGATTTTGTTCTTAAGTAGGATGTTTGCTGTGACTCTCTTAAAAATGTTCTTTATAAGATTAAATAAATTGCCTTCTGATCCTAGTTTGCTAAGAGTTTTTATCATGAATGGAAGCTTGTTAGAGATGTTGAAAGGCTTTACTGTTATGCGTGGCTTTGGAGTTCTCAGCCCTATCAGATCCCAAATCCCCTTCCTATAATACATTTTATGAAAAGCCTGCTTTACCATATCTAAAGTGAAATTCATAGGTAATATAATCCACCTGTGCCGTATATTGATATATACATATTATAAATATAGAGAAGAAATAAGCATAATTTATAATAAAATAGTGTAGTCATTATGTAAATGATCTGGCATGACTATATTATTTGATATATTACCCATCAAATATCCACAGCATTTTTTAGGGTGGGCTGCCACTCCCATTCAGCATCATTGTTTGAGAGGATAATAGTGCGGGTTTACATCTATAGCAGACTTCTGGGATTAGAGATGAATCATTAGTACTATTAGGAAATACCAACCATCATTAGGATAGTTTTAGGGCTTTCTTTTTTTGTGGTTTCTAGGGGAAAGTTTACTCATTCAACAAATACCTGCTGAGCGTTTGGCATGTGCCAGGCACTATTCTGTGTGCTACTAATAAAACTGTGAATAAAACAAAGTTGCTGGCCTGTTAGACCTTATGCTCAGTAGAGGAGAAAGGCAGTAAATTAATAAATAAGTAACATGTAAGATAGTGATAAATGCTACAGTGAAAAATAGGCAAGGTAAGGAGCTAAGAATGATGGGTGTGTGTGGGGGGGTATTAGATGGGGGAGTAGGGGAGAAGCTTGAGCAGAGATCTGAATGTTCATATCTGGGTGTAAGCTTTCTAGGATAAGAAAGGTATAGAAGTTGAAAGACAGCAAATTGTTTAGCAGCTAACATGATGTCTGGCACCATGTCAGGTGCTTTGTTTATACTGTTTTATTCCTTCCAGTAATCTTATGTAGAGAGTGATGATGTGCTAATTTTACAGATGAGGAAATTGAGGCACACACATTAGAAAGTGATGTAGCTACTACAATTCAAATCCAGACCCACCTGGTTCCAAAGCTAAGGAACTGGTAAAGGAATGCTTTCAGGAGCCCTCTTCTTTTAGTGGTCTATCACATTACCATAAGAGTAATTACATTTCATTCAGAGAAATGGGAGAACAGGGTAGAGGACTTGAAAACATAATCATTTACATTTTTTCATGTAGCATTTTAAAAATACTTGAACCGGCTGGGCACGGTGGCTCATGCCTGTAATCCCAGCACTTTGGGAAGCCAAGGTGGGTGGATCATGAGGTTAGGAGATCGAGACCATCCTGGCTAACACGGTGAAACCCCATCTCTACTAAAAATACAAAAAAATCAGCCGAGTGTGGTGGTGTGTGCCTGTAGTCCCAGCTACTCGGGAGGCTGAGGCAGGAGAATGGCGTGAACCTGGGAGGCGGAGCTTGCAGTGAGCCAAGATTGCGCCACTGCACTCCAGCCTGGGGGACAGAGTGAGACTCCATCTCAAAAAAAAAAAAAAAAATTTGAACCAATAAAGGCTTTGAAATATTGTGAATGGAAAACATTCCAAATTAAGTTAGAATGAATAAGATTATTCATTTTCATGGGCTTTCCATGTTTTTATTTCTACCACCTACTGAAGTTTTTGTTTTTCTTGGTCATTTCCATAGTTGATAATACCATTGACTATGCAGGAACATAAAAGTCATTTTCATTGTTTAATACTAAAAAATTTATTATCTTAGATTTATGGTAGATTTAACAGAAATAAGCAATTCTAAACTGAGTGCTTTCTTAGGTACCAAATACCATCTGTTGGTAATACATGCATTGTTAATACTTACTGTAAAATTAACAAACTTCTTAAGTGGAAGAGGTTGTATTATACTTTTTACCCTCTATGGTGTCTATTGAAGGGCTGTTCAGTTTGTAAATGTATTTATATTTTCCTAGTATAAATATGTAAAATTAAGGTCCAGATTCACTAAATGATCATGGCTAACATTTGAGCGATGTTGCCTCCAGGCTTTACTCTGAGTGCATCATATGCTTTGAGCCTTTTATTTGAATGTCAGTATATCTAACATAACAGAATATTTTATTAGCTTAGGTTTCCTGTTCATTTTAGTAGTCCCAGGTTGTGGCTCTAGAATAACTGGAACATTGTGGTATGCAAAAAATTAATTGTGGAAAGCTTTTGATGTAGTTTTAAGGTGATTAAGCAGAGACAGTCCCCAGAATATATGTGTGCCAGTGTCACTTTTAATAGTTTATGTCATGTAAAATAAGAAATCAGATGTTTAAAAACATTGTTAATACTCACTGTAAAATTAACAAACTGCTGAGGCAGAGTTCAGATGCAGAGATGCAGAGGACGTATTGCTAGTAAGAATACTTTGGATACCTGTGAAATTGTTGTGGGTAAAATTACAAGTCTAAAAAAGTAAACCTTTCACAAGAAAACAAAATTTTCAAAGATAACTTGAAACATTGCAGATCCTTTTATTTATCAGATGATTTATAAACATATTGTTATCCTCCATAAATTTAACATTTTAAAACCATTGGAGTGTTTGTATTAACCAGATATGTATATTATAATAATAATGATTTATTTTTATAAAGGTTCAGAGGTCCAAAGAGGTGACATTTTGTGGATAGCCATGGCAGGGACTCATCAGATATGGGCACTCCTACTGGACTCTGGCAAACTGCCAAAGAAAAAGTAAGTGACAGCCTCTCTCTTTGAGTAGAGTGTACTACTTGGTGTTCATATAATTTCTTTTTTCAAAATCACCATCCTCACTGTACCAGTCAGGATGTGCTAGGTTGTACTGCCATAGCACACAACGCAGATTCTCAGTGACTTAAAACAAGGCGTGTTTCTTGCTCACTCACGTGAGTTCACTGGGGAGCGCTACTCTGTCGCCCAGGCTGATGAAACAGCCTGGAGCTGTCGGGAGCTTTGCCAGTCGTCCTGGCACAGTGAGAGAGAAAGAGGTAGTAAGTCACTCAGTGACTGTTAAAAATTTCTACTCAGAAGTGACACACATCACTTCTACTTACATTTTATCAGCCAGAGTAAGTCTTAGGGCCACACTTCACTTCAGGGAACCTGCAAAGAATCATTCTCCTTACTGTCTAGAAAGAGAACTAAGAATATTCAGTGGACCCTTATCTTTTAAGACATAGTTGAACTATCTCTAATCATTCATTCAAATAGTTGGATACCACATAGCAGAGTGCTTAATAACTCAGTTTTTGTAGTCAGGCCTGAGACTGAATCTTGGCTCTGCCATTTATTATCTGTGTGAGTTTAGGAGAGCCACTTTAACTTTTGAAGCCTCAGTTTCCTTATTTATATTACCTCATAGGCTTGCTTTGAGAATTAATAATACATGTGGAGAACTTGGCATAGTGCCTAACATGTACAGTAAACATAGGTAGCTTTGCTGTCACAAGGATATAAGGATGAAAGGGTAGTGTCTGCAAAGTTTCTCATGTTTTTTCCTTAGACCCTTTCCTCTTCCCCCAATACCCCAGGCAGAACTGGCCATACTCTTCTCTGTGACCTCACTGTACCTGGTATATAGTTACATCACTGCGCTAAGTTTTCCTGCCCCAACCCACTGCCCCTTCCTCTTTCTCTCTCTTCTCTCTTTTTGATTGTTCTTGTTTTTAGCCATTTCCTCTTACTAAACTGTCTCTTAAAGGAAAGGATCCTCTCCCATTCATTTTTGTGTCCCTTGTACCCAGCACAGTATTTGGTACCTAAGAGGAGCTCAGTAAGGGTTTGAGAATAAATGAATAAAAGCCATTAACCAGAAAGGCTGTCAAATAGCCATGGAAAATGATCATCTCAAGTTACCATTATTAATAGAAAGCCACATTTATATAGATCATTCAAAATAGCAGATATTCCAAATAGTGTGTATGTTTGTGCATGTTGCTTTGGACACATTTATATAATGTTTTAAGACATTTAATCATTTAGCAAATATTTATGAAACGTACTATATGCTAGGCAATAGGGATGAAATAACAAGCTCACTATGTTAAGGATACAATGAAAAGATGTGGTTGTTGTCATCAGTGAACTTACAGAGGAAGAATCAGATCAGCAAACCATTAAAAGTTAGTGTGTGCAGGCCGGGCGCGGTGGCTCACGCTTGTAATCCCAGCACTTTGGGAGGCCGAGGCAGGCGGATCACGAGGTCAGGAGATCGAGACCACAGTGAAACCCCGTCTCTACTAAAAATACAAAAAATTAGCCGGGCCTAGTGGCAGGCGTCTGTAGTCCCAGCTACTCAGAGAGGCTGTGGCAGGAGGATGGCGTGAACCCGGGAGGCGGAGCTTGAAGTGAGCCGAGATTGAGCCACTGCACTCCAGCCTGGGCAACAGAGTGAGACTCCATCTCAAAAAAAAAAAACAAAAAAAAAACTTAGTGTGTGCAGAAGGAATCGCTGCAAATTGAAATTGTTCGGCCAGGCGCGGTGGGTCACGCCTGTAATCCCAGCACTTTGGGAAGCCGAGGTGGGCAGATCACAAGGTCAGTAGTTCAAGACCAGATTGACAACATGGTGAAACCCCGTCTCTACTAAAAATACAAAAAGTTAGCTGGGCGTGGTGGCGTGCACCTGTAGTCCCAGCTACTCAGGAGGCTGTGGCAGGAGAATCACTTGAACCCAGGAGGCGGAAGGTTGCAGTGAGCTGAGATTGTGCCACTGCACTCCAGCCAGGGCGACAGAGCGAGACTCCATTTGAAAAAAAAAAAAATTGAAATTTTTCCTTATGTAAGTAAGAGGAAGATGCAACATCAGTAAGATTTGAGTTGTCAAGGAGGGCTTCTTGGAAGAGGCAATTAAACAGTGACCTGATAAAGTAGTAGGAGTTAGGGAGAGTGGGAAGTTTTCCAGGCAAGAATTGGCACTAGTGATGTCAGTAGAAGCCAGATCACTCTGTGCCTTGTGAGTACTTTTAAGGGATTTGGATATTCTACAAGCCTTTCTAGAAAGGTTTAAGCTGGGAAGTGACATGATTAGATTTGTGTTTTTTAAAGAACACTGGCAGCACTCAGAGTGCAGCAAGACTAGAGACAGAGATAAGAGATACCACTGAGGAGCCTATTGCTGTTATCCAGGCAAGAGGTGATAGTAGCCTGAACAGTGAGATTACCAATAAGATTTTACATGAGGCATAATTATAAACAGCAAACAGAAGTTGCCAGAATATGCTGTTCTGGGTGATGGCTGTTTTAGGCATAGATGGTCCAGAGCTGCCTAAATTTCCTCATAAATAGAGTTGTCACTCTCCTTCATAATGGGAAATTGGCACTAGGACCACACTGACCTGTATTTTAATTTTAAGGAAGTATTATCTTTATTACTGATCTTCAGGTGGTAATGACCCTTAGCATTTTAAAAGTTATTGTTTCTCCCTACTCTTTTCTTTATTTAATTAAGGAAACTCTTTTTTAAAGTATTAAGACTCCTTGTAGACTCCTTTCAATTAATTTGTTTAGCATATTAGTTATTACATATATTGTACTTGCTATGTTTATACATTTCTTGAATAAGTGGCCATATTTTATGCATGCTAAATCCCTTTGCCTCTGTCCCCTGCTCCCTACCTAACTTATTATGGGAACATATCAGCCAGTAAGTGATGGTGAGTTCAGACTTTTGCGTGTTGTACCATATTCAGAAACGATTTACACAGACTCTCATTTTGTGTCCTGAGTCAGCTGCTTCCCTTCCCTCAACACAACACACTACCATGTCTTCCTTACAATCTCTCTGGCATAAACTTAGAAACCAGGGTCTAAAACTTTCTCTGCATTACAAAAGGAATCATTGCAATAGTTCTTTAGAAATTTCCCTAATGTACATAAGAAATTGATTTGTACAATTGATATAATTGTACATAATTATCCCATGTAATGGTAAGATAATTATGTACAATTATATCGTTTTTCATATAATAGTAATAATGTCTGACCTGGCTATCTTTCAAAAATTATTCTTTAATTCCTTTTGCTAGTCTCTATTTATATACAAGAACACAAAACATTTTTAATGAAAATTGAAGCTTTAAACTATCAAGAGCTAGATAATCTTTTTAGTTCCCTTTCAGAACCTCATATTGCATGAAACTAAGAAGTTAAGAATTTAAGGTAGTAAAAACAACGTATCTCATCAATAATCTGATCATTATTTTTATCTTATAATTCTAACTCTATCAGGGGTTTCTCATTTAACATTTGAAAGTGATTTCAGTTTTGTGTATATCAAAGTAAAGTAAGAAGTTCCCTACACAGTGGGTAAATAAGTTAATGGTTGGAAAAATGATCATGAAAGCTGACTTGAACAATTTAACTAGGCTAAGATCACTAGTTTGTTTTTTTATGAGGCTTATCACTATTGATTATTTACATTCATTTATTTAAGAACTAAATTGCACACAATATACCACATGTTGACTCCACCTATGAACTTGTCTTTTTCAGTGAGTTAACAAAAGGAACCTGCCTTAGGTTTGCTGGAAGTGGAAATGAAGAGAATCGAAACAACGCCTATCCTCACAAGGCAGGTTTTGCCCAACCTTCAGGCCTTTCCTTGGCCTCTGAAGATCCCTGGAGCTGCTTGTTTGTAGCAGATAGTGAGAGCAGTACAGTGAGAACCGTTTCACTGAAAGATGGAGCAGTGAAGCACCTCGTAGGAGGAGAAAGAGACCCCATGGTAATGACAGTCATTCTTGCACAGTACGCTCAGACACTGAGCAAGTTCTCAGTTTTGTGAATTATAGAAAGTTAATAAGATTTAAGAGAGACCATCCTTGGCGTATGTGCGAATCAAAATGAAAGTCAAACCAAAGGAAATGTGAATATAAAGCAACATGAGGAACACACCATCTAAGAAAAGTCAACCGACTCTACTTTATTATGTATAAATGTTAAGGTTTCAGGGAGAAAGAAAGGATGAAGCATTGATTATTGGAGAAAAGAAAAAATGTAAATTAGATATTGGGCAGTGGGGTGGAAAGAGCACCAGACTAGTGGACTTGACCTATTCCTGACCAGATGTAGTATTGTGAGTAAAACTACTAAGCACCACCGATTAATACAGGTTCAAAATACTGTCATTTTTTTCTAATCTGAATCAAGTATCCAACCCTATTTATATGAAAATGAGCATTTTCTCTTTTAACTTAAATACCACTTATAACTATTTGAATTTTCACTTCATATTCTAACAAAACACTGTAAAAATTATAACTGCTGTTTCTTTTCTTTTAAAAAAAATTAAAGAATTTATTTGCTTTTGGTGACGTTGATGGAGTAGGAATCAATGCAAAGCTTCAACACCCCCTTGGAGTAACATGGGACAAAAAAAGGAATTTACTTTATGTGGCAGACTCCTACAATCACAAGGTGAGTCGTGACAGAATTATATAATATCTTGCTTTTTGTGTGTGGCATTTAAAATACTGAAAGATCTGTGAGCCTCCTACAACTGCCACTCTAAAATATAGAAAGGAGTAACAGTCTTTGACAACTATAACCCAGCATGTTCTGCTGTTTTCTTGGTCCTTTCTTTGCCAGGAGGTTATGATGGTATTCTGAACTAGGGAAAGCACTGAACCAGTTCCAATGGCAATAGCCAACAGTTGTGAATTGCAACCCATCAAAGCTGCTTAGTAACATATTCAGTATATCAAGAGAAGGCAAATAGCAGGGAAATTAATATGTCAACTAACAAATGAATGTTTTTGAGCTGTTGCATAGTTACAATGTCTGTTAGTAAATAATTTTTTCAGCAGCATTTCCATTTTTGTCTATTAAATTGTCTTAAGTTTTATTGCATTTTTACTTTTTACAAAAATCTGTAGATAATAAGTGTTCATACAGTACTTCATGATGTGAGACCATAAATTTAATATAATTGAGACATAACTGGCAGTCATTAAGTTTAACAAAGGTAGCAAATTCTCAGGCAATGCTAGATGCTCAGGAAGACAAAGTCAGTTCAGTTGTGAAAGTGTGTCCCATTGTGAAGAAAAACAATTCAATTAAAAAAATTTTTTTTAATTCCAGAAATAATTTCATCAAAGATTCCTTCCAGAAGACAAGATGGAGCTAAGGATTTTACATTGTTTTTAGTTCTTATAATAGAATATCTCCCCTTAGACTGTAATTTGGATGTTTGGCTTTTCAAGAAAATATGGAAATAACTATTCCTTTTGTGAGATTTATTGAGAATATTAATGGCAATCAGAAATTAGCTTGCTTGATACTATACTCTTCCATACTACAAACATGAGATTGATCTTCAGATATATGAATTTTTGTTCTTTCTTTTTTAGATTAAAGTTGTGGATCCAAAAACAAAAAACTGTACAACATTAGCAGGAACTGGAGATACAAATAATGTTACCAATTCCAGTTTTACCGAGTCAACTTTTAATGAACCAGGAGGCTTGTGTATTGGAGAGAACGGACAATTATTATATGTAGCAGACACCAATAATCATCAAATTAAAGTGATGGATTTAGAAACTAAAATGGTATCGGTGGTAAGTAATTTTAAAACGTAAGTTAAAGGATGTGGTTTTAAGAATGATGCTAAGATCCTCACAGCACTGACAGAGGCATTTTTGGTTAGACTATCTCCAGGAGAGTAGTAAGTGGATGCTTCTGTCATGTTCTTTGACAAAGAGACCAGCAGGACTGCTTTAAGGATGTCCTTCTATTCTTAAAATAAAAGTTCCATCTGTGCTGAGAGTTTGAGAAAAATACTGGAAATTGGAGAGAATCTACTGAACCTTCAAGAAAAAAAAAAAAGAGAGGACTCAGATCTGTTTTTAAGTGTATAGACATACTGACATACACTACATACACCTGCTCTGTGGGTTGGGTTATTTAGCTTTTTGCTTTTGTTTTTTTTTTTTCCAGTGATCTTTAGATTAACGTGTAACCTTTGTTTCCCTGTGATGAATCCATTACCAAATAATCTAACAAAAGCTTTAGAAGCCACTTTCTCAAGACGTTAAAAATAAGATTGTGGAAGAAACTTAAATGAGTTATAGTCAATTTTTAAAGATATAGACATGGTTTCTTATAGAATTTTCAAGGAGAAATGTCTATTATAAACTAACTCTTGATGTATGACACTTACCTGAAAAAAATGCAACAGTTTTTTTCTGAAGTCTGGTAATTTGCATGGTATATTTTTAAAATAAAAAACACAGATTACTATTGCAACATGTGTCATTTCTGTTCACATAGATCTCTGATATAAGATGAATAACGTTTTCTTATAGTTGACAAGGAAAATTATAAGAAAATGTGTATCTACTGTGTTTAAATTTATAAACTTTTGCTTTAATTTCCTGCATCTATATACATTGGACAGTTACTTTAATTCTGCCTCATTCATAAGTGTTGGGTTTTGTTGTTGTCGCTAAGATAAACTTTCTCTGTATCTACAAAAATAATCTTGAGGGCATCTAACTAACACATTCTAATTCAAACTAGAATGGCCATTAATTTCATTGACACAGAACTTCATTATTCTACTAAAGTCTAAAAACATGCTCTCTCGTTCTGTAATTAATATAAAGTTCTTATGTTTTAATAACAAATTTTCGTATTTCCTAGCTCCCCATCTTCAGATCTGAAAATGCTGTGGTAGATGGCCCATTCCTAGTAGAAAAACAGAAGACATTACCCAAACTGCCTAAATCTGCTCCAAGCATTAGGCTTTCCCCCGTGACTGCATGTGCTGGCCAGACTCTTCAGTTCAAACTCAGATTAGAGCTCCCATCAGGATCAAAGCTAACTGAAGGAGTACCCAGTTGCTGGTTTCTAACAGCTGAAGGTATGAGTATAAGCTTGCAAATACTAATACATCATATATTCTTGATGTTTAATCTAGTTATTTTTTATTTGTTAGGTGATATTTTTACTCTGTATAGGCAAGATTTGAAGGAGATCATATGAACAAATGAATCCAGATCCAACCCCACATTGGCCGTTTGCTTTAGTCATCAAGAGTCTTTCCTCCCCTTTATTAAAGAACAGTGTAACTCACCAAAAGTTACAAGTCAGTTCTTAGCATGATTTATCGGAATATGGGCTTTCCTATACCTCATCCCTTATTCTGATCCTGTTCTTCATTCTATTCTTGTTCTGAAAAGAATCTTAGAGTTAAAAAGTCTGAAACAGAGAAATAAAGTGGAGCCTTCTTATTTAACATCTTTTTCTGTGACTCTTCCTTTCAGTCACTCTTAGGCATTCCTCCCTTTCTTCTATTCGTGCATCACAGTGTGAGCTAGCTCCTTATTTCATTAATCTATGGTAAGGAATCAGTATACTGCTTGCCTTGCAGTAGTGCTTTCCAATATCTTAACCTGGTGGACAAAAATTTTAAAGTGAAATTTTAGTAGTTCAGAACTTCTAAATTACAACTTGTCTCTGATTGATGTTCTTCTGTCCTGGTCTCCCACGCTCTTTCACACTTTCTCACTCAATTTTCCATTTCCTTCCCAACTCCTCCTCCTTCATACCCTCTCACACACTTTGCTTTTGTACATTACTCAAATCCTGGGTAATTCATGCCTTCTTACCTTCAACTTTCTCAGGGCAGCAGCCACTGGCCTGCAATTATAATATCGACTTACTGTCTAAACCAAGAGGATAATGATATCTTGGTAGACTAGCTAGGAGGAACTGCTGGTTAGTGTTTGGGAGGCTGGTTCTAGGGTGATTGAGTCTGTAGGGAAACCACCCCTTGTCACTTCCCACAAGGGGAAGGCTAACCATGTACTAGGACCTTTGGAGCTTGCTTTGTAGACAGAAGAATACTCAAACCCTGGCCACTCCATAGCCTTCTGTAGGTTCAGAGCAAGTCCTAGACTGCCAATTTAAGTCTGGAGGTATTACATCAGTTGGAGATCATTAATTTTTCTCAGTGTAACTGTAAGAGCAGTCACTGTAAGAGCAGTGTATTAAATGGTGTCACTGTAGGAGCAGTGTATTAATTTTTAAAATAGGATATTGACAAATTAACATTGGTCTGCATTGTCAGACACACTAATTAATATTGAGTCATCGGGATATAAAATACAGATAGTATTCAAATAAAGTAGTCTATAGATACTTTATCTAATTTGTCCAAGATATTGGCCCCATTTTTATTATATGGTAGCAGATAATTTTCAGGCAATAATCCTAATAATTTAAGGTTTTTGAATATTATAGAGTACATTTGTACACTTATGTTTAAAGGACATTTTCTCTTTTAGCTTGTTATTTAGAAACACTTATTTTTAGCCAAATTTTGGTCTGTATAATCTTAAAGAAGTTAGAATATATGCAAGTTTTAAGCCAGAACAGCAGCATAAAAGCACCACATGTATTGTAACTTCACAAATTGTGTGTGTGATATATATGAAAAATATCTAAAGAAACATTTTCTGTTTTATTTCTAGATTTGGACATTAAAATAGCTTAGTACTATTTTCTTTGTTTGACTTAAAATATAAGAAGTTGGCCAGGTGTGGTGGCTCACGCCTGTAATCCCAGCACTTTGGGAGACAGAGGCGGGTGGATCACGAGGTCAGGAGATCGAGGCCATCCTGGCTAACACAGTGAAACCCGTCTCTACTAAAAATGCAAAAAATTAGCCGAGTGTGTTCGTAGAGTAGTCCCAGCTACTCAGGAGGCTGAGGCAGGAGAATGGTGTGAACCTGGGAGGCGGATCTTCAGTGAGCCAAGCTCGCGCCACTGCACTCCAGCCTGGGTGACAGAGCGAGACTCTGTCTCAAAAAATAATAAATAAAATATAAGAAGTTCTCTAATCTCTCTAGCAAAATCATGCATTAGATAAAAGATACTCTCCAGTCCAGGAATAAGCAAAGAAAGCCAAAGAATTTTAAAGAGAATTTAAAAAGAATTCTTTAAAAGCTTCACCATAAAAGCTTTGTACTTATCTTTCACCTTCTTACTCTTATTTGACATATTTTTCTCAAATTTGATTTTTCAGTAAACTAAAGCAATAAACTAAAAGAGACATCAAGAGGACTGATAAAGGCAGGTACTCTGAGTCGCTTGACTTATCCTGAGAACAAAAGAGATAGAAAAGCTAAAAAGTAGACAGCATTTCATCACACTCAGTAGATGATCCAATTTTTGTACAGAGGAGTCGTTAGAAAATGTTCAGTGTTCTCCATTTACATGGCGGGAAAGCATTTCATATATTTCCCAAATGCTGGCTCTTGAAGGCTGCCACCCTCTTAGGCTGAATGTCTGTATGTGTCTGTGCTTCCCCAGTATGACACGTGTGTTCCAAGAGAAGGTCGAGATGAATAAAAGCATTTAAAGATGATTTTAATTCTTGAGGGCTTAAAATTTGTTAGTAGTTTTTTCGATTTTTGTTATAGATAATGTTTATTTCTAGGAAGAGTTTTACGTATCAAAATAAGATATACAAAATCTCTTGGTTTTTACATTACTTAAGCCCACAGAGAATAGATATGCAATGGTACCTGTTTCTAAATAAAGCGTGTGTGTATTTTTAAATTATTTTTAGATATTCAATCATTCATTATTAACCAGAAAGTCACTAGAGAGTTGCACATACATTTGTATTCCCTAGATAAAATTTTATTTTGTAGTTTTTATATCCCTGAAGACTTTTATCTATTTGGTAAAAATGATCCATTTTCTCAAGTGTCATATGTTTATTTCTAAATTTTTTTTTTTATTTATTATACTTTAGGTTTTAGGGTACATGTGCACAATGTGCAGGTTTGGTACATATGTATCCATGTGCCATGTTGTTTTGCTGCACCCATTAACTCGTCATTTAGCATTAGATATATCTCCCAATGCTGTCACTCCCCCCTCCCCCCACCCCTATTTCTAAAATTTAATAGGTTTTATTTTTAACTTTAGAGATTAAGGCTTTATAGCCATATTTGCAATATTCAGCTTGATTTTAATAAGAATAAATGTGTAATTTATTTTATAGTATCCAAACAAAGGAAGAACTATAATAATTAGATATAATGATCATCAGACCGGGAACTTCTGATGAGTGGTCAGTATATATTATGTATATTTATGTCCTTCCCACAGACTACAATGCCTGGCACTTAGAGATTTTTTAATAAATATTTGTTGATTGAGTTTATCTAGTCTTCATAAGATATTCCCAGTTTTCTACTTGTCTTATACAGTCTTAATAATTTCATTTTTAATTTTTAGGCAATGAATGGCTACTTCAAGGACAGATACCATCTGGAGATATAGAGAACATTTCCAGTCAACCAACAATTTCACTACAAATTCCTGATGATTGCTTATCACTTGAAGCCATTGTATCTATCAGCGTGTTTCTTTATTACTGTAGTGCAGACAGCAGTGCTTGCATGATGAAGGCAATTTTGTTCAGTCAGCCTTTACAAATAACAGATACACAGCAAGGTTGCATAGCTCCAGTAGAGCTCAGGTATGTATTTTAGCCAGCCAGCTAGCTAGCAACCCATTGCCACCACCTACTGTCCCCCATCCTGACTATCACTGTAATTTAAGGAAAGAAAACTTCAGTTCTGCCTCTGGATACCAAGATGCCCATTGCTCAGTTCTAACAACTGATATTAAAATAAAGCTATGCTCCTTTTATTATAAACAAATTCCTTTGCTTTTGCTGATACTAGCTGAGTCATTGATCATCATTGGAACCATGATATTGTAATCTATGCTGCTATTTGGCACAAGACTGAAGTTCACACTACAGTAGAGAATACTATAAGATAATTTGCAATAAATACCGATAATTATAATACCAGATATTTTAACTAACTTTTTCTACCTTTATTAATAGCAATCAGCACACTTGAATATGTAAATTTCACAGTAACTTTAGGCAGAACTTAAGCTCCAGTCCACATTTGTATAACACCAAGTATTCAAGGCATAAAGTCTGTTGTAAGCCAAAAATAAGTCTTTCCATCGCTGTAGAAGCTTAAGGAGTACATCGGTGGTAAATACGATCTTTATTCTCTTCTGTGGTTTTCTCAGTTGAGATATTTGTAAAAGAGAGTTTTGATCTATTTTTATTATAAATTATTTGTTATTTAACATACCATTATGAATGCCTTAAACCTTTGTACAGATAAAGTTGGACATAGAATCTCTAAGGACTGACTCCTTTACCTGTTTATGAGTGACTACATTACCAGATAATGAGTCCCCAGAAATATTATGACTTTCAAGGAAAAAGGGACTTCAGGACACATTACTTAGTGTCTGTGATAAATAATTTATTGTGACAGCTAAATCTGATGGTTATGTATCTTGTTTTGGAAATGTACATTTCACTTGTAAGCATTAAATGCAGATTTGTTGAGTTTAGGTTTTGAGGTATTTTTGTTCTCATATTCAGAATTTAAATTATGATCATTTATTGTGATGTTTTTAAAAATCACTTTTAAGCCTTAAAAGTGAAATTTTCAGTGTGAGGTGCTTTCATGCTATTAATAGATACAGTATATCCTAATATATTACTCTTCAAAATATTAAGGCCGAAACAGTGATTTAATGATACTATTTTTTAATTTTTGTTGTTTTTTAACCCTAAAAAAAAGATATTGGAAAGGTTTTTTTTTCTATTGTCATAATTTATAACTACTTAAAAGCCTAATCTTGTTTTCCTTAATACCTATTCAACATGTTTGTGATTTAATCAGCTTACAAGATTTTAAAAACATCAGGTGAACCATGTTTATTTATTCAATAAATATTTATAGGCAATATGGCATAATATGCTTCCCTTCCCTGTAAAAACAGTGCTAAATTTGAAGTGTAATCTTTTTTTAAGTATCATTGTCTATTTTTAATTTTTTTTGAAATGTAGTATTAGTTGGTTTTATTCATAAGGTTAGCTGAATCTCTGAAGTAAGGATGTATAAATCATGACATTGATTTAATTAGTCATCTACTGAAGCTACTTTTAAAGGGAAATATAGATATAAAATTAAAAGGAATCCTGTTTAAAATTATATGTGATTACCTCATAAACTTTTTCTCTCCACAAGCAGTCAAAAAAATGAAATGTTCTGTAATAAAAGGGTGTATAACATACTCTCTTTTATGGAGAATAGGCCTTAGTTATTTTATTTTATTTTTGAGACATAGTCTGGCTCTGTAGCCCAGGCTGGGAGTACAGTGGTGCGATCCTGGCTCACTGCAACCTCTACCTCCCAGGTTCAAGAGATTCTCCTGCCTCAGCCTCCCAAGTAGCTGGGATTACAGGCGTACGCCACCATGCCCAGCTAATTTTTTTGTATTTTTAGTAGAGACAGGGTTTCACCATGTTGGTCAGGCTGGTCCCAAACTCCTGGTCTCAGGTGATCCGCCTGCCTCTGTCTTCCAAAGTGCTGGGATTATAGGGGGTGAGCTACCGTGCCCTACCGGCCTTAGTTATTTTTTAATCTCATTTGACTTATTATATTTCTCATTTCTAGATGGACAGGATGAGAATATTTTGGCCCAATCATTTTCTGTTTAAGGACATAAACAATTTCACACTCTGAAAGAAGTATATACAATTTTAATTTGCTAATTTAGAAATATCTCACAATTTATTTTTCAGTATAATATACAAACACAGTGTTTGTTATACATGTTCATGTACAGTGAAAATGCAAAGGCATTTTTTAGAATCTATTTCCCTTCATTTGTCTAGACAGTTTTAGGTTAGCCTTAGCTGATGCTTTTCTTGACTTTCAAAATACAGTTTTATTGAACATTCTTATTCTTACCCACTGCCAGTCTGCATTGTTTTTTACATTAAAAGTATTATTTATAGTAGACTAATAGGATTTTGAATAAATCACACTTAAGCAATATAAATAGGTTCCTAGAATTTATGACAAGGATAAACCTCTCATATAAGAGGAAGCACTAGAAAGTTTATTTTTAAAACTTGTAGATCTATATTCTATAAGGACTTCTGCATATTTTTTATCTTTTGCTTTTGTTGCGTAAATTATTATGTCCAGTGATAGTTTAAAAAGAACAAGATTTTAGTGTAAGTCACCTCAGTTGAAGTGCCAGTAATGTGGCATTGCACATATTTTGTATAATACCTGGCATCTTTGCCCTAAATTATTCTGCTGGTTTGTTGCTATTTTTTTCCTCTTCCTTTATTATTTCACAAATGGTAGAATTTCTCGATATGATTCTTGTAAAGAGTTTAGCTTATCTTGAACATTCTGTCTTAAGCAAATATTTAACAAGGGAAAACTTTGTAGTTTAATCACCTGTAAGTGTAACTTTAGCAAAATTCAATGACTGTGGAAAGTAATTTTTTTCTTAACTGTTCTAATAATGTTTAGTTATAATATTATCAAACCTTCAGAAAGCTATAAATCTTAACAGCCAGAAAAAAAAATTACTATGTGTATATTTATATAGGCGTGTGTATACACAAAGATTAAGAATTATTCGTGATTCTTTTATGGCCAATATACTTTTGAGCTTATATAACTGAGATAAGTTACTCTTTGCTTGTTTTTCTGTAGTTGGAAAATTTAGGAAGGTATTGAAAATACATATCTCTATAATGTAATAATTTTCTGCCTGCACAAAGTTTACTATGAATTTATGTCTACCAGTTAAAAATACTATAGTTAGATTTGGCATCATGTTTAACCACAATCATCAAAATCTACTTAAATTCTGTAGTTGACAGTTAGATAAGAATATATGCAGAGGGAAAATGTCAATGGTTCTTGTGAATGAAGGAATTATGGATGTTTTTATTTTAATTCTACTTTTCCTTTTTCTTTTTTTTTTTTTATTTTTAGTGAGCAATCTGTTACTTTTAAAATCACGGTGGGGGGAAACCCATAAAGTTTAAAGAGTTAAAGTTAATTGAATCGTAAGCACTTAAATAATAACTTTTTAAAAGTCATTTTTATTATCAAAGCTCAGAACATTGTTTGGAGTCCTTTGATCTACCGGTTCTCTTAAGTACGTGATTTTGTGAAGAAAGCCATGGTTATGGCTTTTTTGTTCTGGTATTTTTATTGTGTAACGTAGCATAGTGGTTAAGAGCTTGGATTTTGCAGTAACTTGGATTCTAATCCTTTAAAATGGGGCTGATATAGCTGCCTCATTCAATGAAATATTGTGTGTACAGCACTTAGTAATTAATGAAACTGGTAATTATTGGCTTAGTTACTATAATGATAATTTGGGACCATAAACACTTATCACCCTACATTTTCTTTGCAACTACAATTTGTGAAGGAAAATCTCCCACTAACTATTGGTTATGTTAATATTCTTCATAGAGTTGGGTTCAAGAAGAGAAATGTTTTGTAATGAAGCATATAACTATTTTATAAACAACATTGTAGTTATAAAGAAGCATGCCTGTAGTGTTATTAAAAACTTTTTATAAGACTCTGGAGCCACAAGTAATGAACTTGCTTTGAGAGGGTCCAGACATACTCATCCTGAACCACATTCCTACAACATATGCCCAGCAACCTGCACCAGAGTACTTATATCTTAACCAAAAAGTTTCACTCCAATGGTGGTGCTTCACAAAATCTTCAAAGTGCTTTCATGTATATTGCCTCATTTGAGCTTCAAATAACCTTATAAATCGGGCAGGTAGATGTTAGTTTACAGAGGAGGAGACAGCTTTGGAATAGTGGTGACGTACCTGAAGAATAGAAAACTCTCGGAATAGTGCTCGATGCCTGAAGTGGTGCCTGGCGCCAGCAGATGTTCAGTTCTGTCAAACAAGGGGAAGTAGTGAGTGGTGGAGCCTTTATTCAGGCACAGGTCTCCTCGTTCCTAACTCCAAGATGCAGAGGGAAAACAAATTGCTCAATTAAGAGTTCTTCCGTGGACACTTTCTTAAGCCTTCACATAAAGTAACAAGAATAATAGATATTTATTGAGTAGATATTTATTGAGTTCTTACTATTTGCCAGCACTCACCTATTAGGTGCTTTTATGTATTAACTCATGTAATCCTCACAACAACCTTATGTGAGAAATACTATTTGATTGGTGAAGAAACACACAGAGAGGGTAAGCATAATCAAATACACCAGCATAACCAAAATCACAAATTTAGGGAATGGCAGGGCCTGGATGGGAGTCTGCTCAACTCTCTGCTGTATTGCCTCTTAAAGTAGGTTTTCTTAAAACATAAATCTTTCATAACTTTATATATTTATAGTAACTTAATCCAAAGAACCCCAAAAGTACTAGCAATGATTGTTCCTGCAATTTAAATAAATCCATTTAATTATACAACTTTGCATTATAATTTGTTATTCAGACCTTGGAACAGTCTGTAATTATTTGTCAAAAGATTTTATGTACTACTTTTTCTTAATTTCAGATATTGTCCAGAGTTTTTCTTGGCAGATGGATGTATTAAAAAAAATAGCTTTCCAATGTTAGTTCTAACAATGCTGTTTCAAAAGTTGTTTTAAAAGTTCTAACGGTTGGTCTTCAAAATGTAATTAAGACCTTATCATAAAGAGCCTTTTGCATGGACTATCTCAAACCCAAAGAAGCTTATTCATATTTAAGAAAATTTTGTTGTATTAAATATTAGTCCAAGTGAGCTCTAGAAATATAGTCTTCTGCTTTCTTGTTTCATAAATAACACTGGTATGTAGACCCCTCCCCGTGACTCAAATATATTAATATGCAATTCTGTTACAGTAAAGTTTGCACCATGGTCAACCTATTCCAGCATTAGGTACTTTTTGTTGTTGTTTTGTTTTGTTTTGTTTTGTTTTGTTTTTGAGATGGAGTCTCACTCTGTCACCCAGGCTGGAGTGCAGGGGTGCAATCTCAGCTCACTGCAAGCTCCGCCTCCCGAGTTCAAGTGATCCTCCTGCCTCAGCCTCCCAAGTAGCTGGCACTCACCACTACTGGTGCCCACCACAATACCCGGCTAATTTTTGTATTTTTAGTAGAAATAGGGCTTCTGTTGGCCAGGTTGGTCTCAAACTCCTGACCTCATGTGATGCGCCTGCCTTGGCCTCCCAAAGTGCTGGGATTACAGGCGTGAGCCACTGTACCCAGCCTAGCATTAGGTACTTTTTTTTGTTTTGTTTTGTTTTTGTTTTTCTTGAGATGGAGTTTTGCTCTTGTTGCCCAGGCTGGAGTGCCATGGCAACACAGCCTCCGCTTCCTGTGTTCAAGCAATTCTCCTGCCTCAGCCTCCTGAGTAGCTGGGATTACAGGCCTGCCACCACGCTTAGCTGACTTTTTGTATTTTTAGTGGAGATGGGGTTTCGCCATGCCTGCCAGGCTGGTCTTGAACTCCTGACCTCAGGCATCTGCCTGCCTTGGCCTTCCAAAGTGCTGGGATTACAGGCGTGAGCCGCTGAGCCCAGTGCACTAAATACTATTAAAAGGAATTAAGCAAAATGCTATGTACCAATGATTATGATTCATGATCACCTAAACACAGAATGCAGACTTAACTTTTCATTCTTAGTGTGCTAATTAAGTAGTAGTATGGTGCAGTAAGGAATTTTGTTAATTTTGTTATAAACTCCTTCTCCTGAAATCTGTAAGGAAATTTGATAATAAGAAAGTGATAATAGCGTCATATTTTAAAAGTAGAATCCACTGTTAATCACCAAGATTACCTTTTCTTCCCCCTGTGGCACAGTTTATTTAAATGAAGTATTAGCAATAATCATGTCACTATTTTGTCCTGAATAATTAAGAGTTTGCTTTTTTTCCCATGTCTTTGCAATAGGATAATATAAAGAATAGTATTAAAAGTCAGAGGCTTTACTAATCTACCTATATGTATTCCATGACTAACAAACCTGGCCCCTTCACATATGAGCGCTGGAGGTTTGCCTGGTTGCCTCTGGCTTTCAGAAAGCTGCCCCAATCACAGAGCCTGGGTAAGGTGGAACAGGAGGCAGCCCCACTCGGCTTTTCTGATTGCATCCCACCTGTTTCTGAGTGTGTTGGTTTGGTTTAATTCTTTTCAAGGGTTGGAGTTGGAAAGTGAAAACCCTAGACACTTGCTGTGGAATGTTTGCCTGGTTGTTTTGGTGTGTCCCTCTTCTTCACTGGCATGTCACTTTCAAGTGTACCAAAGGACATTTTGTTCTGTTGAAAGCCACAGGACCAAAAGGAAAGTATTGCAGCTATTTGCAAACATACTTCCCTACCTATACAAGCAGCCATATACTAAAAAGTATTAACAAGCACAAATGAACACTAAATAGCCTTATACCAAAAAGCATTCTTGTAACTGTCAGGAAATGGTATGAATTCCTTCCTCTTTAAGCAGCAACTTATCACAGGCTTGGTGGCTTTAAGTAATGTAGAATTAAGCAAATGGTCAGTTATTTTTTAATGTTGAAAACTTGAAAGTGTGAGTATTATGGACATAGTTTACTACCTTTTGCTTTTAATATACTTGGTTATCTATTGCCATTTGAAATAAAATGAAAGACCTCAAACTGATGCTGAGAAGTAGACAAAATCAGCTCTCAGATTTAAATCTGCCCAATTTGAATAGTTTTTTTTTCCCTTCCCATTTTTTTGTGTTTAAGAAACAGGGTCTTGCTCTGTTGCCCAGGCTAGAGTGTAGCAGTGACATGATCATAGTTCACTGCAGCCTGGAACTCCTGGGCTCAGGATACTCCTGCTTCAGCCTCCTGAGTAGCTAAGACCACAGGTGTGTGCCACCACACCTAGCTAATTTTTTAAAAATTTTTTGTAGAGATGGGGTCTTGCTATGTTGCCCAGACTGGTCTCGAACTCCCAGCCTCAAGCCACCAGCCTCCCAAAGTGCTAGGATTACAAGCATAAACCACCACACCTGGCCTGTTATTCCTTCTTTATCTAATGTGCGCTAAGCTCATGAAAAATGTATGTTGAGGTAAATAGGGCAAAACATTAGTTAAATTATGCTAATTAGTGGGAAAAACAGACGTGTTCCCCTGAACATTTAGAAGGACTCTGTCCTGCAACTGTCTTCTGTTTTTAGAATTTGTAGTCACTGTTTTTAGTGCCACTGGAAATATATTCATTCTTTGAGCATGTACAGCATGGGCTCCCTGTTGTATTTATTACACTTTTCAAAATGCCAGCAAGTTTTTGTTTGTATAGAGTTGGAATGTATTGTTCATGCATGCCTGTGATATTCATCATCGAAATATACTTGTAAAAAATAAACTACCGCTTCCTCTCCACACCTTAGGCCTCCCTCTTACTAAAAACAATAGTAGTTTCTGTAGAAGTTTCAGTGAGAAATTATGATTTTATAAATAACAATGTGGCAGAACAATTTTGTTGTAGTATTTTTTCCGTAGCATTTCTTAATAATAGCTCAGTTTTCAAAGGAGGGGAACAATACCCCATGTGAATTCAAATTAATTTACTCTGACGTATACCTTCCTAATTATATTTTATATAGGCTAATTTTTTTAAGTTTAAATTCTCACTGTTAAGTTGCATTGAGAGACAATTAGAAATGTTGTAATCGTCATCTCTTTACATGTGGATTATGAACAAATGAAAGTTTGCTGTGTGATTGCAGTTTCAAATTATAACATTTCATAAATATGTCAGTTTTAGAAACTCAAACTCTTTCCCATCTTTTGTATGGATAAAGTTTATGGTTTCATTTCTGAGAATAGAATTGGTCTGCTGTGCTAATAACTTCGTGTTTCTCATTCCAAAGGCTTGATTATATTTTTTTCTCCAGTGATTACAAATGCAGCGAAAATCCAATTTACAAGTTCATATATTGATATTTCTAGATAGAGTCTAGTTCTAAAAGAATGTACTTGGTGTGCATTTTTAAGTGTTTCATGTAGACAGATTAATATATTTTTGTACAACATCGTATTTCTACATTTATTTCAAGACTGTACTTTTCAGTGACTTTTTCAAGTGCATGTGTTAACAGAAGATTGTTTGGAATGAGAGTGCAGTGGCTTCTTTACTAGTCAAGAGAAGTGTAATACAAGTCATCATAGAAGGTGAGAATGTGTTTATACTGTACATGGAAACCTAATGCCTCTTTTCTAAAGCTTTGTACATTTTTTTCGTGAAATAGATTAAATATTTTCTCTCTAAAACTGTGTTTCTGTTTTAATGTGCTTTCTAAGTATATCATGAGGTAACTCTACTACTTAGAAACCTGTAAGCCATGATTTACTTGAGCTTTTGGGGAAATGAAAAGGAGAATATTTAGTTTTAAAAAAATTTTTTTTAACTGCAAGCAGATACCTCGATCAAATCATGCAATCATAATTATAGAGATTTTTAATATATATATTGGGAAAGGGTAATCTATTCAATAGATGATACTGGGAACATTTGAAAAGAACAACAGAAATTAGATCTCTACCTAACACTGCACACCAAATTTGAAAGGAATTAATGACATGACAGCAAACTTATCACAAGGACAAAAAACCAAACACCGCCATGTTCTCACTCATAGGTGGGAATTGGACGATGAGAGCACATGGACACAGGAACGGGAACATCACACTCCGGGGACTGTTGTGGGGTGGGGGGAGGGATAGCATTAGGAGATATACCTAATGTTAAATGACGAGTTAATGGGTGCAGCACACCAACATGGCACATGTATACATATGTAACAAACCTGCACATTGTGCACATGTACCCTAAAACTTAAAGTACAATAATAAAATTAAAAATAATAATAAAATAAAATTACAGAAACGCCAGAAGAAGATAAAGGAGACGACCTATAGTGTTGAGGGTGAGGATGGCATTCCTGAGAGTGACCTGAAGCCCAAAAGCATGATTGGAAAAGTTGACATGTGTGACCCCATAAAAATTTTAACCATCTGTATAATGAAAGAACAAAAATGAAAAAAGGAAATGCAAACTGTGAAAATATTTTCAAGACACAAAATGGACATAAGATTGCTATGTGTAGTATCTGAAGAGCTCTTATGAACTAATCAGAGGAAGACGTCCCAATTGGAGAATTGGCAAAGAATATGAGCATGCAATTCACAAAAGAGATACAATAATGAAACATGTTCAGTCTCACCAAATCAAGAAATGCAAATGCATTCATTCAGCTATTATTGAGCACCTGTTTTATGCCATATTCCAGGCCCAGTGATGAACAAGTTAGACAAGGTCTCTGCTCTAGAACTGTTGTAGTTGAGGGGAGAGACAAGAAAATGGATAAAACAAAAAGGATAAATGCCATAATAAGGTAAATAGGGGAGTCCAGGCCTCACAAATGAATTTGAATGATGAGAGAAGCCCAAGTCATGCACACCCACCTGCGGGAAGTGCAGAGGCCACGTAGGCATTTGTTTTCCAAAAGGATTCCACCAATTACACTGGCCAAGTACGTGACAGCCAGTGGATCCATGTATTCGCCATTATATTGTCAGACTTGAATTTTTGCCCTTTAGATAGAAGATGGTATGTCATTGTGTTTGTTTGCATTGCCATGACCACCAGTGAAGCTGAACATTTTCTCACTGATCCAATAGTTGCACTTGTAGAAATTGATTTAGTAGAATACTTATGTGCACAAAAGTGTATCAACATTGTAATAGTGAAAAACTGAAAATAACCTGAATGTCTCAATAGGAACATATTAAGTAAACAATGGTCTGTCCATACCATGGAATATAATGCAGCCATTAAAAATAATCAGACATCTACTTGTACTCACATGTTATGTGAAAAACAAGTTTCTGAATAAAAGTAAATCTTATTTTTAAAAGCTCTATACACATCCACATATGTACATCTATAAACCATCCTTGCTTTGCACAGTAATGCATGACCAACCTTGCAAGCTGAAGCTGTGCAAAGCAATCTTAACAACCAATGAAGGAAAAGATGATTGTTTCATGACCTTTAAAAACATTAGTGAAAATATTAAAAGCTCTCTGTCAGTTATAAATGAATGGGGAAATGAAAGACATAGTAAAGCTAGTATTTATTTAGTATGCCATAATTTAAAACATTGCAAATGTTGAGAATTCAAGTTGTTGTCAAACTTACCAAGAGCATTTGAACAGGGCTTGCTTGCATCTCGTAATTTGCAATACAGAGCAAGTACCTTTTCTATGCCTTGGCAAATTGTTACATTCCTTTCAGTTGTAAAATATCTCTAAGAGTTCTATGATCTATTTATGCCAGCATCACTTCCTTCGGGACATCATCTTTTCATTATAACCAATATCTTCACTTATGTCGATAAATGTTAAGTTCCCTTTCACTAAGTTTCTCTGGCTTCTTACCTACAGTCTCTATCAAAGAGCACAGTATCAGCATTCCCACAGTTAGCCCAAATTTTATTTCCAGTGTTACCGCTTTTCATTTCTTTGCTGTATTTTTTTGTCTTTTTTGGCCAGTTCCCTGTTTTAACTCTCCAGTTTTGTAAAATGTCATGTGCCTGTATCACCAGGACACAAAAAGGCAATACAACTACACACGTTGCTGTCTGTGCATAACAGATGCATAGTGACCAGTCACTGATGGATTTTGAGATAAGTGACATTATTGGTTACTGATCATGGGACACACCTGTTACTAGTGAGTTGTGGGTTGAAGAGCTAACAGTGAAGTTTGTACTTAGTAATTACAGCTAATATGCCATGGAAATGAAATTTGAACTGTGTTGTTTGGGGACTGGTGTTATTTAAACCATGTAACTGAAATTGTGCCTGTCAGAATTGTTCAAAGCAAAGACTGCCTGCATATATATATGCAGGATATATGTATATATGTGCATCTACACACAGATCTGTGGAAATATATAAAGGAATAGAAAAAAGAAATATAGTAGGACACAACAAATTCCTAATTAACAATATAGAGTTGAATTTGGGGAAGGGGGTAGGGAGGAACTAGTATTTATTGATCCTACAATATTTTTTATTGTTTGAATTTTCATAGATTAATAATGTTTTTAGAACAAAATTGAGTAGAAGGGTTTGGGTGTGGTGGTGCACACCTGTAATCCTAGTACTTTAGGTGGCTGAGGTGGGAGGATCATGAGGCCAGGAGTTCAAGACCAGCCTGGGCAACATAAGGAGACCCTGTCTCCACAAAAAATAAGTAGGAAGAAGATAGCTTCCGTTTCTCACAGTCACAAGGCTTGCTTTGTGTACATTCTGGAAAAGGTGACCAGAATTGTAATGAGAATATAAGAATGCTGAATACATAAATGTTTGGGGAAAAAACCTATGATGTTTATCTTAGAATATAGGGAGAAAAATATAAAATGAGAGTAAGCATGCCACAGCTTAGTGCAGTGTCTAAGATACCAACTCTGTGCCAGCTGACCCGACACTGTCACTTAACAGAATTGCTTCATCTCCATCGACATTTAGTTTCGTATCTGTATCTGGATATTAACACCCCAGAATTATTTTATGATAATGTTAGAAAAGCACTTAACACAGTGACTAACAACTACTAAATGCTCAAATCATTGCATTATTCATGCCATGGAGAGGAGTGAGTTTTCTGCCAGTGAATGTCTTCAAATAGAGTCTGGGAGGTGGCTGATCGGAGTATTTATCACATCGGGAAAAATGGAACCAGATGACCTGAAGTTCTGAGCCATTCTCAGAGACCGTGATTTGAGATATTTATGGAAAAATCTGTTTCGTTTTATTTCAAAACAATAATTTGTTATTTATGCCTTAAGATTTTATAATACTTTTTGGAATGAGACATACACTACAAACCAATTCAAGTAATAGTGCATTTTACAGATACACAGAGTTTTAATAGGGCTCAGAAAATTATTTAAAATGCTTTTAATCAAACGCAACTTTATTAATGGATACAATTTTGTGTAACTCTAATCTTGCTAATTCGATTTATATTTTAAACTCTTAACTAGGTAAGAAACTTAAGACTTAAAAGGATTTTGAGGGAAAAAAGTGAAATTCACTCCCCTCCCTTTTTTCTGTACAAGTAGTTCATGAAAAATATTTACAAAACTCTTTATATACATAAAACTTAAGCTATTTTAAAACTCCATTAAAATGAAGGGTTTTTTTTTTTTAAATCATGGGCTTTTCAGCATACAATAATCAAGCTATTTTACAAATCTGTGACCTCAGTGTTAACAGTTTTCCAAGGAATATACTGTTCTTTATTTTTTTTTTTTCATGACATCTGGAATACATCTAGATCTTTATGATATTTTGTGTTCCTTTCTTATCTTGCCAGCTGCTAAGGAGCAGAAATTATCAAAGAAGATCACCGAACTGACAGACAACTGTATTTCCACACTCCTGCCCTTTGAAATCTGCCTTCTAGTATGTGAGGCAACCTTCATCAACATGTAGTAGCATGTCAGTGCTGGCTAGTTACTTTCCAAGAGGGAGATAAACACCTCAAAATAAGCAATGGAATTGCTTCAAGTCAGTTTTAAAATCGTTAGTTTTAATAAAACTAAAATGAGAAAGTGTTTTCACATTAACTGCTGTGGGCCATTTTGCTGTTCCTCAAACCACTTTAAATTTATTTTAGTTCAGATAATTTAGCTTTTTATTTAAAAACAGCTCCACAACTTTTGTTTTTTTGTTTTTTTGTTTTTTGTTTTTTGTTTTTCTTTGAGAAGGAGTCTCGCTCTTTCACCCAGGCTGGAGTGCAGTGGCGCGATCTCAGCTCAATGCAGGCTCCCCTCCCTGGGGTTCACGCCATTCTCCTGCCTCAGCCTCCCGCGTAGCTGGGACTACAGGCGCCCGCCACCTCTCCCGGCTAATTTTTTGTATTTTTAGTAGAGACGGGGTTTCACCATGTTAGCCAGGATGGTCTTGATTTTCCATCTCCACAACTTTTAAACCATGCTTATATCTCTCTTGTGAGATATACAATACACAAATTGTATACTAAATTATGTATGCCAACATTTTGTGTGTGTGTGTGTGTGTGTGTGTGTATATATATATATATATATATCTTGTGAATTTGACCAGTTGCAGTTTCTAGTTTCTGCTTTGTGACGCCAGAGTCACAATTCTAGTCAATCTTAGGGTATCATTTTAGTAAGTAGTAACTTTCATCAAACTTTGAAAATTGGGATTGCATATGTTAAGCATATTTTAATTTCAGTTGCTCAGAGAAACTAACAGGTTATCACTGTATAATGTGTCTGCTGTTACTTCCGCTTATTGAAGAAATCACTGAACTGCCATTGAAGAGTGGGAGATGCCTAAGAAAGGCTGAGTTCTGGAATGCTGCCAACACATGAGAAGCATGCATTTCTCCTAAGATGTTTAGGGTTTTCATTTGAAAGGAGTCATCTCATTTATTAGTATCTATCTCTTTAAATTGACATGGTTCTATATTTGGCATTTCATTGGAAATGACATCACAACCAAGTCCCTTATTAGAGTAGGCAAGATAAGGAGGATAGGATAAATATTTGAAGTATAGTTTATCTGCCCATCCTGGAAAAGGAAGAACAATAGCTTGTCCATGTTCAGGAAGCTAACATGACCTAAAATTCCTAGCGTTGCATGGGAGCTAATGAGGCTGTTTACCCTGTTCCCTCGTCTTTGGGCAGTATTACAGTAAACTTAAGTCAGCCTTGCAGAAAGTCAAGTAGAAAAAAACACCTGCTTTTATTTGTGTAACTTTCTGGAGGAAGAACAAGATAATCATCTACATGGCCAAGAACCTTCTTTGGTTCCCTTGCACCTTGCTGTTATAAGTTGTAGGATACCCTTGGGTGTTTTTGCTGTGGTTCAGTGTTGTAGGTGGAAGGTACAGCACTGAAGTCATTTTAATAATTTGTGTTAATAAAGCCCTTCTGTCAAAACTTACCACAAGCAGTGAGGCGATAGAGAAGCTGCATGTTAGCCACTCATAAGATGAACTATATGAAGATAAGGATCTAGCCTATTTTAAAATGCTATTCTGCAAACTTTATGGGAAGTATATTCTTATTTAACAGCCCTGCCAGGAGATGATTCCTTGTGTCTAATCTCTGTACCCTGCTCTGTGATGTAAGCATTCCACTCGCTTGTTGTTCAATGAACATATTTCCTAGCTCTTTATAACCTTAACTTTCTCATTTCAAAGTGAATCATTACATATTTTTAACATTTTCTTCAGTTCAATATTAATTCCCCACACATATGCCTGCTAGATCTACTTTCCCAGTCTTATGTTTTCTGTCAGCCTTCCCTGAACTGTTCACAGCCACCTGGAATTATAAAGCCAAGAATTAATGCATTCTGTGGACAGGACAGCCAATGGTGGAGATGAAGGTATATTCCTGAATGGCACACGAGGAACTCCAGTGAACAACCATAACTGGTAAAAATTATTTTTAAAAGAGCTATTTAAAGTCTCTGGAAATTGTCCCAAAGGCATGCAGTTAATGAAACATTTATTCAAGAAAATCTAAACCTCGATAAGAACTGTGAGAATCTGTGACACCAGAGTCATAGCCATTCCTTCCCTCCCCCTGCCCCAGAACAATGTGATGGAAGCTCCACTCCAGCTGTGGCCAAGAAGGTGGGACTCCCCCTTCCCCAGTTCCGAGTAAAGGGCTACAGGAGTTCCCCAGGAGGGGCAGGCTGCCAGCGTCTTCCTCTCCCCAAGCTGTGTGTTGAAAAGGCTAAACTCCAGGTGAGGGCAGCCTTGAGTCCAGGGGTCCTCTCCCTTCACTAAGCCCCCACTCACAAAGTGGAGCTTCTTCCCCAGGCATGACGAGCTGAGATTACAGGAGCTTTGGACACCCTTATCTCAGCTCGCTGGCAGGACAGCGATTTCACACCAAGAGGCAAGCAAAGAGGACCAGAGGCTGCCACCACCACCTAGTGCCCTGCTCACAAAACACAGGTATCACTCCAAAAATAGCAGGGCACTGACTTCACTCCCATCTCCAGAACAGTGGCATAGAGAATCGGAAATAAAAGGGAGCATGACAACTGACCTCACAAGACTACAAATGAATACTATGAACAATTTAACTTAGATAAAAATTTTTAAAATTCCATAAAGACAAAAAGGCTGCAAATGACTCAAGAAGAAATAGAACAACTGAATAGACCCATAAACAGATTGAATTAGTAATTTTAAGACATCCCACAAACAAAAGAACAAATGGCTTCCCTGGTAACTTCTACTAAATGTTTAAAGAATAAGTAATACCAATTCTCCACAAAACTCTTCCAAAAAATAACAGAACACCTTCCGACTCATCCTATGAGCCTGATACCAAAACAAGATAAAGACGTCACAAGAAAAGGAAACTACAAACCAATATTGCTTGAATATAGATGCAGAAATCCTCAGTGAAAAATACTAGCAAGCTGTATCTAGTAACACATTTTTTAAATTATGACTGTTAGCCGGGCATAGTGGCTCATGCCTGTAATCCCAGCACTTTAGGAGGCCGAAGTGGGCAGATCACTTCAGGTCAGGAGTTGGAGACCAGCCTGGCCAACATGGTGAAACCCCGTCTCTACTAAAAAACTACAAAAATGAGCTGGCTGTGGTGGTGGGTGCCTGTAGTCCCAGCTATTTGGAAGGCTGAGGCAGGAGAATCGCTTGAACCCAGGAGGTGGAGGTTGCAATGAGCTGAGATGGAGCCACTGTACTCCTGTCTGCGCAACAGAGTGAGACTCGGTCTCAAAAAAAAAAAAAAAAAAAAAGTTGACAAGCAGGGAAGGGGGATGAGATGTATGGGGAAGAGGAATAGCCACCATTAAAAAATTTATGACTGTTGTCTAATAAAGATTTTGGTCCTTGCCCTGGGTTCCTGGTATGGAGATTCTAAAACCCTTGGAATTCCGAGTGATAAAAATGTATTTTTTTTATTTATGAGCCCCTTAGAACACACCTTAGTTTGTACTAATGAAGTGACTCACTGTGTGCCCCGAGACAGCTTCAGGATGGGAGCTGCAAAGATCAACCATGTAATTAGAAGGGTGGAGCTTGGAGCCATATGATTTTAGCCTGGCTTCCCAACCTCCAAGGACAGGTTGGGAAGAGGCTGGAGATTGACTTCAATCACATGGTCAATGTTTAATAAAGCATGCCTATGTAATAAAATCTCAGTAAAACCCCTGGACACAATCAATGGAGCTTCCTGGGTTGGTGAACACATCAATGTGCCAGGAGAATGACATACCCTGATTCCACAGGGAGAAAGCACAGAAGTTATGTGTTTAGGACCCTCCCAAACCTCACCCTACATGACTCTATATTTGGTTGTAATAAGTATAGTGCTTTTCTGAGTTCTGTGAATCATTCTAGTGAATTAACCCAATGGGGTCATGTGAGTCCCCAATTTGTAGTCAGTTGATCTGAAGTGAGGGCAATCTTGTTGTGGACCATGTCCTTTAACTTGTGGCATGTGAACCAAGTTTGGCTGGTTAGTGCCAGAGATGAAATGTAGCACACTAGTTGGTATCAGAATAATGACCAAGTGATATTAATTCCAGGAATGCAGGGTTGGTTTGACATCCAAAAATTAATCAATGCAATACACCATATCGGTGGAATAAAAAGCAAAAAGAAAAAATCACATAGTAATATCAGTAGATGCAGAAAATCATTTTACAAAATCTAACACCTTTTCATAATAAGTACACTCAATAAACTAGAAATAGGAAGAAACTTAACCCAATAACGGCACCTATGAAAAAGAACACAGCTAACACTGTACTTAATGGTGAAAGACTGAATACTTTTCCCCAAGATCAGGAAAAAGATAAGGGCTTCTATTTTGCAGAAATTGACAAACTGACCCTAAAATTCATGTGTAAATTCAGGGGACTCAAAATGCCCAAAACAATCTTAAAAAAAGAACAAAGTTAGAAGACTGATACTTCCTGATTTTAAAAATTACTACAGTTAGGGTAGTCGAGGAAGTATGGTACTGGCATAAAGCCAGACATATGAATCAATGAAATACAATTGAGAGTCGAAAAATGAATGTCACGTTTATGGTCAATTTAAAAAGCCAGCTGGGATTTTGATAAGGATTGTATTGCATCTATAGATCAGTTTGGGAAATATTACCATCATAATAATGACTATGGCATGTTTCTCCTTTAATTTAGGTCTTTAATTTCTTTCAGTGATGTTTTGTAATTTTCAAGGGAGAAGTTTTGTACTTCTTTTGATAAATTTATTCCTAAGATTTTTTTGGAATTATTGGGAATGGAATTCTTTAAGTTTTTTTTTTGATTGTTTATTGCAATTGTACACAAGTACAATTGATGTTTGTATCTTAATCCTTTATCCCACAACCTTGCTGAACTTTTATTAGCTTTAATGGTTTGTTAGTGGATTCCTTGGGATTTTCTGTATTTAAGATCATGTTATTGGTGAATATAATTTTTTTTTTTTTTTTAGATGGAGCCTTGCTTTGTCGCCCAGGCTGGAGTGCAGTGGCACAATCTCAGCTCACTGCAACCTCCACCTCTCAGGTTCACGCGATTCTCCTGTCTCAGCTGGGTTTATGTAGCTGGGATTATAGGTGTGCACCACCACACCCAGCTAGTTTTTGTACTTTTAGTAGAGACGGGGTTTCTCCATCTTGGCCAGGCTGGTCTCAAACTCCTGACCTCAGGCGATCCGCCTAGCTCGGCCTCCTTTTTGAGCTGCAAAAGGCAGCTCCCTCATCTAAAAGTAACAGAGATCAATGTTTGATTTTAAGTGGACTTGGCTTTCAGGTGGAGCAAGTGTAACAGTGTCACATAAACCCATGTCAGGAAGAAACAGCAGCACGTGCTTCCACTGAGAGATAGCTGCTGCTTGCAACATGGAGACAAGGATGTCCTGTTGGAACTAAATATGGAAAGTTCCTGGAAGACCATCCATCACTCTGATCAAGCATTAGGTAAGTCTTATCATCCATCTGAATAATCACTGTTGTTTCTTTGCCAAGTAGAGGACCTCCTGCCTCCACCCCAATTTAACCACAGTGCCCAACAGCCTGATATTGGGCAGCAGCACTAGATGATGGCAGGCCTGCCTTGTGGCACCCCAGAGCACAGCCAAGACGGGTCTCTCCCTTGGATTACATATCTGGGAGGTAAACCACCTCTTGCCCTAGACCTTTTTGTAAGGCAGGCTTCATTAGACGGGCCCATGTTGTCATCTAATGCCTTTATTCCTCCCCAGAGTGGGAAGTTACACCTGTGAGAGCTGTTTTGTGGACTCAGAAGCCCAAGGGACCATGGGGACTGACTAGTGGAACCATCATATGCTCTGGGGAGTCAGGCCCATAGAGCTTGGTATTTATCCACTGCCGTATTGTTAGTGGCTGCTATGGTCTGAATATGTGTGTCCCATCAAATTTCATATGTTGCAACCTAAATCCCTAATGCAATAGTGTTAAGAGTTGGGCCTTGAGGAAGTGATTAAGTCATGAGGGCTCCACCCTCACGAATGGAATTAGTGCCCTTATAAAAGAGGCTTGAGGGAGCGCCCTAGCCCCTTCTGCCATGTAAGGAGGCTCCAAGAAGGCATCATCTATGATGAACACATTCTCACCTAACACCAAATCTTCTGGTGACTTCCCCGCCTCCAGAACTGTAAGCAATAAGCTTCTGTTGTTTATAAATTACCCAGTGTGAGATATTTCATTACAGCTGCCTGAACGGACTAAGACAGCAGCAGAACTGGGTTTAGAACCCGCGTGTAGAGAAAGCCCAGTCCAGGGCTCTTCCTTTGTGATGAACACCAGCATGGTCTTATTTATTGTAACATAGGGGCCTCTGAGACTGCTCAGAAACTCACACTGCAATTTTCTCACCCTACACATCAGAAAAAAATGGAAAAAATGGCATCCTTTCATCTACTGTTCACTTTGTCTGAAGATTGATAAAATGTTTCCATACCTGTAACAAAATGAGCTTGCTTCTCATGAAATTAAATCTGTTATTCACCCAGAGTTTAAACCTGGGCACAGCAGGAGGTGCCCTTGCCCTCTGGTGTCCTCCTAGGAAGGGTGCTACAGCGCGTAGAGACTTTTCAGATTCAGGTGTTTGCCTGATGAATCAGGGACTCTCTGATTTTCCCAGAAATCTCAGGATAACAGCTCTTGTTCTTTACAGTACGTTCCCAGGCCTGTTGTAAGTGGCAATGTGCATTAGGTCATCTTATCTTCACAACATCACCAGGAAGTAAGGACTGTCATTATTCCCATTTACCATTGAGAAAACGGAGCCCAGGAGAGGGTAAACGGCACACCCAAAGTCACCCAGCCAGTGCTGCCAAGCCAGGACTCAAACCCAGATCTGCCCAACACTAGAGCCACTGACACTGCTTCATCATGGGCAACAAAACCCTTTTTATTCAAGTGTTATCAATTTAGGATCTGACATATTTTGGATAGAGATAAATCAAAGTATAAAAAGATGATAGGAGGCAGTGTTAAAATTACATATGAGAATAAATTCAAAACACTTCAAAGTCTATAAAACAAATGACATGTTAACTACAAATGTCATATCTCCATTTGAGCAAATCCCAAAATGACTCCCTCTTCTGAGCAATTTTCTATTGCTCAAGGTTGAAAGTAATGAAACTGCATTTCCTTTAAAATAGTCTAATTCTGTGGCTCAATTGTTACGAAGAACTATCTAAGTGTAAAATTATGGCTTTAGTTTTACGTGATGAAGAAACTAGACTTTTAAAATGTCCAAGATCTCTCCTTTTTTTTTTTTTTGAGACGGAGTCCTACCGTGTCACTCAGGCTGGAGTGCAATGGTACAGTCTTGGCTCACTGCAACCTCTGCCTCCTGGGTTCAAGTGATTCTCTTGCCTCAGATTCCCGAGTAGCTGGAATTACAGGCCCGTGCCACCTCACCCGGCTAATTTTTTGTATCTTCAGTAGAGACGGGGTTTCACCATGTTGACCAGGCTGGTCTCGAACTCCTGACCTCATGATTTGCCCACCTTGGCCCCACAAAGTGCTGAGATTACAGGCATGAGCCACCGCACCCAGCCCCAAGATCTCTTTAATTGCTTAAAATTGAAAACATGAATCTTTGGATAAAACTTATAGTCAGAGATTTTATAATCTAGGAAAGCTATTTGATTCTTACCACTGCTGAAACTACACTTCCTAAATTCTGCTTAACTTGCTAAAAATTCTATTAAATTTAAGCTATAACGAAATCCTCTTGATGTAAATATTTTTGAATACATAAAATGTTACTTTATTGTTCTGCCATTTCATTTTCACCAAATGTTATTCTTTAGGGATTTCATCCAAGTGAAGAGTGCATAGACTTACATACAAAAAAAAATAGTCTAATTCTGACTGCATGCATTTAGATCAACCTTGACTTCTTGCCTAAAAGACTACTTTTGTTTATTAAAATACAAAAAAAGTTACAGAGAGTGACAAATTAAACAAGCAATACATCATTTCAGCCCTGGAAATGAGACAACCACAGAAATAAACTCACAGTAGTGAGAGGAGGACATAACAAAGCCACAGCCAGCTCTCACGAAAGTTTCTAACTGTCCCCACCTAAGAAATAAACATCGGGCTCCAAAAAGGCCAGATGTCTTCAATGTCTCAGCCCGGCATTTATTTCTGTTTGCCATCCAAATTGACTCCCTCTTTGATGTCCCTTTCTTTTGCATGTGCAGGTACAATATAACTTAATTTTGAGGCATCATCAACCTGGTTTTTAAAATCAACTCCAATAATACTGCCTTAGTCTACAATTAGGATTAGGAACTTAAAAGGGTTCTTCTTACATTTCATTTGAAAATTGATGTCTGCAGTGCTTGTTCATAATCCTCATTACAATTGCTGGGAAATTTAAAGGGTGGGATTGCATTCTCATTTGGAGGAAAGGGTGAGCTGGTTTTCATGCTCTTCCCAGAGAGTGATCTCATTTACCCTTGGTGTTTGGCGAAAAAGAAAGGGAAAGAAGAAGTTAACTGGAGAACTAAAAGATAGAAATTTGCCATGTGGGCAGTTTAAGGTTCTGTGACTCTGTCTGCTGATATGCTTCTAATTCAGGGCAAAGAGGAGTGACAGAAGAGGGCTGGCGAAAAACGAAAAGTGCATTTTAAGCCAGGAAGAGATCTGAAATCTTAAGCTGAGCGGCCACAGGAGGCTTAATCATCACTGGAGTGCATGGGAGATTCCACTTCAAAAGTAAGGGAGTGATGCATTAATGCCCCAGGGACATAGTAATGCCCCAGGGACTCCAGGACTGTCCCTGTCACAATCTGAGAGCCATAGAGAAACCACTCAGTGCCAGGTTTACTTACAGTGTGTCCTCCTTAAAATTGCTCCTCCAAGGGCTATGTGATGTGGAGCTGTGTCTGTGAGGGCCCTTGAAGAAACCAGATGCTTAGGCCAGAGACGAATTGATTTAGGATTCGGAGGTACAAGCAGCTGTCCACAGGAAATCCAAGAGGCTTGCCTGAGAAATGAAGAAAACCAGGACACCTTTCACTGATTCCATCTGCAGAACTCAAAAAGACCTGAATTTTTCTCCTTTATGTTGAGACATAAATCCAAATAGTTTTAAAAGAAACTTTTTAAAAAACTTTAATGCTTAAGAATCCAGAAGTCCTCCAAAGTCATGGTGTGGAATGTAATGTAATAACTGGAATCATTTGAGCAGAACATTGCTTAAAGAAACCTGCATGTTTATTAAATGATCACCTTGGATATCTTTCCTTTCAGAACAAGAAGTTTGAATCTGGATGGCTGAAAATTAATACTTTCAGTTCATTCATATCACTTGCTTCCTCACTAGGTTAAGATAATAGAAACCTCATCAAATGGAAAGGTCAAGACTCATGACTACGTGTGCAGCTCAGAACTTCATTTTTCTCTTTTTCAGGAGTCTTCTGCATTCTCATTAATCAAAGCAAAGTTTGCAAATTGTAGCTGTGCAAAACTTGCATAAAATCATTTGGTCCTTGATTTTTTCTTTTTGTTCTTTTTCAGTCAACTTTCAAAAAAATTTTTCCCAAACATCTCCCACTTCAGGAAAAAATTTGACAACCCCTTATAAGCCTGCATATTTTGTGACAGAGCTATGATTATACTCAAGCAGCCTTGTCAAGAGAAGCACACTCCAGCTTTTTTCTGAACCTTGATTTTAAAGAGTGCAGTGAACTCATTGATGTTCTAATAAGAGCTTTCTGCACATCAGAAAAGGAAGGGAAATGGGTGGGACTTATAGAAGGTGATGGTTATCATTAATAAATGAAAGCAAAATAAATAAACATAGCTAGCTAAGCCATGCTACTGAAAGCCAATCTGGCCCTAACTCTCCAGGAAACATAATGGTTCAGTCAGGCTAAGGGATGCCAGGGGGAGAGCAACCCTTCTGGAACCCAGAAGACACCAGGTTTTGTTCTGGAATCTCTGGAATGCAGCTTTCAGTGGATGCAGCAGGAAAGTGGATTTCCTCTGATTATAGAGAAGAACTTGACAACAATTAGACATGTCCGTAAACAGAAAAGTCAGAAAAAAATTATGTACTCCCCAGTGCAAGAAGCGTGCAAGGAGAGGCCAGATGATCACCTGGCAGAGAGTGTGTGGAAAGTGTTTCTCCTTTGGGTATGAAGTGAAACTGGATAACTAAAGGCTTAATGTACCTTCTGACTCTAAGAATCTGAGATTCCATAGCTTTGGATGATCAAGAAAAGCCACTCTGGGCCTTGGTTTCCTTATCTGAAAAACAAGAGCGTTGGCACAAAATAGGCCATCTTAGGTCCGTCGCAGCCCAAGATGGTATGAATGACCACCTGATAAACTTGTGATGTTGGAGGCCAGGTTCAGGCATCCCATCTTACTCCCTGGCTTAGAAAAGGTCATCAAACTTCTCTGGGCCTTGCTCTGAAGTTGTTCATATAACGCATGGGCAAGCTTGAAGAACGAGAGAACACAGCCCACCAAGTGCTGGAAGCACCAGAGGAAAGGCAAATACAGGCCACATGCCTCAGGTTAAAATATTTTCAAGGCTGAAGGTTTACTGAACCTTATGTCAGACAATATCAATCAAGAAAAGCATTGGGACCATGCCTCAGAGTTCCTTGTCATGGAATTTAAGGGAGTTTGCCATAAAGCTTATATTGATTACTTGATTTATAGAATAGGTTTCAAGTCTCAAAGACTTGTTTCTAAAAAGGAAACACCTCCAGTAGGGAGAAGGCACAGTTTCTGCTTGATTTCCAGAAAACTGGTACACCATGCTTCATTCCAGTGACTCTTGGCATTTGTGCCCCATTAATGTTTGGTATAAGTTGGTGCCCCAAAGTGTGTTTGGATGAACAAAGTAAGTTTTATTGAAAGAAAATGTCTGTTTGTAACAAAATTATTTTAAACTTGTATATGCACTTCAAGTATGTATATTATATAACATATTTTAAAATTACCTTGACAATTTGAATTGAGATATCAGTAAGGCAAAGTCTTTGAGGAAATAAAGACATCTGTGATAACATAGGGACATAGGTCAGGGTTACAAGGCTAAGTGAAGCTCTGGATAACTTTAGGCCATTCCCTGGAATGCTTCTTAATTTCAGGTTAAATTTGTCCATGATGAAGTGGGTATTTGCCTCTCAGTGAGCCACTTAGTTCCATACATAGAGAGAAAGGATTTGTATGAATCCAAAGAGAAATGTTGACTTATTTTTTCTTTAAGCTGTTGGGGAAAGAGAGGGTAAGGGTGCCTTTACCTATAAAGCTAAAATGCAAAGACTTTAAAGACTCTTTCTGCCTATAATGGTTTGAGTCTCAGGTCCCCAGCCATTGAGTTCCAGTGTAGCAGAGCTCACACAGGGTAAGAAAGAGTCTCTGGACTGGGCACAGTGGCTCACACTTGTAATCCCAGCACTTTGAGAGGCCAAATGAGGCAGGTGGATCACTTGAGGTCAGGAGTTTGAAACCAGCCTGGCCAACATGGTGAAACCCCATCTCTACTAAAAATACAAAAATTAGCTGGACATGGTGGCGCATGCCTGTAGTCCCACCTGTAATACTCAGGAGGCTGAGGCATGAGAATCGCTTGAACTGGGGAGGCGGAGGTTGCAGTGAGTCGAGATTTGCCACTGTACTCCAGCCTGGGAGACAGAGTGAAACTCTGTCTCAAAAATAAAACAAAGAGTCTCTTATCCTCTCTCCCAGCCCCTCAGGATCCCCTCCAAGCTTCTTCCCACTCATCCCCAAAACTTGCTCTGAATTCCCCTGAGAATACCCCCTGAGCATTTTGTTGGTGCCTATTTTGTGATATTCATCATATTCCACCTCCTGTTCAGCCCAACAGCCCAGCACTCCTTGACACCTTTATGCAGCTTTGTGTCACCTATGTAGGATCTGGTCCAAAGCAGGGCTTCAAGTAATTGATGAAGAAGTAGCTAACACATGGTTGAGGGTGTCACCCTTCCAAACCTAGATACATTGTAACAGGAGACTGGATGGAAGGATGGATGGAAGGATGGATGGATGGATGGTTACACTGCACGGGAGCGCACAACTTAAACTCTGAGTGATGTAGGGTCAGAGACTGTGCAGGCAGAAAAGTGGATTTATGGAGAAGATAGCAGAGAAGCAAATAGGGAGAGAAATGGAGAGCAGAGCTCTTTGTCCACTTAGTTGGGACAGGGAGAGGACAGAGAAGGGACTGAAGTGGATCTCTGTGCCTTTGCTTCTGTGTTTGCCAAGGGAGTGGGTTTGGATCATCTCTAAGGTCCCTTCCAGCTTGAGAGCCCACTGGACCACAAATTGTGAATTACTAGTCACTGGGCCCTGTGAAAGTTAAGTGGTATGGCTGCTTTCACCAGATCAGCCAAACAGTGGCAGGCATTTTTGAGTCCCATTTTAAGAAAAATACTTAAACCTTAATCATAATTTCACATGGTAAGCTATTTGAGCTCCCACAAGAGGGAATTCTTGCATTTCAAAAACTGCAATTTGAGCACAAACCCCTTGCCATGGCATTGAATCTGAAGAGCATCCTTTCTGCCTCCCTCTTCTTTTTTCTTTTCTTTTCTTTCTTTGTTTTGTTTTGCTTTGAAATAAAGTCTCTTTCTGTCACCAGCCTGGAGCGCAATGGTGTGATCTCAGCTCACTGCAACCTCCATCTCCCAGATTCAAGTGATTCTCCTGCTTCAGCCTCCCAAGTAGCAGGGATGACAGGCATGCACCACCAATCCCTGCTAATTTTTGTATTTTTGGTAGAGATGAGGTTTCACTATGTTGGCAAGGCTGGTCTCTAACTCCTGGCCTCAAGTGATGCACCTGCCTCAGCCTCCCAAAGTGCTGAGATTACAGGCATGAGCCACCGCACCTGGCCTCCCTCTTCTTTTGTAGAATGTTGCTGATTCCTCTGTGTGAGCCTACCAACTTGGATGCACAGAAGGACACGTCCCACAGCGGTCCCACTACACCCACTCCTTTTCCAGCAGAACCCTGACCTTTGCTTCTTGTTATAAGCCAGCATAATTACAAGCAGCAGAGACTACCAAAAACTACACACATGCTCTCGCACTCACACACAGACATGAAGCTGCTGTGAACAAACTGTTCAAGTGCATTCAAGTTCAAGAGCATGAGTGGGAGAAGGGGAGAGAGATTTTAATCTTTGGCCTGTCACATGGGAGAAGAAAGAAAATATCACATCCTCATGCCTGTGTCCTGTTATGTTTATCGTCTGAGATCACAGGCAACAAATCTCCTCCCTGTGTCCCCTTTCCTCCCCCAGCCCTGGATTGGGGATGCTGGATTGGAATTAGAGAAGACAGGATATGTGCTGACCAGGAGAGGAAAAGCGAAGACTGAGTTCTAGATGGAGCCTCAGGGGCTAGAAGATGGGGCCTAACCTAGGGTATCTGTGCATTTTGACCCACTAGAAATTCTGTCTTAATTTTTTATGTCTTTGCAGATGTAGTTAAGTAAAGAAGAAGTTCTACTGGATTAGGGGTGGGTCCTAAATCCAATGACTGTCCTTATAAGAAGGCCATGTGTGGGAGGCCGAGGCGGGCAGATCACGAGGTCAGGAGATGGAGACCATCCTGACTAACACGGTGAAACCCCGTCTCTACTAAAAATGCAAAAAAAAATTAGCTGGGCGTGGTGGCAGGTGCCTGTAGGCCCAGCTACTCGGGAGGCTGAGGCAGGAGAATGGCGTAGGAGAATGGCGCAGGGAGGCAGGAGGATGGCGCAGGGAGGCGGAGCTTGCAGTGAGCCGAGATCGCGCCACTGCACTCTAGCCTGGGCGACAGAGCGAGACTCTGTCTCAAAAAAAAAAAAGAAGGCCATGTGAACACACACGGAGACAGGTACCCAGGGAGAGCACCATGTGAGGAGGGAGACAGAAACTACAGTGATGCCACCGCAAGGATTGCCACGGATGGCCCGCAACCACTAGGCTGTGGCCTTCGCCTTCTGCCATCTTGTCCTGGGTTGAACAGTGTCCTCCCTCAACACTGTAGATATTGAGGCAGTCTATAGCTGGAATCTCTTTTTAGAGATAATACATGTATGGATTTTCCAGGGATGGTATGACAAATTAGTACAAATTAGATTACTTAAAACGACACAGATTTATTCTCTCATATTCTGGAGGCTGGAAGTCTGAAATCAAGGTGTGGCCACACCCCCTCAGAAGGCTCTAAGAAAGAACACTTCCATGACTGTTTCTGGCTCCTGGTGGTTGTGGGCCAACCGTGGCATTCCTCGGCTTGCTGTGGCATCCCTCCAGTTTCTGTCTCCCTCTTCACATGGTGCTCTCCCAGCGAACGTGTCTCTGTGTGTTCACATGGCCTTCTTTTTTTTTTTTTTTTTTTGAGATGGAGTCTTGTTCTGTCACCCAGGCTGGAGTGCAGTGGTGCAATCTTGGCTCACTGCAGCCTCTGCCTCCCGGGTTCAAATGATTCCTCTGCCTTAGCCTCTGGAGTAACTGGGATTACAAGCATGCACCACCACACCTGGCTAATTTTTGTATTTTTAGTAGAGATGGGCTTTCACCATGTTGGGCAGGCTGGTCTCAAGCTCCTGACCTCAGTGATCTGCCCGCCTCAGCCTCCCAAAATGTTGGGATTACAGGTGTGAGCCACTGTGCCTGGCCAGCCTTCTTATAAGGACAGTCATTGGATTTAGGGCCCACCCCTAATCCAGTAGGACGTTGTCTTTATTTAACTAATTGGATCTGCAAAGACCCTAGCTCCAAATAAGGTCATATTCTGAGGTTCTGGGGACACGTGAATTTGGTGAGAGGACACTTCAACCCAGGACAATATGGCAAAAGGCAAAGGCCACAGCCTGGAGGTGAGGAGATCTGGGTTCAAGGTTTGGGTCTTTGACTTACTAGCTGTGTAGGGTTGGAGAAAGCACTTCAACTCTCAATGCTTCAGTATCTTCAGCTAAAAAAATGGAAATGATGATAATGATGATACCTACATATCAAGCTTGTTGTGAGACTTAGAGTGAGAAAGACTGAGATCTGTGGTATGGGAATTATCTAGATTCAATGACTACTTTCAAGTTCACTAGTGAGCAGGCTCAATCAAAGGTCACAGAGCATCGTGTGGTAGGCAGCTTCTAGGACAGCTCCCAGCGGTCACCTCTTGGTATTCACACCCTGTGTAATCCCCTCCCCTTGAGTACTGCCTGGACCTAATGATTTCTTTTTTTTTTTTTTTTTTTTCTCCTGAGACAGAGTCTCACTGCTCTGTCGCCCAGGCTGGAGTGCAGTAGTGCGATCTTGGCTCACTGCAGCCTCCGCATCACCAGTTCAAGTGATTCTCCTGCCTCAGCCTCCCAAGTAGCTGGGACAACAGGCATGCACCACCATGTTTTTTTAGTAGAAACCGGGTTTTGCCATGTTGGCCAGGTCTCAAACTCCCGACCTCAAGTGAGGAGGTCGCTACGGCCTCCCAAAGTGTTGGGATTGCAGGCGTGAGCCACTGTGCCCGGCCTGGACCTAACAATTTACTTCTAATGAATCTGGCAAAAGTGATAGGGTGTCACTTCTGAGATGGGGTTCTACAGAGTCTCTGGCTTCAGTCCTGCTCACCCTCTGCTGCTGTGTCTCTCTCTCACTGGGAGGGAAGCAGCTGCCACGTTGTGAGCTGCTCTATGGAGAGGCCACATAGCAAGGAATGGAGGGAGGCCCCTGGCCAAAGCCCGTGAGAAATTGGTGGATCCTGTCAGTAACCACTTAAGTGAGCTTAGAAGCAGATCACTCCCAGTTAGCCCTGAGATCACTGCAGCCCTGGCCAAGACCTTGACTAGAGCCTTGGGACAGACTTTGTGTCATTATGTCATAATTTCTGGGGGTCAGGAATCTGGACACAGTCAGGAATTTTGACATAATAAATGTTTGCTATTTTAAGCCACTAAGTTTGGGGATAATTGTTACACAGCCATAGATAACTAATACAGCTTATTAAATCAACTTAAAAAGCAAGAAACAAGAGGAAAGAGATGGGTTCAGATGTAAGCAGAGTGAAGGACAACATAAGCTGAGCCCTGGATTTTGCAATATTCGTATATCTATCCAGTTTCTCTCCCTGCCTCACCAGCCTTCCCCACTGATGGCAGGGATTCTGAGGACCAGAGTTGAGGTGTGAGCAAAGGGACCATTTTTAGACCTCATGAATAGTGAGTGCCTCATATCATGTGTATATTTAGCATATCGTGAATATTTGGTGCTTTGTTTATGTATTTTAAATGCCTAACAAGTGTATTTAATGCATACTTGGTCTCTCCATCCCTTTTTTGTTTGTTTAAAAAGTACTTTATTAACCTTAAAATATTACAGAAATAGGAGAAAACTTCATCCTTGTTATTCATGCCTTCTGCCTTTCTGGCCACTCATTTGCCATGTGTTTATTTTGCTTAGAGTGACTTCTGTCAAGCCTGTTAAACTCCTCTTCATCCTTCAAAGCCCAGTTTTAAGTCCATCTTCTCCAGAAAGCCTGCCCTGACATTTCAGCCAGCAATGTACTAGAGATGGCTCACACCAGCTCACAAGAACCAATTGTTAATATTTCATGAATTTTGTGAGCTGGTTATGGAACACAGGCATTACTAAAAGTTAAGTTATGTAAACTCACAAGTAAATAAATTGTATTAAAAACTAAGGTAGGAAATGTCCAGAACTCATCACCTCTGAATTATAATACATTTTGCTATAATCTATGCTCAGGTTCATTTACATCTATTGCACCTTTAAAGTGGAACTACTCTGTGACAAGGCACTCTTGTGCGTCTCTCCCCAACTCCATGTTTAATGAGTCAACCTGGCAACTTGAAATTGACCATGGTAGAAGTATGGTATTTACACCGTGAAAACTGGCAAATGCTACAAATTGGAGTTTTTATTTTCTTTCCAGGCAGTTGTTAAACATTTACCAGCACTGCCACTGGCCCCAGCCAAAGTAATCTAAACTTTCATAGCCCTCCTATCTTTTCTGCTCAGTGAATGGGCATTTCGCATTTGCTGCCTGAGTTACCAGGTACATTTCGTGTGTGTGCTTCTATGCACACGCATGCCTCCTCCCCTTAACTGGGTTATTGCCAGCTTTAGAGGCAGGGACCGTGTCTCCTTCAACCTTCTGGAGGCCCTTTCCTTAAATGACGGAACAAAATGTATCCATCTCCCAGCGTGAAGCCCAGCACCATCCTCAAACTTCCTGGCACTTCCAAGGGGCTTGCCCACTCACCATCTCCCCTACTCCCCTTCTGGCTGCTGACCTGCTCCTGTTGCTGCTCTCTGTGTCTGCCCCACATCAGTCCCTACCTCTCCTCCTCTGTCCCCCACAGCACCATGGACACAGCAATGTAATTTTACCGAGGGTTTGGTAATGGGCTGGAGTACAGCACAGGAATCGGTAATAATGCAACATCAGGTATCACTTCCTTGACGCATCCATTCCCATTCCTGGGATCTCTCCCTGCCTTTTTTTCTCCATGGGGCCCTCTCCACCAGGACCCTTCTCTCTGTGTTTGAGGGTCCCCAAGCTCCCGTTTCCTTACTCATCAAGAGAAAATTTACAATCTATCTCACTCAATAATGACAAAAGATTTGTTCTCAATATTTCCTAAGGCCCCATCTTTGCACATTTTTTTTAAAAGATGACTTTATTAAGGTGTTTCAATAAATAAAAGAGTTTAGCAAGGCAAGGAATTGTAGAAGTTTGAGAACATTTACACATTTTTTTTTAAAAAAACGTACTCCAGATCAATTTCATAGCCATCTATAAAAACATCTATCAGAACCCAGAGGCATTTCCTCCTTCTCATTATGCTTCTGAACGTGGCTTTGGATGGACTGAGACTGACATGCATCCCATCCTGGGTAACCTGACCCTGCACTCCCAGCATCTTCCTGAGGTCAGGAAGCCCTAACAGGTGACCTCCCGGAATCCCCAGCTATTCTGAGATTGGCTTTGAAAACCATCATCCTCACATCCTCTCCAGCCCTCTCACCTTCAGAACCTCTATCCCTGAGCTCACAAACCCTGAAATCACATCTCTTTGAGAACTTTTACAGACGCGCTATTTTTTTTTTTTTTTTTAGAGACAGGGTCTTGCTCTGTTGCCCAGCAAGCAATCCTCCCTCCTCAGCCTCCCAAGGAGCTCAAGTGATTCTCCCTCCTCATCCTCCTAAGTAGCTAGGACAATAGGCATGTGCCACCAAATGTGGCTAGGTATTTTATTTTTAGTAGAGGCAGGGCCTCTCTATGTTGCCCAGGCTTGTCTGGAACTCCTGGCCTCAAACAATCCTCCTGCCTTGGCCTCCTAAAGTGGTGGAATTACAGATGTGAGCCACCACACCCTGCCGGACTCACTATTCATTGTCTCTCCCAAGCATCAACTGATAGGGATTTTTCCTTCCTGGAAGCACTCCTCATCCCCATAGGCCACTTCCTGCCTCCTGTTACTAGACATTTCTGGGTGGAAACATTTTCTCTCTCTAAAAGGAGACTTCAGGTAACAAAGGCAGGGACCATTCTAGCTCCCCCACCTTCCCTTGGCATCTTGTATTTCTGCAGCAGTTTGCTCATAGTCAATGTTCAGTGCAGTAAAAACCCTGCAATCTTCACCTGATAAAACTGTTTTCTCCAACACTTCCAATGTGAGGCTGCCCCCTTACTGTGTTTACCGTGTGCAATACATTCATGACAAGGGGAAGACTTTTTTTCTCAGCAGTAAAAATGATGTATACAGTGTACCAAAGGTCCCAAGGCTAAAAATGGGCTCATGAAACACTCAGACACCTCATTAAATGAGGTGTCTTTCTCATCCATGATGATGATCGTGAAGAGTGAGTAACCTTGATATCTCAAAACCACAAATAGTCAAAAAATAATTTATATTTGGCACTTACATTATTCTCTTATATTGTTCTTAGAGTTCCATTATAGACTCACACATTTTTAGAATGAAAAGACTAATCTGTTCCCCTCCCTTTAAAAAAAAAATTGTGATATGCTGGGCAGAGTAGTAGTTCCAGCTACTTGGGAGGCTGACATGGGAGGATCGCTTGAGCCTAGGAATTCGAGACTGCAGTGAGCTATCATCATGACACTGCACTACAGCCTGGGCAACAGAACGATAACCTGTTTCTAAAATAGATAAACAAATTTAATTAATTAAGAATCCAGACAGCTGCCCATTGCGGCAACCAGACAGATAGGCTTCCTTTCAGCCTGTGAGCAGCCAGTTAGGACGCCCCACCTGACTTAAATGAACTTAACAGTAAATCCTTTCGGGGAGTGAAGAGTCCCCTTTCCCCCTCACCCTTCCTTTTGTGAATTGAAATCTTTGTGAACACTGTTTTCTTAAAGAAGAATTCGCTCTACAGTCAAGAGAAGGAAGGCTATCCATTGTCATGGCTGCTTTGATGATATTCTCTTACAAGAAAAACTTTCTCACTTTATCCGCCACCCCCCGAGCTTTTCTTTAAACAGCAGCAGCAGATGTTGGAGATGGGGTCAGAGACTGCTGTAGACCAGCTTTCCTACAAGAGGGTCCCACGTAGGAGTTGTCCTATTTCTTCCCAACACCACCAAATCAGGGTCTCGGAGTCCGTTCTGATGGCTTAGACTCGGGCCTGTGCTGGTACAGTTTAAGGTCCGGAGCATCCCTTGGAAAAGTTTTAATGTTCCTGACAGATCATCAGTCAAATCACCATGTCCTCATTTGGAGTTCCCAGCTCTCTGTTTGAACTGAACTCCGTCCAGCTAAAAAGGGAAATGAAATACTCCATGTGCTCTTTACTGCAGGATCCAGCCAGATATGAGCCTACTTTCATTGTCAGTGGCACCAAAATCTGGATCATCACCCTGGCTGGAGACTCCAAATAGCTCCCCAAGGCCACGAACCTTGTGTAGACTTGGGGTTTGGAAGAGGTCACTTTGGATTTCATAAATGCACCTCAGTCCACCTCCGGAGCCTGAAAATGTTTATCAGAATGATTTGAAGTTCAAATTAATATCAGATGACTAGCCAAGACACCCCCATTTATGTTATAAAATCACATTTTCCAAGCTGGAAAGGATCTTGGAGATCTTTGAGCCCAATCTCCTCATCCTACAAATGAGGAAAGGTGGGGAGAGCAGCGAGTTGAAGAGGGTCATCAAAGGACATGCTGCTGGTTGGTAACAGAGACAGGGCCAGAACCCAACCAGGTCTCCTAACTCCCTATGACCATAATTCTTTCCACTACAGCCCGTCTGAGTTTCCAGATAACCAAAACATTGACAAGACCCTGCCGATGGCCCACCAACTTCAGTCAATATTTGCTACGACAAAATTCCAGCAGAACCTAGAGATTTTGAAATCTGCATTCATGTGACTTGATGTGTTCAACTGGAAAAAGACAATTTTTGACTTTTCTCTATGTGACAAGGCTATCTGTTGATTTAGGTCACCCACAGTGAGTGTTTTGTACTCCCTTACCAAATTCACACTCCGTAAATGTTCCATAAACATCCAGCCCATTTCTCCTGCTTCTTCACCCCCGGAAAGAACCCACATGACAAATACTTTTTGGTCTCTTGAGGCGGATTGACCAGGGGTAGCAGAATTAGGATGAGAGTTTTCTGGCATTTGGTCCTGAGGGCTTCACTTGACAGGGCCATTGAATCAAAAGTCAGGAGACCTGGGTTTGAGCACCTGCCTGTGCAATCCCTGCCTGGTTTCTTTGGAAAGGCTTACACCTGGCCTGGCCTGCAGAAGCCAGGGGGTTTAAGGAGCTCCAGCCCTGGGCTCTCAGCTTTAAGTCCAGCCAGCCTCTCATTTCCCAGGTTGGTGTCTACACTCTGTTCTTCTGCACCTGAGGGGTGACCTGCCATGGCATCATCATCAACAGGTTCTGAGTTTTGTTTTTCCCTGCAAACTCATTCACTCACTTTCTCCCCCATAACCCTTTCTATGACGGACTTCCCCAGTGCTTGGTCCTGGACTCTCTGTCACTGCCCTGACCACCTCTTGGGACATATGACCATGCTGGGCTAGACCCTTGATATGGTTTGGCTGTGTCCCCACCCAACTCTCACCTTGAATTTTAATAATCCCCACGTGTCAAAGGCAGGGCCAGGTGGAGATAATTGAATCATGGGGGATGGTTTCCCCCATACTGTTCTTGTGGTAGTGAATAAGTCTCATGAGATCTGATGGTTTTATAAAGGGGAGTTCCCCTGCGCAATCTCTCTTGCCTGCCACCATGTAAGACATGCCTTTGCTTCTCCTTTGCCTTCGGCCATGATTGTGAGGCCTCCCCAGCCATGTGGAGCTGTGAGTCCATTAAACCTCTTTCCTTTAGAAATTACCCAGTCTCAGGTATGTCTTTATTAGCAGCATGAGAACAGACTAATACACCCCTCCAGTGCTGAAAGCTCACCTGGCCTTGGCTGGGGTGAAGTGCCTGGTGGTTCTGATTCTACATGTCTGTGTACATTCAATTCCCCAAACTAAACCTCTCTCTGGCTTCCCTCCCAGTCTCAGCTAGGTCTCCCTCCCACCTCCTACTCCCACTGTATATATATATACATAATATATATTATGTATATATGATATATATATAGGAGTTTATTAAGTATTAACTCACATGATCACAAGGTCCCACAATAGGCCGCCTGCAGGCTGAGGAGCAAGGAGAGCCAGCCTGAGTTCCAAAACTGAAGAACCTGGAATCCATTGTTCGAGGACAGGAAGCATCCAGCATGGGAGAATGATGTAGGCTGGGAGGCCAGGCCAGTCTCTCTTTTCACATTTTTCTGCCTGCTTATATTCTAGCTGCGCTGGCAGCTGATTAGCTTGAGCCCACCCAGATTAAGGGTGGGTCTGCCTTTCCCAGCCAACTGACTTAAATGTTAATCTCCTTTGGCAATACCCTCACAGACACACTCAGGATCAATACTTTGTATTCTTCAATCCAATCAAGCTGACACTCAGTATGAACCATCACACCCACCAACCCTCTTCCCCACCTTCCATCACCTGACAGCCCTTGGGTGGGCCCAGTTTCAGAGTAAGGCTACCCTGTCTTACTGAAATGAAGGGGCCAGGCTGGGCACACGTGATTCACAGGAGTACTGTGCATACACACACATGCAAACACAGGTATGAGAATCGATGGAACAGGATGTGAGAATTTGGCCATTAGAAAAGCAAGGCTGGGCCGGGCGTGGTGTCTCATGCCTGTAATCCCAGCAATTTGGAAGGCCGAGGCAGGTGGATCACTTGAGGTCAGGAGTTCAAGACCAGCTTGGCCAACATGGCGAAACCCCATACCTACTAAAAATACAAAAATTAGCCGGGCATGGTGGCAGGTGCCTATAATCCCAGCTACTTGGGAGGCTGAGGCAGGAGAATAACTTTAACCCAGGAGGTGGAGGTTGCAGTGAGCTAAGATCATGCCACTGCACTCCAGCTTGGGCAACAAGAGCAAAACTCTGAAAAAAAAAAGAAAGAAAGAAAGAAGGAAAGAGAAAGAAAGAAAGAGAAAGAAAAGAAAGGAAGAGAGAGAGAGAGAAAGAAAAAAGAAAGAAAGAAGGAAAGAAAGAAAAAAAGAAAGAGAAAGGAAGGAAGGAAGGAAAGAGGGAAGGAAGGAAGGAAAAAAAGAAAAGCTAGGCTGCTGGGTTTCATGATGTAAGTTTGATTATCTACTAATGTCTTTAAAGTGACCTAGTTTTGAAAGAGAGTTGAAACGTACCCACTAAATTAGGAAGATGAACACTGAAAATTTGAACATGCTGGTGGGTTCATCCCGTCCCCAGGCTCACATGGGTGTCATGGAAATATGGAAACTCATCAGCCACAGTAGAGACCAAAACAAGACTGAATTTTGAGGGCCTGTTGCTGAAGCAGGTGTGTATTTCTTGTTAAAAGTCCTAAATCTGGTGGTATAATGAAGAGCCTTTGTTTCTATTTAAATTTTGTTGATCAAAAATCTGGGTTCATGATTTGTCCCCTTGACAATTTCCAAAAGCATGTGCCTTCCTCGCACAGCCCTCGGATGAATACAGCTTGGGCCAGTGTCCTGTACTTGGGATTCTCCCTCTTTCCTAGAGCCCTGAGAAAGGTCACATGGGGAGCGCAGTGGGAATAAGCTGGCGACCCCTGGGTGGAAAGCGGTGCAGGCTGAACAGATGGAGCTCCGTGGAGGCCCCAGAGGCCCCGGAAGATTAATCACAGCTCCCAGTTGACGTGGGGACAGGCGGCACACACAAAGTTGGGGTGTAGTGGTCACGGAGGCTGAGTACACAGAGGATGTCATGAAACAACTGGCTTTGGGGCACCTTTTGACCTCTTGTTCCATCCTGAACCTAGTAATTCAGAGATATAATATTCGTACAGTCAGTCCTGCAATTGCTCCACATGGTAGTTCTTTAGAAGTGTATGTTTTACTTGCAAGTTTTCAAAATGCTTTCCTACACTTTTAGGTTGGGTTCCCCAGAAACAGCCTAGGAAGAAGATTCATGTGCAAGTGACTTACAATGGAAGTACTCCCACGAGAAATCAGCAAGGGAATGGGGGAAACAGGACAGGGAAGTGGGAAGAGGCCCAGCACAGGTATGAGTTCAGGTGCAATCCCAGCCTCAGCAGACCCTAAAGGGCACCCAGGAGTATAAATTACAGCTTACGGTTTATCCCCCGGCGGGGAAGGGAACTGTCATTAGCTACAGGACACTGGGGCCAGGATGGGCTCATGAATTCCCAGAATGTTCCGGATCTTTGCTTGTGGGAGAAGAAGCTCCAGTAGCCCAAAGGCCAGCCTCCAGAGAAGTTCTCATGTGGGAGCCTTTAGACAGGAAGTACTCAGAACCTGGGAGACAGACACACAGAAGCAGTAAGATTCTCCTAGGAGGCCTGGCAGAGCTAGCGCACTTGATCCACAAACCACTGGGGAACGGACGTATAGCCTCCATTTACAGAATGGGGAAACTGAGATAAAGAGCCACTGTGCCCAAGGCCGCACACTCAGTGTAAATAACAGAGGCTGACAGAACCCACCCCGCGCCTCAGTCTTCCAGGCTCTTCCTTCGCTACCACATAAGTGGACTTTTCTTACCGTCCACTGTGGTTATCCACCCTGCCCAAGGTGACACGTGCCCAGGGAAGGAATGTAATCAGGAAGTCAACTCAGCTGCATTCCAAAGCCAACTGGAAATTCCTTTCAGATTTGCTGCTGGTTTTTATTATACTCAGCTATTAACCCCCTATCAGAACAGGTTATCAGGATCTGGTAGCAGCTTCTTACTTATTAATCTCAACACCTCTGGGAAACAGACTGCAGAATAGGTTAGTTTTGATGAACAAGCTCACTGTTCTAATGTGCCTTACACTGTCCCCACTCACTCCACCCCGTACCTGTGCCATCCCTGCACCTGTGCCATCGCTGTCCTATCTGGGCAATGCCCTCTCCTCGACTCCCTTCAAAGTCATATCCTACCTTCAGGCAAGATCCCTACTTAAGCCTTTGAGCATGTTTTTGTCAAGACATCCACTACCCAGGGCCTGCTCCCCTCTGACCTTGGAAATTGGCAGTGCAGCCTCTTGGTAGTGTCTCGTTCTGCCTCCCTTTTTAATGGGTTTCTCTCCAAAGCAAAGATCTGTTTCTTAGGACACCCGCAGCCATATTCTCTGTATCTTCTACAGTGTCCAGTGTGATGCTTGTGAACAGTGGATGTTTGGATAGCATTTAGCCACTCAACACTGGAGAAACGTGGCAGCACCAAGATCAACCTCAAGTCACGAGCTCAGCTCAGCCTGGAAATGTGTCCTCTAGATGTTCCGATACGCGTTTCCTCTTTGAAACTGGGTGGGATCTAGGAGAACTTCTGTTCAGGACTACCCCTCTAAGGAGTGACAGGGAAAGGGGCGGACTCTGGAGTCAACCTGCCTGCCTGGGTTATTAACTGAGTGGCCTCAGACAAACTTACTTCACTTTTCTCTGCCTCCATTTTCTACTCTGTAAAATGGGGTTAATAATATAAAAAGCACCCGTCTTATGGGACAAGGGGATTAAATGAGTTAATGTATTAATGAACTTAGAAGGGTACAGAATAAGCACCCTAAATAGATCTACCGGCTGGGCATGGTGGCTCATACCTGTAATTCCAGCACTTTGGAAAGTTGAGGTGGGTGGATTACCTAAGGACAGGAGTTCGTGACCAGCCTGACCAACATGATGAAACCCCGTCTCTACTAAATACAAAAAAATGAGCTAGGTATGGTGGCATATGCCTGTAGTCCCAGCTATTTGGGAGGCTGAAAGAGAAGAATTGCTTGAACCTGAGAGGCAGAGGTTGCAGTGAGCCAAGATTGTGCCATTGCATTCTAGCCTGGGCAACAAGAGTGAAACTCCATCTCAAAAAAATAAAAAATAAAAAAATAAATAGACCTACCTATTAGTAGTAGTATTGCTATTGTTATTTTACAAAAGTCAGAGGGTTAAAGAATTTGCCTCAACATTTTATATCTAGGAAGATTATGCTCAAATATCACCTTCTCAATGAGACTTTCCCTGGCCACCCTATTTTAAATGGCAGCCATCCCCTTTCCCATATGTCTCATCCCCCTCTCCTGCTTGTCAGCTTCTAACCTGCTATGTAATTTACTTTTTTTTTTTTGTCTGTTTCCCCCACTATAGGGGAAGGCAAACACAGGGGTTTCTGCCTATTATGTTCCCTGCTGGATCCCCCAAGGGCTGGAACAGTGTCTGGCACACACAGTACGGACACAAGAAATATTCATGGAATGATGAAGCAGCAAATCTAGGATTCAGTGATGTTTTGGCAGCTGTGAGCACCACCACACACTGGCTTGGGTGATGGCCTTGACTGTGGCTTCCCATATAGTCTTCCCTCTCAGCCCCTACTCCCAACACCCACAAATACACAGTGATAGTTCAGCAGCAAGTCACAGAAAAGACTCGACTTCTACACGGAAGCACTGCATGGATGAGAAGGAAGACAGGCCACAAGAGGATGGCTATCTCATCATTTTTATTCTTCCACTTTGGTAACAAAGCCCTCAGGCGTGGGTCCACCTGATATTGAACTCTACCGTATAGATGTGTGCTGTCCAATCTAGAGGCCATGTGCCACATATGACTATTCCGCATTCGGCATGTGGCCAGTGCAGACTGAGATGTTGCTGCCAGTCAGAGATGCATTCAGTTCCGAGCCCTGCCTTTTATCAAGCTGCAGGACCTGCGCCAGACCCTCTGCTTCTGCCGACCCTCCTCTCCGGCATGGTGGTTGCCAGGCCTCCCCCAGCTTCCTCAGTACCTGCTGCAAGGCCTCCCTACTTGAAGAATCTGAGAGCATCAAGGTTTTCCTGGCCTGCCTTGTTATCCCTGATCTAAATCAGCAAGGGCGGCTCTGGGCACAGCTGCTGTAAATGCAGCCCCTGCCCACCGGAGAGGAAATGAAGGGAACAGGCTTCTCTGCAAGGCCTGGCCCAGCGTTCCCTGGACTGGCCCTGGGGCAGCTTGGAGCAGGAGGGGCTGGGCCAGTTGCTTAGTCCTTTGAAGCTGGAATAGCTGCTTGGGTGGGGCAAGTGTGTGGATGGGGCAGGTTTTTTTTCTTACTGGCAAGAATTTCCGCTTCCAATGGCATTGATCTTTCCCAGGAACTCCCTTCAGCTAGAAGAGAAAAGAAAAAGCAAACAAAAGCAACCCTCCCTGAACAAGGAGACTTTCTTTCTATGACTGTGAGTCCCTGATAAGAAAAACCCTCTGCCATTTGTGGCATCCTGTTCTAGAACCACGCCTGCAACTCCTCTCCCTGGCAAGGCCTCTCTGGTTTGATTCATGGCAGTGGGGGTGCTGAGTGGCCTTCAGGTGGTTGCCACAAGGTCAGCAGTAGATGAACTGTTGCCGCTCGGGGACATGAATTCAAGCTGTCAGCCAAGTGTGCAAAATTACCCAGCTGAGGCTAATTTAATTCTCTCTCTCTCTCTCTCCCTCTCTCTCTCTCTCTCCCTTCTTAATTATAACTTAGACGCATTGCCTGGTAGACACTTAAAAGAGATTAAAATGACCATATCATCATTTTTATTTTTCCACTATGGTAACAAAACCCTCAGGCATGGGTTCACCTGACATTGAATTCTGCTGTATGGATCTGTGCTGTCCAACCCAGAGGCCATTTGCCACATGTTGACTATTGAGCATTCGGAAAGTGGCCAATCTAAACTGAGATGGGCTGTGTAAGTGAAAAATAGGCACTGGATTTCAAAGACTTAATATGACCAAAAAAAAAAAAAAAGAAATAGCTCAATAACCATTTTTATATTGATTACATGTTGAATGACAATATTTGGGATATATTGGGGTAAACAGAATATATTACTAAAATTAGTTTTACTTTTTAAAATGTGACTATTAGAAAATTTTAAATTGGACCAGGCACGGTGGCTCACACCTGTAATCCCAGCAGTTTGGGAGGCTAAGGCAGGCAGATTGATTGAGTTCAGGAGTTCGAGACCAGCCTGGGCAACATGGCAAAACTGCATCTCCACCAAAAAAAATACATATATATATATATATATATATAATAAATCAGCCGAGTGTGGTGGCACGTGCCCATAGTCCCAGCTACTCGGGAGGCTGAGGTATGAGAATTGCTTGAATTTGGGAGGCAGAGGTTGCAGTGAGCCAAGATCGTGCCACTACATTCCAGCCTGGGTGACAGAGAGAGACCCTGTCTCAAAAAAGAAAAAACAAAAAAGGAAATTTAAAATTATATACGTGGTTCACATTATCTTCTATTGGAGAGTGCTGGTATAGAACTCAGTTTTCTTAGGATTCTAAGTCTCTACGTTCAAATAAGGAAGACAACGTGTTGGCCTTGCCTGCCTTCCTTGCACAGTCAACCCATTTTTCCCAGGCTGCAAGATAAGCAGAGCAAAACTTACTTCTTGCTCATTATTCATTCCAAAAATCCTGAGAAAGGAGGTGAGCATAGGACTTTCCTCAGTCACTCAAAAGCTCCAAAAGGAATTAAATTCTCATTTTTCTCCAAAGGCAAAGCCATGGTAGTTCCTGCAGCAGGCGATCCTTGTTTTCAACAGTACCTCTTATTTAGACATACTCATTATTTCAGTATCATATTTGTAATTCACTGTTCTTCTAACTAGTCAATTAATAAAATGTGTTTGGAAAACCATTTATTAGCAGCCAACTCAAGGATATCCCTGGCTGAAAATGTTTAGGCATAAGTCATATCATTATTGCTAGGTGCTGCCCTGACTTGAATCTCCTAAAAGAAATTTCTATAACCAGTACTTGGGAGATAGGAATACCTAAACCAGCTCTTTGACTAGCATGACTAGCAGCTGCATGATCTTGAGAAATCCACTTCCCTGGGCTGCACATTCATCATCTATAAAATTGGCAGGTGCTTTCTAAGGGTCTTTCTACATTTTTTGTTAGATTTAAAATTCTAGACTTAAAAAACCTCAGTTTTTTATATTGTATCTTGACTGGGACAAGCTTAATGATTTCTATCATAATTAAGATGCAGTAACAAAAGGTTGAGCTTTTTGTAGTCAACCTTCCAATATTATTCAGAAGTTTTCTGACTATCTTATAACATTTTTCTTCTTTTAAGTTTGGGATTATCGAATCTAAGCAGCAGAAGAACCCTTAGTATGTCCTCGTTATTTTACAGTAAAAATCACGTCTGGTTTGTGTAATCACCCCAGGGTAGCAATTTAGTAATGTCTTTCTAGAACTGCAAAGGTCATCTCCCATAATCCTATAGTCTCCTTCTTGAAATCTCTGTTGAGGAAATTATCAGAAATTTGAACAAAGATTTATACAGACAGTTAATGAGCCAAGCTACTTAACAAAGCAAAATAATGATATAATAATAAACACAATTGGAAAGAGCCAGATGTCTAGTAATGGGTGAATGGCTAGATAGGAAGATGATACATAGATAGATAGATGATAGATAGATAGATAGATAGATAGATAGATAGATACATAGATAGATAGGTAGACTGGTAGGCAGATGATAGATACACAGGTAGACAGATGATAGATAGATGATAGATAGGTAGACAGATGATAGATGGTAGACAGATGATAGGTAGATAGATAGATGAGAGATAGATAGGCAGATGCTAGGTAGATAGATGATAGATAGATAGATAGATAGATAGATAGACAAGTAGACAGGTAGAAAGACGATAGGTAGCTAGATAGGTAGATAGATGATAGACAGATGGATAGACAGGTAGACAAATGATAGATTGGTAGATAGACAGACAGACAGACAGATAGATAGATAATGGATACATAGACATATAGGTAGACAGATGATAAACAGATAGATATGTAGATAGATAGATGGACAGATACAGTAAATCCATACAATAGAATGTTATCACAATATTACCAATGATTTCTACAAGCTGCTTCACAACAGGGGAAATGCTCCTGACATATATTTTCAAAATCAGATTGGAAGACAATTCTTCAAAATCTTAACAGCAATTCTCCCTAGGGAGGGGCCTTTATGGGTGATTTTTGTTTTCATAGTCATGCTTTTCTACATATTTTCCAAATTATTTAATAATTCCAATTACTTTAACAATCAGAAAAATAGTGACTTTTTTTTTTTTTGAGATGGAGTCTGTCTCTGTTGCCCAGGCTGGAGTGCAGTGGCACGATCTCAGCTCACTGCAACCTCTGCCTCCCAGGTTCAAATGGTTCTCCTGCCTCAGCCTCCCGAGTAGCTGGGATCAAAGGCACGCACCACCACACCCAGCTAATTTTTTATATTTTTGGTAGAAATGGGGTTTCACCATGTTGGCCAGGCGGCTCTCGAGCTCCTGACCTCAAGTGATCCACCTGCCTTGGCCTCCCAAAGTGTTGGTAGTACAGGCATGAGCCACTGCACCTGGCCAAAACAGTGACTTTTAAAAAGAGAACTCACTGTGCTTTTCTAAGCCCTGTGGTGTTGAAGGCTTTGGTTCTGTGGTGGATTCATAGCTGAAGTGGAGAATCTAGCAACCCGCTTGCTTTTGAACAGGACTCAGCGCATTATGGTGTTCGATGAAGCTTTGGTTCATGATCAAATGAAGACTTAGAAAAAAATAAAGTATGAAGAGTCAAGGAAAATAATTTTTATTTTCAAATGAATGCTGCAGAATTTTTTTTTTTTTTTTGAGACAGAGTCTTATTCTGTTGCCCAGGCTGAAGTACAATGGCACAACCTCAGCTCACTGCAACGTCTGCCTCCTAGGTTCAAGCGATTCTTCCTGCGTCAGCCTCCGTAGTAGCTGGGACTACAGGTGCATACCACCATGCCCGACTAATTTTTGTATTTTTAGTAGAGATGGATTTTCACCACGTTGGCCAGGCTGGTCTTGAACTCCTGAGCTCAAGTGATCCACCTGCCTTGGCCTCCCAAAGTGTTGAGATTATAGGCGTGAGCTACCAGGCCTGGCCAGAATGCTGCAGAAAATAATTGTGATGAATGGAGAGGGAAGAGTGATCACAGGAGCCTGGTGGAAATGGAAGTCTTTATGAGGGACACCTGTATTCATCTGTGCAGGCTGCCATAACAAAATACCACAGACGGGGTAACTTAAGCAACAGAAATTTATTTTCTCACAGTTCTTGAGTTTGAAAGTCCACGTTCAAGGTGTATCTTTGATTTCTCCTGAAATCAGTCTTTCCTTGGCTTTCCTGGTCTGTGCAACTGCATCACTGGTGTCTCTCTGTGAGTCTAAATTTCCTCCTTTTATAAAGACACAAGTCAGATTGGATTAGAGCCCACCCTAAGAGCTGCATTTTAACTTATCACCCCCTTACAGGCCCTATCTCCAAATACAGTCACATTCTGAGGTACTGGGTGTTAGGGCTTCAATATGTGAACTTGGTGGGACACAATTTAGCCCTTAACACCACCCATCCCAAGTGATTCCCTTGAGAGGCTGAGCGGCAAGGAAGCTGGGAAGATGATTATTCTTCAACTGCCAGCAAGTGTTGGTGGAGAGATGCTTGTCGAACCGAGGAGGAGAGGCATTAATTCCCTGGCATTTCCAGCCAAAGGCCACAAACTTCATGCCTGAGGAGGTAAGTATGGGCAACTCCAGCTGAGACAGCAGTCAAAGATTTTTATCTGGACCCCAAAGGTCCCTGTGGGGATGTTTTTGGAGGAAAAGTGAGGTACCAAGTTAGAAGAGTCAGAATGCAAGAAATTCTTCCTCCTTGGCTAAGAAATTAGACTTGACCCTATAGATAGTGGGGAATCGTTAGACACTATTTATATAATACTTGCATAACTTCCCTCTCAACTTCCCTGATTTTTGTTTTGCTTTGTTTTGTTTTTAACTCCAGGGACTAAAAGCGATTGTTCTATGTGAGACTATAGGAGTGTTGCTTATGAACATGGAGCATTTAAATAAAGATAATCTTGGCAAACAAGTCTTGGGGTTGAAATAAAAGATAGCCTTTGTTCTGCCAAATAAAAATATCACAAAATTGACATAAACACTGCTCTGCTTCACTGTACTTACACAGCCAAAGCAAAAACTCAAGTCTGTTATCCACATAATTCTGTTTTATTTATGGAGATTTTGGCTTTACTGGAGGATGCCTACCTAGTCTTACTCTCTTCCAGAAAATAATTAAATCCTGAGCCATCTAAATGCTAAAGGTAAAATGAACATTCTTTCTAGAATTTTCTTCTTTAAAATATGGAGTTCTCGTATTGTACAGACTGTCCAATTCTTTCTTAACCTTTGACTTCCTCTGCTCCCCCTAAGAGTTGCCAAGTTCCCCAGCAAAGATCCCGAGAGGAAGGTAGTGACCAGAAAACTCTCAATGGGCTGAGATGGAGCCTGCTTTTCCTATTGAAATAGAGATTTTAGGTCAGGGAACCAAACAAAAAACTAAAACAAAACAAACTCATCGAAATGCAGGCCCCTAAATTGAGACTAACACTACTTAACTTTTAATTTAAAAGAGAGATGGAACAGAATGCCATTGGCTTCCCAGAAAAAGTGGCACTGTTCCCTACTAAGGCAAAATAGATTTAATTTGCCTTCTATTTTAAGACTTGGCCCCATCTTCTGTCCCTACCCTTGTTGTCCTGTTACCTCGTCTGTCTTCCAAACTAGTGTTTTTATCTTTGCAAGCCACCTTAATTCTTTTTTGGAACAAGACACAAATACAGACTCATGTACCCCAACAAATAATTTGAGGGCCCTTGTTGATGGTGCCACTAAGGCTTTTCTTCTTTCCCCCATTTTGTCTCCTGAAAGGCTGGAGTGTGGGAAAGGAAACAGCCTAGTCTTAATCATCTGTATTCGTAACTGGGTGCTGGTGAAGGTGAAGTTCAGAAAGCATCCAACAGAGGGCCTATTATTTGCACCTGGATAGTTACTATGTGTTTGTGTCCCCCAAAATTCATATGTGGAATCCCTAAATGCCAATGTGGTATTAGGTAATTAGGTTTAGATGAGGTCATGAAAGTGAGCCCCAAGGTGGGATTAGTGCCCTTATAAGAAGAGGAAGACAAACCAGAGCTTCCTCTTTCTGCCATGTGAGGATATGTTGAGAAGGAGGCTGTCTGCTGGCCAGGAAGAGAGCCCTCATCAGAAACACAATCTGCCCATACCTTGATTTTGGACTTCCCAGCCTCCAGAACTGTAAGAAATAAATATCTGTTGTTTAAGCTGGGCAGTCTATGGTATTTTGTTTTAGCAGCCCAAGCTGGCTTAAGACCTCCAGGGATTGCATCAGCCCAGACTTGAAGGTAAAGCAGCAAACCTCCAGGGAGTCTTCCCCCTGAGCTACCTGGCAAGTCATGTGCATGGGCCACAACAGCACTAATGCATTTCCATCAGCTATCTGCTGAGTGCCTGAACTGGTGTAGCCTTGGCCAGCCTTGAGGATTCCAGAGCCTTGGCTTAGCAATTTCTTTCTCCCTTATGAGAACTGGAAACACCAGTCTTTATGTCTCTGATGCTCACCCCAGAGTTTCTTACACTCACAGCATCTGGTGGAGCTTCACAGAGTAAAATTTTTCTCCTGTGCGTTATCTTGGGAGCTGGCCTTTTCTCTTACTGCTAATGTGATAGTTTCCATAAAATTTCACTATGTGCCATCTCTCTAAATTTATGGCTAATTTACTTTTCTTCTATTTCATTCAATGAAAAGGAGTCACAATAAATTACACATTGCGTTTTTTAGCTGAGCAGACATTCCAAGTTGACAACAATATGTTAATTACAGAAGCTTGTCCTGTTCATCAAAATGAAGACCAATAAGACTTAATTGCCTGAACTGGGGAGATGGGGGTGAGTCTAAAACCTGTGTCATTGCCAAGATATTTGCTGCCTACTAAGCAAGCTGATCATGTTTCCCTGAAGCAATTTACACAGAGCACAGTGGAGCAGAGTTAGGATAATTATTCTGAAATTAACCTATATGAAAACCTACATAAACTAGCTTGACATCTGGATTGTGATCAAAACACAATTTGACTTTTCCTCTCTTGGTGTCTTCAAGTTTTATCCAGTGAGGATGATCTTCACTGGCACCTGCATCACTCAGGCCTTCCTGCAGTCTCCTGGAGGCCCAAACATAGTCTAAATTCAGTAAAAGGAAAGTCTTCCCTCCCTTTCCAGGGTGGAACTATTTTTGGGTGGCAAGCCTGATGGGTTCTTCTGATCTTTACTGTCTTCCTGACTGCTTGCCAGGTGGAGGGTCAAAGGGCATCAGAGAAAGAGAAGCAGAGGCAGAAGACGGTTCCTATTGCAATGGGGCACCCCAAGTTGGGCCCTGCTCCCGTTTCTGGCAGACTGATAAGGCTGATGCTCTTGCAGGGCCCTTTCAGAAATCCCCCGCTGGCCCCTCTCCCCTGTGAGGGGGAGTTCCCTTGATGGGGCAAATACATCTCCATCCCCAATAGCCCCTTCGTCAACCTGAGACACTTCCAGGTTACCCCCCAGTGTCCCACAGCTGGGGCCTCCTGGACCAGACACATCATGGTCTCTCTTAGTCCATTCCTGCTGTTATTAACTCAGTACCTCAGAGAGGATAATTGATCAACAATGATAATTTATATCCTACAATTTTGAAGGCTGGGAAGCCCAAGATCAAGGCCCTAGTGGGTTTATGTCTGGTGGGGGCTGTCCTCTGCTTCCAAGATGGCACCTTGTCTCTGAGTCCTTTGGAGGGGATGAATGCTGTGTCCCTGGCAGAAGGGCTGAAGGGCAAAAAGGGGGGCCTAACTAGTTCTCTCCAGCCCTTTTATAAGGCACTAATCACATCCTTGAGGGGTGGAGTCTCATGACCTAATTGCCTCCCAAAGGCACCACCTCTCTCAATACTGTTGCTTTGGGGATGAAGTTTCAACATGAATTTGGAGGCACACAAATATTCAGACCATAGTAGCCCTACAGCTGCCTTCCTGCTCCCGCAGATGTGGGGAGCAGGGAGCCCCCAGTCCAGCAGCTCCCTAGCACCTCCAAAACACTTAGTCCTCTCTGGCCTTCAGATTTTTTTCACAGCACTTAGACCCCAGTCCATGGAGACAGAGGCCAGCCCTCAGGGTCTCCCAGTGGCATTAGCACATTGTCAAAGCTCTCAAGGCTCCTCTGGAAATCTTCTTGGATTACACTCTGGGGAGAGGTAGGTGAGACTCACAGCACAGCCCCGTGTTGCACTATCACAGCTCACTGCAGTCTGAAACTCCTGGGTTCAAGCCATTCTCTGCCTCCGGGACCACAGATGTGTGCTATCAAGAACTAAGTCTCTAAAAGTAGGATTTCAGATAACAGCTGTTGTCTGGTAAGGGAGAGTTCCTTCACAGTAGCCCTTTCGATGTCTGCCACAGTGCCAGGCGTGGTGGCTCACACCTGCAATCCCAGCACTTTGAGAAGTCAAAGCGGGAAGATCACTGTTCTATATCCTGCCTGTCTTCCTTATCTTTCCCTGCTAACACAGAGATCTCTCTCATTTGTCTAATAGCTGGTTGTATTCCTTTGTTGGTTAATGCATTTATCAATTCCCTGTTGAAGGCTTTGAAGCATTACTTTTTCTACAAGTGATATGGTTTGGCTGTCTCCCCACCCAAATCTCATCTTGAACTATGGCTCCCATAATTCCCATGTGTTGTGGGAGGGACCTGGTGGGAGACAATTGAATCATGGGAAGGTTTCCCCCATACTGTTCTCCTGGTAGTGAAAAAGTCTCACGAGATCCGATGGTTTCATAAGGGGAAACCCCTTTTGCTTGGTTCTCTCTCTTCCCTGCCATCCTTTAAGATGTGCCTTTTGCCTTCTGCCATGATTGTGACGCCTCCCCAGGCACTTGGAACTGTGAGTCCATTAAACCTCTTTTTCTTTATAAATTACCCAAAGTCTGGTATGTCTTTATCAGCAGCATGAAAACAGACTGATAACGACAAGTCAATCTTTTTTTTTTTTTTTTGAGACAGTGTCTCACTCTGTTACCCAGGCTGGAGTGCAATCACATGATCACAATCACTGCTCACTGCAGCCTCAACCTCCTGGGGTCAAGCAATCCTCCCACCTCAGCCTCCCAGGTAGGGGGGATTACAAGCACATGCCACCATGCCTGGCTAATTTTTTGTGCTTTGGATGGGGAAAGAGTTAACATCTGAGAAGATAAAAGTAGAATCTGAAAGGAGGGAAGCAACAGGGAATCTGGAAATGTGGCAGGGCCAGGGCAGGGTTGGGTTTGGAGTGGGAGGCGTGTGGAGACAGGTTTGGGAACAGCCTCAGTAGGGGAGAAGTTGGAATCTGGAAGAATTTGGAAACAGGTTTCTGAAGGGCTTCAGGGCCTTTATGCTTTTTTTGCTTATTTCTTTTTGAGCTTTTCTCTTAGGTTTGGGAGTTTGCCAAAGGAATGTGCTCTGCAAGTAAGTCAACAAATAGTTCCCGAGGATCTGCTCTATGAAAAGCCCAAATTGTCTTTGAAAAACATGCATTGTTTAAAAATGTTTAATTGTGGTAAAACATATGTAACATAAAATTTGCCATCGACTAATTTTTAAGCAATATTTTTAATGATGCATAATAGATGTTCAGGGCTGCCATCAACCATTTTTAAGTGCACAGTTCAGTCGTGTTAAGCATATTCACACTGTTATACAACCAATCTCCAAAACATTTCCATCACCGTTACACAACAGTTCTCCATTTTGCTCCCCCTGGACCCTGGCAACCACCTTCTACCTTCTGTTTCTATGAGTTTGGTTACTCTAGATACTCATGGAAGTGGGATCATTCAGTCATTGTCTTCCTGTTGCAGAGCAAGCATTTTTAAGTGCTGCTATGTGTCCATCACTGTGTGTGACTCTGAAATAGAAAAGGAGGATGTTTAAAAATGGATCTTTTTTCACTACCACTGTGATCAGCAAAACTGGGAAAAGGGCAGACCTTGGCTATGGCCTCTCACATTGCCCCAGTCCATGGCATGAGTGTCTTACCCAAACTTCTATTCTGGCCCTAAATTTCCTCCCTGCCCCCATCCAATGCTGCCTGGACCAGCTGTCACACTGGACTCTGGGACAAATTAATTCAAATGAAACTGCTAACGGCTGACAGAGTAATAAGTCAGATTGTGTTTCAACATAGATTTAAATCTCTTTTTAACAAAAATATAGAGAAGGGGGTCTCACTATGTTGCCCAGGCTGGTCTCAAACTCCTGGGCTCAAGTGATCCTCCTGCCTCAGTCTCCCACGTAGCTAGAACTATAGTTGTGTGCCACCAAGAACTAAATCTCTAAAGCTGGAACTTCAGATGACAGCAGTAGCCTGGTAAGGGAGAGCCCGTTCACAGCAGTCCTTTAGGTGTCTGCACAAAGCGACTGGGTTTCTCTCTGCCCATCACTGTAAGCCTGTGACCCTCAGGACAAAACACTTTGCCTTATAGGGGCATCCTAGGAAGAATTCATCCCACTGAAGTTGCCATCAACTGGCAGAGCACTCAACTAGCAGTGGTGTGACCTGCTGTCTCCCTGCTCTGTGCTGGAGTGGAGCCTCTGTGACCTGCCTCTGCCACAGGCAAAGTTCTCAGGGAAACTAGAGAAACTGGACTGACTTGGGGGAACCATTTATGACACCAGGTAAAAGACCTTGGAATCTGGGCTCTTCAGGGCCATCACAGGAAGTAGGCCCCTACAGCGGAATCCCTGTCTTAGGCTCTGCTTCTAGAACCTGAACTAAGACAGGAAGTAGGCCCCTACAGCCTTAGTTCAGGTTCTAGAAGCAGAGCCTAAGACAGGGATTCCGGGGCATATGATTTCTCCAGGGAGCGCCCTTCAGGAAAAACCTCCACGAGCATTAGGGAAGGATGGATCTTGGGTAAAGCCGAGCTGTGACCTGAGGCCCAAGGGCCACTGGAGCATTTCCACAGGGCAGTCACACCGTCCTTCAGAGAAGGGGGCTGGCCTTTGTGCCTCCTCATCAGTTAGCCTCTGGCTGCAGTAGCAGGGCTAACCTCCCAGGTCACAGCAGCTTGGGACAAAGTCCCTGCCTGGTAAAAGGATCTGGCTGGTTCTTTCAGGGGAACGTAACATCTGCATGACTCATGCATTCAAACCACCCACACGCTAGAAATCTGAAGTGGTTGCTCCTAGAAACAGAAATAAACGACCATCCAGTGATGAAGAGTTTTCCCCAGCAAAGAGACAACTCCAGGGAAGAGCTTTCCAGTGTGAGAACCGAGATTGTGGTTTAAGGTAACTAATGATTTGCATAAAGCCAACTTCCATATTACCTGACACATGGTAAAATATGGACACAGTGCTTTTTGAGAGGTAGAGAAAACTAACTTAGTACACAAGTTTACTGCCTGTAAAACCCAACACCAGAAAATTCCCTCCAATAAGAATCGGCACCAGACAGGCATTGAAATATTTAGCATCTTCTGAGATGTAATTACTGCTCCGCTGTGTGCATCTGTGTTTGCTGTCCCCTCCGAATGGAACAGGATGTGATTTCACTGAATTGGCAGATTTATCCACCTGGCTTTTGAGCAGTTGGTCATTTTTCAGCCTGGTCGTGAATGCCTTTCCCCAAACCTCCAGCACACAGGCAGTCACCCTCCGTCCCCAGCTCCCAAATCCAAGAGAAAAACTCAAAGAGAACTCAACCGAGGGTGGATGGTTTTTCTGTCAGTTACCTGCTTTCTGTTCCTTCCAGAACCTACAACGGCCAGTCGGCTGTGACACTGCAGGCAGATCAGGAGTCTATAAATGACATATGACTAAGAAGCAGAGGGATACCAGCTGCTTATTGACAAAATGGGTGGCTCCCAGTGAGGCGTGGAAGGACAGAACTGGCCCAGACCAGCTGGGAGGCCTTGGCACATAAAATAGAGCCTGCTGGGTCACAGCACAGCCGTTGTCATCCTGTGAAACGTGAACCTGACCTTCTACCCAACAAGCTAATATCCCATATGGGTTTCTCCTTGGTTTCTTGCAGGATTTATACTTATCAAGGTAGCACTGATTTCAAGGAAGTAACTTCTCTGTTTCTTTATGGCTGAATACTGTGTCAACTAGTGGTTTGCCCAACCCAGAAATTCAGGGTGATGAGACTGTGCCCTTTAGGGTGGGGTGCACCCTTCAAACTCCTGCATCCTGTGGGCAGATGGGCTTCAGTCCCAAGCAGTTAGCCTCTTTGGGGTACACATCCGGTGCTGGGGCCAGCGAAAGAATCCAGGTTCCCTAATCACAAGAAAAAGGTACCTCCTCCTCTGCCAAAGTTCACTGTCAACTCTGTCCCAGGGTCCCAATAATAGCGCTAACACCAGCCCCCCTCCACCAGTGTAGAATGGTGGGTCATAAGGTGCTGGCAGGGACATGGAGATCAGCCAGCTCAGGAGGCTTCACACTGGCTTTGGCTTACAGTCTTTAAATAAAAGTAAAATGTAAAGATGAGGCAGCTCAGGTCAGTGCAGAGGGGAGACCTGATGCCTGCTCACTCACCCACCCCCATCCACAGGCCCCAGGGGAGCTCCGTGGGTGCCCCTGGAATCCCTCAGCGCTTTGGAAAGCACTGAGCCAATGCAATCCTCCTTCTGCACACGGAAAGACTCAGACCTAAAAGGGAAAGCCACAGGGGGTGGGTCCTGTGTCCTTCTCGCCACCCTATGCAGTTGGCATCCTGGCCCGCAGGCTTCAGAAGGCTCCTGTCGGAGCCCTGTCCCTTCCCCAGGTCAAGTCCTCTCCCTGGTCACTGCTCCGCACCAAGGGCCAGCCCTGGTTTTTATTGTTCTCAGACTCAGGTCCTGCCTCTTCATCCCCATAAACCCGAGGCCCCCCGCAAGCCCTTTTCCCCAGCTGTGCGTGTTCTTCAAGGGAGGCACCTGAGCTGGGGCAGCGACTATTTACCTTGTTGAGACAAAGGACAAGCGTGACTTCCTTTGTTTGATGTTGCTACGTTATTAGAAAAAATAAAACCGCAGGCCCAACAAAGAGGTTTCAGATATGACTGGATGGCACCATCTCCCAGGGCCATGGGGGTTGAGGCCAGAGCCCAGGCTAGGTGATGACAACAACTAGGACACAAAGGCAGCAGACTCTGTGATGACGACGCAGAAAAATGACAAGGGGATGACATTACTCTCCTGGAAGCTTTGGAGTCCACCTGCATCCCTAACGAGGCATTTCTTAAGGCCTGAGATGGCTAAGGCCTCACCCCGCTGAGTCCTTCCTTTTCTTAAGTCCTGTGCTCTCTCTTCGCTTCCCCGCCCTCTGCTCTCCACCTTTGCCCTGTCACTTGTTTCCCTGCTCCCTGCTCCTTGCACCCACTCCTTCTCTCTGTATCTGGCCTCCACATGTCTATTCTCTGCCTTTTCTTGTTGCCTGTCTTCTCCTTCTGTGCTTCTAGCCTGCCCTTCTTTCTGTTTCTCCTTTAGCTGTGTGCATGAACACACTTACTTGCACACAAGCACATACAATGCAGGTATGCACACGCGTACACAATCCCACACAAGTTCACACTCAGAGAACTACACACAACCACACGCAGAAGCATGCGCACATGCATGCCCACATGCACACACAATGCATGTATGCACACACACGATCATCCACAATCACATACAGTCCCGCATAGACAATCTCATACAGCTTATGCTCACACAGTCACACACACACACACACTCACTCACCTCTCTCTAGACCAAGCTAAGTAAACTCAGAAGAGACCTGCTTTTAACCCACAGTCTTGTTGACGCCTCTTGGTACTAAGAGTGAGTAGCAACCACAGGAGTGTCCCAGCTAATTAAATAAGTCTAAGGCCAGTGGCCAATAAGCTGGGAGTCCTCTTGTATAAAACTGGTTCCAGCCATGGCACCCCCTGCAAAGGAGCCTCCTGTCTCAGTCATTTGAGCAGGTGGTGACTTCAGCAGCTGCAGCTAGACTGCTAAGAGATGGCATCCCCCATAACTTTTGAAGACAGTTGTGGTTAGAGTTTGGAGGCCTACTTTGGTTTCGATCTTCAGAGACGGGGCGTAGAAAGGAAGCATTATTTTGAGAAGGGAGATCGTAATCACACTGGCTTTTTTGATTGACATCTGCAGTCTGGCTTAAAGGGTTCCTTGGGAGAGATGCAGGGTTTGCTACTTAAGTTGAAAGCAGGCTGGTAGGTCTACCAGGTCAAAGAACAGAAACTAAGGGATTCTGAGTTTTCATCGTGGCCCTGCTACTACAAATCAGCTGCTTGACGCAAAAGTCAACTGACTTCTCAAGAACTCAAATGGCCTAATCTTGCCATGTCAGTATCCTAGTAGTCCATTGCCTAACTAAAAATTTTGTGCAGAAAATTATTGATCAGGGTTGAAAAGTAACAAACAGGAAGTTACAAACTATTCTTATTTCTTTTTCATGTATTTGAGGCAAACGGAATGGTTTAGGATTCCCTGTTAGATGGTAGTTTGAGGACATTTATTGTGAAGATAAGTAGACTTTCAACTAAAGTGACCATGGTGCCTGAACACTTTATCAGGAAAAGTAGTCTGATAAGAATAAGGAGAGTAGGACAGAATATCTAAAATTGGGACCTTTCCAGAGAATCTGCAACACGTGGTAGTTTTCTGAAATTCAGTCATCGCCAAGGGCAATGATGTAGTATTGGATAATAATTAGTGCCCAAAATAAGTTCTCCCACATATCACAAAAATGTTAAAGTTTAATGTATTCTGTTTCAGCAGAAAGGAATAATAAGAACATAATCTCTCGCTGCATATATGAAGAAATATATATGGAGAGAAATAGAGAGAGATATATGGAGTTATAATACATACATATAATTTAGACAGAATTTAATCTTCCTATGGGTTAAAAATGTTCATCTGGCCAGGTGCGATGGTTCACACCTATAATCCCAGTGCTTTGGGAGGCTGATGCAGGAATATCACTTGAGGCCAAGGGTTCTAGACCAGCCTGGGCAACATAGCAAGATCTCCATCTCTACACAAAAATAAAAAATTAGCTGAGAGAGATGGCGCACACCTGTAAGGCTGAGGCGAGAGGACCACTTAAGCCCAGGAGTTTGAGTCTGCACTGAGCTACATCACACCACTGTACTCCAGCCTGGATGACAAAGTAAGACTCAGTCTCTCTCTCTCTCTCTCTATATATATATATATATCTTACAAAATGTTTAAAATAAAAAATTTTGGGGTCCTAAACAGGCAAACCCTCATCTCTGTGGAAAAACTCATATATCACCGTGACATATTTTGCAAGAGCCCCAAGTAGCAGAGATTTCCCCATATGCAATTCATAAGCAATTCTCGAGTGCCTAGTAACTGTGGGGAGTTGGTTGCTTTTATATCTTTGAGGACACATCAGTCCACACTATGGCAGGACATTAGTTGTGTCCTGTATGGCAGGACATACAGTTGTCTCTTGCTACTGTAACAAATTACAACAAGCTTAGTGGTTTAAAACAACACACATTTATTATCTTACAGTTCTGTAGGTCAGAAGGCTGAAATAGGTCCCACTGGGCTAAAATCAAGGTGTGGGCAGGACTGTGTTTCTCTATGGAGTTTCTAGGGAAGAAATTGGAAATTGTTTCCTTGCTTTTTTCAGCTTCTGGAAGCTCCTCACATTCCTTGGCTCATGACCCCTTCCTCCATCTTCAAAGCCATCAATGGCAGGTAAAGTCCTTCTCACGTTGCATCCATCTGACCCACAGTCATGTCGTCCTCTCTCCACAGCTGGGAAAGTTCCTCTCTTTTGAAGGATTCATAGGATTAGATTGGGCCCACCGAACAATCAAGGATAATCTCCCCATCTCGCAGTCCTTTATATTAATCATATTTGCAAAATCCCTTTTGCCATGTGAGGTAACATATTCACAGGTTCCGGACGTTAGGAGGTGAGCGTCATTCTGGTGCCATTATTCTGCCGATCGTAGTCAAGTAGAGGCCAGGATTCCAGACTTGGAATTAGCAGAGGTCAATGCAAGCTCAATTAAGCAATGGCAGCAAACTATCACACGACTAGAGTAAGGCATGGAATTGCTCTGAATTTGTGCTTTCTCCGCTGGTCAAAAAAGAAAAAAAAAGAAAATAGGAGGTGTTCTCTACTTCATTAACTATGTCAGAGAGCAATTTGAGGCTGTCACACTCCAAAAGCATGACACACAGTCCTAGGAGAAAGCCATTTGCAATGTCCTGGGGGAAGCAGGGCACAGAGAGAGCTCAGCACATGTCAGAGCATGTCATGAACTACCAGCTTCAGAGAAAATAGCTACCTGATCAGTATGTTGGGTTTGACAGCTTTGAGCAAGGCTCCAGGGCACATTTCAGGAGACTTGGGCTCTAGCACAGTGACAGTAACGGAGAAGAAAACAAAGATGGTTGAAACCCTTGAGTCCCCGGATTCAAGTTATATATGATTTAGTGAAGGCATCAAGCACGTGCATAACTCAAATACACAGCAGGATGAAAAAGGCTGCAGCTTCAGGAGGAATGGGCTACAGGACTCGTGCCTATGGTCCATCCAGGTTACTGCTATGTCTCCGATAGAGACCCAGAGGAACAGTTTTGGGATAGGTCAGCCAAACGGAAAGGCCAAGAACATCCCCTAAATGTGCCTACCTTCCCTCTAGTAATCCATTATGGTTCTATCTTACATTAATTCCTTTAATCTCATTTTTAAAAACCTAATGCAATTGTATAGGCCTTTCAGACCCTGAAAGCATGCAGAGCAGATGTGGTACCTTTTTTTTTTTCTTTTCTTTTCTTTAATAACATAGAAGTTTGTGAAATGCCTCTTGTCTTTTTTCCCACTAGGGATCCTGATGGACTGGCTGTCTGCCTCCTCAGGATAAAAGCAGTGAGGCACCTGTTTTTTGAGCTTAGTGTTGGCAAATGTGGCTAATACCCAACTGTCCAGGTGTTCATGAGGGCTTACTATATTCTTAGCAGTGTGCTTGTTCACCACGTTGGAACAAAATTTTTCAACATGGAGTTGTTGTAGGGTTTTTGGTGTTTTGCTTTGGCATATTCAAATGGATGTAACAATATAAAAGAATACAAAAGTAAAGGCATAGTGAATAGTCTGTGGGGGGAAGGCGAGTGGGAGAGGAAGTATGGAGGAGGATGGAAATACCACAATCCCCACCTTACAAACAGAGAATCAAGAGTTTATATGGATAATTGATGGCACAAAAAACAGGGGTCTGGGTATGCATTTGAAGTTGCAGAGATAGCTGGTGGAGGAACTCAGGATAGTGCATTTAGCAGGGAGAAAGGAGAGGAGGGAAGGCAATGGAGAGGAGGGTGAAGTGGCTGATGAGCTGTGGGGAGGTGGAGGATGGTGTCTCGGGGCCAAAGTCGCATCTCTCAGGAAAGGAAGTCAAAGACAATACCTAAAGTTGGTGAAATAAGAAGCAGTGGTATAAGCATGTTAGGGAAAGACAGAGAAATAACCTCCAGAAACAAATAAACAGAAGTGATGAAATGTAGTTAGCTCAGGGAGCAGAACTGGGGTCAAAGAGGGCTGAGCAGAGGTTAGTTGCTATTCACTGAAGAGCCCTTCTAACCCAAATGATTTTCTAAAAGCCAAGGTGTATGTGTTAGCTGATGAAAAAATGTTGAGCAAGAAAAGTCCTTTTATTTTTACAATATTTTACTCTTTCAGAGAAGTTTAATTCTTTTTTAAATAAAAATGAGTCATAATTATAAACATTAGCTACGTATATAGTGTAGCTATCATATGTGGGGTGCATGTGTATAAATATTAATTACTACATTGAGTTTTTATTCTTTGCCAACATTTTATTGTGAAAATATTCAAACACAAAAGAAGTTATTTTACAATAAACACCTATATACCCACTGCCTCGATTCCAGCACTAATATTTCATTATGATTGCTTCATTACCTATCTGACCATCTATCTATTCCTCCATCTGTGCATTCATCTTAGCTTTTTGAAAATACACATAGCATAAAATTTACCATCTTAGCAATTTTCAAGTGGACAGCTCAATAGTGTCACATATATTCACATTGCTGTGCAACAGATCACCAGAACTTTTTCATCTTGCAAATCTAAAATGCTACATCCATTAAGCAAGTTCCCTTTTTCTTTCCCCTCCCCCCTACAGCCCCTGGCAACCACCATTCAACTCTCTGTTTCTATAAATTTGACTACTTTAGATACCTCACGTAAGTGGAATCATACAGTATTTGTCTTTTAGTGACTGGTTTATATCATGCAGCATAATGTCCTCGAGGTTTATCCATGTTGTCTCAAATGAGAGGATGTCTTTCCTTTTTTTAAGTCTGAATAATAGTCCATTATATGCAGATACCAGATTTTCTTTATTCATCTGTCAGTAGACATTTGAGTTGCTTCCATATCTTGGCTCTTGTGAATAATGCTGCAGTGAACATGGGTGTGCAAATATCTCTTTGAGATCCTGTTTTCAATTCCTTTGGATATGTACTTGAAAGTGGGATTGCTGGATCACATGGCAGTTCTAATTTTTAGTTTTCTGAGGAATGTTCCTACTGTTTTTCATTTTATAATCCCATCAACAGTGCACAAAGATCCCAGCTTTTCCACATTCTTACAAATGCTTGTCTTTTTCTGTTTGTTTGTTTTTTAAATAGTTGCCATTCTAGTGAGTGCGAAGTGATTATTACACTGGTTTTTTTAAAGTTCATGTTAATCTTCTTCTAGGTAACTGAGCAAATAGGGTTCCCAGGGTTGCAATGCTGATGACTAGATTAGGCTACACTTTCCTTAGAAGTGGATGGTCTGTCACGGAGCTTTCAGGGCAAATCAGGGATGATGGAATTTCTCTTCATGGTAAATTTCATTCTTATTTCCTTGGTTAAATCGGTGTCACTTCATAGGTTGGTTTAAAAAGCCACAGGTTAGTCAACATTGCAGGTGCTAAGACAACTGTAATTCTATGTGTTAATGGTCAGATTATGAGCCATGTTTAATGCGTTGAATTTCTGATTGATTCTAAGCCAGTGGGCACCTTGCAGTGTCTGTGCCCGATTAAGGCTTTGTTCTCTAGGTGAAAACATGTTTCAGATAAAAGGCATATTGGCTTTTGAGACAAAATTACCTCTTCAGGCTTCTGGAACTTTGACTCAATTTTCCTTAGATGGAAATGTTTGTCCTTCTGCTTGACAGAAAGACATTTTCTTTCTGTTTCCGTTTCTGTGCAGGAGCCTGGAGATCACCTTTTTAATTAACTCATGAAGAACCCAGGGACAGGAGTACACTCTGCCCTAATGGTATTATTGTAGATGGATCTAGTACTAAACATGACCTTGGGGTGTTTGTGAAGCTAGTGAAGAGATTAGCAAACAGAAATCTTAAGAACAATTAATCCTTTTCTGCATAGCAGTATGGTAGTTGCTCTGCAAAGACAATTCTCAAAACAAGCACAGTCACTTTCGGTACTGTGCTTGCATTCGGGGGCGGATTGAGAGGCTGAAACTGAGCAAGTGTGTGGGAAAGCAGGTGATTACTGCTCCCCAAATACTGTGTTATGCGCCCAGTCACCCCTGACAAATCAGTAGCCAATTAATCCCACCATAATTGGTTCACCCTTGGCTAATCCCATTTCTAGATCATATTTACTTGGCAGATCATGCCAGTCATCTAATTGGCATTCTTCAGGGTTATTCCACCCCTGCATGGACCCCTTTGGAATACCATATGCATGGTGATATTCAGTGAGAAGCGAGGTGTATGCATATGGCACTCCTCTCCGCTTTGATGAGTAAACAAATTAAGTAATTGATGTTAATTTAGATAACAGAGCACTTATCATGTTGGCCAGCCCTCTGCTAAGCATTTTGGCAGGCAAGATCTTACTTCATTCTCACTATCCTATGACAGAGATACTGTTGTTATTCCCATTTCAAAGATGGGCAAAGTGAGGTTTAAGAGGGGTGACTTGCCACAGGAGAGCTAGGATTCGAGCCAGGCCTATCTGAGTCTGAGTCTGAACAGAACTTTTTTTTTTTTGAGACACAGTGTTGCCCTATAGCCCAGGCTGGAGTGCAATGGCATGATTTCAGTTCACTACAACCTCTGCCTCCTGGGTTCAAATGATTCTCCTGCCTCAGCCTCCTGAGTAGCTGGGATTACAGACATGTGCCACCACACCTGGCTAATTTTTGTATTTTTTAGTAGAGATGGTGTTTCACCATGTTAGCCAGGCTGGTCTCGAGCTCCTGACCTCAGGGTAATCCGCCCGCCTTGGCCTCCCTAAGCGCTGGGATTACAGGCATGAGCCACCGTGCCTGGCCTTGAGCAGACCTTTTAACCACCACCTGAATTACCTTCCTTTGTGTTCCTGTGTTCTTAGAGCGACTCCCACTCCAGTGAGCTAGGATGTTGCTGTTAATTGTGTTGTGTGAATTGTAGCTCCCCGAGCTGACAGTATACTCTCCAGGAAAGGGACCGTTTTCTCTTCTTCACCTGTCCCACGCAGCCCCATCCTGGGTGCATGGTAACTATGTGGTGAATGCTTGGTAACTGATGAATGTGCCTACACAAGGTCCCGCCCTTACACTTACCATACAAAGCTTCTCCGAGAAGCCAGCTCAGCTGCACACAGCACACCAGCCATGGTGGACAACTCAGGCTCCAGTTACGCCTCTATCCACCAAATACAGAGTGGCCTTGGACAAGTGGCTCAGCCTCCCTGGGCCTTTTTCCTCTCTTGTGATTGGAGGATATGAGCCATCTGATCTCTCTCTGGAGGTTTCTCGCAATGGGATTTGCATTTATAAATATAAGTAACATGGCATGACACTACTTGTGGCCCCAACAGTTAATAAGAGCCTGTCGCTGAAAACAGAATTAATTGCTATGAGAAGAGCCATCAGATACCAGGCCAGGCACCCACTCCGGTGTTTAATAAGACATGGCAAAGCTCTTTCTTCCTTCTCCCATGTCGATCTTTGGGAATGTGCAGGATTTGGAAAGGCCTGATAGAGAGGAGAGAGTGCTTCTCTATGTTATGGTCTGATCTAAGCCAGCTTAAATGTTCACAATCATTAAGTTGTTTTTTTGGGTACTGGTAGCTTCTAATAGTGTGAGGTAGGGGAGTGCTAAAGGTCTCTCACCCCAGAATCCAAAAGTCCCAGCCAAATTCTAACACACAGACTAACTATTATAAGCCAGCAGGCCCAAAACACGACAAAGAAAGAAAACAGTCACCAACCTACCTAGAAGTTCCACAAGGTCCTAGCAATCTGCCTTTGAGCTCCATGAGTACCTGGCATAAAAGATTCTCTTGAGGCAAAGGCAAGAATATTCTACTGGCAAGTTTCAACCGTCTAGACACAATCAAGATTCTTAGGCTAAACAATTAAGTGGATATTAGGCCCAAATGGTAACCCAGAAGGAATAAGCTGTCGAACTTCCTACATTCGTATATTTATGCAAGGGCAGAGGTGCCTGTACACTCTTTCTAGCCAACTAATTCTAATATCTTAAACACCACTCATTTCACCAATATAAATAAAAAGCATTTCTAAAAATCCCTATGCTAATTAATAAACCTTCTAGTATTGACTGATGATCAAAGTATTTGTATCTGTCAAAGTCCTGGCAAAAAACAAACATCGTGCTCAAATGAGGTAATGGAAGAAAGTTTAATGAAGAGACTATTGCAAAGGTATGGTCAGGTTTAAGATAAATTATCAAAGGATAGTCAAGCATCCTGGGCTAACAACTTTGAGAGCCTTTGCTACTCTCCTCCTAAGCTTGAAGGGACCAGATTAATATTGTGGTCTTCTTCTGTTACCTCCTCATTTTACCACACTCAAGGTGTTTTTTCTAATAAAATCTGTGTAAGTTGACTCCTACCTTGGAGTCTGTTTGTTGGAGGCCCGGACTAACACAGCAACCACAAAGCCTTGGGGAAAACACCTCCCTTCACCAGGCCTCACTTTCCCCAATATAAAATAAGAAAGGTGACTCAGACATCCTCCGAAGTTCCATTCTGCTCCTAGTTTAGCTGAGCTAGAAGCTGGCCCAGACTGACTTTCGAGTTGGGGCTAGGCCCTGCCGTCTGGGCTACCAGACTCTATGACGCCTCATTCAGAAGATTCCAGACCCTGATCTGCAGCAGAGTAAATGCTGAAGGCCTTTTGTCTTGTTACAAGATCTGTGCAGAGGCAATGGCCTGGCTCTTTCTATATTGTTTCCTTCACTCTTTCAAATGTGACCACTCACAGTACCCTGGACCACAAGTTAACCCATAGCCACCAAAGGTAATTGTGCATTTCTAGAAAACTCTATTAAAACCTACAAGTTCCATCCTTGGAGGCACCCTCATCTTTACAAGTGCCTTCCAACTCAAGGTCTGATCTCCTCCCTGACCCATGTTAAAGAACCAAAATAAGTCTTGGGAAAACTGCGATTTTTGCTCAATGAGAGACTTAATTTTTTTCTTTCTGGGAAACGTAGACTATTCCTTTCTGCTTCCAGAACAAAGGGTAACTGGTTCTTTGGAGGAGAAAAGACTTACGTACAGCTCTACATCAAAATGTCTCCTAATCTTGAGATTCCATCTAGGACAGTCTATATTTTCAAACTTCAGTTCAAGTTCATGTCCTTTGGTTGCCTTAAACTCACATTTGTCCTGCTTGCTGACGCAGGGTAAACATGTGCTTTGCTCTCAAAAATAAAAAGGAAAAAAAAGAAGAAAAAGAAGGTTCATATCTCAGTGGTTGGGTTTGTTCTGAGTTAGGTACTGAATTCAGAAATGTCTTACCTCACTTAATAAAGGCAATTTGGATTTTCTTGACTTTGCAGTATGTTTGTCTGTCTCTCTGTCTTTCTGTCTCTCTCTCCCTCTTTCTCTCTTTTCTCTCTTACTCCCCTCCCGGCTCAATCAATTGACTACACCTGCAGTTTATTTGCTTCTGCCTCTGTAGAGTTTGGTCTCATACCAATGGAATTAATGTAATGGATAGAAAGTGAGCATTTTTGTTGAACTGCGGTTTAACTCAATTCAGCCCAGTTGGCTTCAATCTTTCAAGTTCCAAATAGGCTATCAAGTTAGGTTGGCAGGTGGTGAAATACTCAACAGAAACAGGAGTGGAAGAGCTGCCTAGCCCAGACAGCACCTCAAATGTGGAAGCAACACATAAAAACAGATGAAGGAGCTCGGCATAGCAGCTTATGTCTATAATCCCAGCAATTTGGGAGGCTAAGGCAGGAGGATCTCTTGAGCCCAAGAGTTCGAGACCATCCTGGGCAAAATGGCGAGACCCTATCTCTACAAAAATAAGAAAAAAAATATTTTAATTAGCCCAGTGTGGTGACACCTACCTGTAGTCCCAGCTACTTGGGAGACTGACGTGGGAGGATCCCTTGAGCCCAGGTGAGCTGCGTTCACACCACTGCCCTCCAGCTTGGGTGACAGAGTGAGACCCTGTCTCAAAAAACAAAAGACAGGGGCTGGGGTAGGCTTTTTCCAGATTCTACCCCCTTCTGCTTCCACATAAGCCTTGAGTTAAGCATTGACAAAGGAGACCCTTTAGGAGGGAACGTGCCATAGGGTGGGGAAATGTCTCAGTTGTAGCTTTCATTCTCTTATTTTATCTCTTGTCTGAGTTTCTGGCTGAATCCTCCCTCATAATTTAGTGCTAGTGGACTTTTAGTAAATAAAAGAAAGAATTCTAATCCAGAGAACTTGTTGTTTAACAGTCACACTGAACCCTAGAGCCGAATAAGTAAGGCCTTCTTCAAAGTAATCACCCTGGGAAGTTGTGTTTTGTGATATTTGGTTTTTTTTTTTTTAAACAATACTATGGCTGGTTAAAATAGTTTGAGAATTCCTCTTTTGGAACCCCCTTGAAAGGCTGCTCCAAGAGCCTTGCAGGACGATGGGCTGCAATAAGTTGTACTAAACCTCTGAGTAGTTTGTGAAACAGAGATTATCACCCACTTTGAAGCCAGCACATTTCTGTCGTTGCTGTTTCATGTGAGGAACCATCTAATACTTATGTTAGTTTATGTTGCCACCAGGCAGGTATACATGAGCTGTCCTAGTCCATTTCTGGTAATAGGGAAGATTGGGTTATGCAGCAATTGGTAAGTAATATACCTTCAGAGCAAGAGAGAATTGAAAGTAAACCCAACCCTCTCCTTCCCACCTCTCAGTTGGAAAACAACTCTCCATGAATCTCTGACATTTCTGTACATCTTGTGAATAGAAGCACTGATTACTTTCATTCCAGACTATCTTCACAAGGATTTTGTATAATAAATGGCATTAGAAGATAGAGATCGTGTCTCTCTCCAGAGCAAAGGCCATGCAGCCTTCCTATCTAGTATAAGAAAGATAATGCCTCTTTGTGGTACAAAAGGCAGGCATGTTTTTTAACCAATATAAAAGATCCAGTTCACTAAACCCAAGGTTTCTTTCCTATAATGAAACCCACTGCATGTGCAGGTATTATTTTGTTCTCATGTTACTCTATGGGAATTGGGGTTCGAGAGCTGACACAAATGCTGATACTCTGGCTACTGCTATTACTGTGAGTAACAAACCATCCTTTGTCTCTGACCCAGGAGTCTTATGTCTTCTGCCAGCATCCATGAAACTGTGGCAAACTTGTAGGTAAAATGCCCTTCATAGTTTTTGACATTCATTCCCCAGAGGACGGGAAGGAATGATGTCCTGGTGCTGAGCAGGACGGGAATGGGGGGAAATTCCCAGAGAAGCCGAAATGACAGGCCAGCTGGTGTGGTGGATTTGGATCCTATATTGGTTTCCCGTAGCTGCTACAACAAATGACCACAAACTGGGTGGTTATTCATCTGACAGTTCTGGAGGCTGGAGGTCTAAAATGCAGGTAATAACAGTGCTGTGCTTCCTCCAAAAGCTCTGGGGGAGGTTTTGTTCTGTTCTGGTGACTGTTAGCATTTCTCGGCTCATGGCAGCATCACTGTAATCTCTGTTTCTTCTTCTTCATGTGTCTCTCCTCTGTATGTCCCTTATAAGGATGCCTGTCATTGGATGTAGGATCTGCCTAGGTTAGCCAGGATGATCTCATCTCAAGATCCTTTCATTTATTTACACTGGCAAAATCCCTTTTTCCAAAATAAGGTAACATCCATAGGTTCCAGAAATTAGGAAGTGGGCATATCTTTTGGTGGAACTACCATTTAGGCCACCACAAAAAGCCCAAATTCATAACACCTGGATCGTCAAAATAATCTTAAGCCATTAATTTAATTCAAAGTGATTCTGGACTAATAGAGTCTCTAAGTACTTGGTAGAAGCCAACACAAATCCTCTTTGAAAAAAATGTATCTCTACCTTAGACCTAAAATAAGTCCTACAAATAATTTCCCAAGGAAGTGAGCAGATCATGGTAAAAAAAATAACCAAGCACACAAGAAAACAAGGCACTGTGAGTAAAAACCAGCAGAAAGAGATCTCTGTGAACAATTCTAAGGATAAGGGTGTTACAATGTAACTAACATACTAAGGCCAAAATATGCCCCCTAACAACTGGAGTTTTTAGCCAGGGGTCACTGGCTCCCTGGGGATCTTAGGTGAAGGTGAAAATCCCCTGGAATCTTATGAAAAAAAATTTTATTTGTGAATATGCATATTTGTCTTAAAAGAGAATTCTTAGATTTCATCAGATTTTTAAAACAGTACTTAAGTCAAAAGAGTTTTATAATTACGCCAGATGTACTGTGCACCAAGCTAAAGTAATTTGGGAAGCTATTAAAAATTATTGGACTATTACATTATAAAAATTATCAGACTATTACATTATATTGATGCAAATAGCTGGCCTGCTAATTTTCTCTCTCTCTCTCTCTCTCTCCCTCTGTCTCTCTGTCTCTCTCTCTCTTTCTCTCTCTCCTCTCCCCCCTCTCTCCCCCTCCTCTTCTCTCTCTCTCTCTCTGTCCTCTCACTCACTCCCTCTAAAGAAACTAAAAAATTTGAACCAATAGAATTGGTCAGCTAGTGGTGGAATCTAAACCAAAAATCTCGTGATGTGTAGGATGTTGAAAAGACCGTGATGGTCAGGTACCATCCAGAGTAAAGAGGGAAAAAAACTGGGTAAGCAGAGGAATCAGAGGAACCAAGTGAGGGTAGACCAGATAGACGCACAGTTAACTGGCCATTTACATCACAGAGGATAAGGCAACGCTCCATGAACTCAGTGAACAAAAATAGAGAGTATCTCCTTTGTGCTGGGTGCTGGGAACACAGCTGTGAACAAGGTGTACACTTTCCTGATAGCCTAACAGGAATGTAGAGCCAAATGAACAAACCTGCAAACACAAACATTTTTAGTGAGTGATATGAAGAGAAAGAAACATGCTATTGACATGCCCAGCATAAATCTAAAACCATTTCCCATCTGCATTCTTCGCGACGCCCAGTGCCCATGCAGCCCTATTGTTGAATCTCCATGAAGTTGTAGCATAAGAATCATTAACTGAGATCACTCAAGTAGATCCCTTTTCCAATGCAATCAAGAGACAAACCAAAACACTTAGTCTCCTCTTCCATCCTTTACCTTAGTCAGCACAATGAGCCATCAATATTGGCTTTTGGATGATTCGAAGCAGTGCAAATTGAACATAGTCAAAAGCCCACTCCTTGGAATCTTGTCAATAGGCAATTTACTGGGATAGAAAAAGAAGAACTTTCATCTCTCCTCACTACACCAACTTCAACCTCGATGCAAGATTTTAACACTGCAGAATCCTTTCAGTTCAGCATTCTTGGGTCAGTACAAGTCCAAAGCTATTTTCTGATCCTTGATCTGCCTAAAATATGCAAATAGGACTTTCTCTGGGATATGTGCTATGTGCTCAAAGTGGGAAAAGATGGGTTGAGATGAAGGAAGAGTCCCCTGGTAGGTGATGACCCAGCAACAAGAGAAAAGCAGTAGGCATCTGTGAGGGTGAAGGAGGGGAAGGAAGCTAATGCTACTGTCTCTTATGGGTGCCATGGCAGAGGTTCAGGGGGACACATGTTATTTCTGCCCACCTCACTCCTCTTTCCCATTCTTCTGGGAATATTTTTTCCTTTGGGGGTTCCCTCTTCCCAGCTACATGACCTAATCAATTTCAAGCCCCTTTTCCATCCTTTCTCTGGGCTTATATGGTGGTTTAAATTTGGCTTCTATCACTTGATCCCCAAAGAATTAGGAAGGCTCTACTTGGCTCTGTCTCTGAGATCAGGAACCACACACTTAAACAAAGGAAGCCTACGAGCCTTGTAAGTGGAGGGTCCCGATGGGGTTAATAAGAGATTGACTTCCTCATGGGGAGTGTCCAGCCCAGACTCATACCCTAGGTGTGAATGTGGGGCTGTGCAGGCCGTCTTGGCTGCATGTTGACCTAAGAGATTAAGTTGCACTAGACTACTCTATTTAAGAGCTACTTTGATTGAAAGAATGAACCAAATAATAATGATGATAATTATAACTCATTTCCCTCACGAAGTTATATCTTTTTATGAAGGCCACTTGAAAACAAGAATCTCCTCTTTGTGTGCACATGGAAATGAGACACCTGAGAAGTGTGCTCACCATGGGTCACAGCTTGTGGCATTTCCCTGTTCGCTGCTTTTAATGCTCTCAAAAGAACAGAGTGCTTATATTTTTCTTTGTTTGTCTCAATTCCTTTATCAGTGGTTTCCTTTCAATTTTTTTTTTTTTTAAAAAGCCTTTTGATTTTCTTTATATAGCTTTAAAGAGATCAGTAAATTTCAAACCCAGTTTGCAGCTTTGCTGACCACTAAGTTTCTACTCTTGCTAGTTGGGCCCCACCTGGCAGGGGCTTCCAGGCGACTTTCTTTCTCGGGCTGCACTAGGCATTTTCACGTGGACAAAATGTGAAGAGCGAGGCCCACGGGAAGCCATGCAAACACTGTGACACACTGTCTTGCAAAATCTCTCGTGACCTATGTGGAGTGAAAAGTCCAGGTTCATTTTATCCAGCATGAAAAAGCCCAGTGGTCAAGGACAGTGACCCACTGTGCTCTGGACAGCCCTGCATGTGACTGGTGAAAGCTCCCTTCTGTAAGAGCAGTGGGGACGGCCAGGGGAAATGCTCGTCTGGCCTCCTGGGTAACTCAGCCTCTGTCCCTCGCCGGGTTGCTGCGCTGAGCCAGAAGTCCAAGAGGGAGCCTTTTCCAGCTCTGGCCGCCAGGCCACATGGGACATGCAAAGCCATTCCAATGCTCCATGAAAGAGCATAGAGCAGCCATTGTCATGTAAAATTAGCCTGGGCAAAACCCCAGAGAACATAGCATTGGATGCCATCCGGCTCGCCCTGAACAAGGACATGTGAGAGATAAAGACTGTTTCAGCGCCTGCTTTTGGTCATCAGCATTTTCCCAATTCCTCATTGTCCATCTGCTACTTTTCATCTCCCTCCTGCCCTGAATTCATTGATCACCACTTTGCTTCCCAGCAGATGAGATCTAGGAGAGGGAAGTCTCCTCGTAGACGCAGAGGACAGGGAGAATCCAAGGAATGAATCCACTGGCCTCATATTTGCCAAAGTTCCATTGAAACTGCACTCCCATTTAGCAAACTGATTTTTGGCTCTTCTTCCCGACTTGCTTCTCTCCATCAAATGTCTACTTTGCCTAAGATCACCCTTCAGGCCTGATAACCCAGAATTAGGGCACAGTCTGGTGTCCCCTGAGGCCTTTTATTAAAAGCCAAGGCTGCTGACATGCTGCATAATACCTCCCCCAAAGAAGGCTTTCAGCTTTCTCTCCATGCCTATGAAAAGCTCAGAGCGTGCCAATAGCGAATTGTTCTGACCCACTAGAGCCAGCCAGAGCCAGGGCAACTTTTCTGTAGGCCTCTCATCAATTACCATTTATTTTCCAGGCTGGACACTCCTTGTGGAGCAAGGCAGGAAGCTGAACTGTGCTCAGAGACGATCCTGGCAGTGAAAACGCCTGAGTACTAAATGAAAAACCGATTTTCCAACTTCTCCAAGAAGTGGGCTTCACAGGCCACTGTAAGGATTGATTTGAATATTGTCATTTCTTGACACCCCAGGTTGAATTTTCCAGGACACAAAGGTATAAGGTGTTCCATCTACTTGATCATTTTTATGGCCCATGGGGAGGTAGAAGGGAACAAATAATTGGATGCACCAAGCTATAGAACAAACGAAATTGTAAAATCATTGCCATCAAGTCCTGGGTCAAAGTGACTGGCTCTTAGATACGCAAGAAATCTGGCCTTTCTCGGAATAACAAACAAGAGCGGAGCCTCCAGCAATGAGTCAAAAAGTGAGTCCTTCCTGGGCTTCAAGGAGCAGACAATGTTTCCCATTAACCACCCAATATTGAAGAAAAAGAGCCACCTAAGAAATTAATTTTGGGTTACAAACTAGCGAGAACTATTGGTAGGAAATAAATCAAAACAGGCGCACTGGTTGTGCTGCAGTGATAGGGTTGGTGCTGGGTATTTTTTGCTCTCTTTTCCTAACTTCCTGTACAGTATAATCATTTATACTGTATTTTTTTAGTATTTTCAAAAAGATTTTCTCCGTTTTTTAGCGTGCATGCCACCCAAATACCTAGTTCAAAAGTTGGCACTTATTCTGAATGCCTTTCTTGGTTTCCCCTTAAATATCTCAATTCATGCCTCACATTGTCCCTGTCTCCACCTCTCTGTTCTAGTGGAGGCACTTGGTGCCATTTCATTCCTTTTTCTGGTCATTGACATCCTCCCCAAATGGCTTCCCAGTTGCCGGTCTCACTCATTGTCCTGCCCATCCTCCACCCGCAGCCAGAGGGAGCTTTCCAAAATACAAAGGTGGTAGTACCACATTCCTGTTTACCCTCTTCAATGCTCATCACTGCCTCCAAAAGACAGTATCAATTCCTTTCCATACCCAGGACTCTCCAAACCCCAAACTGCCATGTTCTTCAACCCCATCCTTCTGTCTGCAACCACTCTCCCCAATTTCCCTCCAGATCCTTTCTCTCCAGAAATCTCAGCTTCTTGCAGTCCCCTCACCCACCTATCCATCCTTCACCCTCATAGCTTATTCCAGCCATAGGCCTTCATGTACCATTCCCTTTGCCTGAAACGCCCCTCCACCCACCACCACCCACCCACCATTGAGGAGCTGCTGTGCTTCCTCTGGGGCCTCCATAAAGTTCAAGCATCGCACACTTCCCACCCAAGCAAGAGCCAACGGCTACATACTTTGTTCTTCACTGACCCTGTCCTTGTGATAGCACACAGCTGTGGAGCCCGGCATCCACATTTTTGTCTCTCTCAGTAGACTGTGCACTCCAAGAGGACAGACCCAATTTGATCATTGCTGTACCCTCAGTGCCTGGCTTTGATAGTGCCTGGCACAGAGAGAAGCTTTAATGAATATTTGTTGATTTACTGAAAGGATGAGGGTAAATCAAGGAATGAAAATGTGACTTCCGGCCATCCTTGTGACCATATTTAAAATGGTATCATCTAAAGTACTCAAGATAAAGCAAGTCACATCAAGTGTCTATTGGTTACCCCTTTTGGCTTTTTATCTCTCTCACTGCTTTACCCTTTCCAGGCCCCAAACAAGTGTCTACAAGGAAAGTATAAAGCAGTACCTACCAGAATTTGTTGTGTCTTAGTGTAGCTGTGCTTAGGACTTCATTGGCAAAGGATTATGGGTGACATAATGGTGGGGCCTACATATTACAGTGTGGTTCGGTGGCAAAGGATTATGAGTGGCATAATGGTGGGGCCAGTGTATTACAATGTAGTTCAGTGGGAAAGGATTATGGGTGACACAATAGTGTGGCCTATATAATATTACAGTGTAGTTTAGTAGCAAAGGATTATGGGTGACACAATGGTGGGGCCTACATATTACAGTGTAGTTCAGTGGCAAAGGATTATGGGTGACACAATGGTGGGGGCCTATGTATCACGGTGTGGTTCAGTGGCAAAGGATTATGGTGTCAACATTGTATTACAGGAAGGTCCATGTTTTGAAAAGGAGGATATTCCTAACGGAAATATCCACCATAATTACAGGTACCCTACCTCAGTCTCCTCTTTGTGCATTACAGATCATTAACTATTTGACAGAGGATAAGGCAAACATACAGAGAAACCCAAAGCCAAAGTGGTAGAAGCCACTGTGAAATGAAGATTAGCTAGAAAGGAAGATAAAATATCCCTGAAATTTTAATGTAAATCCACAGGAAAGAAAAGTTTGTTAACACACTGCTGAAAAGTCCAGAGTCTGGGTTCTAGCCCATCTAGCCATTAGTTGTGTGACCTTGGACAAGCCATCTAAGCTTTTAGAACCTTAGTTTCTGCAGTGTAAAATGAGGAGGGGATTGAAGTAGGTGTCCTATGAAAGGATGTGAAATTGTTTCAGAACACTAAAAATCTGTGCACAATACAACAGTAAGAACCCAGGCCATGGTGAGAGAAGTGGGTTCAAGTCCTGGAACTGCTGCTGTCTTTCCCTTGTATGTCCTTGGGCAGACTTTCTAAGCTCTTTGAGCTTCAGTTTCCTAATCTGAAGATTGTGGCTTATGCCATGGAACTTCTAGAGCAGTTGGGAGGAATGGAAAGTAGTGTATATGTAGTGAAGTTAGCTCTGATTATTGTTGGGTTTTGAGGCCACACAGCATAGTAGTTAGGAGTTTGGACCCGCCTGGTTTGAAACTCCAGCTGTACTGTATGACCTTGGGCAGGCTACTTACTTTCTCTGCACCTCTATTTTTTCCCGTGACAGATGGAGAGAATGGTTTTACCTACCTCAAAGAATTATTAAGGGAATTCAATAAAATAAATATAATAAATAAACGTAAAGATATTGCTCAGGATCTGGCTGGCAATGCTTTTGCCCTTTCACTGCCTGAATTGAGTCCACAGGACCAGGTGCTCTGGCCCCTCCCACTCTGGCTCCTTCTTGGCTCAGCCCCCTGAAGTCAGAAGGGCCCTTCCTTCCCATCCTTTCAGAAGGAAGAGAGAAGAGGAAGGCAAGGTCCCAGTGACAGGGGAAGGGCCCAAGATGACCTTGGAGGCACAGAGAAAGCTGCCTGGAACTCATCTGCCCTCAGAGCCCACTGGTTCACCCCACCCTCACCTCTCTTGGTTTCTGAAGCTTAAAATAGCCTGAACCGGTGTGGCCACATTTCACTGTGCCACTCGGAGAGAACCCCTAGGGTGTTTTCAAAGCTAGTGCTGAGCTCTTCGCAGCAGGCTCCAGCTATAAGTTACTCATACACACCCCAGCTCCACCAGGTCTGCTGCAAAAATGTGTTCTGAGTGCTTTTCTGCTAAGGCCCCATCTACAGGCAGCTCCACTTGCTGGGAGGGGTCAGATCGGTCAGCTACTTTATTTAATAAAGAGGGATTTTGAAACCCTTCCATGGCTGCTAGGAGTGCTGCTGGACAGAGCAAAACGACCACAGGTTCTAAGCAGAGGCAGGGGCTGCATGATGGGGAAAGGCATAGCCTGGGAGTCAGGCAATTGGTGTTCTAGATCCACCTCCGCCCACACCGTTAAGTGACCTGAAATAAGTCACCTCTCCTCTCTTTGCTTCTGTAGGTCTCTCAAACTGGTTCTGTTCTCTGCTATGTACTAGTCTCATTCTTAGACCTTATATGACGTCAAGATGGCTTCCAGCAGCTCCAAACCTACTTCCTCTCATGTTCACATCCAGCAGGAAACAAAGAGGGATTCCCTTCCCCTCGTCAGCCAGACCAAAGTCCTGCCCTGACCCTTGTAGCTTGAGTTGGGCTATGTGCCCATCTAGGGTGGGGGACATGGTGAGCTGGCCCACAGAGCCCACTCTGACCTCCTTCTGGGGCTTCCGTATACTGCAAAGGCTGGAAAACTGAAATATACATCCATAGCCTCCCTTTAAGCTGGGGTTCTGCAAACACATTAGGTCTCAGCCACAGGATGTGGTAGGGTGAGATTTGAAAGACAGCAGTGAGAGAGGTACTCTTTTCTTGCTCTGGCTCCTGGCCCAGGACAGTTGTTTCAGTGTCCAGTCTCTACCTTCTCAGATGTTGAAAAGCTCCAGAATCCTAGACTGTAGCAACTGGATATATTCTTGAATACAGGGGTTCTAGTGGGGGCCTCCTCACTCTCTACTTTCTTGTTTGATCACTGGTGGGCAGTGGGCATCTTTCTGGAAACCAGCCAGAGCCTGCTCCTTCAGTCCTTCCAGTGATTTCATGAGCACCTGTTGCTTTGCGTTGAATGCCTTTCTGATTAAAAACTGCCAGAGTAATTCCTTGTATCTGACTGCTGGCCAACGCACCATCCCTCAACCAGTCACTGGGCTGGAGAGAGAGGAATATGCTGATTGCCTAGAATTTGACACATACACCGGTCTCTGGGGTCTGTGTTGATCATCTCTGCCAACAGATACAGACCAAGAAAGAGAAGAAGAGTTTCCTGAAATTACCATTACTTTAATATTGCTAAATTGCTTTAATAATTCAATTACAATGATTAAAATGGGGAATTGAAATTAGGCAACCAAAATCAGCAAATGCCCACTACCTATACCAACCCAGATCTCAGGGTGGGGAGCTCTAGAAGGCAGATAAATGGAATAGCAGCAGACGTGAAGATTTTGTCCAGGCCAAACTTATGATGCAGCAGACTGATGGTGCCACACCCAAATATCCCCAGTCCCCCTCGTGTGCCTACCACCTGGTTCCTTGAGGAAAACTCTCCTGGGTGACCTGAGCCACTTTGCCCATGCTCATAGACAGCTGGTGGGGGTGGGCGCCTGGAAGCTCACTTTGCCAAGGTTGACCCTTGACCAATGACTGACCACAGCCTGGGGCTGAAAGGCCAGCTCCCCTGCCTCAAGTATGAACTGACTCTAAGGTTTAATTTACATTCCAGAGCTCCCCTGTGGGGTTGGGCCTAGGTTGGGACTTGGCTGGAGATCAAACCTGCGCTTAGCTTCTTCCCCTTCCTTATCCTGCTCCCCAAGCTCCTGGAGGATTTTCTGAATCAGTCGTTAGCACAGGAATCCCCTTCTCAGCGTCTTCTCCAAGGAACCCAGCCATATTGAAATGGCCAGAATCATTCAACAGCTTGGCATGAAAATGATCAGTTTTCAGCCAGTGAAAACTCTGACCTCTACTCTGCCTCACTTTGAACATGACATTATCAATATTGAAGTGAGACTTACTTCCCAGCTAAGATTCAGGCTGTAAAATAGGTTCCTTCTTTTTAGAAGAGACCATTCCTTGGGGATCTTCTATAATTTTTTCTTTGTCCTTCAGCCAAGATTGGAGCCTTGCAAACCTAAGACAGCATCAATTAATTTGTTTTTATTTTCACTGCTCCTTGATTAGAAAATGTTAACTATTTATCAGAGGTAACCCCAAGTTCTTTAATAAATATTTGAATAAGGAACCTCTTTCCTTTCATTAGCTTGAGTAAAAGGTCATTCTGGTCTTTGTATTTTAGTACTGAATTTTTTTTTTTTTTTTTTTGTAGAAATCAGAAGGGAGTAGAAGAAACTTATCAAGTGTCCTTTTCTTTTTCTGAAAAGTAAGCAAGTTCATTGCACCACTAGCAGATACATAAAGGCTAAAGCCTGACCTCGCAGTGCCCAAGAACAATTCCTGACCCCAGCCAAGATGAACTCTGTGAATTTCCTTCTTAAGCAGCGGTTCAAGTGTCCAAATCAGTAAACATCTTTGTCTTGGCCCCATGCAACCCACAGTCTCCCTACCTCTTACTGGGAGGGCCCATTATTTGGGAGATGGTTATATTGTAAGAGAATCTGTTTGCCGAATTGAAGGGTTGGGTAATTACAATTCCAGGACTTCGCATAGGTGGTTTCTTCAAAGGCCTTCACTTATTTGCTGCTTAGTGTAGAAGAAACTTCATTTATGCAGTTTCTTTTTCTCCCAGGGACCCTAAGAACTTGGTACAGCTAATGGACTGCTTATCACTGACTTTAATATAGTTCCAGGCAACTTAATGCTAAAGCAACTTGATGATTTGATATGAAAAGCGTCTATTTTTACTGAGAATGGAAGATTAACTACTCGGGAGTCCATTCAGAAAACAATGTAGCTGGCCAAAGACATTTGTTTCTAGAAAGAGACAGAGGCAGGAGAGAGAGACAGGGATAGAGAGAGAGGAAGGAAGGAAAGGAAGGAAGGGAAGGAAGGAGGGAAGGAAGGAGGAAGGAAGGAGGGAAGGAAGGGAAGGAAGGAAGGAAGGGAGGAAGGAAGGGAGGAAGGAAGGAAGGAAGGAAAAGAGAGAGAGAGGAAGAGAGAGTATACATGAATATATGCTGGTAAATATTAATCCCTGGCAGACAAGTCCAGCTCTGTCCAATAGAAATATGATGGGAGATGTGTGTAATTATAAAGTTTCTAGTAATCACATTAAAAACGTTAAAAACCAAAAGAAAGTAAAGCTACGTTTAATAACACATTTCATTTAACCTAATATATCCTAATGTAACCTTTAATAATTATTCAATAATTAATGTAACCATAAATGTTTGAAGTGAAATTATCATTTCAACGTGCACTCAATAGAAAAAATATTAATAAGCTATATTGCATCCGCTTTTCCTAATTTTTCTAAGTCTTCACAGTCCCATGTGTTTTCTGCACTTAGAGCACATCCCACCTCAGGCCAGCCACATCTCAACACTCATAAACCCTGTGCCAGCTGCAGGATGCTGCAGTGGACAAACCAGATAAAACCCATCTTTATAGAGCTAACATTCTAATGTGGCCTGGTCTCTGCCTATGCCACCCGACTGAAAGGACACGAGTGACCTCCAAATGGCCTCTCCTTACTCCCAAGCCTCCTTGGCATTCTCTTTGATGGCTCTGCAATGTGAGTCACGTTTGATTATCTATGTCTTGAAGTGTTCTCTTCTTGATTTACAAAACCCGATATTCCTGGTTCCTATCCTGTCCGTCTGGAGCTGTACCCACAGTGCTTTCTCATTGCCCTCTAGATGCAAGTTCTCTCTATGTCTGTCTCCATGTGAACAGTTCCCAATCCCAGGCTCCCAGGCGGAACCCGGCTCCTCACTCCCAGTTGCCTGCCCCCGACCAACACCTAAGAACAAATGCTCTGGACCAAAACCCTCATTTCTCCTGCTGCCCATGCCAGCTGTCTTCCTTGATGCCCCAGGTTTCATCCATGTCACCATCACCACTGAACAAATAGTCAGTGAGCACTTACCCTGTGCCACCCATGAGATGCTGAAATGGACAAACCAGACAAAACCCATCTCCATGGAGCCAACATTCTAATGAGGAAGGAAGCCAAATACATAGTGGCGTTAGGTGACCTCAGCAAAAAGGGGACACTAGAGCAAAGATTTGAAGGGGGCAAGAGCTCAAACCATGCAAATACATTGGGAAGGGCTTGTAAGCCAAGAGACCTCATGGCTGGGGATGTCCAGGGTTTGGAGTTGGAAGAAACCATGCTACTGGAGTCAAGGGAGCAAGGGGGAGAAAGAAGGAAAGGAGATCTGAGGGTAGTGAGGACCCGATATGGTTTGGCTGTGTCCCCATCCAAATCTCATCTTGAATTGTAGCTCCCACAATTGCCACATGTTGTGGGAGGGACCTGTGGGAGATAATTGAATCATGGGGGCGGCTTCCCCCATACTGTTCTTGTGGTAGTGAATAAGTTGCATGAAATCTGATGGTTTTATAAGGGGAAACCCCTTTCGCTTGGTTCTCATTCTCTCCTTGCCTGCTGCCACATAACATGTGACTTTCCCCTTCCACCATGATTGTGAGGCCTCCTCAGCCACGTGGAACTGAGTCCATTAAACCTCTTTTTCTTTATAGATTACCTAGCCTCAGGTATGTCTTTATAAGCAGCATGAGAACAGACTAATACAGGACCCTAGTGTGGCAGGCCATCTAGGCCATTGTGAGGGTTTTGGTTACTCAGGCTTAGAATGCAGGGCTGGTCTTGCCTGTGCTTTTCCATTCATTCAGTCTGCAGAGCTGACCCTCAACCTCCCTAGATCCCATTTCCTACTCTTCATTTTATCCAATCTCCCCCGCCCCCCCGCAACATTGGTAAGTTACTCTCTCTAAAACATAGCAGTGCTCATATCCTACTTTGTCACAACTTATCCCCAGCACCTTTTGTATAAGGTTTAAAGCCTCTGATGAGTCATTTAGGTCCCCCTTGCACAATCACCCTTCCCTCTTTGCCCATGGCTGCACCTCCCTCCAGCCAGATTGGAGTTTTTGCAGTTCCCTCTGCGAGCCTTGTAACCTCTCTTGTTTCCTGCACCTGGAGTATACTGAGTCACTACTCAGTTCAGGGAATAAACACAGTATCTTCTGTGAAGATGTCCCTCAACCAGGGTCACCCCCTAGGGGTAGTCACTTCTTTGAGCTCTCATAGCATTTTGCATTTGTTTTTAGCACATTTGCCACTTTTTGACTTGCATGATAGTTATCTTTGTCTTATCCTCTCCAAAATTTGTCTAGAAAACTCACCTTTTTGGTCTGTGCACACCTCATAGTTCTTAGGGTTATGCCTCCCCAGAATGGGGTACCACGTATTTGTTGAATATTCCAGTGAATGAATGAATGAATCACAGTAATATAATGAAATGCTGTGTTATACAGCTCTGTGAGGGCAGTGGAATTGGACATTTTCTTTCTTTCCTCTAATCTCCAAAAGTGAGTAGTGTCTGTTGTATTACTGAAATAAAATGTTTATACTTTTTAAAAATCACTGTAAGTCATCATCAGTCATCAATCGTCAATCATCAGGCAGGCAACTAAAACTTCTCTGAGCCTGTCTCCTCAGCTCTAAGAAGAGGTCAAGCATTCTCACCTCATAGGGTTGTAGTGAGAATTAACAGGAGATCATGTATGAAAGATATTAGGTACCTAGCCTGGCACATGATAGTTGCTCAGCAAACATATGTGATGATGATGATGATGGTGTTGATGACAATGATGATGATGATGGTAGTGATGATGGTAATTATGACTTTCAAAGAGCTAAAAATGAAGTGCTTAAAGGAGAAGGTTCTGTCTGGGTGGTTGAGTGATCACAGCTCTCAATGTAAGGTAATTAAGTTTTCCCTCCATCTGATGCTATTTGCAAAAGCAAAGGTCATCTGATATATTCATAGAAGGTTCCAGATATATTAATTATTCATTCCCACATCTGAGACTTTGAAACAGATAAATTTCATGCTGGGACTACGGATGACTAAAAAGAAAAAAAAATCTAGTTAGCACAGCTATTCAGTGTGATGAACTGTGTACAGTATTAGATCTATATGTAGTTTTTTGAAAGGAGCACATTTTTCTTATAATAGTTTTGTAGTTTTATTTTTATATTACAAAATAATGCATGTTTATTACATTATAAGCAAAAAAGTAAAAGGAAAATAAAATCACGCATCTTTCCATTATTTAGGAGAAACGTCTGCACAAGTTGAGGTATATTTTTCTTTCTGATATGTTTTATTTTTTTTCCTTCTAACATTTTGAAAAAGTGCAGTGTATCCTCTCTAACTATGTTACTGGTTAAGATTCATCTAAATTCATTTTTCTCTAATTATTAATGACAAGAATGAAATACCTATTACCTTTCTCTTATGTAAAATATTATATTTAGTACATTACTTACTTTCTTCTTCTTCCAACCATTCTCAGCTCTGGTTTGATCAATGTGGAATTTTTGGATTAAATTACTGTTACTAATAATATGTATGTTCTCTTTCAATAACTATTTTAATATTTACTTAATTTTTATAACCATATTAGCAATAATTATTTGGATTTACTTATATTTAACTGGTTTCAGAGTTTAAGACCTATACACTTATTCTGTGTGTCCTTCCCATTCTTAGTTATTTTTTTCACTTCATCTGTCATTTGACTGCTTCTGGTCAGTTGTTTGGGTAACTTTTTCAGCAGGGCATGTAAGTGGTTGATTTTCTGAGGTCTAGAATATCTGAGTGTGTGTGACCATTACTCAGCTGAATGTAGAAATAGTAGTTCATAAGCATTTTTTCCCAAATTATGTAGATGTTGTTCAGTTGCTTCTTTTGTTTCATGTAATGCAGGAAAATTATAAGTTCACACTTATATTTATTCATTTGTAATAATTTTCCTGGATGATTACAAAGCTTTTTTTTCTTTACCCTCGAAATTCAAAAAGTTCATTAGGGTAAATCCACTGGTCTATTTAATAAATCTTGCCTGGTACTTAAGGACTCATCTCTTTTCTTTAGCAATTTAGGGTCACTCTGTTTGGTAGTGGGGTTAGAAATAATGGATTTCAGAGTGTCTGAAATCCAGGCAAGCCCCAAGCTTTTTAAATAACTGCGTAAGTGAAAGGCAGTGAGATGTGGTAGCATGAACTCAGTCTGTTGAGTCAGCTCTGCAAATGATCAGCTGCGTGACCTAGGACGTGTCACCTGATTGCTCTTGGAGCCTCAGTATCCCCATCTATAAATGGAGATAGAAAGAACTCCTTGCAGATTTGTTGTGAAGAATAAACAAGGAAACAATCAGGCCTGTTATAAATCATATCTCCTCTTCTGCAATATGAGGAGAGTAATTCCTTCCCAGGCCAAGGCCATACAACTTTGTTTCAAGAAAAAATCAAATTCCATATTGAAACTCAGAGCTGCTCTTCTTACTAAAGGTAAAGGGTCTTGGAAACATGGCTCCCTCCTTGAAGGATGGGAATATTCTAGGGGACCAGGGTGCCTGCCAAGGGAGGAAATGAACATGAGCAGATCAGATCCAGTTACAGGAGCACAAACTGCAGCCTTGGGAAGAGCAGAGGGAAAAGAAAGGCTGTTTCTCTCCTGGTCACTGACATATGCCTCTTGTCCTGTCTTGGGTGTTCTGTTGTCCTTATCCCATCATGACTCCGAACCACAGACATGGTGTTGGTAGACCCAAGTGGCCCACAGTCCAGCAGTTTTGCACCACCCAGGAGCTTGTCAGAAATGCAGAATCTCAGGTCCCACCCTGGAGCTACTGGATTAAAATCTGCATTTGAACCAGATCCCCCGGGGATTCAAGTGCCTGTGAGCTTGAGAAGCTCTCATCTAGATCACATGTTGGTCAGAACCAAAGTTTTAGGTGGCTTCTTTGTTGTCAACCAGTGATTTTATTTTCATGCCTTTGGAAAATAGCAGTGAAAGCACAGCAGAAAATTCTAGAAGAAATGAAAGTAAAGCATATAGAATTTTAAAACACAGAATAAAGTCCAGTGGTTTCTGTCTCAGCCAGTTTCATGGGAGCCAGGGTAGGGTCTGGTTCTTCTCCCTGAGGCTGCTTTAAACTGCTTCCTTGCATTTTAGCACTTGGCAGGCTCAGAATCATTCTCTTCTGTACATGTTCTCAGCCTCTCTGCCCGACCGCAATGATGAGAGCACAACTGCTGAAAACCGTAATTGTGGCATGCGTGGCTCCTGTGGCGTCCCCATGCCGCATTCTGAGTCCATAGATGTGGTCACAAAACAGAAATCGGAATGCAATGCTGCGGCTTCTGTGGGTGTTCTGCGGTCCCAGCCTTGATCTCTCGGGGCCCCAGGTTATCTCTCACCTCTTCTCCAGCTACCACCTGGATGGTGAATGTGTGTCCCCAGCACTGGCCACCAGCCCCTGGCCAGGGGCAGAGGCAGAACCAGAGTAGACACTGGATGATGACTCCAAGACTTTATGGCTACTGTCCATGAAACTTGAATTTCCAGAGAGGTAAAATAGGATGTTGTTGGAGTGGGGCCTAGGCATTTTCTGGGGCTTTCCACAGTCTGCATGTGGCTGTCTGCCTCAGCTGCATGAGTTCAGGGAACTTGTCAGTCCTGTCCACTCTTGTATCTGTAGTACCCACTAGAATGTCTGGCATATAAGAGACACTTACTATGTACCTGAACCTAGATCACAGTGCAACAAAGAACCTGCATGATCTTAGACCAAAAAAGAGTGTGATATGGCTTAGTGAGAAATAAAGCTAATACCCAATCTATTGACGGGAGCACCTGCTGCCTTCTAGAAGAATGGCATAATTCCTCTCTGCTGCAGACTGTTGTTTCTTTCTTTCATTCTTGAGGATAAAATTATCCTCATTGGTTTTGTGAGCCAGGTGGAAGAGGGAGGCGAGGCCTGTGAGCATAGTCTGCCTGGGGAAGGGTGAGATCAGAAAGCTTGGAAGCAGGCTTGGTGCGGTGGCTCATGCCTGTAATCCCAACACTTTGGGAGGCCAAGGCTGGAGAATGGCTTGAGCCCAAGAGTTTGAGTTTAGTTGTAGTGAGCTATGGATCGCACCACTGCACTCCAGCTTAGGTGACAAAGCAAGACCCTGTCTCAAAAAATAAAAAGAAAATTTAAAAAAGAAAAAAGCTCAGAAGCAAAATAAAGTGTGAGGAATGTGAAGATTTTGGGGCAGTCTAGCAGAGAGGAATGGGATAGCCAGGGAGGCTAGAGAAAATGGGAGAAAACCTGGGAACAGCAAGACCCGTTCCCAGGAACAAAAGGGGACTAGTACCACTTCAGGAGACTGAGGGCCTAGGAGGGAAAAGCACACAGAGGTCACTGCAGTGTCATGTTCTGTTGCAACTCCGCCCCATCTCCCCCAGGCCATCGGTAAAGTCTGTGGCCAAGTGCCACAGTCTTGTAGCGGGGTGTCTTGTGGAAAGCAAGCTGCGTTCGACATTTGGGTAGATGAGAGAGAGAGGCAGGCAGAGAGAGGGGTCCAGGAAGGCAAGCTGTCGAGTGAGGAAACCCAATCAGGGAAGTTGCTGAGGCAAGGACTGGGAGCGGAATGCAAGGCTCCAGCAGGAATCTGCAGAAATCTGGGAGTGGATGCAAGCTGGCTCCTGGATGCGGGATGGAGCTGGGAGCCAGTGAGCGTCGCACTGATGGGGAGGAGGGAGCCTGAAGGCTGGAAGATTTCGAGACACCTGGTTGCTGTTACATGGGTTACATAAGGCTCTACCCAATTTACGGAGCCACCTCTGGCTCTGGGGGCAATCAGTCTTTAGCCTGTGGAAGCCGCCAGCACAAGACTGAGTCTTAGTCACAATGTTGTAAAACCTCTCTGGAGATTCCTGGACAAAAGTGAGAATTGTCACTATTCAATGACAAATGAACCGGGATAACCAGGGTTGGATGACCTCCACCAGTGGCCTGGGCTGCTTCCCATGACAGCAAAACCCTCCCTACTTAAAGGGACAGAGGTGCCAATCACCCTACAGGCCTTCTGATGTGAAAGCCCACTCACTCTGGGGAAGGGCCCTTTTCTAAGAAACCCACCTAAGTTGACCTCTGAGGCTCTATGGGGGGGAAAAAAAAAAGAAATAGTCACAGTGGTGTAGTGAGGAAAAATAAGTGATCTTATTACTTGGAGAAAACTATTTTAGAGAAAAATTATACTTAAAAAAACCAGATGGTTCTTTTGTTTCCAATAGTTGCCTATAAATTCTCTATTTTTCTGGTCTGTGGGATTGAAATTGATTGAAATCAACATTCTTGTTTTTTTTAGCATGAGTCAGTTGACAAGAAAATTGAAAAAACAAAACAACCAGTGCCAACAGGGCTTGTTTTTTTCTCTCTTTATTTCTTTCCAAAAAAAACTATGTCCAGAGGTTCTGATAAGCCTAAAAAAAAAAAAAAAGAAAAGAAAAAGAAAGAAAGAAAAGAGAAAGAAGTCAATGAACTGTTTTTAGAAGCCTCTAGCAGTTCCCTTTCTGAAGCTGCTGTGCAGATTTGTGCACACATTTTATCCAGCTGCCGTACATCTGGAATCCTGGAGTTGTCCCTCTGGCTCTCCATGAAACACAGCAAAAAACCCCACATCATTGGTTTTCTGACCCATGTGGTTTCATAGCCTTTTCCAGGAGGTAAAATCCAGACTTGAGCTATGGAAAATTGCTTCTCTTGGCTTGAAAGTCACAGTTTAGCAAGTGGTGTGTTTCAGGGAAACTGGTGGGCCTGAAGATTAGTTTGTATTTGCTGCCTCCTGGGGCTCCCGATCAGCCACTTGGCTCCCAGAGTCACCAGTCTCCATGCTGCAAGGCTCACCAGGGGCGAGGAAGAATGCGGCACAAATGTTACTGAGAACAGCCTTCCTGTCTGGATGTTTTCTGCCTTCTGCAGTTCCTCCAAGTCACCATCACATATATAGAAAGGCCGGTGGCTGACATTCATGTCTTCCACTGACCACAAAGTGCCTCCTGTCCCAGAGACCTGGAGGTGGCCACGCTTTGGCACAGCTATGTGTCACTTCTTTCCCCAGCCACATGACCTAGCCGAGATGCTTCACACCGGCTGTGCTGATGAACATGAAGAAAGAGGCTGCAGGGACTGGTAGAAAACCCACTGACTGATGAACTATGCTTGACCCATTTCTGCAAACAAAACATACATATGGGAGAAAGGCCACTGGGCTCTGAATGCAGTGGATCAGCTTAGTAAACAGTCTCTTTCCCACCCCTTTGTAGAAATGAGTCCCCAAGGATGGTGAATTTTCCGTATATGATGACTTCTAGAAATAGGGTAGAATTTGGGGTGGGGGTGGGGAGAATAATGAATAGATTTAAATCAATAAATACCATATATATGGTCTGTCTTCATTCCAATGTACAATCCTGAGGTCCACAGCATTTTGCTGATCATTAAAGTGGTTTGGAGAATGGTGCTTTCTTAGATGCACCTTTCTCCAAAGTCCATGAGAAAAGCCAATGGAATCCCAGCCCCAAGCTTCAGTGTTTATGCATTAGCACAGATGCCAGCCCCACATTCCCCGTGCAAACCTGCCTAACTCTACCTACTATGAACCCCTGTAGCATTCACCATCTGGGTGCCTCATTTAGCATGGAACATTTGATGGCTCTTAAAAATAATAATACCAACCTTTCTAGGTGTTCTTTCTATTTTTTCAACTCTTTCATAAGTCCCTGAAAGACAAATCTGTGCCCTTTGTATCCCCGGCATCAAGTTTAAGGCCCTCCCTATAGAAGGTTTCAAAATACTTTAATGATGCAGAGTCTCGTGTATAATAAGCGGATATATGGCTCACTCCAAGTGAGGATAAGTATCCTGCAGTAGGAAACGACAAGGACAGTAGTTCAATTCAGCAAACATTGCTGATGTCTTCTTGGGGTCTTAGCTAAGAGACTGTAACAGAGAGGAGCTCCGAATTCCAAAGATAAATGTCATTGTGCTGGGCATTTGGCCACTGTCAATGTGAGCTGTAGTCACGGACGCAGGGAGTGGAGAAAAATCTGAGAAGCCACAGTAATCAAGGTTTTAAAGGTGTAGACTTGCCATGGGTTATGGAGAGAAATAGGCTGGTGTGCTGGAGCCAGCTGTTAAATGCTCAAGAAAATTGCTAGAATTTTGAGAGCCAGTTGTTAAACCATTGAAATTGAATTAACTTGAAATTGGCTGTTGATAAAGTATTTACACCATGGAAATCGGGTATCACTACAAATCAGAGCTCCTCCCCAACCTCATCCCACCCACATAGCTGGTTTGCCAGAATACTGCTAGCATCCAACCGTCTGTGCTCAGGCAAGGGTAACTTTTGACCAAAAGCTTCCAGCTGACTGTGACCTTAAATGGCCTTATTACACAAAGCAACAGTCTCGGCCAACAACTGCCTATGGTTCAAGGAGCAAAAGTTGAACTTTACCTGGAGCTAAATGTGCTGAGAATCTTTGATCACTTCTTGCTCCCCTCAGCTAATCTGCCCACAGACATTGCTTATAGTAGCAGCTTTTCTTATAAAGAGCTACAACATGCATGCTAATGTAATATGCAACTTGAATTTGTAAATCTCTTTCACTATGAACCCTCAGAGCGTTGCATATGAATTAGATCAACCATTGTTCCCAGTAGTGGCTCCCTGATGGGAAAGAAGCAGAACCAAGAATCAGATAGATGTCTGGGGTATTTGCATGACATTTCTTCTTGGATTTTCGCTGCCTTTATTTGCTATCTATCTACAGTGTTTCTCTGGTTGACCTTATCTAGTCCCTTGGCATTAAATTCCATGGTACACTGATGGTGCCCAAAAGCAGCTATGATTTCTGCCCTGGGCTTCAGACTCATCCAACCGCTTCCTTGATGTCTCCACTGGGATGTCCAGTGTGCGTGTCAGAAACATTACATCAGCTCATGTCACTCCTCTGCCTCCAGTGGCTTCCCATCTCACCCCAAATACAGATCCATGAGATGATCTGGTCTACACCCACCCCCACCCCATCACTCCTCAGGCCTCCTCTCCTGCGGCCCTTCCCCTTGAGGCTGGTCTCCTTGCTATCTACCAAGGACAGGCTCTGCCGTACACGAACTTGGCATGCCATCTCCCTGGAAAGTTCTCTCACCTAGTGTCCTCCCTCACCTCCTCCAAGGTTAAAGGGGCCTTCCTTGCCCACTGAACTTAAAATTACAACCTCCTTCACCCTCTCCCCTTTCCTTATCCTCTCCTCTTGTCCTCCTATTGATGCTCCTGTTTGTCATTCTCTCCTCCCCTGCAATGTAATCTCCTGAGGGCAAGAATTTTAGTCCAGCATGTTCACCTATGTATCCCCAAGACCAAGCGTAGTTCCCAGCACAGAGGAGGGGCGCAGTAAATATGTGTTGAATGAGTGAATGAAAATCTCAGTTTCTGTGCTTAAGCCTGCTTCTCTTCCAGTCTTCATCTCTGCTAATGGATTCACCGTTTCACATAGGAGCTCAGGATAAAACCCTGAGCTATCTTCATCCTCTATATCTAACATATTGGCAGTGCTGATAGCTCGGCCATCAGAGTAGATGCTGGATCTCACCACCTGCCTCCCCTTCTCTGCAATCACCGTAGATCAAGCCACCCTCATCCCAGCTGGACAACTGCAACCACTTCCTACCTGGATTTCCTGCTTCCAGGCTCACCTGTCTCCCACATACCCCCCACACATTACCAGAGTTATCTTTTAAAAATACCAAACACAACACTTGACTCCTCTGCCAAAAACCCCCCAAAGGCTTCTCAGTACACTTAGTATAAAATCTATGCTACCTGACTTGGCAGCCGCTGACTTCTCCAGGCTCTTCCCTGACACCCTAACACTTTCCCTATTTTCTTTGCTTTTGCCATGTTGGTTCTTTCACTCCACAGTGTGTATTAAAGGCCCACAATGTGGCAGGGCTGTTCTAGGTGTTTGGGATATATCATGGAACAAAAGAGGAACATGTTTATACCCTTGCGGAGCTTCCATTCTACTGGTGAGAAATAACAAGCAATAGACATGATATTAATTAATTATGTAGCATGTAAGAAGGTGATGAGTGGTGTGGAAAATAAAGTGAAATTAATGGGGACTGCAAGCATTGAGCTGGGGCTATGGGTGGGCAGGCTATAGTATTAAACAGATTGGAACCGAGGATGCAAGACACAAGCAAAGATGAGGGTGCTGGGCCACCCGGGGCATCTTGCTGTTCCTAGAACAAGCTGGGGTGGGCTCCTGCTGTGTCCACTCAGCAAAGCTGGAGCTCCATTCCTATTCCCCTCCTTGCACGGTTCCAGGTTGGTGTGGCCCACAAGGGATATTGTGCTCAAGATTTGGAAGACAGAAACGCAGCAGCAGCCTTCTTCTTTTTGCGAGGAAGGTCGTTGCAGGGCTCCAGGTGCTGTTGCAGCTCGCGCATGCTGAGACTCCCTCACTGGCTTGTGCTGTCGGCCAGCAGCTGGGCCACGGCTCCTCTGGTTCCCACAGGATCACTTCCTGCAGCTCCTGTGGCTCCTGGCCAGGTGCAGGCTCAGCCCCTAGACCAAGTGCACCGAGGGTGAAGGCTTGAAGGCACTGAGGACCCAGTGAGGTTGGAGCTCATCCCTGTCCTCACTTCCCTCACTTCTCTCCCCACGTGCCTGCCCTGCTGACTTCAGAGGCAAAAACAACAGCCTCACATGGACTAGCTGATCAGCTCCCACAGCTCACCATCTGGCTAACCTGTGAACTAACTCACTCATTCACTCACTAAATAAATGGACTTTCATAGTGATTTGATATAGGGATAATATTTGTTTTATTATACTTACTATATACAGAATGGATGGCTTCTTATCATTTAATCTATGGACTTTCATAGTGATTTGATATAGGGATAATATTTGTTTTATTATACTTACTATATACAGAATGGATGGCTTCTTATCATTTAATCTATGGTCATATGTCACCCCTTATAAAAATCTTATCTAAGTATCTAAAATAAAAGCCTCTGCAATCACCCCATGCCTTCTTACCTGTTTTATTTTCTTTATGGCATACATTACCCATGAGATATATATATTTTCTTTTAGTTTATTTGATTACTTGTTTAATTGGCCCCATCCTATTCATTGCTCTCTCTGCAGTGCTTAGAACACAGCCTGCACATGGTAGGAATTCGAAAAGTAATGATCAAATAAATGTGTTCAATGTCTTTTTTTGGCCAGGCATGGTGGCTCAAGCCTCTAATCCCGGCACTTTGGGAGGCTGAGGTGGGCGGACCACTAGGTCAGGAGTTTGAGACCAGCCTGGCCAACATGGTGAAACCCCATCTCTACTAAAAATGCAAAAATTAGCTGGGCGTTGTGGCGCATGCCTGTAATCCCAGCTACTGAGGAGGCTGAGGCAGGAGAATCTCTTGAACCCAGGAGGTGGAGGTTACAGTGAGCTGAGATCACGCCACTGTGCCCCAGCCTGGGCCACAGAGCAAGATTCTGTCTCAAAAAAAAAAAAAGTCTTTTATTTGGGTGGCTGTCAACAGGTTTCTGAATACCTAAATAAACTAATATGGTTTCAATTGCAGACATTTTGAATGCAAAGCTCACAACAGCATAATGGAAAACTCTAGCATTTTATTCATAAAATCTATAAATGGAAATCAAACCATTTTCATGGATTACACTAGTCAAAATTACTTTTTATCAACAGACAAATTTTAAAAGCACAACCAAACCAGAAGCAAACCTTTTATTGTATCATACTGTTCATTTTGCATACAAAAAAGTTTCCTGTTTTTCTTAGTAATAAATACTGAAATAGTCACAAGATATCGCTTCTATTAGTAACTTACACTCAACACCAGGAACATCTGAGTAAAAGCTAATGTTTGATACTACCTGGCTAGCAGGAAACTGAACTAAAGTTTTTTCCTACCAAGAAAATATAGGGCCGGGCATGGTGGCCCATGTCTGGAATCCCAACACTTTGGGAGGCCAAAGTAGGAGGATCGCTTTAACCTAGGAGTTTGAGACCAGCCTGGGCAACATAGGAAGACTCCATCTCTACAAAAAATAAAAAGTTAACTGGGCATGGTGGTGCATGCCCATAGTCTCAGCTACTCAGGAGGCTGAGGTGGGAAGATGTCTTGAGCCAGGGAGCCACTCTGGGTGACACAGTGGGACCCTGTCTCAAATAATAAATAAATACATATTTTAAAGATACAGGATTAGAAGAGTCTTTAAGTCATACTAAAGCAAAACAGTCCTTTAAAACACATGTCTATGTTTAACATTTTAATGATTTCAAACCAAAGAAGCTTCCAAGTCAAAACTTCTTTTGCCAATTCTGCAATAGAATGGGGGTAATTTTTGCCCAGTAACCCATTTCAATTGTCATCAATCATTCCTTCTGTACATTAGGCTGATGTTGGGCCACTTTGCTCTTCTTTCCTTTAGAGTCTGTGCTCGGAGCATCTCACTCCACTATAGATCTGCACTAGGAGAACCCAGTGTTTTCTTACTGTGGCCTCTCTCTTCAGTCCCCTCCTAGACATATTCGTTTCTTCATTCATGCATTCAACCAATATGAATTGATCTTCTCCTGCGTTCCAGAGGCTGGTTGAGTTTCAAGGTCCTTTCCTTGGAAGAGCTCCTTGGTTTCTGGGCCCATAAATGTTGCACCATTGACCCCAAGCAGTAAGTCGAGCCTTTGCTTGGTTTCCTGAACGTTCGCGCACAGATCTTCTGGGGCGTAAACACTTCCTGTTACTATTCCTACAATTCTCAGCCACTAATTTCTATTTGTCCTTGGTTAAGTGCTCTTCCTTCCCATTTTTGTCCCTGCCCTTTTAAAATCTGAGAGCATCAGAGAATTTCCTATGCAGTCCCTGGTTTTATTAGTTCCCTTCCCCTTTTCTTCCACAGCAGAATCACTTGCAATGGCAGATTTAGAGTGACATTTCAGAGAGCATCCCAACTCTCTTGAGACATTATTCACCTGAAAGTCCCTGAACGTAACATCTGGACTATCTCTCCTCTGATCTTTGGGAAATCTGCTTCTCTAGTCTAGAATGCATGTTTAACTATAAAACTTTCCCCATTCTCAGTTATCATGAGCTCAAAAACTAATTTTGGGTCCACGCAGCCATGGATTTGAATCCTAACTCCATACTTACTGACAATATCACCTCACCAAGTCATTTGTACCTAAGTTTTCTCAAATTTACAAAAGGGAACTAACTACTCCAAAGACTGTGGCCACATGAGTAAATATATATACGTGTTTGTTTCATCCCATAGGCCTCTCTTACAATGTGATATTGACCCTCCTCTATCTAGGCAAGAAGGATGCTATGCAACTTCTAATACTGAACCAGAAAAGGCAACGGAGCTGCTGCCTGGTTCTCTCTCAGGACACGCACCTCTGGAATAGGGTCCCAAGGTTTAGCAATTAAGAATACAGGACACTCATTTAAATTTAAATTTTAGAAAAACAACAAATAATTTTGTAGTATATCACAAACATTGCGTGGGTCATACTGAAAAATTTTCTATCATTTCTCTGAAATTTAGTCTTTAATTGGGTGTATTTTATCTGGCAACTCCACTTTGGAGACCAGAACCACAATGTCAGCAGTTTGGCTATACCCTAAGGTTACTAGCTCTTCCGGTTCCTCAATGTTGGAGTGTTCCCAGCCCAAGCACCAGACATTTGCGCTAAGAAGCCTTCAGGAACCAGCACATCTCCAGCTCTCTCCGATTCTCCTCCCTCTGTCTTAGAAAGACCCTTGTGATTACACTGGGTCCACTCAGATAATTCAGGATAATGTCTATCTCGAGGTCCTTAACTTGATCACATCTGCAAAGTGTTTTTTGGCCATGTAAACTAACATGTTCACATGTTCCAAGGATTAGAAAGTGTGATGACTTATGTTTAGAAAGAAGAAGAGAATCAGCCAGAATCTAATCCCACTCTGTCTGCAGTCTCAGGATTCTTGCCTTCAGGATTAAATCTGTCTGTGTTTTATAGTGAGAAAGACAGAAGACACCCATCTGTGATAGAGACTGTTAGCTTTCACCAAACCCATTTCCTCTTCTTCCTAGGCAGCATCCAGACAGCATATCTCAGACCACCTTGCCACTGGCTGTGGCCTGTGACTGAGGTCACCAGTGGAATGTGAGTAGGTGATGTGGCCACATTCAACTTGCCTTCCCCCAAATCTCTTGTGTATGTGACTGTGTATGTTCTTTACCCTTCCATTGGTCTGATGCAGATAATTATGACAACCTTGGAAGTCGTATGTTGGGGACACCAAAAAATGGGAGGAGCCTGGGTCCCTGAATCCTTGCTTGGAGGAGAATTGCCAGCCAATCAAGAACACCTGTTTTGGACTTTATGTCACCAAGCAATTAACTTCTATTGCATTGAGCAACTGTACATTTTGGAGTCATTTACCCACAGTAGCTGGCATTATTTTAAGGTAGCACACCATGCAATTTCCAAATATTTTGGGTAAGCATAACCTGTTTTGCAGACAGGCACACCATGTAGGAAGTTGATTGGAGTTTTAGATTTCACTACGAACACAGCAGGTTTTATAAACATGCCTAGAAGAATGGATCTTTGCGGATTTTCCTGGCTCAGCCCAATTAAAGCCACTGCTGATGCAACAAACCCTGTTCTCAGTGCATTACATAACTTATATTAACAAAAACAGCACCATTTTCATATTTTCACTGTGGTCTAAATCTGAATGAGGAAATTATTTAATTCTCTTTGACTTTGTCAAAACACAGTTTTTCTGGACACAATTATCCAAACATTCTTTGGTGTCTGAGAGAAACACCAATACACTTGTCTCCCCACCTAAGATTGGGGTGACCAACCATCACAGTTTGCCCAAGATTGAAGGAGTACCTGGAATGGGAGACTTTCTGTTTTAAAAGGGGGACAGTCCCAGGCCAATTGGGGAGAGTTAGTACGAGATACTACACTGCTAGAGGCAAGTAGCAGTGCCTCTAGCACATAACATCTAGCACATGCATAACAAAGAAGAGAGACCTTTTTCCTTCTTCTACCAAGAAAGGCACACTCTCAATTTAGGAAGTAAGTTCCCTTAAGGCACCACTGAATGGGAATATTTGAGTGTTGGATTCATCCAATGGTTGTATCCAGGCCCTCACAAAGGCCAAAGGAGAATGAAGTTGGACTGGCTGAGGATGTGTTCCCAGCTTTCCCTTTCGCACAGCAAAGCAGGCAGGTCACTCTGAATACTATGAGAACAGGCTCCAGGCAGGATGATAGCACTGCAGAGGGCTGGTGGGTACAGATGGCAGCCAGGAGGGCTCTGTTACAGGGGCAGCAGCTGTCGGGGAGGGAAGGGGTGGGCACTGAGCATGTAGTCCAACTCCCTGCTCTTCCGCCTGGGGTCTCCCTGTCACCTAACTCGAACATTTGTCGCTGGATTGGCCCATGTGGCTGGCAGCTCCTGAAACATTGGGCTCCTAACTCATCTGTGTGGTACCTACCCCACAGGGCTGTGCATCCCACCTCAAGGCCTCTGAGTCTCATGTCTTTAAGAATAACTTACAGGAGAGAAAAAAAGCTAACCGTATTGCCCTAATAAAAATCACAACAGGCCACATGAGGTACTGCAGTGTGTCCCAACGCCCCATCTTCTCTACGTGAGTGACGTACAAGAGAGAAAAAAGCTAAACGTATTTTGCCCTGATGAAAATCAGAACAGGCCACACAAGGTACTGCCGTGTGTCCCAGCATCCCATCTTCTCTATGCTGCTGTTGCCATTTTGGTCATGTCCCAATACTCCCTACGCTATTTTTTTTTTTTTTTTTGAGATGGGGTTTCACTCTGTTACCCAGGCTGGAGTGCAGTGGTGCTATCTCGGCTCACTGCAACCTCCACCTCCCGGGTTCAGGTGATTCTCATGCCTCAGCCTCCCAGTAGCTGAGATTACAGGTATGCGCCACCACTCTCGGCTAATTTTTGTATCTTTAGTAGAGATGGAGTTTCACCATGTTGGCCAGGCTGGTCTCGAACTCCTGACCTCAAGTGATGCACCCACTTCAGCCTCCCAAAGTGCTGGGATTACAGGTGTGAGCCACCATGCTTGGCTCCCTAATCTATTATTAACCAATTTTTTTTTTTTTTCTGACAGGGTCTCACTTTGTAGCCCAGGCTGGTCTCTGACTCCCAGACTCAAGAGATCCTCCCCACTCCACTTCCCCAGTAGCTGGGATTACAGGCACACACCACCACGCCCAGCTCCGGATTTCTCTTTATATTTCCTCACTTTGTAAACTCAGTTCTATTTTTTAAAAGAAATTGCATATCATCAACATAAATGAAAAACCAGTATCACTTGGCAGAAACATAACAGTCATAAAAATTAAGTACCATGAAAGCAAAGGAGTATTATTAGATTCCTGCTTGATGTAATTTCAGGTGGAAGGCTCCAAGTCTGAAGCCTGTTCTGTCTTGAGTAAAAAGAGACAGTAGCAGAAGTTAAGAGATGCTATTGACATACTCATACCACATGGAGACTTTCTCCTTATTAACTGAAAGAGAATTGAAAAAGAATAGTGTTCTCACTCTGAGATTCACTGTTAATTAACCCTGTGTTTTGTGCCACCGAAAGTCATCTCACAGTCAGTGGGTAATTTGATTTCACTTTAAATGTATTATCTCCAGTGGTCCGCAACATAGCCTGATAGTTTAATTCTTTCTCTTTCTAGTAAGCATATTTTCCCACTGAACAAGATACTATTCCCAAACTTTTTCTCTCTTTCTACACCCCAGTTGTCAACTGCTAATCTTGCCTCACATATATTTTAAAAAATAAAAACATAGCCAGGCACGATGACTCATGCCTGTAATCCCAGCACTTTGGGATGCTGAGGCGGGTGGATCATCTGGGGTCAGGAGTTTGAGACCAGCCTGGCCAACATGGTTAAGCCCCATCTCTACTAAAGGTACAAAAAATTAGCTGGGCATGGTGATGCGTGCCTGTAACCCCAGCTACTTGGGAGGCTGAGGCAGGAGAATCACTTGAACCTGGGAGGCGGAGGTTGCAGTGAGCCGAGATTGCACCACCGCCCTCCAGCCTGGGCGAGAAAGTGAGAATCTGTCTCAAAAAAAAAAAAAAAAAAAAAAAAAAAAACAGAACAAAAATTAGCCAGAAATGATTTAAATCTGGGTGCCTGTTTGCACTGATTTGAACCTTCTCCCTCCTGTCTTCTCTTACCACTGAGCAAGTGTCCATCTGCCTATCAACGGCCAAACTCTACCAACAGCCAAGAGGTGTCCTGGATCACCCATTCTTCCTGCCTCCTCAAGGGCTTTGCTACTATGACCATCTCCCTCCCTTCCTTCTTCCAAATTAGTGTGTAAGTATATTCATACCTGTAATCTTTTTTTTTTTTTTTTTGAGATGGAGTCTCACTCCGTCACCAGGCTGGAGTGCAGTGGCACGATCTCGGCTCGCTGTGACCTCCGCCTCCCGGATTCAAGTGATTCTCCTGCCTGAGCCTCCTAAGTAGCTGGGACTATAGGTGCGCACCACCATGCCTGGCTAATTTTTTGTATTTTTAGTAGAGATGGGGTTTCGCCATGTTGGCATACCTCTAATCTTAAAGAAAACCTGCCTTTGTGTCCTTTTCCTGCTAAGTCTTTATTTATCTGCTCCTCTCATCCAAACTTCTCAGAGGAATTGTTCCCATGCTCACTGTATCTGTCTCCTTTCCACTCCTTAACCCACCATAATCCAGCTCTTACTCTTCTCACTTTGTCATTCCACTGAAATTGTGCTGGTCAAGACCTTTAGCTTCTCACCCTCCTCTGAAGACACTCTCTTTTCCTGGCTTCTGTGACATCCACATTCTTGGCTTTCCTTCTACTCTATGTCTGCCTCTCCCAAGTTTCTTTTGCAAGATGCTTTTCCTCCATTCAACTTCCAAATGTTGGAGTCCACCAAAGCTTAGCCTTGAGCCCTCTCCTCCCCTCTCTCTATTCTCTCTCTAGGGGACCTTAGAATTCCCACAGCTGTAAGTATCAGCCATAGGCCATAAATGCCCAACTTTGCTTCTCCTGCCAGAGCCGAACCTTTAAACTCTTCCTGGCTTGCACAGATCTCTATTTGAATGTCTTACAAGCATCTTAGATATCATATATCCAGAAATAAACTCGTGAGTTTTTTCTCTACACCAGTTATTCCCTAGTCTTTCTCATTTTAGTAAAAGGCACCACCATCCACCCAATGTCTGAACCAGAAACCTGGGAGTCAGGTTTGATTCTCTCTTTTTCTCTTCCACTCTCATCTTCTGTGGTTACCTCTAAGATATATCCCCAATCCATCTTCTTCTCTCCACCTGCACTGTTCCCTCTCTAATTCAAGCCACCATCATCTCTTTTCTGGACCGGTGCAATAAACTCAATATCCCCAATACTCCAGAGGTATCTTTTAGACATATCATGTCACTTCCTTCCTTGAAGGCCATCTGTGGCTTCCCAGTGGATACAGAACGAAACCCAAAACTCTTACTACCAAACTGCAAAGCCCTACAAGTTCCACTTCTGCCAACCTTTCCAGCCCTATCAAATTTCTCTTTCAACCTCTCTCTTACTACCTTGCAACCCCCACTGGCTTTCAATAAACAAGTGACTTTGAGTGAATGAGTGAATGAAATGAATGAATGAATAAAGTGCCAAGATTTATAGGAAAGCAAACCTTGAAGCAAGGTTTTCAGATAAAAATTTAAGAATAATTAAAAACTTTTACAGGAAAAATACATATAAAAATAAGAGTGTGATCCTAAAATGAATAAAAAGTATTCATTTCAAATTTTCCCAAAGGTACTTGAATAGCACACATACCCATTCCTGAAAATTTCAGAACATCTTGGTTTGAAACGATGTTTACATTGATCTACCTGAGAGAGTGGGTACCTATTTGCTTCACACACACAAACACTGTCAATATTCCTAAGAAGGAAAAATGAGAGGGACCTATGCCCACAAAAAGAAAGCCATTTCTTTCTTTTCTTCTATTCTTTTTTTTTTTTTTTTTTTTTTTTGACAGAGTTTTGCTCTTGTCACCTGGGCTGGAGTGCAATGGTGCAATCTCGGCTCGCTGCAACCTCCGCTTCCCAGGTTCAAGTGATGCTCCTGCTTCAGCCTCCCATTAGCTGGGATTACAGGTGCCAGCCACCATGCCCAGCTAATTTTTTTTTTTTTTTTTAGTAGAGATGGGGTTTTACCATGTTGGCCAGACTGGTCTCAAACTCCTGACCTCAGGTGATCCACCTCGGCCTCGGCCTCCCAAAGTACTGGGATTACAGGCATGAGCCACTGCGCCCGGCCAAGAAAGCCACCGCACACTTGCTATGACTTTGTATAAGCAGCTCAACATCTCAGTGTCTCTACTCGCCTTTGTCTCTCCTCCTCTCAGGGTTGCTATTAGAACAAGAAAAATCATTTCCAAGATGTTACCTTATTTTGGAGAAAGTGTCACATACATAAATCCACACCAATATAGAAAAAGTCTGACACTGAACAACGAGAGATTTGTATGTGTTAGGAGTGTCTGAATTGATTCCCTTAATAGAGTGAACTATAGTTATAATGAGAGTTCGAAGGGTGGCCTTCTTGAATTATATATAAATATATGTTGGAGCAAATATTTAAGAAAGTTTTGATGTCGTAATTAGAAGCTACTTTTACTCGAAAGATTAAACATAGTTATCGTAGGACTTAGTAATTCCACTCCCAGATATATACCAGAATTGAAAACACACATCCACACAAAGATTTGTATGCAAATGTCCACAGTATTATTATTCATAATAGCCAAAAAGTAGAGACAACCCATATGTTTATCAACTGATGAGTGGATGAAGCACATGTGGTATATTTATATAACGGAGTATTATTCGGCAATATAAAGAAATGAAGTTCTGATACATGCTGCCACATGGATGAACCTTGAAAGCACTAGTCTACCAAGTGAAAGAAGCCAGTGACAAAGGACCACAATTTTATTATTTCTATTATATGACATCTCCGGAATAGGCAAACCCATAGAGAGAAAGTAGATCGGTGGTTCCTTAAGGCTGGAGGTGATGAAGGCCAGGGAGGATTAGGAAGTAATGGTTAAGGGATACGGGCTTTCTTGTAGCTCTGATGACAATGTTCTATAATTGTTGCAATGATTGTGCAACCATGTGATATACTAAAAGCCACTGAATTGTACTTTTTAAATGAGTAAGTAGTATTATATGTGAATTATATCTCGATAAAGTTGTTAAAAGCAATAATTATAGCCTACGGTCCCTAAATTATTATTTATTTATTTATTTATTTTAGAGGCAGGATCTTGCTCTGTCACCCGGGCTGGAGTGCAGTGACACAATCACAGCTCACTGCAACCTCAAACTCCTGGGCTCAAGGGATCCTCCCACCTTGGCCTCCCAAAGTGCTGGCATTACAGGTGTGAGCCACCACGCCCAGCCTTCTTTCCATTTTTAGAGGAGGATTCAGGATGTTAATTTAACCAAGACTGTGTTGTTAAACGCCATCATAAATATTTATTTGTTTTTAGTTTATTATTATTATTATTTTGTAGAGATAGAGTCTAACTATGTTGCCCAAGCTTGTCTTGAACTCCTGGCCTCAAGCAAGCCTCCCACCTCAGCCTCCCAAAGTGCTGGGATTACAGACATGAGCCGCCATGCCCATCCTAGATTTTTTAGTGATATGAAATCAATTAACAGAGTTGATTAAACAGTTGATGTTTATAAACTGGTGGGTTGCATTGCTGAGGCTTTTATTCATGTGCTCATTTGTAATTACCTTCCTTGACCTGCCTCTAGGGTGGACTTTTAACATTAGTCAAGCAGTTTGCCATTTTCAGGCTGTCTTTGTCAGTTTGGACTGTACTAGTACCATAGACTGGGTGGCTTATAAACAACAGAAATTTCTCACAGTTCTGATGGCTGGCAGTCTGAGAGCAGGGTGCCAGCATGGTTGAGTTCTGGCAAGCACCCTCTTCTAGGTTGCACTGCTGACTTATTGTATCCTTATGTGGAGGAAAGAGGGCAGGAAAGTTCTCTGGAATTCCTTTCATAAGGGCACCAATCCCATTCATGAGGGCTGTACCCTCATGACCCAATTACCTCACAAAGGCCCCTTCTCCTAATATCATCACATTTGGGGTTCGTGTTTTAACACGAGAATTTGAAGGGGATGTGTTTAGTCTAAAACAAAAGCTAGGCATTTTCTGGGCCTTTGAGGATTTGCCTAGCCAGGTCCTCCAGAAGACAGAGCAATCTACCTGTCAGGTATTTATGGTCTCTCTCCACTGGATAGCCTTTTCTTTTGTATTTTAAAATATTTATATTTATTCCTCACTTATGAATACAATGTCACTTTGATTAAAAGTTGTGTTCTTACAATGGAGGTGTTCAATCACCATGGCAAAGTAGTCTTGACCGTGTCTTCTTGTCACCCACTCAGCTGTAACTAAACTCTCCGGTATGATCTGAACTTGACCTTCAGATAGTGACAGCCCAAGCATGTTGTTGGTTTAATGTCATGTCAGAGCTGTGACCAACAATAGCCATAATTGTGTCCAAATAGTCAACAATGTCAAACGAGACTCTCAAGGGTACATTGTGCTGGTAAAACTGAGCTTGATGACATTGGCTGCTCTCTCTAGCAAACGTTCTGGATTCATTTTTATTTTGAAGTTTTACTCCTCTAAGTGTTTCTACAGGAGTATTTTACATTTTAACCTTGTTGAGTCTCTGTATTCAAGGTTGACAATCATTTTAATGGTCTAGGTTGCATCCATTTTGGTAAAGGAAAGTGACTTGTTTCCAAACTCTCCAAAGACTATGGTGCTTTTTACCCCCACATGGTGGCTTTTTGGAAGAATTCCAGAGAACATATTGTCATTATTGTTAAAACAAACGAACAAACAAAATTATATTCCCCAGAGTTATTGCAAGCATATCTTTCATGGTTATAGATTTTAACAACCTTGAGTTAAATTATTGTTGCACAATCCCACATTGATCCATGCAGTAAAAAAGACACATAAATCATAAGAAATATTCCAAATATTTCAAAAGAGAAGATGTGTAGGCCAATGACAGGGTTTATATTTAGGAAACATGAATGTAATGATTCCCATAGAATTGTCAGTGCTGTGCTCACCAAGAAAAAGGCCATTTTAAGTGGTATAAAATGCCACTTGCACTGAATGACTGACTTAATTTTCCTTTGGTAATAACTTTGGTAATAACTTTCCTTTGGTCTGTTATGTTAACACCAGGAAGTGTGTCACTAGCTTTTGTTTTGTTTGTAGTTTAAGTGTTCCATACAATAGCAAACCAGGAACGTATTTTATTGGGGAGGAAGAGTAATTTATTCCTTTCTGTAAAACTCAAACCACGATGAATTCCAAGTTCCCCAAAATAATTCTTGTGTAGATGATAAACAAGCAATGGAATTCCAAGGCATGAATCACTTATCTGTTTGAGTAAGCTGTCAGGAACTCTAAAGCATTGGAGAATGGGGACTGCTGTGGGTGATGGATTGGAAGATGGGTCGCCCCAACTTTGGATACACAGCAGTGAGCGAGGGTGGGCTCTGGAAGTGCAGCAGGTACATATGAAAAGTAGGGAAAGCTTCAGAGTGAAAGAAATGTAAATATGACAATGAATGATTGAACTTAGACACATATTCCAGCAAAAGAAGCAGGTGGCTGCATTTCCATCTTGAATCAGTGACAAACAAAACAAATGATTCATCAACCTCGGGTTGATGGGAGGGTCAGCAAGTTGGAGACTGCCACTCAGCCATGCTTTTAACACCTGTGACAACTGAAGACCCAGTCCAGGGACAAGGGCCAAAGGTTAAGGATCTCTGGACATATAAAACCCTTAAACAAAAGTCCCAGGAATGCTATGCTAGATTTCCTCTATGCACCAAAACTAACCCACCTCACTTTCTTCTAAAATAATTAATAACATTGAATTTTCCTGAATATAAGAATAGCATGCATTGTAGAAAAAAAGAAAAGTGTAAAAAAAAATTACATATACTTTTTCTGCTCTGAAATAATTACCATTAACGGTGCAGCATTTGTCTTTATCGTTTCTATACAGATATGGTTACGACACAATTGGAACCATGATAAATAACCAGTTTTGTATCCTGCTTTTTCACTTACTGAAAACTCACTTAATATTATATTGTGAGCATTTCTCCTCACTATAAATATTCTTAGAAATATGATTTTTAATGGCTGTATAATATTCTAGTCCACGAATGTATCATACTTAACTATATCCCTACCTTAGGCATTCAGATTTTTTTGACTTTTCATCGTTACAAATGGTTCTGTCACGAACATTCTTCCTCCTCACTTATTTTTAACAACCCAGGGCAGAGGAATCTTTGTGTTCAGTGTGGATAAAATTGCTAACATGGTCAGAAAAACAATGGCACATACTTAGGAAGGAGTTTCAAAAGATTTCATCCCCCAAGGATTTAGATATGGGTGCTCTGGAGATGGCATTTCCACTGAATAAGCACACAACCAGCCAAACTTTGCTCAACATTTTATGACTAGATTCCAACTTGTCTTGAAATAAGGCCAGTCAACAACTTGCTTCCTCTAAGGGGTAACCAAGCCTCACGTACATGCAGTAGCACAAACATCCCTGATGAAGCACGACAGCACATGCCAGTGCCCAGGATGAGTGACCGCGGCTAAATGGTGAAGGGAAAAGGGGCCTGTTGGCTCCAGCCTGATTTATTCATGTATTTAATTAGTGCTAAAACATACATAGCATTACATTTACCATTTTAACCATTTTTAAGTGTACAATCAGTGCCATCAGGTACAGTCACATTGTTGTGCAACCGTCACCACTATCCTGTTCCAGAACTTTTTTACCATCCCACACGGAAACTCTGTACCTATTAAAAATAATTCCCTCATTTCCCCCTCTCCCCAGCCCCTGCTAACCATCATTTTACTTTCTGTCTCTTTACATTTGGCCGGGTGCAGCGGCTCACGCCTGTAATCCCAGCACTTTGGGAGGCCTAGACGGGAGGATCACCTGAGGTCAGGAGTTCGAGACCAGCCTGGTCAACATGGTAAAACCTCGTCTCTACTAAAAATACAAAAATTAGCTGGGCATGGTGGCAGGAGTCTGTAATCCCAGCTACTCCGGAGGCTGAGGCAGGAGAATCACTTGAAACCAGGAGGTGGAGGTTGCAGTGAGCCGAGATCAAGCCATTGCACTCTAGCCTGGGAAACAAGAGGGAAACGCCATCTCAAAAAAAAAAAATTGTCTTATTCTAGCTACCTCATATGAGTGAAATCATACCATATTTGTTCCTTCGTGTCAGGCTTATTTTACTTATTTCACAAGGATGACTATTTGCAGCACCGATCAGAATTTCATTTCTTTTTAAGACTGAATATTATCCCATTTTACGTGTATATCACATTTTGTTCATCCATTTACCTATTGATGGATATTTGGGTTGCTTCCACTTTGGGAGTATTGTGAAAAATGCTGCAATGAATATTCATGTGCAAGTACCTGTTTGATACCCTGCTTTTGTTTCTTTGGGGTATATTCCTAGGAGTGGAATTACTGGATCATATGACAATTCTAAGTTTAATTTTTTGAGGAACTGTCAAGCCGTTTTCCACAGTAGCTGCATCAGTCTCCTTTCCTATCAGCAGTGCATGAGGGGTCCATATCTTTTGACAACTCTTGCCTATTTTCTTTTTCCTTTTTTTTTTTTTTTTTTTTTTTTTTTGAGACAGAGTGTTGCTCAGGCTGGAGTGCAGTGGCGCGATCTCAGCTCAGTGCAAGCTCCGCCTCCCGGGTTCATGCCATTCTCCTGCCTCAGCCTCCCGAATACCTGGGACTGCAGGCACCCGCCACCACGCCTGGCTAATTTTGTTTTTGTATTTTTAGTAGAGACGGGGTTTCACCGTGTTAGCCAGGATGGTCTCGATCTCCGACTTGTTTTTTTTTTTTTTTTTTTTTTTTTTTTTTTTTTTGATCTCTGGATGTTGTCTCATTGTGGTTTTGATTTGTGTTCCCCTCATGACTAATGAAGCTGAACATCTTTCCATATGCTTATTGACCATTTGTTTTTTTTTTTTTTTTTTTTTTGAGACGGAGTCTCGCTCTGTGCCAGGCTGGAGTGCAGTGGGCGATCTCAGCTCAGTGCAAGCTCCGCCTCCCGGGTTCACGCCATTCTCCTGCCTCAGCCTCCCGCAGCTGGGACTGCAGCCGCCGCCACCACCCTGGCTAACTTTTTTGTATTTTTAGTAGAGACGGGTTTCACGTGTTAGCCAGGATGGTCTCGATCTCCTGACCTTGTGATCAGCCCTCCTCGGCCTCCCAAAGTGCTGGGATTACAGGCGTGAGCCACGGCGCCTGGCCTTATCTATCTTTTTTGAAGAACTGTCCATTGTTTTTTAATTGGGTTGCTTGAGGAAACTGCTGTGCTTGGGACATACAGACGCCCAGCAGCAGGGTGCTTTCCACACAGAGCACTTGTTGGCAAGGAACACTGATTCCCCAAAAATGCACAATTCAGAAGGGAGTTATTATGAGGCAAAGGGGGCTCCTCCTGGGATCCTGACACGGGAAGTTCTGTGGGCCTCCAGGGACCCGGAAAGGCGTCAGGCCGCTACCCTGTCCCTGTCCCTCTCTCCGGGGCTGTGTGGTCTTGTCTCCGCCTCTCCCTGCACGTCTGCTCCCCCAACCCACCCGCCAATGGCAGGCAAGAGCTTCATCCCTGCTCCCCACCCTTAGCTGCTGGCTTCCCATGACACAAGCACAGGCCTCATCTTCACATGACCCCAAGGCTCCAGGGTCCCCCAGTAGACTCAGGCTTCTCTGTCCCTTCATTCGGAATTTGTCCTCTGAGGTCAGAAGCCTTTCCTGACCCAATCAGCTGTGGTCATAGGGCCAGTCACTGAAGGCAAATACTGTCAAGCCGGGTCCTAATTTCAGCAAGTGCTGTGGGAGGGGAGCACTTCAAATAAGGGTATGTCATGGGTGGGCAGTGATGGCTGTGCTTAGCACACAGAGGAGAAATGTAAAGCTTTCCAACCGTCTAATATCCCATTACTTACTGTATCCACTTCTCAAACCCCCAAGAGCATTTGACATTGAATATTATTTGCCCTTGGCTTGATGTATTGTCTTTCAGAATAACATGGCTGTGTCATGCTCAGAAGACATCTTTGCACGTTGATGTGACAATGGCGTGCCTAATGCGGAGAACAATTTCCATTCCCATTCCAAAGATTGGATACCGAGCTAAGCTAGGCAAACTTGCTTGATTCAGAGCATTTCCACGTGAACCTGCTGCTAGTTGGTCTCCTTGGCGTTACATGCAAGCTATAGTCTCTTCTCATCTTTTCGTTTGGTTCAAAGGGAAAAAGGCAATCATCTTATTTTTAGGGTAGTCAGAACCTGTGGAAGGGAAACAGCAGGGTGATGTATGCCCACAGCCTCTAGAGTCAGCCTATGTGAAACCCAAATACACTTGTGAAACACTAAATTTTCATAATTATTTACAGGTTATTGATGACCTGTAGTGAACACAATAAGTGATGGCGCCTTGTACTTAGGACAAGAGGCTATTAGAAATGAATTCATTTCTTTGAAATGTAAACCAAGGATAAATCACGAATTTTCTCACTGTTCATCCCAGCCCCTTATGTCTGGATGGGACATCTATTTAAATGCTGTTCACATTCGTTCCCATGAAAGAAGAGGTGGAAAAGTGCCTGGTTGTCAGTGGTCCACTCCCAAAGGAGAGAACAGTCTTTTCTGTCTTTGTCCTGTGGCGATAGAGCTGACCAAAATCCCATCTGCATTCTACGTCATCTACGGAGGAAAATCTCGTGAAGGATAAAATCAAACAGGGAGACAGTCAGATAGTGAGAAAAATTGAAGACAATACCTACTGGCAGGTACACTCAGAGAATTTGTAGGATCGGGGAACTGAGGTGGGTGGGATGGCATTTTGTATTTAGTTCATTACCACACCTTTTTTAAAAAAGAATAATATGCTTTATTTTTTATAGCAGTTTTAGGTGTACAAAAATTAGGCAGATAGTACAGAGACTTCTCATATAACCCCTTTCCCATCACACAATTTCCCCTATTACTAACATCCTCCATCAGTGAGATACATTTGTTACAACTGGTGAACCAATATTAATACCTTATTATGAACCAAAGTCCATAGCTTAGGGTTCATTCTTTGTGTTGCACGTCTTACGGGTTTTGACAAATTCATAATGCCGTGTATCCACCATTATCATGCAGAAGAGTTTCACTGCTCTTAAAATCCCCTGTGCTTCAACTGTTCATGCCCCACCCACCCACCCATGAAACCAGTGGCAAACACTTTTTTTTTTTTTCTTACTGTCTCTATAGTTTTGCCCCCATGCTGTTTTTAATGAAAACTGCAACAGCAGTGAACACTGGTCAGGATGGGATTAGAAGAGTAATGGACTCAGTTTACCAAGCACATCCTTACTTTGTGCCAGGTACTCTCTCAAGTACTTTACAAAACTTAGCCAACCTAATTCTCATCATTGGGTAAACTGCTCAGGTTACATAGCTAGGAAGGGGAGGACCTGGGACCAGACAGACTACAGAGGCGGTGCTTAACCTCTGTACTGCTCCTCCTCCTCAATTTCTGGCTATTCTAAAATTAACATCATGACTATTTTTCCTCTTGAACCAAATGAAAAGATATGCAGATGTTAGGACTTACTGTGATTAGCATAGATTTGTTCCATTGGTCTTAAAATCTAAAAGTTTATTTAGAACGAAGTTGGCATCCCAAATCCAAAAATCCCCCATTTGAAATGCTTTAAAATCCAAAACTTTTGAGCGCCCACATTATATGCAAAGGAAATGTTCATTGAAGCATTTCAGATTTCGGATTTTTGAATTTGGGATGCTTCAGTATAAATGAAAATATCCCAAAGTTGAAAATTCAAAACGCTTCTGGTCCCAAGCATTTCAGATAAGAGATATTCAACCTGTATAACATGTACATTAGAAAAAAGTAACCATACTTCTTTTTGTTTTAAAATGAAATTACCTAGCAAAAAGAGACACATGTGATTATATCAAACTTAAAAACTTTTGTGCATCAAAGGACACAATCAATGAAACAAAAAGGCAACCCTTAGAATGGGAGAAAATATTTGCAGATCATATCCCTGATAAGTATTTAATATCCAGAATATGTAAAGAACTCCTATAACTCAACAACAAAAAATTGAATAACCCAATTTGAAAATGAGCAAATAACGTGAACAAACATCTCTCCAAAGATGATATGAAGTATCCAACAAGCATATGAAAAGATGTTCAACATCACTAATCATCGGAGAAATGCAAATTAAAATCACAGTGAGTTATTACCTTACATCCATTAGGATGACTATCATCAGAAAAATGGAAAATAAGTGTTGGCATGGATATGCAGAGATTGGAACCCTTGTGCACTGTTAGCGGGATTCTAAAATGGTGCAGCCACAATGGAAAACAGTATGGAAGTTCCTCAAAAAATTAAAAATAGAACTATTATATGATCCAGCAGTCCCACTTCTGGGTATATATCCAAAAGAAATGAAAGCAGAGCCTTTAAAGAAACATTTACACATCGATGTTCATAGCAGCACTTTCACAATAGCCAAGATGTGGAAGCAATCCATATGTTCATCAATGGATGAATGAATAAACAAAATGTGGTATAGCCATACAATGGAATATTACTCTGCCTTAAAAAGGAAGGAACTCTCAACACATGCTACAACATAGATGAACTTTGAGGACATTATGCTGAATGAAATAAGTCAGATATTTAAGGACAAATACTGTACAATTCCACTTATACGAGTTATTTAGAATAGTCAAATTTGTAGAGACAGAAGGTAGAATGGTGTTACACAACCAGAGGCTGGAAAGGGGGAGAAATGGGAAGTTAGTATTTAATGGGTACAGAGCTCCAGTTTGGGAAGACGAAAAAGTTCTGATATGGTGCTGGCAATTGTTGCACAACAATGTGAATGTATTTAATGCCACTTTATACTTAATGAGTGTCCTTAATGGGCACTTGAATATCCCTAAGATGGTAAATTTTATGTTGTGTGTATTTTACCATAACAAAACAATGAAGTTACCTAACGTCTTTTCCTCTAAGAGAACCAGCCTGTCCTGAAAGCTTAACTGTGGCAGGGAATGCACCCAGGCAAGAGAAGCTAAACTGGAGAGAGGCTATCGCTCTGGCTTTCTCAGAAGTTCCATGTAGAATCTAAGACTGACCGCAGATCTCACTGTCACTGAATTCCAAGTTTTGAGAGATGTTCCATCTGAGAGAAGGAAGAAGCAACTGGAAAATAAACAAAAGCCTGCTTCCTTGACCAACTGGTGGATTCTAAGATTCCTGGGATTCAGAGAGTTGGAAAGATCAGCCCACTTAAGGCTCATGACAACCCCATTTTACCTCTGAGCAGACTGAGGTGTGGACATTTGAGATTAACTTACCCAAAGTCACACACAGCCAGTAAGCAGGATCAGGAATCAAACCCTTCATAGTCTGACCCCAGAGGCCACATTCTTATTCCCTGTGCTCTTCTGTCTCAGAGGAGGGAAGGGACCAACAAGCCAAAGACACAAATGCAAATAAAGGATAAAAAGGCGAGGACATGCACAGCCTGCACCAGACACTGATGCCAGCTTGTTCCACTATGGCACCCTTCTAAAAGGCAGCTGCTATATCTGTCCCATTTTACAGACAAGGAACCTGAGGTCTGGAGACAATTGAATCAGCTTCTCCTGCTTCCACAGCCAGTGAACCCCATTCTGATTCACCAATCCCAGGCTTTTCCAGATGTCTGTCATGGATGGAAAATAGAAGTTTCTTCACATAATGCCATTTTTCAGGGGCAGAACTGGTCCAGATTTCTGGAGCTCTTTTCTAATTTTTTTTAACTTTAAAATCCTAACCATTCCTAATCCTGGAGTGTGTCAACCATTTCACCTCTTTCCTGCAAGCTAAGAGGCCACTAAACAGCCTTGGCTGGAAGGGCTGAGCAGCCAAACCCATAGAGAGACAGAAACCACCAAGGTCAAAGCCATGGGCGGTTCTAGTCTGAGTCCTGCATTTTTGAAAGACGAGACTCCATCTTGAGAAAAAAAAATATAAAGCTAGAAGAAAATGTTGAAAATGGGAATCCACCAACGTGGAAGGCTTTACCCAAGATTTTCAAAGCTAAACACTGTGGGAAACAGTAGCAGATGGGCTGAACATATTGCAGGGATTGGACCGCACAACTGCCGGCACCGTGTAACTTGGACCAAAGCGAGGAAAATCACAGGCTCCAAAATAGCTCAAATGCAACTGGGGAAAATGTGAAATAATGTGTTGTGGTAGAGAGCACTTCAACTTGTCACACACTCTAATGAGTTCAGGATACCCAAGGAAATAGACCTTCAGCCAAATCCAGCAGCAGCCATGGGCAAGAAGCAACAGGGATTCTCCCAAAAGCAGATTTCAGGAGTAACCACAGCTTGGGGGCTTTTCAGAAAGAGTCATCTTGGATGGCCCTGGGAGGGGTCACTCAGTGGAAGTGCTAACTGGAAGAATACATGTGATGCTTTGTAGCCCAGACAGATTCAGCTACCAAATCTGGTCTCGCTCCCTTTCACATTCTCCTTATGCCTCTCTCCCTTCCCACCGCTGCCTTCCCGAGCCAGATGCTACTCACCTCTCCCCTGCTGCCAGCTGCAGCATGCAGCTCCCAACAAGTGACTCTCCTGCTCATAAACCCCTAGGGGCTCCCCACTTCCTACAGAATAGACTTCTGCCCCCTCAATTTATCCCTCGCTGCTCAGCCAAACCAATTTTCCACAGTTGCCAGGACTTCCTCTGTTTCCAAATCACACTCCGTGACCCCATGAGCTCCTCAGGACAGGGATGATGTGGTCATCATTTTTGTGTCTTCAACTCCTCTGTCTCATAGATTCTCAGTGAATGTTTGCTGAATCAGTAGCGCCAACTTCACATGCTTTAGAGGCAGAAGATACAAGCTGGAACCTCAACTCCAGCACTTAATAGCTTTGTGATCTTGGGTAAGTTACCTAGCCTCTCTGAGTCCCATGGCCTATGTCAGAAAATGGGGTAAGGGTGTCTACATTATTTAATCATTTTGAGAAATAAATGGGGCAAAACATGTAAAATGCTTAGTCAATCACAAACTCTCAATAAATGTTAAAAAAAAAAAAAAATCCCTCCCCTGCCTATCTAAAAGCTACCTGTGTTCTAAGACCCTGCCACCGAGCTTGTTCCCTAAGGATCAGGGAAGGAGAGAATCCAGCTAAAAGACTTCATTGGCCTTTATTGAAAGGAGCTGTCTATGACAGTGCCCAGTTTTAGTTACTTCATAAGAAAGACAACTGAGAGAGCTGGGCGTGGTGGCTCATGCCTCTAATCCCAGTACTTTGGGAGGCCGAGGCGGGCAGATCACGAGGTCGGGAGATCGAGACCATCCTGGCTGACATGGTGAAATCCCATCTCTACTAAAAATACAAAAAATTAGCCGGGCATGGTGGTGGGCACCTGTAGTTCCAGCTACTCGGGAGGCTGAAGCAGAAGAATGACGTGAACCCGGGAGATGGAGCTTGCGGTGAACCAAGATCACGCCACTGCACTCCAGCCTGGGTGACAGAAAGACAGCTGAGAGAAAACAGGTGAGAGAAGAAATGTTGAAAGGACTGGTGAGGAGGAAAGAAAAACAAGACTAAGATAGTGATCGATTCAGAAAGAGAGAGACGTAGAGTCGAAGTTTTCTGTCTTCTGGGGAGCATCATAAGATTGTTCTGTTCTTATGAATTTCAGCTACTTGAAGAGACTAATAATCAAAACCAAGGACAGTAAACTTAGAATAAATGAGTGCCCATTTGATTTATGAAGTTGGGCTTTTTCTGTTAGCTGAGACAAGGAGAGAAAATTCTTCTCAAAAACCATTTAGGTGACTGCCCCCTCTCTAGCCACCCACCTCCGCTGAGCCACAGAGGCCTAGATTCTTCAACACACAGGATTTTTCTCTTTTTTTTAGACAGGGTCTCACTCTGTCACCCAGGCTGGAGTGTAGTGGTGTGATCTCGGCTCACTGCAACTTCTGCCTCCTAGGCTCAGGTGATCCTCCCACCTCAGCCTCCTGAGTAGCTGGGACCACAGATGCACACCACCACAACCAGCTATCATATATATATATATATATATATATATATTTAGTATATATATATATATTTTTGTATATATATATATATATATATTTTTGTATATATATATATATATATATATATATATATATATATACTTTAGTAGAGAAAGAGTTTGCTATGTTGCCCAGGCTGGTCTCAGACTCCTGGGCTCAAGCCATCTGCCTGCCCAGGCCTCCCAAGGTACTGGGATTACAGCATCAGCTGCCGCACCTGCCAACACGCAGAATTTTTCATTGAGATGATAGTGCTCCAAGTCCTGATGCAAACAGACTAACCAGGGCTTCAGAGCAGTTGGGTCACCTATATCACTAAGTAACCTCTCCGCCGACCCTTTATATCTCCCGCCATCAACTCCCATACAATCCTCTTGTTCTCTGTTCCTCCTAGATAGTAAGCATTGTCCTCTCTTCCTTATCCCGAAATATTACTATTTTAGTGAAACTTTTTGAAATTGCAGGATGCAACCTATTTGTGTGTGGTAAAATCAGTTCAGTGGGTTGCAGTCAACTATTTTTTAAAATGAGATAGAAAATAATATTGAATCACACACAGTAATGTGAAGTATCATTTTATGAAACTTTTTTCTCAGTTACGTATGTACAGGTAATATGTACTTTCTACTGTGAGTCTCAGTCAAAAATACTTAAAAAACTGACTTGGGTATCTGTACAGAACCAGTTATGATCATGTTTGATTTCTTTTTATATTTACTATAGCACCTAGCACCCTGCCTTAACACAGAGAAAATGTCCACTAAATATTTATGGAATAAACAGGAATGAATGAATTAAAGCATGCACGAATGGATAAAGTGCATGAAGTATTTCAAGAGTGAGAAAGCAGATATGGTAAGGTAGAAAAAAAGTGAGATTGTCTTTGGGAAAATTTCTTTTACTTTTGGGGAAAGCTTGCTCATTTCAAGGCTCTAAGGTCCTGTTCATGTTGCATAACTGAAGTTTTGATTGGATGAAATATCCACTTGATAATTTCCTACTTCCCAATGTATTTTATATTGCATGAATCTAATATAACAATCTTTCAGAACTAGTGTAGTGACAGGCAGAACAAGATTGGAAGTAGATAATTTTCCATTTGAATATTAGTGTCATGTCTTACTTAAAATTATCAGTGACAGTGGATGTGTTGGCAAAAATAAGAAAAAAGCTAAACATCCATCTACTGAGAAATGGATTAACAAAGTAGTCCATCCATACAGTGGAACTACTCAGCAATAAAAAGGAATGAAGTATTAATACATGAAACAACATGGATGAACCTTGAAAACATTATCCTAAGTAAAAGAAGCCAAACACAAAAGACAGCATATTGTATGATCCCATTCATAAGAGCTTTGTAAACAAAAGGTGGATCAATGGTTGCTTGGGCCTGCGAGTGAGAGTGGGGATTGACTGCAAACAAGCCAAGTGATATGGTTCTGCTGTGTCCCCACTCAAATCTCATCTTGAATTGTAACTTCCGTAATTCCCATGTGTTGTAGGAGGGATCCAGTGGGAGATAATTGAATCATGGTGGAAGTTTCCGCCATACTGTTCGTGTGGTAGTGAATAAGTCTCAGGAGATCTAATGGTTTTGTAAGGGGTTTTCCCTTTTGCTTGATTCTCATTCTGCTTCTTGCCTGCTGCCATGTAAGATGTATCTTTTGCCTCCCACCAGGATTGGGAGGCCTCCCCAGCCATGTGGAACTGTGAGTCCATTAAATCTCTTTTTCTTTATAAATTATCCAGTCTCAGGTGTGTCTTTATCAGCAGCATGAGAAGGGACGAATACACCAAAGGAGGGAATGTTTTGAGGTATTGGAAGTTTTCTAAAACTGAATTGTAGTGATGGTTGTACGGTTGTACGAATGGATACATTTTCTGAAACTTATTTAACTGTGCACTTACAGTGCATGAATTTTCTGCTGTGTAGATTATACCTCAATGAAGCTGTTAAAAATAATTACAGATGCTTTGAAATGCCTTCTGGCAGTACAGGAGAAAGTTTCCCTTCTACTTCACAGTTGTGGATTTATTTTTTGGAAAACTGGACTTCTCTATAAAGTCAGACCATTATGTAACCTGGCCGCTTCCCCCTTTTCCAGGAACGCAGGCAGAACATCAATGTCTGTCTATCTGCCTGCTGGTCAGCTTCCTTATGAGGAGGAACAATACCAACTGGCAAGCAGGGCCTTGCTGGTCATTTGCCCACTCACTCAGCAATGGGGATGCCAGGGAGGAAATAATTCCTTTGAAGCCCTTTCTATACTGTTGTGCTCCTCAGCAGACAGGATGTAGGGTCCTTCCTATGCTGCCAAAATCATCAGCAATTGTCAAAAGAAAACACCAGACCAGTACAATAAATGTGAGGGCTTTTTCTCCCCAAATAACTCATTTCACTTTGAAAGTACAAAGCAGTTACATTTCCAACCTTGCAACTTGAAATCATACAGCTATTCAAAGCTAATGATCAAGGCAGGCAGCATTTTGAAGAAACAGTTGCCATTTTCCTCCTTGCTTGTTCAGATAACGAAGGAATGTGTCTTACACATCTTCTACCCTCTCCTACCCCCTTTCCAAACAGTACCCTGGAACTGTGCTAAGTGCGTACTAAGCTCTGGATAAATACTTGTTGATTTGATTGATTCTTTGTCTACCCTAGTGACAATGGCCAGATTAGAATTGATGGGATGATTCCCGAAAGCTGGGAATGGAACACCCTGTACACTGTGGTCTCAGTAATTTGATTAATGATGATGTGTTTTACAATGATTACTTTCAAATCACAAATCTCCAGAATCCCTCAAATCCAAACTGGGTCTGGAAGGCAGGGGGAAGCTTAACAATATTTTGGCTCTCATCAGTTCATGTCAAAATTACAAACCAATTCCAAGTAGGTGAAAGTTATTATAGCTCAGTTATATGAAAACCAATTTCAGCATTGCTAATGTTTAAAACAGACAGGTGCTGCGTTCAATTTTTTTTTAAATGTCACCAGAGTTTCCACGTGATTTATAATCCTAATTCAAAAAAAGCAAAGCATACGTGAGTCCTTGGCAAAACGCACAAAATACAGACTCAAATGAACAACAAATGGCAACTCGATATTGAACTGGGAATTACATTTTGTGCTGTTTCATTAACTTTTCCAAGTATTTCTTTCTAAAATGCCCTCCTGGCCACCCCTGACACACATACGAGATAAAGGAAGAGTGCACACAGATGGCTCCCGTCCAGGCCACTCAGCAGCTCAAAGTGAATGTGATTCCTGTGTTCTCTCCATGCAGATCATCAGTGATGAAGCACGCAGTAAATAACCCTCCCTCCCTGGAAGTGAAGACAACCTGTGGGGGAAAACTGGCTCCATTAAAGGCTTCAAGCCACAGGAGTCGTTTTCTCCGGAGATGATGAACATGGGCTGGAAAGAGACAAGAGCCACCTACTTGGTGCAGCTTTTTCCCCCCAAGCTGCTAAAAGTCCTTTACCCTCAAATAAAATCAAGAGAGAGTTGGAAATGGCATCTCTTGCCACAGATCTGTGTTTTATTGTTATTGTTTTCACATAGTATTTACTAAAATCTGCTGTATACCCAGCCCATGTGTAACTCACGAAATTTTGAGCCTATCTTTTTTTGACTGTGTCTGCCTATCTGGATAGGCAAGGATCTTACAGATCCTTGAGAAATAGAATTGAGCCTTTTCTTCTTTGTAGCTTTGGCCTCTCAGCCAAGGCCTGGCAAAGAGTGTGCATTCAATTAATGTTGGTTGAATGGATGAATAGAAATGAATGGATGGGTGGGTGGATGGATGGATGGATGGATGGACCAATCAGTCAATAGATCTCCCCATTTTTAAGCTCCTGTATGTCAAAGTTCCCTGGCATTGAGATTGCCCTATCAATGCACAGCATTAAGTTCCTGCCATCCATCTGTTTTGATGGTAAGCTTGGAGAAATACCTGGGGAAAGAGTTCCTTTCTTCTCTGATGCCACATGTGGAATGCTCTTTGCCAAATGCAGTATTTGTCACTGAACACCACTCTTCCTGATATCTTATTCCATTTATAGATTCTGGCTCTGGAGTGTAAGATTTTATTTTTTGAATTAAAATGTGATAAGAGACCTTTCAGTTCCCAGAGTTTCTTCTCTGTCTGTAGGTCAGAAGTTATTGGCTAGAGTCCCAGTATCTCCCTTGAGCTACCACATGCGTCTGCTGACCAAATCTTCTTAGCCTTCAAACCAAATGATGTCATTCTTTATGGTGCATTTTTCTAACAGATTTACACTGACGTACACACACATACTTTTAATTTCCCACTGCTTACAGAACTCGCAAACAAGTGATCAAGTTGTAATTCTACGTGGTGAGTGCCTCACATAAATTTTTTGATGACAATGTGGATGATAAATGTTGGCTTTTATCGAGCTGACTACTGGTAGCTGTATGGTTTTTTGGCACATTATATAATGTGATATGCAATCACTGATGGAAAGATGTCTCTTAGAGATATAGCACTTATAACACAAATTTTTATGATAATAAATACTATTTATTAAGTATCAAATGCCAGGCACTTTGCAAGAGTCCTGCATACATTGGTTCATTCATTCCACATTATAGTCCTAGGAAGGAAGAAATGTCTTTTCCATTCTGCTGATGAAATAACCAAATATCAAAAGACGTATAATTAGCAAGTGGCAAGTTAGGACTTATACCCAGATCCAGCCTCTGTTCCTTCTATTTCACCACATGGGTTATATTGTTCTCAGAAAAACACATTTCTCTTGCTTATTTATTTTGCTTATTACACAGGACATCGTGGCACTGTTCGTGAACTAAAAGCCATGCTCAGAGTGATTGTGGTTTTGAGAAAGAAAGAGAGAAAGAGAGAGAAGGAAGGAAGGAAGGGGAGAAAGAAAGAAAGAAAGAAAGAAAGAAAGAAAGAAGAAAGAAAGAAAAAGAAAGAAGAAAGAAAGAAAGAAAGAAAGAAAGAAAGAAAGAAAGAAAGAAAGAAAGAGGAAAGAAAGAAAGAGAAAGAAAGAAAAAGAGTAGCTGTAGTCCCAGCTACTCGGGAGGCTGAGGCAGGAGAATGGTGTGAACCTGGGATGCAGAGCTTGTAGTGAGCAGAGATCCCGCGCCACTGCACTCCAGCCTGGGTGACAGTGCGAGACTCTATCTCACACACAAAAAAAAAAAAATAAAGAGAGAGAGAAAAAGGAAGGAAGGAAGGAAGGAAGGAAGGAAGGAAGGAAGGAAAAGAAAGAAAGAAGAAAGAAAGAAAGAAAGAAAGAAAGAAAGAAAGAAAGAAAGAAAGAAAGAGAAAGAAAGAAAGACCAAATGTGTAGATTTTCTTTAACTTCAGTACAATGTAGCTCCTCAAAAAAAAAAAAAAAAATCCTTAATCTTTCAGTGCCGATTTCCACACCATGCATATTCACATGAACTCTGGCATGAGTCTTGTTGATTGCTTCCAGAGCAACATGCTTTATCCCAAATTACAAGGAAACCACAAAACAGTACTGCACAAGGCTGGAGGGATAGGGGAATAGGACATCACCACACTTGAAGGTCATGTTTGCCAATATTGGAGCATCTATAATGAGAACGCAGGGCACTCGTAGAGCCCCTGTGCTTGGTTTTTGCTTTATGGAGTTTGCAACCCAGTGGCAAATAGGAAGCTGGCAGCAGGAATCTGAAGGTCACAAAGCTGCCTTTGTTTGGCACGTATTCTCCCTCTCCACTTCTTTACAGCTAGTGCAGCCATGACCCTCTAAAGAACACGTCTGTTCTTGTCTCCGGGGTGTTGTGGTGATGTCGAGGTGCTAAGACGGCTTTGGGGCTCAGCCGAAGGTCAGCCTTTATTGAATTTCACTTCATGGCCCAATAGGCACAGAGCTTGTGGTTTACACTCTATCTCTGTGAGCGCCCAAGGCCAAAGCAGGCTGCCCAAGATGGAGAAGAGAAGAACACCCCATGGCCCAGCAGTTCAAGCCATCCAGGGCAGCCACCTCCATGGCAGGGACACTCCGGTGCCTCCCTCTTCACCTACCCCCACAACACACACACATGCCCCATGCACGTTCCTCCTATCTCCCATCGGAGTCCCTATTCCCTTAGCCCCACATTTTCTTCAGTCATTCAGAAATTTTCATCTCAAAATGCAGCAAGTAATTTCTTCCTGATGAATTGCTCCTTTTCTACCCCACCCTATAACCCCCGCCCTGAGGTAATTTCCTAATTCTCTTTGACAAGACGGTTTACTCTTGACAAGGATTAGAGGTTATTTTTAACCTGAACCGCACACAAGGAAATGATGCAATAATTTCTTTGAGCTGGCTGAATGCTTCCTCTTTTTTGGTCTTCGAATTAATATGATTCTGAACTTTAAGTTGTTTCTGGCCTTTGTGAGCAATTTCGTAATCACAGAATAAAGTCCACGTCTTCCAATTTAAAATCCTTGCTCGTAGTGATCTTTTCCTGGATGATTGGCATTTTTATCCAATGTTGACTCTGATGTTAAAAATCAGAATGATATTGATTCACCAGAGGTTCTCCTGCGGGTCTTTTGGATCCCAAGCGATCTCCTTTACTGTCTTTATCCCTGTCACAAAATCTGCTCGAATACTGGAAAAAAGATAATTAACTCTGCACCTGGGGCCATCCAACTGTCCTCTGTTCCTCCGATTTCTTGACTAAGACATTCTGTGCAGCACATGTACATTCCTTTTTTTTTTTTTTCGAGACGGAGTCTTGCTCTGTCGCCCAGGCTGCAGTGCAGTGGCATGATCTCAGCTCACTGCAACCTCTGCCTCCCAGGTTCAAGCAATCCTCCTGCCACAGCCTCCTGAGTAGCTGGGATTACAGGCACATGCAACTACGCCCAGCTAAATTTCTTTCTGTATTTTTTAGTAGAGATGGGGTTTCACCACGTTGGCCAGGCTGGTCTCAAATTCCCGACCTCATGATCCACCCGCATCCGCCTCCCGAAGTGCTGGTATTACAGGCATGAGCCACCATGCCCAGCCGCACATAAACATTTCTTAATCCATCACTATTTTAAAACAATATTTGTGTATTTAAGTCCATATGTCTATATCAGGGTTTCTCAACCTCAGCACTATTGACATTTGGGGCCAGATAATTCTTTGTGGGGCATCCTATGCATAATAGGATGTGGGGCAGTATCCCTGGCCTCTACTAACTAGATGCTAGTAGCAGCCGCCTCTCCAGTTTCAACAACCAAAAATGTCCCCAGACATGGCCAAATGTCTGCCAGGGAGACAAAAATGCCCCCAGTTGAGAAACACTGGCCCTCATACTGCTTTAAATTACAGGTTTCTTTTGGACAGGGACTAACCTAATTTGTACAGACTTCAGCACAACAGGAAGGTGCTTAGAGAAGGCAGTTCTATGGTATCACAATCAGTAAACATGCAACAAGAATTGTTGACTCACATCTAGAAAAACAGAAAACATAAGCACATGATCAAGTAAATAGTGGGTACTGTGTCTCATTCAGCCTTCCGTTCTTGTCAATAACAGTAAAACAACAATGCTTAGCTCTCCTGTATGAACCTCCTAGAGGAACTGAAAATTTGAAAGATGGAGTTCACTTCCTTTTAATTAAACTGTTCCCATAAAATAAGGTAAGAGGCAGGTAAAGGGAAATCCCCCGCAGCAGTGTGAATGGTTGTAATCTTCGTGGAGAAGAGCCCACGCTGGGATGAACATTCTTTCACAATTACTGTACTGTTCTTCCAGGCCGGGAATTCGGGGCGGCACCACATCCTCTTGCAGGATCTGCCCCTTGTAAGAGCACTTCAAATATTTTTCATGAGTGAAAAGGCAAAAGATAGATATGAACTGATAATATCGTTAGAACTACTGCTGTTATTCAACCACTCAAATAGTATTAAACCTCTGGATTTAGCAAAGAAAACCTGCTAAATGATCCCTTTAGAGGCCTCTCTCTAGGCAAAAGAACAAAACCTTTTATCAGTTAATCTAATGAATTACATGGGTTATTTTCATTCTATTCATAAGAGACAAGGCATGTAAATCTTGCTTGTTCTTACATGCATTGGATAACAATTCCATTAAGCAAATATTTATTTAAACTAAGGGTATGGCAGTCTAGTCTGACAGTTATCAGACATCAAAGTGGAAATGCTCAAATGGGTAAAAAAAATCAGGCTCTGCCCTTGGAGAGCTTAGAGTTCTGATTTCTATAACAATCGGTTGTGTATTTGTAGTCAATCCCCAAATATATTTGCTTTTGAGTACCTGAAAGCCTAATGCTGCAAGCTCCGGAAGAGGTTTTAAAAATCCAGTGATCATTCAAAGGCGTGAGCAACTCCAGGTGATGAAGTGACCGAGAAAGAGTTCACAGAGACATGGCTTTTGAAGTGAGGGTGGGTGTTCAAAACAACATGAATGATGAGGTTTTATTTCCCCCTAATTTTAAAATTAATACATGTTTCTTGTTTTTAAAAAATATATGCAGGAAAAAAGAAAAGCCCGAGGAAAAAAGATTTCCCATAAGCAGTGGAAAAGTTGAGCAAAAACGCAGGACCTGGCCTGCTAGGGGTGGCAGAACCTGTGGAGGACCCCGTGGAGCTATGAAGAAACATGAGGTGGGGGTCTGAATGCCATATCTAATTAGGAGGGCAGTGGGCAGTCATGAATGTCTGAGTGTTCTGAGCATGGCTCATTTCATGCTCACAACAACCCTGTGAGGTTGCAAGGGGTCTGATCAACCTTCAGATGCAGAGGTGGAGGATTTAAGGTGTGCAGTAACTTGCCCAAGGTCATGCAGCTAGCAGATGGAAGAAGTGGGCACTCCAAAACCCCGTGCCCCTCAAACAAAGTGGGAATTGAGGGGGGCAAACTGAGGATTGCAATGGTATAGCTGCAGAAAGTGTGCCTTTGACGCAATAGAATGGTGATGTCATGGATTTAAAAAATCCAGATCCAGAAAAAGGATCTGACTTGCTTTGTGGATAAAACACCACTTTCCAACCCAGAGACATCCACATGGAGTAGGTGGCTCAGCAGTGCTCATTGGTGGAAGGCACTTTCACTGGCCTTCAGGTACCCAGCATGGCCTGCCACTGATAAGACACCACCTGAGTCAGGTCAGGATTCCTTTAGGTGCTTTGAGCTGCTCTTTTTGTACTTTTCGAGGAGAGTTTATGCAACTGGCCCATCCCAACTGTTCTAGGACTGTCCAGTGAAAGCCAGCCTGCTCACCAGGGGAAGCCCCAGCCTATGCCTGAGTGCTTCAGTGCTACCTGGGAGGCTCCAGGATGGAGTCCCAGGCCTACCTCACCTGGGTAGATCAAGGCCTCACGCCAAAAAAGAACCTTTCCACAATAGTCAAATGGTGGAAGCAACTCAAATGTCCATCGACTGATGAACGGATACACAAAATGTGGTGTGTGTGTGTGTGTGTGTGTGTAATGCACTACTATTCAACGATGAAAAGGAATGGTGTACTGATACATGCTACAATCTTCATGAACCTTGAAAACATTATGCTAAATGAATCATTCCATTTACACGGAACATCCAGAATAAGAAAATCCACAGACAGACTTGCTGTTGGTAAAACATTAACAGATAACATCAAATTTACCATTTAAACCATCATTAAGTATACAATCAGTGGTGTTTAGGACATCCACAGGGTCATGCAACCATCACCACTTTCCAGAACATTCTCACCACCCCCAAAGGAAACCCTATACCCATTGAGCATTCATTCCTCATTCCTTCCTTCCCCCAGCCCCTTGCAATGACTAATCTACTTTCTATCTCTATGGATGTGCTTATTCACTTTAAAACGGTGAGTTTTATGTTATTTGTAATTTACTGCATTAAAAAAAATTAGCAATGGGATTGGATGAGGTGGATGAAGAAAAGGATCCCAGATTGAGGATTTGTGCAATCCAATGTTTAGAGGCCAGCAAGAAGATTCAAAAGAAGGAACTCATCAAATAGGAAGAAAATCAGGAAAGTTGCTGCCCCAGAACTCAAGTGAGAAACAGTTTCAAGGAGAGTAGAGTGACTATCTGTGTCAGAGTGAATTTTGTGTGGTTCCGGTAGATACAGTCATGTTCACCTACACAGGAGGGGACCATTTCACACTCTTGACCAGCAATGCATGAACAGGCTCAGTTCCCAACAATCTTGCCAATACAGAGTGTCCTCAAAATGCTTGCCAATCTCCAAAGTGAGAAATGGATCTCAATGTTGTTTTCTCTTGCAGTTCTTTATTGAGAGTGAGGCTGAGCATATTTTCACATGTTGAAGGGCCGTTTATCTTTCTTTGGCTGTCAACTATCTGTTCATGGACTTTGCCCATTTTCTGTTGAGCTGTTCATCTATTTATTCTTGATTTCTAGGAACGCTTTAAATATCAGGGAGTTGGTTCTCTGTCCCCTGGCATCTGCTTCTTGAAACTCTTCTCTTTGTTTCCGTAAGAGCACTCTCTCCTAGGTCTTCTCTCACCTCCCAGTATTCATCTCCACATTTTGGAATTTTTTTTCTTTTGGGTGTGTGGGTTGCTCTTCTCCTTTGTACCTTTTAAGCCTGGTGTCCCCTGTATTTGACTGTCTTTCTTCTCTACACACTCTTCAGCATCCTTCCCCTCCCACCTCTTCCTCCACCGCAATTCTAATTACAACTGTGTGCTCAACTACCAAACCTATATGGAGCAGGATGTTAAAATAAGACTTTCTGACGTCTCAGTCTGAGCTGAGACCCCAAAGCTAAGAAAAGGAGTGTTAGGTACCCACACATTCTAAAGAGAGGTGCTAGACCATCCATGCAGACACAGCAGAGGGTGACCCCCCCCCAAAAAAAACCCTGCCCAAGGACCCTATAGCCTCATCCTTAGAGTCTTAAAAGAGGCTTGGGTATTCATCCTGGAGTTCCTGCAGAGTAGAGTTGCAGGGATGCCATGGCTCCTCCCAGCCACCCCCAAACCAAGCAGGGGGCTTGAAGAGAAACTTTGGCCAGCCTGGCCTGTGTCTTACGATGTTGAGGGGACAGAGAGTTTCATACCTGACTCATGCTTTAAAACCTGTAAAGGTGAGAAGCTGGGTTTGCTTCCTGGGCAGCAGAGGGGTGAAAAAGAGCCCAAGGGGAATGAGCACAGCTCCCAACTGTGCTGTTCCTGGAGGTGTGTCGTCCAGTGAATGATCATTTTCTGAGCTGAGCACGGTGGGTCACTCCTGTAACCCTAGCAACTCAGGAGGCTGAGGCTGGAGGATCACTTGAGGCCAGGAGTTTGAGACCAGCCTGCATGACATAGCAACACCCTGTCTCTACAAAATAAGAATAAGAATAATACAAAAATTAGTTAGGCATGGTGCTGTGTGACTGTAGTTCCAGCTACTCAGGAGGCTAAGATGGGAGAATTGTGGGTGAGGCTGCAATGAGCCAAGGTCGCACCACTGCACTCCAGCCTGAGCACCATTGGGAGACCCCGTCTCAAAAAAAACCAAAAACAAATAAACAAACGAAACCTCTTGGTCACAAAAATTTGGAACAAAAAATCTTGAAGGTACTAAAAGGACATAATAGGTGATTTTGCAGGAAGCTGAGAAACAGACTCCTTGACATGGCAACAGTAGATGTGAGGAGATGCCAAAGAGACAGAATCTGGTAACTCTTGAAGAGCCAGCCTTTAAGTGTTCATGGACAACATCCTTATAAATGAAGTTTTTGCAAAAGATAGGCATAGACAAAAATTCATGTGGTGCTATGGGACAGGATTCACTGAAGATTTTTAATATCAGTTGAATTGGGATCTTAGTTTCAAATAAGTAAGCTGTTTCAAATAAGGAGAAAATAAAATGAGGTCTTCTTTTCGATGACAAGCTCTGACTTTGGAATCACACAGACCTGGGCTGGGAGTCCTGCTCCGCCACTTGCTAGGTTGTGACACATTGGATAAATTGCTCAACTTCTGTAAGCCTCAATTTCCTCCTTTAGAAAGTAAAAATAATATCTGACAAGACTATTACAAGAATTACATGAGATATTGTGAACAACGCCCTCCGCACAGGGTCTGGTGCTTAGTCATTGGTTGTAAAAGAGAATGTGACATTGATCTATGTCTCCATTAAATGGTGTAGGAAAGAACACATATTGTCCTATGAGTCCATTCAAGTTTTTAATTTTGGTCATTTGGTTTGTTGCTTTCTGGTGAATGCTACCTACCTTCATCAAATCATTATGAAGTTTCCAGAGCAAATTCTCTGTAATGTATTCTAAAGAAAATTGAGAGGAAAATAAAGCAAACTGAAGTATGGAAACACAGCTTGGGAGTTCAGAAAAACTATTTGCTCATCATACACTAAGTTAAAAATATAGTTGCACAAACAGATGACTAAATAATACTGAGTACAGACCCACAGATTTCAGCTTTTAAGTGCCGTCTTATATAAGATTGTTCAACTGAACTAGCCTAGCCATTAAAAAAACTTAGATATGGCATTTTTAAAATAGAGACTCACATACAGCACATCTAAATCTATGCTGTTTATATAACACGAAGATAGCAGATATATCTGTAAGGAGGTGTTGGCATCACAGAGAATGACATACTATGTTACAGTGATTCTTGGATTTTTCCTATGTGTTAAGCCTGGACTTCTGATTCCAAATTCAGCTCCTACAGCAGAGGTACCCAGGGAAGACTTGAACCGTATTAATATTAAATGGCAAGATAAGGCATCAGTGTGAGTTCTTGAACCTTAACCAGGTAAAGATCTTTGGGTTTGGTTTACTGGCACAAAACAGGTGCATTTGGTCCACAGCCCATGCACAAGTTAAAATATTATTAGCTCTGTTCTCAGTATCATAAACGATAATTAGTATACAATTTAGGACACATAAAATTCGGATGTCCATAAAATATTGTTAGCTCTGTCATCAGTATCATAAAGTATAATTCGTATACAATTTAGGACAATTAGGACAATAGACAAATGTATAATTAGTATACAATTTAGTATAAAATTTGGATGTCCACAACCTTCACATTCCATAATCGATCAAAATCAGTATTCTGAACAGAGCTATTTCTTAGTCAAACCTCTGATAGCCAGTATTTTAGGATCTGAAGCACTATTCCAATCAAAATCACTACTTCAAGGTCCCAAAAATCCTGTTTTTCAGTGGATTCTATATGAGGACCTGGTTTTATCTTGTCTCAAAGACCAGCTTTGTTCTGTGGTTATAAAGGTTTGTTGTATCTCTCCTACCCAGTTATCTGCTGTCTTTTACACTGATTCCAGCTTGGGCAAAACAACAGGCATGTTGCAGCTGTAGAAACAGATTCTGAGTGTGACTACACGATATCAAAATATCCTGCTGAAAAGTGGTCTACACACTCAACCAACTGGATTGGCTTATTTTTCTCCTCAAATCCAAATTATTAAGGCAAACCTGGATTTTTCTATTCCATTTGTAAGAAAACACAATTGAGTTTCCTGATTTGTAATGAAAGCTGTAACAGAACAGTACATTCACCACTGTCTTAAATACATACCTAGTAGGAATATGCCTTACACTTCCCCTGCCCTCCTTGTTGCTAAGATCTACCCAGAACATATGGGAACTTGATCTGCCAACAATCAGCTTGAGGTAGTCGTGACTTTGTAACAGACTGAAATCCAGTAACAAAGTGGACTGTTTCCACCAGGGCCTGGATACCATTTATTTGGGGAGCCACCTTTAGTGTGAGAGACAAGAAGTCATTCTGTTTGCTCTCTGTGCTGGAAGTCTTATAACAAACATGGCGGGCGTGAGATACAGAAGACTCAAGATTGCGCAGAAAGAGGCAGCTTTCTTACATATAGTAACACTTTGTTATAGATTAAAATGCATCCCTAACCTCCCCCCCCCAAAAAAAAGGTATGTTGGAGTCCTAACCCCTAGCATTTCAAAATGTGACCTCATTTGGAGATTGGGTCTTTACAGAGGTAATCAAGTTAAAATGAGGTCATTAGCATGGGCCATGACCCAATATGACTGATGTCCTTATCCAAAGAAGAAATTTGGACAGGCACACAGACAAGCGTGGGGAAAAGACAGCCATGTACAAGCCAAGGAGAGAGGAATGGAACAAATCCTTCCCTCACAGCCCTCAGAAGGAAACAATCCTGCCTGCAACTTGAGGATGGACTTCTAGCAAATGAACTCACACCTTACTGATCCGGCACCATTGCAGAATGAAAAAGTCCATATAAAATCACTTTCTAGATAACTCAAGTGTTCTGACAAATAAGCAGTTCCAAAATTTTCATTCTACTCTTTTTTAACAAAAATGTTTCTAAAACATATCCTCCACATTCTCAATCCAAAAGCAGTTGAACCCAATCTAAACCTTTCCTATTGATGCAGGATTATCAGTGACTGCAGAGAGACAGAAGACCCTTTGTTTCTGCAGTAAGTGGCATCACTGGTTTCCCTGTTTTCTCCTCTAATATGAAGTTCCCAGACAGCCCCCTCTGCCTTCTGCATCATCCTCATTTCCTTGCTTGTCCTAATCTGTTGTGAAAGAACAGAAACCGGACAAACAAGACATTAAAACTGTTCTCAAATAAAATTAGTAGTCCCAAGTGAGAGGCTGAAAGACACTCCTAAAGGTTAAACCACGTGAACTTGAAAAACTTCTTTTGTTGTCTACTTCTTTACTCCCTGTTCTCAGGGGGTGAGGATGTCAGATCCTTTATATTAAGGATATCTCAAGTGTTGTGCTACATTGACACAAAGCAGGTCACAAGAAACTCTTCTGGCCTCCTTCGGCTTATAAATTTATGCCATAAAAAGAAGCAGCTGGGATCAATTATAGCTCGGGAAACATGCACCTCTATTAGGAGCCCAGTGGTGCTTTGTTCTGTGGTGGTTGTTATTTCACATATTTGGAATATGGTTATACCATAGGATGGAACTCTCTGGAATGGTCCTTCCATGATACCAAATTAGTTTGGGAAATTCTGATTCCCCAAACGGAATGATAATCAGATTAAATGACTACAAAGGAATAAACTTGCTGTTGAAATCAAAAGTGTACTTACCAAATTAGATTCTTTACTACATCCTCTCAGTTTTAAAGATAACGAATTTATTCAATTATTCTATTTGTACTGATTGGAAGCTGCCTCTTTTGCCATGCTTAGTTTGGTACAGAACACTTTCTGGCTTTATGCTATAATCTTGTTGTTGTTGCTGTTGTTTAAAAAACAATGGTAAGATAAAAGCTAATGTTTAGTAAGTACTGTGCTTACGATGAGCCAAGCACTATGCCAAATGCCTTATATGCCTTATTAAGTCTCCCAAATGCCTCAGAGGTACATATGATTTTTACTGTTCCCATTTAACAGATAACAAAATGGAGGCCTAATGTGTTGAGTAACTTGTCTGAGTCGTTCAGTTACTAATTGGCATCACCTGGATATTAACCCAGGCAGTTTGACTCCAGAGCCTGTGTTCTTAATCATTATGGTATATGAAGAGAGGTAAATTTTAACACTAATTACTAAAATTAGTGTGATCTTACTAAAGTATCATAATTTGAAATTATATAATAAAAAACCTCCAAGCCAGACACAATGACTCACTCCTGTAATCCCAGCACTTTGGAAGGCTGGGCAGGCAGATCTCTTGAGGTCAGGAGTTGGAGACCAGCTTGGCCAACACGGTGAAACCCTGTCTCTACCAAACATACAAAAATTAGCCAGCCGTGATGGTGCCTGCCTGTATCCCAGCTACTCAGGAGGCTGAGGCATGAGAATCGCTTGAACCCAGGAGGTGGAGGTTGCAGTGACCCCAGATTGCACCACTCCACTCCAGCCTGGGTGACAGAGTGAGATTGTCTCAAAAAAAAAAAAAAAAAGAAAAAAAGAAAACCAAAAACAAAAATGTGTAGGCCGGGGATGTTTTTTAACTCTTCCACCAAGACTGAGTACTTTACTGATGACTTTTTTTGCAAGGTTAATTATGAGTTTTGAACTTGCTTAATAAACTTTTATGCTAAGTTGTTTCTCAGATGAGTACTTAATAAAACTCTACAATATGTAGAGAATATATGTGTGGGCATTTTTTAAACCAAGATCATTCTCCTTAAGCTAGAGCCATGAAAGGGTATATAATCTCCATTAATTAGTAAGGGGGAAAACATCAAAAATGCTTGCTGCAGAGTGGTTGGCAGTAGGAGAGAAGGAAAGGTAGGCAGTGGGTGGGAACGGTGGCAGGTCATAATACAATAATCACTTTAGAGGTTTTCAGAATCAGTAAAAAAAATGTTCAGGACTATGCCAATACCATTTTAGCTCATTTTCAAGGCTTATTAGGCTTTTCAGAGAATCTCAAAGCTCAGTGTGCATATTACTTAACTACCTGGTTTGGAATGATACTTATTAGGATGTGGAAATGACAAAGTAGGTAGATTTTGCTTTTTAATTTTCTGTTCTGAACTTCCCAACAGCTCTGTTTCGGCTCTTAAATAAAGTCCCCCAAGGTTGTCACAACTTTTGAGCCTGTGATTCTCAGTAAGAGTCTTCTGTGAAGTCTTTTTCCAGTTACAGATGAAAACAAAACAAAACAAAGAACTAAATGACTTAATTGCTTGGCTTTTCTTTGGGATTCCTTTGTCTTCAGAGCTAGTATTCATGTGGCACTTTTAGACATTCACACTAAAATGTATCAACAATGAGAATTTCATTTGTGTAGATAAATATGATTGTCATGTCAGATCTTTTATATTTAAGCCAACTGAAAAATACAAATAAACATTGCATGATAGAATTGCTTCATTTGTTCAAAGTTGTTTATTTTAAAAAGTACTCCATGACTAGCTCCAAGTCCCAAATATATCATGCAATTACATTATGCTGAAAGTAGTAACAGGTGGGCCCATATCTGTTAAGGATGCAGAAGTTCTAGCAATTAAAGACTAGCTAAGGAGGCAAGAAAGTGAAGAACTCTTTCACTTTCCGTGAACTCTCACACGTGTCTCTGTCCTTATGCTTCAGTTTCTCCATCTTAAAATAGGGAGAAAAGGACAATATTTCTCCACTAGTATGAAAGCAATTTATATTTAGGAGAAGTTTACAAAGAAGGTTATTGCCCCCTTAATATCTAATTAGGAGATAATTCCCTGGAAGTAAAAAGCTATCATAGGATAAAGATCTCCAACAGGTCTTACTCAAGGAGCAACAAAACTGAGACACTTTGGAAAATAAATGTCATGTCAGTGGTTTGATATTTTATTTATTTATTTTTATTTTTTATTTTTTTGAGATGGAGTCTCCCTCTGTTGCCCTGGCCATGCCCAGTGGCGTGGTCTCCGCTCACTGCAAGCTCCGCCTCCCGGGTTCACTCCGTTCTCCTGCCTCAGCCTCCCCAGTAGCTGGGACTACAGGCGCCCGCCACCACGCCCGGCTAATTATTTGTATTTTTAGTAGACACGGGGGTTTCACCGTGTTAGCCAGGATGGTCTCGATCTCCTGACCTCATGATCCGCCCACCTCAGCCTCCCACAGTGGTGGGATTACAGGCGTGAGCCCCCGCACCTGGCCTTGATATTTATTTTTAAAGCAAGAAGCCTGACCACAGTGGTTACCAAGACCAAAGCAGCAGCAATACTGTCTCACTAGCGTCTTCCTTTCTGAGGCAAAGGATTTGGGACACCTCCACTTATTGAGTGGGTCTAGGTGGGCATTTTTCTTTTTTTTTTGAGATGGAGTCTCGCTCTGTCGCCTAGACTGGAGTGCAGTGGCGCCATCTCAGCTCACTGCAAGCTCCGCCTCCTGGGTTCACGCCATTCTCCTGCCTCAGCCTCTGGAGCAGCTGGGACTATAGGCGCCCGCCACCACATCCGGCTAATTTATTTATTTTTTTTGTATTTTCAGTAGAGACGGGGTTTCACCATGTTAGCCAGGATGGTCTCAATCTCCTCACCTCGTGATCCACCCGCCTCGGCCTCCCAAAGTGCTGGGATTACAGGTGTGAGCCACCGCACCCAGCCGGTGGGCATTTTTACAGTACATAAATAATGAGTAAGTTAACTACAAAAATATCTATACAATTCAAAGAAGTGGAAAAACATATGAAAGAAGATACCTGTTTGGTTTACTCAAAGTAGTGAATGAAAAGAGTGGAAAGAAAGAAATGTAAATAATTTGATCTGGCAAAGCAGACCAGTGTCTTCCACTGATCCCTTTTGGCAATTCTATTCAGTTGGATGGCCTAGATGCCATCTTCCATGGCCAAATGGAAAATACAATGTCTTATTTTATTGTGGAAAATCCACTGGAAATAAGCTTTTAAGTGGTTCTTCTATTACTCAGGAATTTAGTAACTATTGTATCTACTATAAGGCCAGAATAAAAGGGGGCTAAAATGTTTAAAGGTATCATTCCTACTCTTCAGAAACTTACAAGGGTTTTGGGGTTCTTGTTGCTATTAACTTCTTAGTTTCTTACAACACAATTATTTTGTCTGGAACACAGTAAAGTTCTGTGTTACTGTTAAAATAAAACCTAGAGTTTTCAATAATTATCCCAGCTTGTTGTCATCACAAGCTCTGGACTGGGACAAACTAAAGGACAACTCAGCCAATAGCTTATCGTGTATAATGCTCATATTCCTATTACCATCAATACTTTAAGGTAAGATTTCACTTGATAAGCAATCAATTTTTATTCATTATATAACTGAATTAGAACAGAATTTTTGGTTTATGTTGGCTTAAATCTTGTATTAAAATTAAGACTTGTATTTAAGTCCTTTCTTCTTTAAGTTACTAGTCATGGCACTAAATAGTTAACTTGAGAAAAAAAAACATTCTCTGCTGTGACTATTCTGCTACTGAAATACTGAAAAGGAGTTGATTTAAGAGAATCACATAAATAATTTTTTTAAAAAAAGAAGAGGGTACATACTAAGGAAGAACAGAAAAAAGGGGAAAAACTTTTGTAAAGGTAATTTGCTAAAAGTATTTAAAAATAGTTCACGGTTATCCAGGCTCTAAACCCTATTAATATCTATAGTGAAAAAGAAAGGAGTCAAGCGGATAAACAGAAGCTTATCTAAGTGAGCTGATTCTTCTCACACAAGCAAATCCTGACCCCTTTCACGGTTTTCAATGTCATGATGATTGGAAAAGACAGCGTTTGTTGCTTTATAAATATATGGAGCTGTACGTGATTTCAAGAAGCTTTCACATACATTATCTCATTTAATTCCCACACAACCCTGTAGGGGAGCAAATGGTGAGTCCACTTTAAAGGTGAATATGAAAGGTCAAACAGAAAAGCAACAAAGCCGGGACATAAACCTGGACCTTTTACCTCCCAGGTCTGAACACTGCAAACATCCACATTTTGAAAAATATTATTATTGGCTCTAGCATTGTTCAATGTACTTGTAAGAAACACAAGGAAGAAGAGGAGGAGAAAAGGGAGGAGGAGGAGATAAGTGTGGGAGGAGGACGAGGATGTGGAGAGAGGAAAGCTTTTGAATTTTCCTAGTAGTCCACACTTTGCTATGATTATGCTACTGTTCTCTGTGCTTGTTTTCAAGACGGCTGGAGTTGGTCATCCCTGTGTAAATTGTGGCTACAAAACCAGTATCTGACCCTAAGTGCCAGGCTTGTTCTTTGGTTAGTTAGCACTGAGTGATTGTTTCAGCAGTTGTGTTGCTTTGTGTGAAAGGTCATATATCTTTCCTGAGAAACAGCCACCTAAGTTCTGACTAACAAATCCTTTGGTTTGTTATAGCTTGATTTCAAATAGCTTCGGGCTATTATCAGCCTCAAGGCACATTTTGCTAACAGATTTCATACACTTCTTGGGGTTTTATTAGGAAATCCCCCCACATATCCCTTGGCGTATCTTCCAGCAGTTGTCCAGTTAGGCTACTCACTTTTATTTTTAACTCATTTTCTAGTAAAGTCAACTCAAGAATGTAAATGTCTTTGCCAGGCTCATGGCTTGCAACCTTGGATGGGTTAGATGCCTATTCATCACTGCTCTGCAGACTAATTTGATATACAACTGGAAACCACATTCGAGTCATCAGCAACTCTCCAGGGGCAGAAATGGCTGGATATATAGATACGGCATCATAAATAATGGCTAAGGAAAAAGACTCTTCACCTGGGTCATTTATGAAGAATTGGTAGTACTTTTTTCTTTTCTTTTCTTCCTTTTTTTTTTTTTTTTGAGTTAGGGTCTCACTCTGTCACCCAGGCTGGAGTGCAGTGGTACAACCACATTTCACTGCAGCCTCAACTCCTGGGCTCAAGTGATCCTCGTGACTCAGCCTCCCAAAGTGTTGGGATTACAGGCAGGATCCACTGAGCCTGTCCAGGTAGTATTTTTTATGGACGTGGATTTGCATGGCTCCTTTGGAAAATCTCTTACCTATGTCTTGCTTTATTTACTATGAATAGGTATGATATACATTTATCTCATGAGCCTACCTTGCTTTTGTAAAGTATTTTGCAATGTTTATGTGAAAATGTTGACTAGGTGGTAAGAATATGGATTATTGCTGTAAATTATAAGCAAGAGTGAAGATTGTAACTCCTAAAACACTCAATTATGTCTCATGTGTATAAAAATGAGAATATTTTAATAAATCAAATATCACATGTTTATGAATCAAAGCTAAATGTTCATTAATATCAAGTAAATATCAGTAAACATGGGAGATATAAAAATGTATAAGACAGTTCTGGCTCTCAGTGAGCTTACAATCTATAAGAGAAGAAAAGGGGAAAATATAAAAATTAAATAAGATAACAACATAAGAAGTATCAAAAGGCAACCTATTGTAAATTGCCACCTGAAATGAAATTGGCAGAGTCACTACTATAGGTCAGAGGAAGGAGGGCTCATTTTCAGAAGCAGTAGGTAGAGAAGATAGAGTCCAGCCAGATCTCCAAGGCTGAATTCACTGGAAAGGAGGAGGAGGTTTTGGTGGAGGGAACCCAGTGAGAAAGTATAGATGTACACAAGGAAGCAGTATGGATCCTCAAAAAGAAAAAGAATACAGAAATGCAAGTTATGGTGATAAGGAGAGTTCTAATATGAAATAGGGCTGGAAAGGCCATTTAGAATTGGACTGGGGAGAGCTATGAATGTTAAATTGAAGAGGTAAGGTTGCTGAACAGAAAAGCATCTTGGTCAAAGCAGCATTTTGGAAATATTCCTTTGGCTATAGTATGCCAGATTAAATGGAGCCGGGAGGACCAGAGGCAGGGATATCAAATAGAGCCCATGGCAAGTCCCGCTGTGGGGTGAAGGTGGTAGGATGGGAAAGGAAGAAGTCGAGGCAGGAAATCTGTGGACGAAGTGCACGACCTCTCAAGTGTGCTGATCAGCCTTCATTGTTGGAGCTTTGTGTCATTTTCCAAAGCATTGTGAAATATATGGGTTTTTAGAACTGACTCTCTTTAACAGTTGCAAGTGAAGAATGAAGAAATGAAGGAGTTTTATTCAACTTACAATATTCGATACCTGTAAAAGTTGATACGTTGAACCTTTTCTTCTTGATCTTGTATCCTTACTTAAGAACAAAAAGTGTTAGGCTAAAATAAAAGTTAAAAAAAAAAAAACACCAACCATAAAATGTAGGAATTAAAGGAGTTCTGAGAACATTTTATTTTTATTAGACAACAAACTCTAGTTGAACATGAACTATTCCAAACTCTTCTGTCAGTAAAATTGAAGGAAATCCCCCAGAATTCCTGAGATCCCTGTATTGGTACTCCTGCTAGTTAATAACCTTCTGGTTTTGAGGGTTTATAATTTAATGTATTATACAGAAATTCGGAGAAACTTGATGTATCTCTGAATGAGCAGAGAAAAAAAGTTTCAGGAAAGTTTTCCAACAATTCCAATGTTACAGTGTGTTTATATATATAATGATGATACGGCAAAGTTACTGGCAATCTGGCTTCTGCCCTGAACCTCTACGACCAAGTTCTGGCCTTATCGCACACAGAAAAGCAATGCCTTCCACTCTTTGGGGGCATTTAAGGTTGACACACTCTATTCCAGTAACACCACTTGACAGAAAGATGGCAAGGAAAAGCCTCTTTCCCACATTCCCTATGCCTCACCCTGCAGCTCAGCACTCAGAACTCCTTTCCCGGGCAGCGTCAATTTCAACTTCTTCTAATCCCTTGGCTATTTTGAGACTGCCCCTTGTGGTTCCAGAAGGAAGCCAGGAGGCCGGCACGGTGGCTCACGCCTCTAATCCCAGCACTTTGGGAGGCCAAGGTGGGTGGATCACCTGAGGTCAGGAGTTCGAGACCAGCCTGACCAACATGGTAAAACCCCGTCTCCACTAAAAATACAAAATTAGCCATGTGTGGTGGCACATGCCTGTAATCCCAGCTACTTGACAGGCTGAGACAGGAGAATCACTTGAACTCGGGAGGCAGAGGTTGCAGTGAGCCAAGATCATGCCACTGAACTCCAGCCTGGTCAACGAGAGTGAAACTCCGTCTCAAAAAAATAAAAAGAAGCCAGGAGTCTCAGGGCAGTGACTTGGATAACTTGGGGTGTAGTCTCCTCCCTCCCCTCTTTCTAACTCCCCTTGTTTCCTGGCCACCCCTCCTCAACCTCCCCAAGTTGGAAAATCAGCTGATAAATCATGGGCAGGGGGTGAATAAACAAATCACTCCCCAGTTTTAACACACTGATGATGAGGTTTGGGCCTAAAGCAAATTCATATGTTTGCATTTATGTAAGAGAAAGTGGTTAAAACTGCTTGATTTTATGTAAACTTGAAAAACATTACTTTTTTGCTTTTGACCTGGATAGCTGTGGAAGTCGGTCTCTCCTTGCAAGGTAAGGATATGAGCTTGGTCATATTGATGACCAACATCAACGAACATGTTGATGTTCGTTGCAGGCGCTGTTCTTATTCCAACGCCAGAAGGACCTGTGAGCATTATATAACATTTTCATGCACCCTTACATAAACAATTAGAAGCTGTTTACTCCTCAAGGACTCAATTAGGGATTTTATTTATTTATTTATTTATTTATTTATTTCAGGCCTGAGCTGAGGACACTACAGGAGCCAAATTAGAGAAGGGGCTTGCAGTCCTGCCATATTGCATATTCATGGCTTTCTTTTCCCCCCACCCCCAATATAATCCTTTTTGCCAGGTTAACAACTCACTAATTTCAAAGCGATTCATTTGCCAACTCAAAAAAAGGCACAGATACAACTTTAAATGCTTTTGGATTTTAATCCTCTGGAGTATTTATATGTTTTCTTGTCTCATCCCTCCAAAACTAATCTCAGAATTTTGAGAATCTGGGAACTTGGGCAAAGGAGAAAACAAGCACGCAGACCAAGGAATCTGAAATCGCAGTTCATTACGTCAGCATAAACTGACAGTACCTTTTTGTTCGTATTGACCCAGCTCAAATTATAAAATCACATGAGTAATAAAACACAAAATACAGGTGTTATCACTGAAAAGTCTAAAATGTAATTAAACGCGTTTTTTTCCCCCTCGCGGTGGTATCGTTTACTCTGTATCTCAACGTTTCTGTCTCCCTAAGCCTCTCCCTTTATATCATGAGCATACATTTTTGCATCATGCTCACACATTCATTAGCTAGGACTGAGGAGTGTGTACGATTCCAACGGGCTCTCAGCGTTAGCTGTTAGATGCACAAACCTTCGCTTCCTTTCCACATCTACTGCTCTTGAGGTTCAACAGAGGATCCTTGTAAGAACAGCGCCCAGAGAGCATTCTTGACAGATGCGCGCTTGGCTCCAGCAACCCGCTCTGCTGGGAAGTTTCTTCTAACCACTAACACCCACCTCCAGTCCCCCAAGCTGCCACGACGCATGCTGGCTGGCTGGGTCCCGTCTTGACGGGGGAAGGGTTTTACACACACCCTGCTAGGCTGCCCCACATCACAACCAAGCTCGCAGGGCAAACTCCTCCAAGCCTGGCGGACAAGCTGTCCCAGGCGCTCTGGCGCTTCCTGAACACCAGAGTCCCCTCTGCGCTCAAGGGAGCTAGCGCTCTGTTCCGCAGGGAACACCGGCACTGCAGGTCGAGGGGATGCGGGGGGAGCGGGGGCGCAGGAGGGAGCCGAGTGCGGGAGGCAAACGGGGCGCAGGAGTGGGTGTGGGAGCGAGTGGGGGCTGAGGCAGGGGAAGGGGCCCCGGGGGTGAGCCAGGCGCGGAAGGGGGCGCGGGGGAACAGGGACCTGGAACCAGCGGGCGCAGGAAGGGGCGCGTCTGCAGGAACCCGCGGGCGCACGGGAGGCACTAGCTACGCGATCAGCTCCGGACTCTCAGGAGCCGCTCAATTGCCAAAGGGAGGGGGGTGCGGGGAGTTGGAGGTGGGGGGGGGGGCAGACCAGACAGGGGCGTGCCTTTTCCGGGATTGGCTGCAGGAGCCTGACGCGAGGCCCCGGGGGTTGGCTTGGGGAGTGGGAGCGGGGTGGGGTGGGTGCTGGGTGCCGGAGCTGCGGGCCCGGCGCGCTCAGAAACATGCTGAAGTCCCGGCGGCTCTTCCAGCAGCGGCAGCGGCTCCAGCAGCAGCGGCGGCGGCGGCGGCGGCGGCAGCGACAGCGCTCGGCTCCGGCGGGAAAGGCGCCCGGCGCCCATGCCTCCGGCCCCGCGCCGCGGCTGCCCTGACCCGGCCGCGACCTCCCTCTGCGCACCCCGCCGCCCGGGCTTCTGGGGGGTTCCCCAACCACGGCCCAGCCCTGCCACACCCCCCGCCCCCGGCCTCCGCAGCTCGGCATGGGCGCGGGGGCGCTCGTCCTGGGCGCCTCCGAGCCCGGTAACCTGTCGTCGGCCGCACCGCTCCCCGACGGCGCGGCCACCGCGGCGCGGCTACTGGTGCCAGCGTCGCCGCCCGCCTCGTTGCTGCCTCCCGCCAGCGAAGGCCCCGAGCCGCTGTCGCAGCAGTGGACAGCGGGCATGGGTCTGCTGATGGCGCTCATCGTGCTGCTCATCGTGGCGGGCAACGTGCTGGTGATCGTGGCCATCGCCAAGACGCCGCGGCTGCAGACGCTCACCAACCTCTTCATCATGTCCCTGGCCAGCGCCGACCTGGTCATGGGGCTGCTGGTGGTGCCGTTCGGGGCCACCATCGTGGTGTGGGGCCGCTGGGAGTACGGCTCCTTCTTCTGCGAGCTGTGGACCTCGGTGGACGTGCTGTGCGTGACGGCCAGCATCGAGACCCTGTGTGTCATTGCCCTGGACCGCTACCTCGCCATCACCTCGCCCTTCCGCTACCAGAGCCTGCTGACGCGCGCGCGGGCGCGGGGCCTCGTGTGCACCGTGTGGGCCATCTCGGCCCTGGTGTCCTTCCTGCCCATCCTCATGCACTGGTGGCGGGCGGAGAGCGACGAGGCGCGCCGCTGCTACAACGACCCCAAGTGCTGCGACTTCGTCACCAACCGGGCCTACGCCATCGCCTCGTCCGTGGTCTCCTTCTACGTGCCCCTGTGCATCATGGCCTTCGTGTACCTGCGGGTGTTCCGCGAGGCCCAGAAGCAGGTGAAGAAGATCGACAGCTGCGAGCGCCGTTTCCTCGGCGGCCCCGCGCGGCCGCCCTCGCCCTCGCCCTCGCCCGTCCCTGCGCCCGCGCCGCCGCCCGGACCCCCGCGCCCCGCCGCCGCCGCCGCCACCGCCCCGCTGGCCAACGGGCGTGCGGGTAAGCGGCGGCCCTCGCGCCTCGTGGCCCTGCGCGAGCAGAAGGCGCTCAAGACCCTGGGCATCATCATGGGCGTGTTCACGCTCTGCTGGTTGCCCTTCTTCCTGGCCAACGTGGTGAAGGCCTTCCACCGCGAGCTGGTTCCCGACCGCCTCTTCGTCTTCTTCAACTGGCTGGGCTACGCCAACTCGGCCTTCAACCCCATCATCTACTGCCGCAGCCCCGACTTCCGCAAGGCCTTCCAGCGACTGCTCTGCTGCGCTCGCAGGGCTGCCCGCCGGCGCCACGCGACCCACGGAGACCGGCCGCGCGCCTCGGGCTGTCTGGCCCGGCCGGGACCCCCGCCGTCGCCCGGGGCCGCCTCGGACGACGACGACGACGATGTCGTCGGGGCCACGCCGCCCGCGCGCCTGCTGGAGCCCTGGGCCGGTTGCAACGGCGGGGCGGCGGCGGACAGCGACTCGAGCCTGGACGAGCCGTGCCGCCCCGGCTTCGCCTCGGAATCCAAGGTGTAGGGCCCGGCGCGGGGCGCGGACGCCGGGCACGGCTTCCCAGGGGAACGAGGAGATCTGTGTTTACTCAAGACCGAAAGCAGGTGAACTCGAAGCCCACAATCCTCGTCTGAATCATCCGAGGCAAACAGAAAAGCCACGGACCGTTGCACAAAAAGGAAAGTTTGGGGAGGGATGGGAGAGTGGCTTGCTGATGTTCCTTGTTTTTTTTTCTTTTCTTTCTTTCTTTTTTTTTTTTTCTGTTTGTAGTCCGGCCTTGTTTTGTGTGTGCGTGTGATGCATCTTTAGATTTTTTTTTCCCCCACCATGTGGTTTTTGACACTCTCTGCGAGGACCGGAGTGGAAGATGGGTGGGTTAGGGGAAGGCAGAAGCATTAGGAGGGGATTAAAATCCATTAACGTGGCTCCCATCCCTTTCCTGGGAACAGGAACACTCTACCAGCCAGAGAGAGAAGAATGACAGTTTGTCAAGACATATTTCCTTTTGCTTTCCAGAGAAATTTCATTTTAATTTCTAAGTAATGATTTCTGCTGTTATGAAAGCAAATAGAAAGGATGGAGGCAAAATTTTAAAAATCACGTTTCAAGAAATGTTAAGCTCTTCTTGGAACAAGAACCACCTTGCTTTCCTTGTGTAGGGCAAACCCGCTGTCCCCCGCGCGCTTGGGTGGTCAGGCTGAGGGATTTCTACCTCACACTGTGCATTTGCACAGCAGATAGAAAGACTTGTTTATATTAAACAGCTTATTTATGTATCAATATTAGTTGGAAGGACCAGGCGCAGAGCCTCTCTCTGTGACATGTGACTCTGTCAATTGAAGACAGGACATTAAAAGGGAGAGAGAGAGAGAGAAACAGTTCAGATTACTGCACATGTGGATAAAAACAAAAACAAAAAAAAGGAGTGGTTCAAAATGCCATTTTTGCACAGTGTTAGGAATTACAGAATCCACAGAAGATGTTACTTGCACAAAAAGAAATTAAATATTTTTTAAAGGGAGAGGGGCTGGGCAGATCTTAAATAAAATTCAAACTCTACTTCTGTTGTCTAGTATGTTATTGAGCTAATGATTTATTGGGAAAATACCTTTTTATACTCCTTTATCATGGTACTGTAACTGTATCCATATTATAAATATAATTATCTTAAGGATTTTTTATTTTTTTTTATGTCCAAGTGCCCACGTGGATTTGCTGGTGAAAGTTAGCACTTGTGTGTAAATTCTACTTCCTCTTGTGTGTTTTACCAAGTATTTATACTCTGGTGCAACTAACTACTGTGTGAGGAATTGGTTCATGTGCAATAAATACCAATGAAGCACAATCAAGATTACGTACTGTGTGTCTGTAAAGGGTCAGTGATAATGAAAAAGACAGCTTGTTTTGTTCAAAATATAGACTGGATTTCCCATAGAGCTCTTTTAATAGGTTTCCATGACTCAATAACATAGCAAAATGCCTCCAGACCTAAATATGGTGTTTACCTACTGAGAGCTACAGATTTGCCCTAAATTTTCACAGCCGGATTCAAGGTGTTCTAGACTACTTGTAGGCACTTTCAAGATCCCATCTGCTGCACTTGACTTAAGAAGTGACCTTTGTGATTGCGTATCTCCTAAAAAAAAAAAAAAAAAAAAAAAAAAAAGTGATGCGGTCATTTAACTCAGCTGCAACTTTTCATGGAAATGCAGGAAAGACTAACTCATTGAATGATCAGTTGCCTACTTGGAATGCAATAAGTGGCTTCCACAGCTTATTTTTGTTTTCCAATAGAAAATCACAGCCTGCAGATGATCAGTGTGTGCAGATTTCTCCAGAGGCTGTTTAGAATGAAAAATGCTTTCACGGTTAAGCAAAAATGTATAAAAGGGCTTCTGAAGTAAATGTTTTTTCTCTTATGTAGTTAAATAGATCATTTTGCCAGAAGTTCTGGGTGGACAGATCGTAGGCAAAAGCAAGTGTGAAAGGATTTAAGTTTCTAACAAAATTACAGCACCCAAAGGATGGGGTATTTTTCATGAAGTTATTTCCTAAAGGAAGGGATAGTGCAATTCTGTCCTGAGATTAATTTTACATTCTCCAAAATACATTTAAAGTACTTACTATATTTTTAAGTAAGCCTTTTATTTCATGACCATACAGTAAAGAAACCAAAGTAAAGAATCTTAACTTCTGGCTTATGCTACACTTTAAATGAGCAAAGTATTCTTTAACAGGGAAAAGTTGAGACTGAACATTCTTTTTTGCAATGGCATATTCTAAAGACAAGGCAACCGTCTTCTGAGAAAGGTTAATGACGTAGATATTTTAGAGACCAGCAGAAGGTTGCATGAACAGTAACAGCCTCAACAAAAGCTGCTACGAAGTTTAACCCTTTTCCAGCAAAAAAAAAAAAAAAAAAAAGAAAGAAAGAAAAAGGAGAGCTTCTTTAAGAATACAAAGATAAATACTTAAATAAACATATTTTGAAGAACATAAAATCAGTCTCAGGATGAAATGTCACTATAATTTCCCTAGGAACCAAATATGGTTAATTTCTATCCGCCCCCGACCATGAGTATGTAAGATGCATTTTCTTAGGGGTTTTGTCCTTCTTTGTTTGAAATTACTAGACACTGAAGTACCAGGTAAATGCTTCACTTTCTTGGTTTCCTGTTTATTTACTTATTTTGTCTAGATAAGTCTTCACGTATAAATAAAAAGAAATCTTCCCAGCCCAAAACGTATACGCAGGCCCTTCAAATCTCAGGTCTTAAAATCACCCAGGTCTTAAAATCAGGAAAGTCCTTTAAGCTTTAAGAACAAATGTGTATAATTTAACTACTTAGTACGCAGGTTTAGTCACTTTAGTGAGTTAGAGGAAACCACTGTAATCTTGGGGCCAGTTTCTATGTATTGGCAGGAAATAGAAAAGATTTTTGTGTGATCTCCCAAGCTGTCCAACTGAAATTACATGGATTCAGAAACAGACCATGTCAGTGATTCCAAATCCCCATGAAGACTACTTTTTGTCACTTTTGAAGAAGGCAGCCATTGACTTATAATAGGAAACGTGGGGAGCTGGGCTGTCAGTCCCAGTAGCGATGGCAGTGGGAGGAGAAAGCAGCCAGCCCTGCTTAATCTGGTGAGATTGTGCACTGCAGAGATAGGAAGAAGACATCGAGTGTGTATAAAGGTAGCCTTGCCCATGGGCTTGTGTGTATCAAAGTACCAAAAGCATAAACCTTAAAGCAGGAAAATGTGATCAAGATTCATAGATTTGCTACACTGGACGTTACATTCAGGTTAAACACTAACAAGAACTCAATGGAGATTTTCCAGGATTTATAAATTCTCTCTCCAATGTAGAAATGTGTAATTGGTATAGCATATGGCTTCATCCTTTGGTGAACTTGCCTATATAAAACTTTGCAAATAGAATTTATTTATTTGTTTCTTAGTCTATGCTTTCTTTGGAATTGGAATTATTAATAACTCCTAAGTGGCTATTGTGAAATCTTTCCTTGTTAAGCACATTTTCCTAGCTTATGTTAATTTCACATTTCGTTGAATGTGCCCGTTCCTCTGGCAGTATATAAAATTGCCAGACAGAAATTCTGCACCCAAAGTATCAGGGTAATATTAACATTTAAGTTTTTTGTAAGAGGTTCTCAGCAAGGATCTAAAGAAAAATTATTCTATAACTTTTGCTGCCAGTTGTGAAAGACTTTTTTTAAAATGTTTTTAAACAAGCTGGACTCATTTGTTTATTTGAAGGAAAAAAATTAAAACCTTAGAAGTAAATTAAACACATTGGCACAGATAATGTCGTTTTATTTGTACATTTCTGGCATAATGTGCTGAGAAATACTAATTCTTTTGACTCCCTGCCAATTTTCTACTAATCAAAATGGAGAAGATATGCACTGTTTGGATTATACCTAAAAATAGTTGTGCTACAGTCACATCAGCAAATGGAATTAAATTAATTTCTCTTTCTTCCTCTTCACATACACCCTCTGCACCATTTAAATTTCCATCTAGAATATTGCTTCTGAATCTCATAATTTTTTATTCAATGCATCCCAAATAACATTGCTACATTGCAATGATTTTTAAGCAAACTCTATTGAACTACTCTTCCAGCAGGATAACACTCTCCTGAAAATGCCATGTTTAGTCGGCTGTCATTTAAGGAGCCTCTACTAGATAGCTGTTATAATGTAATCAAAGAGGTAGGAATACTAGAAATAGATACTTTGTAGGCTAATTTACCTCATCAACAGTCTTTTTACCCTTTTGTAGGTGGAGGGCGGTAGCGCCTAATCAATCAGATTCGATCATTTGGTCATAGAACAGGTAAGCAGCTTCAAATCCGATTGCTCTAATGACAGACTGCAAAAATGGTAGCTTCAAGAAGCTCCTACACTGCTGGCACTATCAGAGCATGATCTTTGCAGTAACGTTAGCAGCACCCAAGAAGGCTTTGTAAGCAACTGCCTTTAAACCTTTGCCTTCTCTTGACGTTTGGCAATGATCACGTCCCCAGCTTCTATACCTGAAGATCATTGTTGTCTTAGAAACATCATACTCACTAGCCCTTTTTGGAGCACTTCTTCGATTCTTTTTTTTTTCTTTTTTTTGAGACGGAGTCTCTCTCTGTCGCCCAGACTGGAGTGCAGTGGCGCGATCTCGGCTCACTGCAAACTCCGCCTCCCGGGTTCACGCCATTCTCCTGCCTCAGCCCCCCAGGTAGCTGGGACTACAGGCGCCCGCCACCACGCCCGGCTAATTTTTTGTATTTTTAGTAGAGATGGGGTTTCACCGTGTTAGCCAGGATGGTCTCCATCTTCTGACCTCGTGATCCTCCCACCTCGGCCTACCAAAGTCCTGGGATTACAGGCGTGAGCCACTGCGCCCAGCGTTGGAGCACTTCTTCAATTCTTTCTGAGACAGGGTCTCACTCTGTTGCTCAGGCTGGTAGTGCAGTGGCACAATCATGGCTTACTGCAACCTCGACCTCCCAGGTTCAAGTGGTCCTCCCACCTCAGCCTCCTGAGTGAGTAGTTGGGACTACAGCCACCTGCCACCAAGCCTGGCACTTTTTTTTTTTTTTTTTTGTATTTTTTGTAGAGACAGAGTCTCCCTATGTTGCCCAGGTTGCTCTTGAACTCCAGGGCTCAAGCAGTCCGCCTGCCTTGGCCTCCCAAAGTGCTGAAAATATGAGCTTGAGCCACCATGCCCGGCCTTCAATTCTTGAATAAGCTAGAAACATCTAGAACATCTAGTTCTTGATACATTTCTTTTCCTAGGAGCATTAATTTCTCACAAATCATTTCCTAAAGCTCTGATTTTCAACATCTCTCAACATTTACAGTTCCATTTTTCCTCTCTCTCCATATTCCCTTGCTCATAGCTGTTAATTAGGAGTAGCAAGACCATGCTGTTTTCTTCCCACTTATGACACAAAACTTACCTATGATGCATTTTAAATGTCAGGTTTGGGTTTCTTCCCGAGAATTTCAGCATTGCTCACAATTAGGTGGCAACTCCAAGCAGATAAAAATTTAAATACTTGTTTGTATTTTCCTATCAAAGGTGTTCAGGATGAGTTTAATATTTGGGGTGTGGGACTATCTTAGGCTTTCTTTTTTCTGATATTGTCACTTCATAACCATGTGACCTTGTCAGTCTCATTATCTTGGTTTCAAAAGGTAACATTAGTTGTTCCACCTTCAACTATTTGCAAATTAGTTTTGCTAATTATTATTAGGCTAGCTGATTTGTGGGAATTGTGGGTAAAATTTTAGGGGTGTAGAAAACTCTTTCAAGAAGATAGCCCACTATGGCCACAATTGCTGTCTAACTGTAGTTCCCACTGTGCCCAATGACTTTGGGGAAGTCAATCAGTTTCCTTGCCATTCAGGTTCACTTCCTACAAAGCCTGATCAGTAGCCTTTGTTTGTAAATCTCTTTGAGATGCTGTGACAGAAGTTCTTTGCTTTGCAAAGTCTATCTTTTTGAATACTTTCTCCTGGCCTCCTTTTCCCTTTCCTAGCAACTCCACCCACATAAATCCCTCCGTCTTCTTCTTCTTATTCTTTTTTTTTAAGTGAAAAGAACAAGTAAGAATAGCAAAAATATATATAATAGCACATGCATTCAAACAAATGGTCCTTCATTTTTTGTTGCGCTTAAAATTCCACAGAAACCACAACTGAATAAAATAATCTTCCCAAACATCAGATTAAAAAACCTGTTTGCTCTGTGCTGAGCAAAAGTGATTGTTTAATGATTCTTAACCCACAGACACTTTGACAAAAGGAAGCCAATTTGGAAAATTACTCAACTCTACAATTTTGCATTGAGTTATAAATACTAAAAGCAACTATCTAGATTATTCTCCTTTTTCTTGGAATAGCAATTCGGAGATGAAAAGCACTGAGAGCAACAGGAGTTTATATTTTTGCACACCTCTCCTTTATGGATTGCAGGGTATTGAGTTTCTCTGTTCCCAACCTAATAAACAGGGACAAATCTACAGGAACTCTACTGGCTTACAATTTCTGTTATGTTAACTACAGGAACGCACCTGCAATCTCGAAGTCCTTGTAAAAAATGCTCTTAAAGAGTAAACATTAATAGACATTCCAATAACATTTTCTTCACTCAAGGGATTTTTTTTAAAACCATTATAAGTAACATTTTAGTTAGATGCTCTTTTTAAAGAACTCATTGTGCTTAACTGATTTTGTGATCAATTCAGAGATAGTGTGTTTTTTTTTCTTTTCTTAAAATAGGCATACTTAAGTAAAACTGAGTCACTCAGAAGAATTCCAGACTCTTCAGCATGGGAAAGATCTTGATGTGTCTAGTAAACGCTACCCCAGCCCCGTGCAAGGTTATACCTAGATCAATGCCAATCTAGAGATATGATCTGGTGAGATCATTTTGAGATTTAAAGACCTGGTCTACTGAATAGCCCATCCTATCAGCAAATGTTTCTTTTATAGCAAACCCAGATCCCTCATCCTGTTTTAACTCATGACTGATCTCAGGGAAATCTGAAAAACTGAGGACTGAGCCACTATTCTTTATAAAAATCCTTTTGATGGCCAGGCACAGTGGCTCACACCTGTAATCCCAGCACTTTGGGAGGCTGAAGCGGGTGGATCGCTTGAGCCCAAGAGTTTGAGACCAGCCTGGGCAACACAGCGAAACCTCATCTCTACCAAAAATACAAGTTAGCCAGGCATGGTGGCACGTGCCTGTAATCCCAGCTACTCAGGAGGCTGAGGTGGGAGGATCACTTGAGCCCAGGAGGTCAAGGCTGCAGTGAGCCCTGATCGTGCCACTGTACTCCAGCCTCGGTGACAGAGTGAGACCCTGTCTCAAAAACAAACAAACAAACAAAAAACCCTCTTGGTGATATGTATGTAAAACTGTGACACCCTCTCCTCAACTTTCTATGCACTCAATAATTCCATTTGCTTTATAAACAACTTCAAATCCATTCATTCTTTCTGTTGTTCACTCGTGAATCATTTCCAGTAACAGGGATTCCTTCTAGCTAGAGACAAGAAAGAGCACAACATGATACAAAATATTAAGTTCAGACCTGTTCTGATGTCATCAACATGTCTTCATTCCTGGAATCATGCTAGTAACTTTTTTCAGTCACCAGAGTCACAAAGCTCTGAAGATCAGAAGAAAATATTGTGCAAAGTGAAGAAGTATAATGAAGATTAGTAAATCTTTACAGTACTGTAAAAAGCATCCTGTAAGCATGGGACAAAACGCACAATATACATTTTAAAAATGTAAATTCCATTATAGATAATTTATGTTTTATAAATTATAAAATATATAATTTTTTTAAAAAACATAAAATTTTTCCCAGACCAGGCAACCAATTAAAACCCTCTCCGGAAAGGGCACATGTTTACAACTCTCTTCAAAGCTTTTGAGTGTTAATATACCTAAAGGGACAAACAAATTTTATATTTGTTTCTTTGAGATGGGGTCTCGCTCTGTCACCCAGGCTGGAGTGCAATGGCATAACCACAGGTCACTGTAGCCTCAATCTCCCAGGCTCAAGCGATCCTCCCATCTCACCTTCCCCTGAGTAGCTGGGACAGGCATGCGCCACCATGCCTGACTAATTTTTGTATTTTTTGTAGACACGTAGTTTTGCCATGTTGCCCAGGCTGGTCTTGAACTCCTGAGCTCAAGCAATCCACCAAGGCTTAAGTGATCCTCAGCCTCCTGAGTAGCTGGGACTACAGGCACATGCCACCACACCCAGATTTTTTGTTTGTTTTTTGTGGAGACCAGGTCTCCCTATGTTGTCAGAGCTGGTCTCAAACTCCTGGGCTCACTTGATCCTCCAGCCTTGGCCTCCTAAAGTGCTGGGATTGCAGGCATGAGCCATTGTGCCTGGCAGAGACAAATAAAGTTTTTCACATTGTATGTGCTGGGAAAACACTTGGGGAGCGTAACTTTATAGAGGATTTCTGTGATTTGTCTTTTGTGATTCCTATGTTCATCTGTTCTTAATTAAGGGTATCATGTACTGAGTGAGGGTGCTGTATGGGATGTGCCCAGCCTGAGAAGGAGCCTGTCCCCAAGGCAGTCACACTCTGGCTGGGGAGATTAGACATCCGTGTGTTGAAAAATGACAAAATATGAGGCAGGTGTAGTTGAATGCCAGCTGCTTGGGCCCAAAGTAGGGCTCTAGACCAGTGCTATCTCATAGAAACACAATGCAAGCTATATATTTAATTTTATATTTTCTAGTACAATTAAAAATTAAAATAAAAATAAATAGATAAAATTGGTCTTTCAATATGTAATTGATCTAAAATATTTTTATGAAATACTTCACTTTTAAAAATACTAAATCTTTGAAATCTGATGTGTATCTTCCATTTCTAGCCCATCTTAATTGGAACTAGGCGCATTTCAAGGCCTCAATAGCAGGAGAGAGTGGATGGTAGGGTGGCATAACCTAGAGGCTGGATAACCACATGGACCTTAGATGAGGAGAGAAAATGGCATGAATGGCCATTCCAGGGGAAGTTATAAGGAGAAGAAAACTGCATGAACAAAAACCTGGAGTTATGGGGAGTCAAGAAGAATGATCAGACAATGAATAGGCAGTTGCAGGTACTTCATTTGATAGAGTAATTGGAGATAAACCTGGAAAGTGGTTTGGGAACAGATCAAAAAGTTTATGAAAAAGTGTTGAACTCTAATCTTCCTAAAAGCATGGAGATTTATAAGCAAGAGTGTCAGGATTAAAACAGTGTTTTAGAAAGATTCACCTGGCATCAGAAGGCATGATGGGTAGATATTAACATCTCAGTTAATCTTCAAAGTAATTCTGAGTTAATAAATTTTAAAATCTGATTGTACAAATCAGAAAACTAATATTTATGTAATTTCATATATGTGAGCTCACTATTAAATTGCTTTTTTTTTTTTTTTTTTTTGAGACAGTGTCTCACTCTGTCACCCAGGCTGGAGTGCAGTGGTGTGATCTTGGCTCACTGGAACCTCTGCCTCCCAGGCTCAAGTGATCCTCCCACCTTAGCCTTCCAAGTAGCTGGGACTACAGGCATGTACCACCGCATCTGGATAGTTTTTGTATTTTTTGTAGAGACAGGGTTTTGCCATGTTGCCCAGGTTGGTCTCAAACTCCTGGACTCAAGCCTTCAGCCTGCCTCAGCCTCCCAAAGTGCTGGGATTACAGACGTGAGCCACTGCGCCCGGCTGACCTTTTTGATTTTTATGTATCAACTTCAGGAGCTGACTCAGAGAAACACACTCCTACCAAGCAGGTTTCTGAGTGCATAAGTATGAGGGCCTGTTAATTGCCCAAGGTCATGCCCCTATGGAGGTAATGCATATGAGCTCAGGCAGTTCGTTCAAGGCAACAGGTGAGCAGAGATCAAGTCTAGGTGCCTGACTCCTAAGTTACTCTCTTTTTCATGTCTCCAAACTACTTGTCCATTCCCTGCCAGACTAGAGGTTCCTTTAGAACTTGTCTTTTTATCTTTAACTCTGCAGTGCCTGATGCATTACCACATACATGGTACGCACTCTGAATATTCATAGACTGCATTCTACTAGAGTCAGAGAAACAAGCTCTCTAGCTCCCGCGACAGTCCAGGCACATAGTGGTAACAGGCCTAACTGGAGCTGAGCACTGCAAGAAGATGTGATATAACCCTCTGTTTCTTTTGTACATCCAGATTTTCACTATTAGACACAAAGAATAGTTTCTCTAGGAAAAGTGCTAAGCCTCAAATTGCAATGTATAATGTATGGGACAACCTCTGCCGGTATCACAGGAAACAATGAGGTTTTCCAAATATTTCTAAGAAATGCACTTATTTCTAGAAATGGCACGTCGATTGTTGGAATTCTGTACCTAACCAACATAAATTCTATGATTATGAAGGTGGTATATGCTGTATGAAAATGTACATCATTATTTAAAAATAGGCATTTCACCAAAATTGCTAGATGAGAACTATGTGTTCTAAGTTCTAGGTCAATTGTCAATGGGAAAAATATACTTGATTTATTTGTCACTTATTGTATTATATCTTAAATGGGATTCTTTCCTTTCTAACTGAGAGACTCGGAGACGTTGTTCTCACTGGACTCTACAGGGGAAAAAAAGCCCCATCCCAAGCCCCAGTGCGTTCCGTGGACCCAAACAGTCATCATAGCTAAGAGAGCAGATTTCATTTCATTAATGTACAGATTTCTATTTTAAATGTTACTTCTGCCTGTTAATACTGTAAGAAATAATATATCCATAAAAATATATTCAGGGCAAACAAACATCACAGCCCTCTCAAAGTTTCAAAACACATTCATAATCATTATCTTCCCATCTTAGCACAAAATCTAGAGTTTATATGGGATCTTTAGCTGGTCCAAGTTATATGGATTTTTGCCTTTTGACAAAACATTAAGACTTTACTTGAGATTTTTAAATTGTAGGTGTGTTCTCAGTAATGCAGAATTCATTTTAAATAACATTATATTTTTATTCCCTTACCGGGATTATTGTTTGCAAGAAACTTAGTGTTGAGGCTTCACACTGGGAAGGTGGGAGCCAGGCAGAGGCTGACATGAGGAAATCTCCATGGGCCATGACCTTGGGACATTTGCAGGCCCCCTGCTTCGAACACTCAAGAAAACTATTTGGTAAGAATGCATTTCTCTGTGTCAGCTCCTCAGATTGATATATGAAATCAGAAAGCCACTTTAATAATTCACAAGGTAGCAGTCACAAGGCCTATTACACACGCTGTGGGCATGACCGGATATTCTCTCTCTATACCCAGGGAAGACAGTACAGCCAAGAGGTTCACAGTAACCCTGGGGTCAGAACTGAGAAGCCTGGTTGCAAGGACTCACTAGTGCATCCATTTTTACTGTGGTCCGGAACACTGGAAATCTGCTGGCTTTGAGACCGACTCTTCCCTAGATAGGGATTGGATGGGCACTGCCAGCAGTGGACTCTGTGTCTCTCCTTTTTCTGTCACCAATAGCCAAGTGCCCCTCCCCTCTCCACCCCATTCCCCAGGAGACAGATTCTTCCTTTATAGAAGTCGAGACACCTAAGCAGGTCCAGTCAAGTCCTGTCGACCTGACTGTCTCTTTACGAGGACAACATGTCTTTGCTCTCATCCATTATTTGACTTAGGAGGGCTGGTAGTCAGGAGGAGGTTTTGCTGCTTTCCCTACAACTCTTGAGATCAAAGCACATGTCCCATAGAAAAGCTACTGGTCCCTTTTCTACACTATAGGAACCCAGATACTTGGTTCTGTCAATCTTGCTAATGGAAATAGCATTGTTTCCATTTTATTTAACGATATAGCTCTTTTCCTTAAACACATTAAATATATGTCTAACCAGCATTCAAATCTTTCTTTCTCTGATCTGTATGTCAGATGAATTTGAACTCTAATTACATTTTCCTGATCCATATTGTAGAAACATCTTAGCTAACTGTGCCTCCGAAAATGCCACACTCTTAGGTCTGGACTCTGGACAGATGTCTTAGAATCTGGACAGATGTCTAAGAGGTGAATCATGTTTATGCAGGGGATAAAAATGATGGTTTTGTGATGGCACTGAGGAACTGGATTCAATCTAACACATGTTAGATTGCAGTTGCAGGGCAAAGTTTGAAATTTGTGGCAAAAAGATGATTGCATTCTTAGGCTTTTTGTTTCCAACCAATATAATAATATATTGTCACCTTACTGCATTACAAATGCAATTATAATACAATAATACAAATACAATTTATAATCATTTATTCATTTGTTTTACCTACTATGTGCTGGGCCCAACAGAGTATAGGGCAAGGCAGACACTGCCCTCAAAATCAGGAAGCTACTGTAGCTAATGTTTCCTCCACTTGCACTTTTGAAGAATTAGTAGAGACACAGTAAACAAGTGCTTTTTAGAGTTCATTTATCAGAAATCAGAACAAACCTGCAGGATGTCAGTCCAGTTGGGAAAGGTGAGAAAAGGATTTTATTCCTTTTTAAGGGTGACCACAAAACCCATATATTGGGTATGTCAAAGTTAATATTATATATACACACGCATATATATGTGTAGATATGTATAGATATGTATATATCTTTTTAGGTAAAATATATGGGATAGTCCCACAAGCTCTTCTCTGAGGCCCCGTGGGGCAAGATGTGTTTTGGGATTCAGAATCTGGAGGTTTCAGGAAGGTAATATGGTTCATATACTAGATATTACGTAACACCTAAGCAGATATCAGATATTACATAACACCTAAGCAGGGTCCAGATCAGCATCTTATAATCCAACATTGGTGTCTCTACTGTGAAATGTATGATTATTCACAGTAAGTGGGTAAATAATGACTATAAATAGCCTCACACCACTTCAAGTCAGATCTTGCTGCCAAATGAGTTCAAGTAAGGTCACGTTTGCTGCCAAATGAGTTACGGAAAAAGACTCTTATCTTCAGAGCTTTCTGGATTTGGAAATTTGGAATAAGAAGTTGTGGACCTGTATTATGGAATGTTCCTTTATAGAAAACCATCTACTGTTTAGGAAAGGCAATAAAATATATTTAAACCTACCAGTTATATTACATCAATTGATTTAGTAGTAATATTATTCAGCAATTAATTAATTTGAGGAATAGACACTTATTTAATAGTGGCAATTCCAGGGAGATTTTGAACCAGCTAAAGTTACATCCTGTTAGCAGATATTAATAGCCAAAGGCATGATTGTGATGCGGGGACAACTTTTTTGGAAACAATCCACAGTAGTCAGTATATTATATAGCCAACCTTCTGTTTAGCAGAGACCAACCTGTCAGCTAAGAAAATATCTTTAGTGAATACAATGCTGACTTCAAAGAATCTCAGAATTGGAAGTGAACTTAAAAAAATCACTGCAGCCCATCCACCTCTCGGAGCAAAGGTTCTTCTTATTCTTGAGACATCAACCCCTTTAAGATTACAAAAGAAAAGAGAAAAGCAAAGAAAAAGAAAAAAGGCTATGATCTTCATCCCAGAAAGATGCACATAATCTACATATGAAAATCATCACAATTATTTTCAAGGGGTCCATTAAGAACTCCTGCCTTAGATTCTTGCCATATTTGAAAAGAAAGCTAAGGTAAAATTTCACAGCAATCTTAGTACTGCAGAGAGCTTCTTTATTTTAAGCTGCTTCATAAATTGCCTGTGGTCATATGTCTTGGTGTCTTCTCTGACATTTATCTCAACTTATGATTTTCTATGCAGTATTTATAAGAAAAATATTTTTTAACTCATTGTGACCTTTTGTTTTTATCTTAAAGGTTGGAAAGAGGAAAAGTAATGACATTTTAGCTTTTCTCTTTGTATTTTTACATTCCATATCATCCATAACTCAGATGGGTGAAAAAAGAAAAAGAAATCCTGTAAGGAAAAGGCCTAAAATGTCCTACTAGTAAATATATCAAGCACTAATTTTCAGTTTGACATTAACTGAGAAAGGAAATGATGAAGTAAATTTTCTAAGTGTTGAGCTGTCACGGGAAAAATGATTTATATTAATCTCTGGCATGAAATCATGATTTAGATTTGTCAGTATTAGGCCACAATTTATTTTCTTTGACATCTGTAGGAGACTGAGGGGAGAGGGTTCTGGGCATGTTGCAGTGTACACTTCCTTCTGCACTCTCATCTGAATTGTTCCTGAAGAGCATCCTTTTCAGCCTAAGTGTCTGAAAGAGGCTCACCAACCGGCCACGAGTCAGTGCCATGGCAGATCTGCAGAAGGAGTGCATGAACCCCCAGCCACACTGATTTCTAAGTGAGCAATGGCTTCCTCCACACATAGACAGGAAAACTTTCCTTGAGCTTCTTTCCATTCAGTCTAGCAAAATGGAACATAAATGGTCCCAAGTACAAGCCAGATCCCACCTGAAGTCTCACCTGTTAACTTGGCTCCATCAAACAGCTTGCCTCATTGTCTTCATGTGCACACAAGGCCAAGCCAGGGAAACGCCAGGTAGGCTGGAAAAAATAAGCCTAAGTGATTGGTTTCTGGCCCATCATGCAATATTTCTTATCAGGCTCTGCAACTGGGCTTTGGCTGGGCCTCAGCCCAGAGTCTGGGGCGAATGGAGAGCTCCTCCTTAGATCAAGTGGCCAAGGGATGTGGAGGTTTTCCTCTCACATTGTTGCCATTGAGGACCATTTCTTCTCCCCTCCCAGTAGGAGAAAAACACTCAGTCATAATAATTAATGTACTTTGGAGCTATTTGGTGTCAAAAAAATACCATGAAGATTACAGAACACAGAATCTGAAACAACCTTGAGAACAGTATGCTGAGTCAAAAAACCAGACACAAAAGCCCCATCTTGCATGAGTCCATTTTTATGAAATATCCAAAAAAGGCAAATTCATAGAGACAAAATGTAGATTAGTGGTTGCCAGGGGCTCGGAGGAGCGGGAGGGAAGAGTAATTGCTTAATGGGTCTGTGGCTTCCTTTTGGGGCGAAGAAAACTTTGCGGAACTAGATAGTGGCAATGGTTGTACAACCTTTTGATTGTATGAAATGCCACTGAATTGTGAGCTTTAAAATGACTAAAATGCTGAATTTTGTGTTATGTGTCTTTTACAATAAAAAGAAAAATCCTATAGGGTTCTTTCCTATTAGGCTTGCAATTTGTTTAGCTAAACAAAATCATGTAAAACCAAAACTGGGGAAGCTATTTTAGTAAAAGAGAAAGGAAGAAAATTACTGTCACTTGAACAATGGTGAAACATATTTTTATCAGAGTTTAACGCACGCAAGGAGGAATCTTAGTCTTCATAAGCCAATGCGATTTCTTCTTTTTACAGATAAAGAAGTTAAGACTTTTGTGGTAACCCAGTCTTCAGGAACAGACATCTAGATTTGAGTCTTTCTCTGCCAGATTTAGGGGCTATGCGATTTAAGTGCAGTTAATTGGGCTCTCCGAACCTCAGTTTCCACATCAGTAAACTGAAAATATCTAGGGCTGATCTTTTGAAAATATCATCAGACCTCATGATTCACCAAAGCCAAATCAATTAGAAGTTACTTCGAGAAGAGAGAATACCACCATGACAAAGTCTTAGCAGTGCCTCATAAGAAGGAAGTCAAAATGGATATTTACAGGGTTTTAGCACCTGGGGCACATATGATTCACGGCAGGCCTTTCAAGATGCAACCGGTTGAGATTGGGCAGGCTTTGCAACATAATAGTGTAAGATTGGCCTGCTTAGCAGTGCAAAGGTCTTGAAGCAAGTCTTGACACGTAAACTGTTGTTTGAATAGCAAGCTGCTTGCCTGTTGTCTCAGATACATTCCTACAGGAATTTTCTGAAGCAAACTGTGCAGTTATTTATTGATTTACAGTCTTACTCCTGTTGAGGGAAGGGTTCCTGGAACAAACAACTAAATTGCGATAACACAGGTGATCTCAGTTTCAGTCCTGAGTCTGTCATGTCTGATACAGGTTGGAGTTCCCAGAGATGCTATGGTCACATGTCAAGGGCATAGCCTGGGCACTCAATAAATCCTTCATTTTTTCCCATCACCACCATTTCCACTCAAAACTTGCTCCTTGATAGTGAATCTCTGTCAGAACTAGAAGCAAGGTTTGTGCTGTACAGACCGGAACACTTCCTGCCATCCACAGTCAGACTGGGCTCCACTTCTTTGGTCAAAGGCAAATTAATTCAGCTACAATAAAAAAGTCCCAAGTTTTTTCACCACCCTGAATGAGGCAGCAGCAGAGCGCAGGGTTATGATGCTGACAGACCGAGGCCCTAGGTTCCCTGTCGCTTGATTTGTGACCCTCGGCCAGTTATTTCCCTCTTCCAGCCTCACTTCCTCATCTAGAAGATGAGGACGATCGCGCTTAGCACATAATACACACTCGGCTAACTTTTTAAATTAAGTAAATAAATTGTTCTCTCAATTTTTATTTAAAGTTTTTTTCTAAGGTTGCAAAAATATGAAGCTTTTTGTTTCGTTTCCATTTGTTTCCGGTTGTCCCTTATCTTCTGGGAGGACCTGGGTTACGGCTCCCTGGACATGAAGGAATCAGCCTTTCATGTGGGATCCTGGGCCTGACCTGTTCAGAGGGAGAATGCGGAATCTCATGGGACAAGGTGGGTGCAAGGGACACACAGACAGATTTTTCAAACCAAAGGTTAGATAAACATGATCAAATCTAAAAATATTCATTCTTAGCTACTCTCCTCTTCTCTGTTCCTGTGACTTTCAACACCCCTCATGCAGTTGAAATTTGTAGCCATTCCCATTCAACCTGCTTTGCTGCCTAGGGGTCAAATATAACAGAGTTTTTTTGCTTGTTTGTTTTTGTTTTTGTTTTTGCAGTATTTATTCGTATAAACTACTAGTTTTCTGACTACAGAAACATCTGCATCCATATGGCAGGTCAAATCCATGCTATCAGAGAATTGTGGATAATTCTAATTTTGAACACTTTGAATGGAAGCTTTCAGAAAAGGCCCCTGAACTGGGGATTGGAACCTGCATGGGTTCTAATTCTTTCTGCCCCCAGTAAGTTTGTGGGAGCAATTTTATATCTGGTAACCCCAGTGTTGAATGTGCAAAGGCTGCTGGTTGAACCAGGTAACCACTAAGGTATATTCTTAGCTCTGATTAATTATAATTACCCTACTTCTAACCATTGATGTATTCTTGAAAGTTCAGGCTTTCCTTAAAGGCAAATCCTATCACTTTCTCAGGGGTTTTAAAAGAAATCCAAGTTAATTAATTAATTTATTTATATATTTATATCAAGAAACATTTATTCAGCTCCAACTAGAAGCCAGGTACTATGTTAGGTCATGGGGTCATGGAAATCCAGTTGCACTGGAGACCTGGAGGAGGGTGTGACCAACATAAGTCTCTAACTTGGTAGGGTTTACTGTGAGACCCCCAAGGAGGGAGCAGATTCTAACACTGGCTAGGACAGTCAGGGACAGCATCACCCACAAGGTACTAATGGGCTGAATCTTGAGTGGTGAATTGTTTTTGCCCAGATGAAAAGGACATTCCAAGCAGAAGGAAGAAACTCTCAAAGGCATGCAGGCAAAAAAGAGCAAAGGACGTGTTCTGTGTTCCAAAGACACCAGGAACATTTGCATGGCCGGAGCAGAGGCTGCCAGGCTGGCCCAGTGGGAAAGGATTCCTGATAACAGGCAAAATCTGGATTGGGAAGGAGTTTATATATCTTAATAAGAATTTTGGATTTCATTCTGTAGGGAAGAGAGTCACTGAAGATTTTAAGTACAAGAATAACTGGGTCAGATTTGAGTTTTTTCACAAGCAGTCCCCGGTCACAGGGGAGATGGATGGGTGGAAAAAGAACTAAAGAAGATGGCAAGAGAAGGCCATCAATTTCAAAATGGGAGACAGGTGGAGGAGCAGTTTGAGGAAGTTCACAGTAAACAGATGTGTGGTTTAAGACTCTTGCATCTGTGGCGATGCAGGGAGAGATGGCCACCAAACAGCTAGGAGAATAGATTTGTGCCTCAGGGAAGGGTTAGAGAACAAGGGACTTGTTGGAGGGACTTTTTACTTTTAGCTTCAGGTTAGAAGTTAAATGCGAAAACGATCTAATACACCAAAAACACCCCCAAAATAAGTAGGAAAATAATGATGAGGAGAAGACAAATGATGGGGAAGAGAACAGTCATTTCTACAGTTTTCCTTGGGCTGGTTTTCAAAATGTCAAGTCTTTTTTACATGTTGAAGGATAAATATCTCTTTTGGATAGCCAACTTAGACATCATATGAATATAATAATGGCCTCATTGTCTCTAACTCAACTCTCTGCGATGATGCCCTGAGTAATTGTAAATGCTCAAGATGCACGAAGATGCAAGATCCAAGGATCCATCTGCATACATCCACTGAAGACCACATTTGAAACCTTAATAGCTTAATAACAGATAAGAAAAATATGATTCCAGTATTATTAAATATGTATGCATGTGTATCCATATATGTGGCATGTGCATGTGAGTGATGTGTATATGTTCACATTCTTTCTCCTCCTAGGAAAAGATGATGCATTAGCTCAGGTGAGTTGCCCAGGAATAGCCAGGAAAAGGTCATGCTCTCCTTCTTCAGAGTTTCAGCCTGTTGTCCTCATATGCCCAATTTATGCAGGACTTTCCCCTACATCATCAAAAGAATGTGTTTGGCACCGGGGCCTCGGTATCAAGCAGACAACATATTTCTTACTTTAGAAGTGCAACTGGTAGAATAAAGAGCCTGAGAACCGGAACTGCTGCCAGAAATAGCAGGGCAAATTCACCCACTTCCAAGAAGGTCACTCAGTCTCAGAACAGGGTGCAGGCAGATTGAAGCAAATTCTTGGCACTGCCTCTGCCATGTCTGCCTGTTGCATAATGGACGGCCCTTAGTTCTCTTGATTGAGAGCGCTGGTGTTGACCCGGCATTTTCTGTTCCTCTCTGTTATATCATTTTCCAGCCCATGTCAAAACAATCACTATTGTCAGTGACCTTCCCTAATAACTCAGTCTCTCTTCTGTATTTAACAGCTAGCTACCTGTTGAGAATCCTATTTTTAACAAACAATTATAACCTAAGAGCTGTCATCTGTCAGGTTTTAAATGTTTGTTAAAAATAGGAGTCCCAGACATGCAGCCATTAGGCAACAGAAAGCCATAAACAAGGGGAAGAGCAAGCAACAGCAGGAGATGTTAATCACATCTGAATTCATTACTAAACTTCCACTTTGGAAGGGCCATAGTCAGTGGCAAATCAGGCAGAGTTGGAGGGTGATTGCTCTTAACAGAAGCAGTTCTACTGACCTTCAGGAAATTATGTCCTATGGACATCCTGCTCACATTAATAAATGAGAGCAATGCTCTTTTGGTGCAGGGGGAGGACCTGTCCTAGAGTAGGAATTGGAAAAATAAGATAATGTCTCAAGAATGATGCATAACTCAGGAGAGTGCTTTGAAACCATAGCTAATTTTTCCTCTTTTACTTAGCACCACACGAACTGCTTTTATGCATTACATCACTTGACCTAAGAGAACACTGTGAGGCAAGTACTGTGTTGTCACATTTTACTGATGAGGAAACTGAGGCTTAGAGAAGGTCAAATAACTTGCCCAAGAAGACAGAGCTGGGAAATGGCTGTATAGGACTTCAGGAACCCAGGCACTTTCCATAGAGCCCACCCTCTTAACCACTCCATTCTTTCTCCTACCTATGACACAAAATGCCCTTTTATGAAAACTGAAGCAGAAGCACCACCTCTCCACCCCATTGCTGGACTCTCTGATTCAAGCCACACTTGGCCAGGAGGGTAGTGGCAGCCTGGGCTCTGGTCAAGAGAGAACTCTCTAAATCATCCTCCAGTTGGGGAGTGAAGGTTGCAATTTGTTCCATGGCCTCATTCTGTCTGATTCAACACTCTGCCACGATGCCCTGAGTAATTGTAAATGCTCAAGATGCATAAAGATGCAAGATCCAAGGATACATCTGTATATACGTCCACCGAAGGTCACATTTTTAACCTTAATAGCTTCTGTTTTTACCCAGGCCCATGACTCCTTTTCTTTTCTCATGCACGATAGAATATATGCTTTTCTTCCTGAGCTATACCCTACCCATTTCCTTGGTCTTACCTTCATGGTATTTTTCCACTATTTCCTTTGATTTAGGGAAATTCAAATTTTCAAATCTACAGAGCCCTAGGACATGGGAGACTATTAAGTTCACTAGAGCAGAAGATCTTTAAATAGTAGCCCCTGGTAAGTTGGATTTAAAACATCTCTGAAATGCTAATTGTTAAGTGTTTATTGAGGCCCATCATATGCCTGTGCTGAATACTAAAGTACCAAAACATTTCCAAAGAACTTACAGTCCAATTGTACTCCAAAGAATAGAGACAAATATGATATTATATGTAATCAGGTGTGAAAAGCTGCAGAATGTGGTTCAATTGATGGAAGTTTGTTGTATAATCATGTTTTGGTCACACACCTACAGTATCAAGTGAGCTACTATTTTCTCAGTTAAAATTCAAACAAAAGTCCATAATTTTCTGTGAGAAGCTATGACATCACAATAAAGACACTGATCAGGATTTTTTTCTTTCTGGCATTTAGATTTTTTTTTTATTTGAAGGCCTTTTAATATCTTTGAAATATTTAATAAGAAATGCAGTTACTATTACATATGCAGTTATTAGCCACAGATAGTACTTCTCATTGTAAATAAAAGTTATTTTCCCAGCGCCTACTTGCTCCTTAAATGTTATTTCAAAAATGCATTCTGTGTGATGATACTGTTCTTAGGATTTCACTTTTGGAATCCAAATAACAATAAAGTTCCCTTTCTCCCCGTGAAATGCATCTGTTCGGAGCCCTGATGACACAGAAAGAATTCTCAAGGTCTCCTAGAGAAAATACTTCATCAACTTTACCGCCAACATGAGATTTTGAAGAAGGGAAGACAAGTGCAACCGGCTGAGGATGATGCACAGAGGCCTTCTAAATTCTTCTGCAGTTTGTAGTGCTACAGATAAGTTTTTCCATGGAGCAGTCCAACCTCAGTTGCTGCAAGACCTGTTTTTTTTGTGTGTGTGTGTTTTTTTTTTAAACAAGTCAGTAAACTAACTGGAACTTCTGTCGAGTCTTGTGGCTCTGTATAAATGGGTGCAGATTTAACTTGACACATTAATTTCTTTCTAGAAAACAATTTATATTCGTAGAATCATGGAAACCCAGAGAGGGAAGGGCCTTCGCAGTCAGCCGGTCCAAACATCAATCTCGTGCTCGCATTGTTCATTTCAAAAGCAGTCTGTGTTCAGAGCAGCTGCGCTCAGGCCCTGGAGGCTGGTATTTTGCATGTTCTCTGTCCCGTCGGGGCCATTCAGGATGAACATCACTCATTGGTGATTATTTTTGCTGGGTGGTATGGACAGATTCTGAGTGATAGGTTGGTAGTTTGTGAGGATTAGAGATCTTGAAAAATGCTATTTATAAAGAGAGATGCCGGTGTTATTATTTTCATCTCTGTGTGAGGAGTCCGAGGCCGAGAAAGACCAAATGGGCAGAGCTTGAATCCAGGCCAGGGAGGCTCCAAAGCCTACGCTCTGATGCTGTTTCTGCCAAACCACACTACTGGGATATTTTAACAAACCCGAGAAAGAATGAGGGAAAAGAACTTTTTTTTTTTTTGAGACAGAGTTTCGCTCTTGTTGCCCAGGCTGGAGTGCAATGGCACAATCTCGGCTCTCCGCAACCTCCGCCTCCCGGATTCAAGCGATTCTCCTGCCTCAGCCCCCTGAGTAGCTGGGATTACAGGCGCCTGTCACCACATCCGGCTAATTTTTTTGTAATTTTTGTAGAAACAGGGTTTCAACATGTTAGCCAGGCTGGTCTCGAACTCCTGAGCTCAGGTGATCTGCCCACCTTGGCCTCCCAAAGTGCTGGGATTACAGGCATGAGCCACCATGCCCAGCCCTTTTTTTTTTTTTTTGAGGCAGGGTCTCACTCTGTCACCTAGGCTGCAGTGTAGTGGGAGGATCTCAGCTTACTGCAGCCTCAACCTCCTAGGATCAAGCGATCCTCCCACCTCAGCCCCAGCGAGTAGCTGGGACTACAGGTGTGCGCCACCATGCCCAGCTAATGTTTGTATTTTTTGCAGAGATGAGTTTCGCCATGTTGCCCAGGCGGGTCTCAAACTCCTGGACTCAAGCAATCAGCCCACCACTGCCCTGCAAAGTGCTGGGATTACAGGTGTGAGCTAAGGCAAAATAACTTCTTAAAAAATAGATTCAAGTGTATTGTTAGCATGAAGAACTAGAAACTGATTTTTGGGGGTTCACCCAGTAGCTACAGATATCTACCTCCCCTGCTCTGTATTTCTACATTTTTCTTTTCTCTATAGAAAAGTCTATACTTTCAAAAAATTCCAGCATGTAGTTTTATTTTCAGTCTCCCCTAAATATATGCAGATTTGACAGATCCCTTTGCCAGCCACCCATGAAATCAGATGAGTAATTTCAAATTGCAGGGCTGGAAAAATGACCAGCACAGAATAAAGACATGAGCTGGCAGCCGCAAAAGACAGATCTCAAAAACGAGGAGCAGTAGCTGAGAGGCTAAGAGAATCTGTCCTAGCCACAAGCGCTTGGAAAACGGAGGAAGTTGACTCAGGTAGATGGCTGTGAGTGAGAGACTAGGGAGGAATTAAATCTTGGAGCCCCCAATAACTGTTTGGTGTCAGGTCTTGACAGAACGCAAGCTCCCACATGCCCGGTGACCAAGCAAATTAAGACAGTCCTGGCTTAGGCTGCCGACAGGAACAAGAGAGAGAAATCTGATGTCAGAATAAAGGCCTCATTGGCAAATTAAGCTGAAATGACAGTACAGCAGAAACTTACTTGTAATTTACCTACCTTTAGTCTATACTCCCAAGTCTTACACATGTGCAATAAAATATTTTTTCACTAGGAATTGTTATGCTGATTTTATAGAAAACACATGGAAGACAGATCCCAGAGAGGGAGAAGAAGCATGACAGTGATGAAAAGGAAAACTAGGTCCGTGGCTGGTGGCAACCAGACGTTACCAACAGCAGCATCAGGAGGTTTCTGTTCGACGGATGATTCATTTTCATCCAAGAATTAAACAAAGGAACGTCAGATTTTATTTTTGAACATTGGAGTTTATGATTGTTTCCTTCCAATAACAGCTACTTCATTCATGGTCCACCCATCCATCGTTTGGTTCTGTTGAGCTCAACTGGGTTTTCCTTTTCCTTAACATTTGACATTTTGTTAAACAGAAAAGTGAAGAGAATAGAAAAGTAACCATAATTAGAAACAGATATCTATATACCTGCCACCTACTGGAGTTGATTAATATTGACATTTGGCCATATTCACTTCAGAGCTTTTAAATGTTTTTTTGTTGTTGTTATTGTTGTTTGCTGAGATGGAGTCTGTCGCCCAGGCTGGAACCAGTGGCATGATCTCGGCTCACTGCAACCTCTGCCTCCCGGGTTCAAGCAATTCTTCTACCTCAGCCTCCCGAGTAGCTGGGACTACAGGCATGTGCCACCACGCCTGGCTAATTTTTGTATTTTTAGTAGAGACGGGGTTTCACCATATTGGCCAGGCTGGTCTTGAACTCCTGACCTCATGATGTACCCGCCTTAGCCTCCCAAAGTGTTGGGATTACAGGCATGAGCCACCGTGCACGGCCCTAAATGTATTTTAAAAAATAAAGACAAGTTGAAGCTCCTTGGCTTCTTACCCTGTACTAGTCTCCTTTTTCTCCTCCCCAGAGCCAGTCTCTATCATGAATTCAGTAGGTTTCCTTTACCAAGTTGTCATACCTGTTAAAATATATATATATATGTGTGTGTATATGCACTATACACACATACACATGGATACATCATAGAATATTGTCTTGTTACTAATTTGTTTTTTTTTGAGACAGGGTCTTGCTGTGTCCCCCAGGCTGGAGTGCAGTGGCTGGATCATCACTCACTCCAACCTCCACCTCCCCAGCTCAAGCAATCCTCCCACCCCAGCTTCCCAAGTCGCTGGGACTACAGGCACACACTCCCGACTGGCTAATTTTTTGTATTTTTTGTAGAGACGGGGTCTCACTATGTTGCCCAGGCTGATCTCAAACTTCTGAGCTCAAACCATCCACCCACCTTAGCCTCTCAAAGCTTTAGGATTACCGGTGTGAGCCACTGCACCTGGCTTTGTCTTATTACTTTTAAAATTAATTATTACTTTTAGCATATTGTAGATATTAATCCATAGCCACATCATAGTATAGGCATGAATCTACAACTTGCTATTTTTCAGCCAATCCATTTCGAAATCCATTTTTCTACATCATATGGAGACCACTAGTTTTGAGAACTTTAAAAAAAGATGATTCCCACAGGGCAAATGTTCCTATTAGGTAATAAAAGATTCAGGTGATGAGTATTATGGACAAAAGGAAGACATTAACTGCACCTCAGAGAGTATCATGAGGATCTCTGATTGATCAAATTAAAAAATCAAACTAAGAAGCACAACATTTTTTAAAATTGCAGTGAGTACTAATCAGCCTTGCTATGTTTGTTATGGAGCTATTTTAGTGAAATAAAAGTGCTTTGAAGATGAAAAGCACATTTTTTTTCTTTCCCAGAATTAAATCATTTCATCCCTCCCTCAGACTACAAAGTTCATTCAAGTAGAAAAAAGTAAATGCTCCAGTTCTTTTCTTTTTCTTTTTTTTCTTTTGAGATGGAGTCTCACTCTGTCACCCAGGCTGGAGTGCAGTGGCACGATCTTGGCTCACTGCAATCTCCACCTTCCCAGTTCAAGCGATTTTCCTGCCTCAGCCTCCCGGGTAGTTGGGATTACAGGTGCCTGCCACCGCCTCCTGAGTAGTTGGGATTACAGGCGCCTGCCACGATGCAATTTTTGTATTTTTAGTAGAGACAGGGTTTCACCATGTTGGCCAGGCTAGTCTCGAACTCCTGACCTCAAGTGATCCGCCAGCCTTGGTAGTTCTTTTCTTATGGAGTTTTGGCTGACTTATATTAAGGCTTGCTTGCTTTCTCTTTTCATTTCTGACCACAGTTGGTAACTTCCCTGCACTGAAAGATACTCTTTTTCCACCCCTTAAAGCATGCAAAGTAATGGTCGGAAGGGAGGGCTCATTAACGTTTTTATTTTTTTCCTGTGGTTTCCTCTCATTATTTCATTGCCTAGGCAACATTTTTTAAAAGACCTCATGCTGGTGAATAGAAGTTGACATAAAAGAGCATAACAACTTTTTTGGAGTCTCAAGGTCTGTGATGTAAATACCCCAATTTGTTTTTCAAAGGTTTTCATAATCCATTGTATAAATACACATATTTACATAATTTCTAAAACATGTACTTTGCAGCCGCAGTCCTTCCAGTGTTATCTATTAATAAGGAGTCACATGTAGATGTGGATTTGCAAGCTTGAATTCCAACACGTCACTTTGTCATTTTCAAATTTTGTGAGCGCTGGAACTTAGTGGGCAGACTTCCCCATCTCGCTTCAAGAAAACATCTGAAGGGTGTCATCCACTTTGGAGGGAACAAGACACCCCAGTTTTGATAAACTTGACCTCTGTGAGATTATATCGGAGAGGGAACTGAAGTGAGATGGGCATCTGTAGGCACTGAACTTTAAGCTTGTCCTTCTAAGGTAACATTCGCAATTCTTTCTATGATGCACTTTTTATTTTGTCCCCTAACTTCTGACAAAGGCCATGGGTATGTCAGTGGAAGTCAATAAAGGTGGCACATAGGTCATTGGAAAAATGGAGGGTATTTTCTATATTTGAGTGGTTTTCAGTGGGCTTCATCCACCCTTGCTTGAGGCCGAGCTTAGAGAGGATGGGAGGAGTTTAGAGGTGGAGACAGGGCTGCCAACAGTTTGAATTTTGCTTAACTTTGGCTGGTTGGAAGGCAGAGCACCCAAAGGAGACCTCTCTGGGTATTTCCAGATTCCCATCTGTGGCTGAAACCAAAGAACAAGGGTACCAGAGACCCTTTGGTCAAGTCCTCTGCGACGCCTTCACAGGACATTTTACTTGGCCCTCTGTCAGTTTCTCCTAATAAGAATCCTTTTTTATTTTTTGCTTCTACAATCTAGGTCATTTGCTGGTATCTCCTAGGCTTTCCAATTCGACAGAAAGGTCTTCTCTTGACCCTCAGAGCATTTTCATTTTTTACTGTATTGAATTTCTTTTGTACATTGCCTTTTATTATAGCTTCTCTTATTGCAATTATCTTACTAGTGTTTTCTCTGTATTTTCATCTTTAAAAGAATTAAATAGAGAAGAGTAAGAATAAGGGGAAGAATTTCAAGCAAGGGAGGCCCGAGGCCATTTTCCCCGCAGTGAGCTCTGCCCCACTGAGTTCTTCCCTGCCTGTCAGGGGATCTCTCATTTCAGTTTCAGATGGTCCCCTTGACCTTGAAGACAGCCCTCTGGGAAAAGCTCTTAGTCTTACACCTCAAATTATTATTCTTGGCAGTTCAGTGGGGAAAGAGGCTGAAATATTCCCCCTGGGGAGCTGTAACCCCAGCCCCATGGATGGCTTAGTGGGGCCTATAACACTCTTATCTTCAGATGATTAAGCTTGCGAATTAAAATTCTTGATTTCTCATATGCCTAAGTTTCTCACACTGAGGTGACTGCAGGGAATTCTGGGTAGTGTCCCTCTATCCCTCCAGATCCACTTTCCCCTCTTTTCCTTCCATTCAAATCTGGCCTTTGGAAAGCTCAAGGTAGGCAAAAGTATATCCTTAAACATCCAGCCCCTTGATACCATCGTCATCCTCATCGTGAAACATTTATTAAGCACCTGGGCTCCTACAATACAAAGAAGTACGAGGGGCAATCCCTGCCCCAAAGGTGTCTCTAACGACATGTGACCACAGGACACGCATCTATTAGCATAAAATGAAAAAAATAGCTTTAAGGAGAATTATGTGGGCAATAAATATTGCAGGAGTTCAGGGAAGGGAGAAAAGACTGCAGTCAGGGGTGGACAAAAGTGATCTCATCAATGAGATGGGTTTTGGGAAATGGCAGGCTTGAGACTAAGGCCTGTCATTGCAGCACTTTGGGAGGTCAAGGCTGATGGATCACCTGAGGTCAGGAGTTCGTTGGCCTGGCCAACATGACAAAACCCCGTATCTACTAAAAATACAAAAATTAGCTGAGTGTGGTGGCACACACCTGTAGTCCCAGCTACTTGGGAGGCTGAGGCAGGAGAATCACTTGAACCCAGGAGGCAGAGCCTGCAGTGAGCTGAGATCGCACCACTGCACTCCAGCCTGGGCAACAGAGCATCTATTCTTCCAAGGAGTATTGTGTGAAAAAAGGCATAGAGGCAGAGGGGCACTGGTGTATCTGAGGCCGGTTAACGGGCCAGAGTTTGACACTGCAGGTGTGTTTTACCTGAAGGGCAAGGACCGCCTCCTTTCTCTAGGTGCTGTATAATGTCCAGGCTATTTGGTGTACCTGGGAATGTTAAATAACAGTGTCTGGGGCTTTGACAAGGAAACAAAAGTTACCTTTGTCTTCTGCCTGAGTTGCAAAGAGCAGTATGTTTTTAGCTTGGAAAAGATTGAGAACTGTGTTTCTTTTAGCTTACTTATTCTCACTTATCCTGGTAACACTGATGCATTTTTTTCATGTTTTAAAATTAATGCATTCAGTGGTATGCGTGTATTATACACAGGAAAATTCACTCTTTTTAGCATATGCCTTCTTGCGAGTTCTGACAAATGCATACAGTCACGTAACCATGACCACAATCAAAATATCGAGCAGTTCCATCGTGCAAAAAATTCCCCTGTGTCCTTTGCAGGCAACCCTTTTCCTCACCTCCAGGCTCGGGCAGCGATGGATCTATTTTCTGTCCCTACAATTTTGCCTTTCCCAAAATGTCATATAAATGAAATCACACACCCTGTGACTTTTGAGTCTGGCTTTCTTTTTTTTTTTGTATTTCTTCATTTTAACTTATTTTTCATTTTTGTTTCTCACTTACCAACATATGTGTAAAATGTAGCAGATGTGTTAGTAAAGGAGAAGCAGCTGGGGAGAGAAGGGCAAGAATTAAGCAGCCACACACGAAGAGTCAGGTTGAGCGGGAAGCGATTGGGGGCAGAGGTGGCAGGCGTCCTCCTCCCCGCCCCGCCTTCCCACAAGGCACCAGCAACTGCTGCTGCTCACAGCCCTGGAGTCTGGCTTTCTTCACTTAGCATAATGCATCTGAGATTCGTCCACATCACTGCATGTCTCAGTAGTTCATTACTTTTTGTTGCTGAGTAGTGTTCCATTGCACAGATGTGCTGAAGTGTGTTTATCTATACACAGGTTGAAGGACATTAAGTTTGTCTCTACATTTTTCGCATTTACAAATAAAGCTGCTGAAAGCATTCACATGCAGGTTTTTTGTTTGTTTGTTTTTGAGACAGAGTCTCCCTCTGTTGCTCAGACTGGAGTGCAACAGCGTGACCTTGGCTCACTGCAACCTCTGCCTTTCAGGTTCAAGTGATTCTCCTGCCTCAGCCTCCCAAGTAGCTGGGATTACAGGCGTGAGCCACCACGATCGGCTAATTTTTGTATTTTTAGTAGAGACAGGGTTTCTCCATGTTGGCCAGGCTAGTCTTGAACGCCTGACCTCAGGTGATCTGCCTGCCTCAGCCTCCCAAAGTGCTGGGATTACAGGCATGAGCCACCACGCCCGGCCACATGCAGGTTTTTATGTGAACCTAAGTTTTCATTTCGCTCGTGTACATACTTAGGGAGTGAATTAAGTGTGTAGCTTCCGGGTCATCTAAGTATATGTTTAGTTTCATAAGAAACTGCCCATGCCTAGAATCCCTGCACTTTGGGAAGCTGAAGCAGGATTTCTTGCGCTTAAGAGTTCAAAACCAGCCAAGAAACATGGCAGGATGTTGTTTCTACAAAAAATTTAAAAATTAGCCAGCCATGGGGGCACATGCCTGGAGTTCCAGGTACTCAGGAGGCTGAGGCTGCAGCGAGCCATATTGACACCACTGCACTCCAGCCTGGGGAACAGAGGGAGAGTCTGTCTCAAAAAAAAAAAAAAGAAAAGAAAAGAAACTGCCCACCTGTTTTCTAAAGTGACTGTGCTGTTATTCATTCCCCCAGCAGTGTAGAAGACCTCCAGTTTCTCTGCATCCTTGCTGGCACTTGGTCATTTAAATACCTTTTAGCTATTCTAATAAGTGTTGCTTTAATTTACATTTTAGTTTGCATGATGGTGAGCATCTTTTCATCAAACTGGTAAGTTTTTATTAGTAATTCTACCACATAATAATAATTCCACCGCAACTGTAATTAACCATTCCACTATAGCAGTGGTTCTCACTGGCAACAGTTCTGCTCCCCTTCGCTGACATTTAGCAACGTCTGGAGGCATTTTTAGCTGCCACCATTGCGGGCATGCTATTGGTATCGAGGGGGTAGAGGCCAGGGGTGCTGCTAGCCATCCTACAATGCCCAAGACAGCCCCAACAACAAAGTGTCACCCATCCCAAATTGTCAGTAGTGCCCAGACTGAGAAGTCCTGCACTAGAGGGTTGTCAGAAAGATTCAGACATGGGCCACCCTGAAAACTGTGGGAGCTCCTCATGTTATAGTCATTTATACTAAATAAAAACTGGCTTAGAAAACAATTTTCCGATTGATCTCCGGCCTTTTTTTTTTTTTTCTGAGAGAGTCTCGCTCTGTTGCCAAGGCTGGAGTGCAGCGGCATAATCTCGACTCACTGCAACCTCTGTCTCCTGGGTTCAAGTGATTTTCCTGCCTCAGCCTCCTGAATAACTGGGATTACAGGCACCCGCCACCACACCTGGCTAATTTTGTATTTTTAGTAGAGACAGGGTTTCACCATGTTGGCCAGGCTAGTCTCGAACCCCTGGTCTCAAGTGATCAGCCCGCCTTGGCCTCCCAAAGTGCAGGGATTACAAGCATGAGCCACCACGCCCGGCCGATCTTAAACCTTCTTTTTAACTGCCAGGGACTCTCACAGGTTGATAGATTCATAGCCATCAGTTTGTTCCTTGCCACCATGATCTCTCTCCCAAGTTTAGACGCATGCACTTGCTAACTTAGGTATTTGGTCCTCCTCTGATGTGAAGACATGTCACATCATTTCAGGTTGAGGTTTTCCTTTGCCACAGAGTTCATTTTAATGGTGAGATTTTATATTATCAAACTTTGGCCCAAAGTAAGTTATGTTTGCATCATAAATCCTTGAAAATGGTTACAATTTACTACCAAAAAGGCAACTCACTTTCTCTCTCCGCATCTCAGTTCCTCTGCTTGTGAAGTGAGTCTCAGAGGGGCAGCTGATCTTTGAGGCCACGTGGAACTCTCATTCTCACATGCTTCGATTCTACCGAGATCATTGGGTGCCACTCCACCATCCAACAACATAATGAAATGGTTCATGTGCCATTTGTTGGCACCAAAGGTCTACATTGATTTGAAAACCCTTGCATCCAAACATCCAAAAAATAAATTTTATGAGGTAAACAAGAAGGCATGATTTGCCTAGGACAAATTTGGTTTCCTTCTAACACTCCTTATAGATTCCAGTAATTTTTAGATTCCAGTTTTTGCTTAAGTTCAGAAATAGAGCCATTTCCTATCCATGCTGGGGAGTTCCAAATGGGTATAGAAAGACCAGCAAGGCAGACAGACAAGTAACCACCTACTTGCTCTAGCTAAATACTGCTTTACAATGTATGTCTTATTCTACTTGCCACTAATGCAAAGTAATAACTTCATTCAACAAATACTTACCATTTGTCTACTCTGTTCTCAGTGTTGTGGCAGAGACCTTGGTGGACACCAAAGAAGACCAACTATGGCCTTCCAGAGTCTGTCTTGATGTAGGGAGACACCATCACCCTGAATCCTTAGACCATTAGCTAATGATTTACAAAGCCTGCTCTTCAGAGGTTTGTGTCCCTAGAGCAGAGGTCTACACACAGGAGGCCCTGGGTAAATGTTTCATTGATGAAATGATGGACGCTGTATTAATTCATTTTCATACTGCCCATAAAGACATACCTGAGACTGGGCAGTTTACAAAAGAAAGAGGTTTAATGGATATACAGTTCCACATGGCTGGGGAGGCCTCACCATCATGGTGGAAGGTAAAAGGCGTGTCTCACATGGTGGCGGACAGAAGAAGAGAGCTTGTGCAGGGAAACTCCCCTGTTTAAAACCATCAGATCTCATGAGACTTATTCACTATCACGAGAACAGCATGGGAAAGACCTGCCCCCATGATTCAATTACCTCCCACCGGGTTCCTCCCACAGCATGTGGGAATTCAAGATGAGATTTGGGTGGGGACACAGCCAAACCATATCAGATGCCAAGCAGTGCTTCTCAAACTATCTGTGGCAGAGGATCATTTTCAGCATTTCTAATCCATGGAGACTGATGCCTAGGTAAAACACAGGAAAAATGTGCTTGGATGTCCCAGCAATGCCAAATTGTTATGCAAGGTTTTCAATGCTTTCTCAGTTTCTGTGGTTATTTCATTGTAGACTTAAAAAAAATCTCACAGCCCAGTGCTGGTCACAGATGAGGCTTCAGCAGTAAGAGAAAAGAGGGCACATTCTGCCTGAAGTAATCAAGGATGTGTGAACTCACAATTCACATGTCCTGTACCCACTAAGTCTGAGGTCTTATGCAAGTAAGGGACTGAAACAATCAGAATGACTCCCAGGCCTCAAATGCCATCCAGATGTAATTTTGCTTCTCCCAAATGCTCTTCCTCTCAAATCTATTTTCTTTTCAGGCATTGGATGAAGTAGAAATAAAGGCAGAAAAGGAAGGAAGAAGAAAGGCAGGTGTGGGACCCTGGGGTGGCCGATCCCCATGCAGAGAGATGTCAAAGGGGTGTTACCAGAGACCCACGGTGGCTCTCCTTCACTCCAGTTCCTTCAGAGTACCTTGCACTTATTTATCCATGGACGCAGATCACGCCTCTAGGAGCTGAGAGTTTCAGGCTGCAGTTCTCACGCCTCCCTGCTTAGTCATCGGGCAGTACCTGTCACATCACATCACAGTCAGGCCACTCTCGGAAGGGATTCCAGACACTGACCTACAGCCTCATGGTTCTCTAATTTGCATTTCTAGCTCACTGAAGCAGCCGGTTCATGGCAATCAAAGATTCCCCTGCTCCCCTTCCATCTTACCTCCTGCCCCTGCCAGCCCCAGTCACCACAAGGTGGCCATGAATTTCTTTCCCTCTCAGTCTGTAGCCAGCTGCAAACCAGTGACCTAGAGAGGTGTCACCGCCTCCCACGAACAGCTCTGGCACCCAGCTTTCTGCGGAAAGCATTTTATTTTAAGAAACAGAGCAAACTGTCATTGTAAGACCTCTTCTACAACTTGGGATGAAAGTTCGTCACAAAACAAAGTGCCTGCTGAGAGAGGACAGGAATAAGAGGTCAGCATTGTCAACTCCATGATCAAGCCAGATGCACTGAGAAAAATCGACACGTGAAAATTCCTCTGTATGTCTCAAAGTCTTTTGGCAGATGGTGCTGAATTTTTTGCAGGACATGGTAACAGAGAAATCCTCTAAGTGAGCCATTCTTTAAACTGTTCTCATGAAAGAATATGACAAACAACTATTCACCAGACTTAGGTCATGGGTGTAGTGCTTTTAGTGATAGTATCAGCATTGCGTTTTCTTCATTACTCAAGGAAACAGGAAATTAATTTGACCTAGAAAGAAAGTTGTCATATAGAGGCATCAAACTTCGTACTTCTTAACACTTTGACATAAACTCTGAGTAAACAATATTAAAGTTGAATGACATTATTTTGAGAAACAGTTACTGGAATTGCCTCTCAGCTATTCTTCCTACTTCTGCTCTCTTCTGACTTCCATCTACCCTGCATATTAAGTTAATCTTCCTAAAATACTCCTCTCTGTCCCTCTCTTGCTCCTGAATCTACAACGGCAGCCAATGGCGTCAGCACCTTGTAGAGCAGAAGGAAACTTAGCCATGCTCTCCAGGCTCCTTAGTTGCAAACTGGGGAAGTGAAGACCCAGAAAAAGTGGTTTCCTCACGGTCATTGAGCTAGTAATTGACAGAAATAAGAACTAGAACTTCAATTTTTTTATCTCTTTGTTTTTCTTTTTTCTTTTTTTTTTTTTTTTTTTTTTTTTTGAGACAGAGTCTTGCTTTGTCGCTTTGTCGCCCAGGCTGGAGTGCAGTGGCACGATCTCAGCTCACTGCAACCTCCGCCTCCCAGGTTTGAGCGATTCTCTTGCCTCAGCCTCCTGAGTAGCTGGGACTACAGGGGCTCACCACAAGCCCTGCTAATTTTTGTATTTTTTGTAGAGAAGGGGTTTCACTATGTTGGCTAGGCTGGTCTCGAACTCCTAATCTCAAGTGATCTGCCCGCCTTGGCCTCCCAAAATGCTGGGATTACAGGCGTGAGTCACTGTGCCTGGCCTAGAACTTCAAATTCAGGGCATGATTATTTTTTCTGCCTTAATTCCTCTAATAAGCTTTCAAAACACAAGTTGACCCCCACATTTCTACAGAACATCGTTTCTCTAACTGAGCTCCCAGCTCCCCAACTCTGCTATGCACGGACCTTCCCCAGCCCTTCCTCCAGCCCTGGGTTTCTGCTGGAGCTTCAACCCAAATGTTCCCTGCCCTACTGCCCTGTGGCCTGAAATACAGCTGGGCTCATTTGTTTCTATTCCACCCACTCCATGAGTGTTCCATGAGGCCCAGCCCAAGAACTCCAGTGACCTCTTCCTGGCACTTTTTGTACTCATTGTCTGTACTTCACTGCCAGCATTCACTCACATGCTGGTTAGTTCACTAAGTGTTTTTGGGTCTTTTCTTCTTAACGTCATAGATTCATGGGACATTAGAGTGGAAGGTATCTAGAAGTCATCCAGTTTGACCCTATACTTCTTACATACACAATTGTCCTGTACCACTTTGCTGATACCAAGAAGGTGAAAATGAAGATCTGACCCCAAACTACCCATTCCAAGTTAGACAACTTTCCTTTTCAGACAGCACTTCCTTGTGTTGAGACAAAAATCTCCTTCCCACCCGTCTTCACCCAAACTGACCCTGTTTCTGCTCTCCAGATGGATATAGAATAAATCAAATCCCTCTTCCATATTTAAATCCCTCTGCATACATTTAAAGACAATTTGTGTGCGTCCTCCATTCTCTTAGCCCCTTCTCTTTCCTAGGAGTCTCTCTTCCAGTCCAAATAATCCTGGTCCTCCCATTCTGCCCATGACATGGTTTTGCATGCTGCACACGGTACTCCAAAATTATGGCCAAAAGATGTTGGCCAAATACCAAAAATTTGAACATAGGACAATAGTCCCCTGAAGGCTGAAAACAGTGGCTCAATCACCTCCCTTGTTCTAAGTACTGTATCTCTACTAATGTATCCTGCAAACTCACTAGATTTCTGGAGGGCATATCATGCTGAGGATTTACAGTAGGCTTATTCAACCAAAATTTATCATCAGGGTATATCTTCCCTTTTTAGGATGTGTGTGGTTATATTTTCAGATTTTTTTTTCAGAATGCTTATTTATTCTTGTTCAAATAATCTCTGCTTTCTTTCATTCAACGAGGCATTATGGAATGCATTGGAACCTGGTAAAAAACAAGGAAGAATCAGATGCTGGTTTTGATTAAAACGTGCTCATTATAGGTAAGGTAAGACTTTCCATAAAGAATTTTATTCTAACATAAACATTAATGTGCTTTTAATGAATTTTAGTTACAGTACCATGGAAATTCAGAGGAAATGAGATTGCTGTGATCAGGAGAGAGGGAGGATGAAGGCCTCATGGAGAAGAGGTAAGATTTTAATATACAAAAGTTATGGGAAAGAAATTCTCTGTGACTAGAACAGGATGAGCAGAGCTACAGAGGCAAGAAATCAAAGAATGGGAGCTAAAGTTCAGAGAGGTGAGGAGGAAAAGCACGAGTTTCACTGCTGTCTCTGATTCCAGGTCAGTTTCACCTCGTTCTTCCTTGCTTTCCTCCCTTCCAAATTTGCACATCCCTTCTTCCATGGTGAGGACTTATTTCCAAAACATTGACATGTTTACTTGTGTGCTCAATTCTGCAACACCCATTGCCACCTTCACATCACTGCACAAAACAAACCTACTAAAAAGAGTGCAAGATTGGTTGGCACTTCTTTTTTTTTCCTAGACTGGAGTCTAATGGTTAAAGCACTTTGTTCAAAAATTACCTGGGGAGCTGAGTACAACAGCTTATGCCTGTAGTCCCAGCTACTTGGGAGGCTGAGGTGGGAGGATCACCCGAACCCAGAAGTTCAAGGCTGCAGTGAGCTATGATCACACCACCACACTCTAGCCCCAGTAACAGAGCCAGATCCAATTTCTTAAAAAAAAAAAAAATTAATTACATAGATTAGGTCTCTCCCTCCTGCACCTTCATTCAGCCTATTATTCATTTGAAATACAGCTGGGTTCATTTGTTTCTATTTGCGTTTTGTTTGAGTTTTCCCCCTTCATCTTTCTTGATTTAACTTTATGTTTTTGAATATGTAGAACATTCATGTGCTTGACCAGAGACTTTATTTTGTGCATCTTTGGTAGCTTACTACCATCTGGAGCATTCGTAGTATGTCATGGCAGTTGTTTTTTGATTGACTGATTATTGAATAGACAGTTGAAAATCGCATGTAACAGAGATGCCTGTTATTGACAGGCTCTTACATCAAGGTCCTATAAGCTCATGCCTTGGATGTCCAATCATGACAAAGTCTGATGTGTCCAAAAAGCCTCAAGCTATTCAAGGGTGTGTACCCAGATGGCAGCCCTAGTATCCCCCAAAGGAAAGGTCCTCCATCTGGGATGCCATTCAATGGTACCCTGGAGAAATCTGTCCTGGGGCTTTGTCCTTGACGGAGTAGTAGCTGTTGAAAGATCTTTAGAAGCAGCACCCGCACAATAAATGTCTGAAATGACTGCTGCTCCTTCTGCTGTGGGCAAGGCAACAGACAAGAAGAAAACGTTAACCTTCCTTAGAAGTTAAGACGTATCTGTTTATACACTGCATTTCTTGGGTGCAAATAGGACACCTGTTTTTGAGAAACCTGGCAACTAAACTGCAGCCAGGTTGGCCTCTCAGTGGAGAAGAAATAAAAAAAATGACTCATTAAACAAATAACTCTGAGTAAAAGGACCCTAGTGAATACAGAGTCTATTTGTTTTATTTTTAAATTACATTTATCAGTCATTACAAATATAATCATTAACGGATTATTTACATAATTGGTTGTAAAATGCAAACCCAGGGCCAAAAGGCAAACTAGTTTTTGAGTTACCGAACACAATACCTTGAAATTACAAAGAAATGCGGATGCGGTTCCATACATTAAGGCTGAGTGTCCCCCTTGACTCTCTATGGGAAGAAAAGAAAACGTGTGCGAGGTGACTGGTGGCATCTTGAAATGTACTTTGTCATGGGCCTTATACCAGCACTGCCTCTGGGGTTGAGCTGCTCGGCTGGAATGATTCCTGAGGACCAAGTTCACTCCAGTAGCTGGGGGGCTAGAGTGACATGAACCCTTTAGTAGTTGAGCTGGTACCCAGGTTTCTCCCTAAAGCCCTCAAACTTTCTCACTGGAGAGAATACTAGTGGATAATTAGTAAACTTCTCTCCTGTGAATGTTGCAAAACACGTATCTGGCTTCCTGATGCAATTAGAGGGAAAAGGAACTCATCAACAGCTTCCATTTTTACCTGAACAAGATCTCCAATCTACAGATGAAACTAGATTCAAAGGGAGATTAAACGCCTAACCTGAATCATAGCGTGAGAGCTAGAGTTAGCTACTCTGTACTATTTTTCATTCTTGAACCATACCAAAATGTAGTGGCTTAGAACGACAACAGATCTGCTCAGGATTGCAATGGGTTAGCAGTGTGGGCTGGGCTTACCTAGTGGTTCTGCTGGTTGTGCCTGATGGTTCATGCTGCCGAAGCCATCTACCTGGCAGTTCAGCTGAGCCTGGGCGGAGGAGTGGGGTCTAACACGGCCTCACACACATGTCTAGAGGTTGGTGTTGGCTGTCAGCTGGTCATGTTTCATCACCTGGAGGTAGCATTCTGAAAGGGCAAGCCCCAAAACACAAGCGTTCTTCAAGCTGCATCTTATATCAAGTTTGCTGACATCCCATTGGCCAAAGCAAGTCACATGGCCAAATTCAAAGTCCTCATGGAAGGAGACCACCAAGGCCGTGGAGGTGGAATTCACTGGGAACAATAACTGTGATAACCTACAACACAGAGCCTTATAAGGAGACAGGCTATCTGCATTAAAATCAAAGCCACAGTCCAAGGCTTATGTGGCTTCTCAAGGCTCCAAGCCAGGGCTCTTTCTCCCACCCCACCTCCTCTCTGTCCTCACCAGTCCCGTTCTGATTTCCTGGTTAGTGTGCCATTCACATCAGACCTTGGTCCACACAGGCATCTGTGAGACCTAGACACCTCATCCCTTGTCTCTGAGCCTAGCGCTCCCTTTGTTCCTGGCCAGCAATCCTAGGTTGTGTGTTTAGTTTATTTCTGTTTAAACTAGTTTAAAAATATAATAAAAGAAGGCCGGGCCTGGTGGCTCATGCCTGTAATCCCAGCATTTTGGGAGGCCAAGGCAGGTGGATCACCTTAGGTCAGGAGTTTGAGACCAGTCTGACCAATATGGTGAAACCTCCTCTCTACTAATAATAGAAAAATTAGCTAGGCGTGGTGGTGTGCACCCGTAGTCCCAGCTACTCAGGAGGCTGAGAAAGGAGAATTGCTTGAATCCGGGAGGTGGAGGTTGCAGTGAGCTGAGATTGCGCCACTGCACTCCAGCCTTGGCAACAAAGCAAGACTCCATCTCAAAAAAATATATGTATATAAAATATATAAATTATAAATATGTTATATATAATATATATTATGTATTATAATATAGTATATTGTGATATATAATAATATATCGTGATATATAATAATATAATATATCGTGATATATAATAATATAATATATCGTGATATATTATATTATAATATATCGTGATATATTATATTATAATATATCGTGATATATAATAATATAATATATCGTGATATATTATAATATAATATAATGTGATATATTATAATATGATATAATATATTGTGATATATTCTAATATGATATAGTATACTGAGATATTCTAATATGATATAGTATGATGAGATATTCTAATATGATATATTATGATGTATATTCTAATATGATATATTATGATGTATATTCTAATATGATATATTATGATGTATATTCTAATATGATATATCATATATGGTATATTCTAATATGATATATCATATATGGTATATTATGATATATCATATATGATATATTATATAAACTATATATAAATGAAATAATATAATATAATAATATAATATATAATATATTATATACATTACATATATATTTATAATAAAATGTTCACCTGGTTTTAAAAAAAGCTAAACAGTAATACAGTAAATGATTAAAAATAAAAGTTCATTAACTCCATCTTTATAATCTACTCTTCTAGATTTTTCTTCTGAAGACTTTCCAGCATTATCTGGTCTCCTGGGTCCTTCTCATTTCTCAGTCTGGACTTCAAAGCTGCAGGAATTCTTTGGATCTGCGAAAGTGGGCAGGAATTGAGTGGGCTGTTCAGCTGCTGTAGCTGTTCCACTGTCTCCTGCTTCATCCCTTCTAACTGACTAAGTTTATCTTTGTTAACTTCAGACTTCTGGAGCAAGGGGTCACCTCCATCACACTGGAGTTGATTCTCAGGGAGCTGGTGACAAACTGCCCTGTGGCTGCTGGGGCTGGTGACACTGCAGCCCTGCACGATGCTTCTGTGCCCACACGAGCACAGCATGAAGTTTCTCAGCGGGCAACCCTTGGGCTGCGGCAGCCATTTAGGGTGTTTTAAGGCAGCCGTCCCCAAACTATTTGCCACCAGGGACCGGTTTCATAGAAGACACTTTTTCCAAAGACTAGGGTAGGGAGGTGGTTTGGGGATGAAACTGTTCCTTTTCAGATCGTCAGGCATTAGATTCTCATAAGGAGCACACAACCTAGATCCCTTACGTGCATAGTTCACAATAGGATCAGCTCCTATGAGAATCCAATACCGCTGCTGATCTGACAGGAGGTGGAGCTCAGGCAGTAATGCTTGCTCGCCAGCCACTCACCTCCTGCTGTGCAGCCTGGTTCCTAACAGGCCACAGACCAGTACAGTCCAGGGGTTAGGGATCCCTGTTTTAAGGTGTTATATGGGGAGTATTATTGAGTCCAGGTTTCTGCTACCTTGGGATACATTTTTATCTCATATTCCAATTAGAAATGTTTTCCCACATCAAATAAAGCAGAATTAACACATTATATTGGCATAGTACACACACCCTCTAAAGAGCATATCGCATCCTAGAGCAAGCAGACGGAGGCAGGGCACCAAGGGCACACACAGGTGGCAGGCAGTGGGAACATGCAGGTGGACACTGCAGCAGCCTTGGTGTGAAGACTGTGCTTCCAATGGTCTGTGAACAAGGTCACCAGCAAAGTGGAGAAGAATAATGACCACCCTGGCCTCTCAGACCAGCGTGGCATCTGCAGAAGGGGAGTGGCCACACCCAGACGCAGGCAGAGGACAAACCCAGAGCAGAGCAGAACAAACAAGCACATCCTCAGCCACACCCATCAGAGGGTTTTCACCAACTCCCAATGCTCAGGAAATCAATATCATAATCACCTACATCAGAAGTACAGGTCACATAGGTGCATGAAATGCACATGTGTGATATAAATTATTCTTCAATTAATTGCAGTAAACTGCAATTCTCGTTTAATAGCGGTGCTTTCAGTCATTCTTATCAGATCTTTTTTACTGTCTTTCTAAAGTCCCAGATTGCAGACTTTTGTAGTATTGTTAGAAGGAAACGTGTGGGCTGGGCAGAGACTTTCCAAATACTGCTGTCAAGATGCAGATGGCCAGAGTGGCAAGGCCCAGCCATCCTCACTCGGCTGAATCTCACATTAAGAAGGCTTGGCCTGGCACTTTGGCTCATGCCTATAACCCCGGCACTTTGGGAGGCTGAGGTGGGCGGATCACTTGAGGTCAGGAGTTCAAGACCAGCCTGGCCAACATGATGAAACCCTATCTCTATTAAAAATACAAAAATCAGCCAGGTGTGGTGGTGCACGCCTGTAATCCCAGCTACTCGGGAGGCTGAAGCATGAGAGCCACTTGAATCCCGGAGGGGAAGGTTGCAATGAGCCAAAATCATGCCACTGCACTCCATCCTGGGCAACAGGGCGAGACTCCAACTCAAAAAAAAAAAAAAAAAAAAAAAAAAAAGATGATGTATGTTTGCCTGTTCTTGGGACACATCATACTTCCAAGTAAAGTCTGAAGTTACCCTTTCTATTACAGGAAAAGGCCCATTCCTTCCTCTGCTTTGCCACCTTTTATTCAACCTCTAGCAGTTGCGAGTATCTTTTCCCCATGGCATTTTACTCCCATTCCACCTTCTATCCCCCAATCTCTTTTTGAAATAATATTTATTGTTACTAACCTCACCCCATAATCCCCTTTTTATGTTTCTTTCCTCTGGATTCCGGGAGAGTTTCTCAATCTCATCTTATCCGTTGATTCACATTTCTGTGGTATCCAGGGCCTCCTTGGGGGCTCGCAGTTTGGCAATCACAGTTTTCATCTCCATGCTGTCTTTCCTGCTCTCAGATGTGGACTACTCGAGACTGCTTGGACCGTTTTCCCAGCGGCAATGACCTCTTGGATCTTACTGAGAACACAGATTAGGACCTTGTTGCCTGGAGTCTGTTTCACAGGGAGCTATTTGCTCCATTCCTCAGATAGGCGAACTGCAGCGCCTTCCGTGTCTGCTGCGTTCTGTCCGAGCTGAGTCTTCAAGGGAGAGATGGATGAGTAGCCTCCATCCACTATTGGAAGTTGAAGCACAGTCTTTCAGAATGATGGGGCCATCTGTTTGAATTTCTTTTACACAAGTCAAGAGATTGACACCAGCTTCCCTCCCCTGGGTCAGAGGTCTGGCAGCTTCTGCAGAGAGCATGGTGGTGGGAGGGAAGAGAAGGGAGAAAAGCAACACCATAAGCCCTTGGTAGAGGATTCCCTACATACCGGGGGCCCTGTTCATGTTTACAGCAGCAAACACTCTTTGCCTGATACAGTTGTTCTCCAAGCAAGCAGCCCCCCCAGTTCCCTGACTCTGCCTGGCACAGTACTGGTGGGATCTCAGGATTTCTCTCCCTCCCTTGCCTCCCCCAGACACATGCACGCACCTCCCCAGCCCTGACCCTCGAATGGGGTGGATATTGGTAAGGATCTAAGCCTCTTCCACTTCCCAGATAAGTGGCTCCTTTACATGTGTGTGTAGTAAGATTGGGGGAATATTATATTCACCAGAATTTAGCTTAGGGAGTGCACTGTATGTGGAAGAAATAATTTGACAAGCTGCTTGGTCGAATGGAAGAAACGGCAAAGCCACACTCTTGTTACTAAAGATGGCTGCTTCACCGTAGGCCATGATACAGGGTGAGGAATTTGTTTTGCTCCTGAGAAGTAACAGAGACAGGAAAAAAAGAAAGTGAAGTCATAGAGTTGGAGAAACCCATGCCCTGTGCAAGGTCACCAGCCCCATGACCTTCACCTCTTCAGTTCAGGCAGAATTTGTCAATGTCACTACTGATGCTTGGGGTCAGGTGATTCTTTCTTGTCAGGGGGCTGTCCTATGCATTGTAGCATTTCTGGTCTCTACCCACCAGATATCAGTAGCCTTCCCCTTCCATTCTGACGTCCAAAAATATCCCCAGACTTTGCCAAATGACCCCTAGGAGGCAAAGTTGCCCCAGTGGAGAAGCATGGAGTTACGGCAACTAAACTCATGAAGTGCCTGATATGGAGGAATTCTTTGTGAAAAGCATTGAAGGGCTTGCGTTTCTGGCCAGACTGATATGGGGTCATGCAGAGGCGGCTAGAGGGACAGAGGGGCCAGAGACAGAAGGGATCGTGAGAATATACGCCCCAGGAATTCACAGATATGGTGGAGAGGGCTTTGCTGTTTTTCAGGCTGTGGTCTCTGGGGGCAGGGAGCTTGTCTGATGTGTGCATTACAGAGTCAGTCCCTTTCTTTAATCTTGGGCCTGTGCTATAGACGATAGACACTCCTCCGTGTTCCTGGCACGAGGTGGTCTGTCTGCCCCAGTTTTCAGCTGTAAGATAGGCTGTGCCCACTTTTTCAGGAGGACTCTGGGAAGGAGCTAGAAGTTGCCCCACCCAGTGGCTGTCCCGTGAACCAACATCTCCACACTAGTTTGAGCCTCCTACTAATAACAATGGCAGAGACACCAGTGGACATTTATGGTGACACAAATGAGGAGTGTCTATTGTGTAAAGATGGGCATATGGCAGGACCTCAGGACTGTCTTTTCAGGTTCCAGTGAAGCAATACTTTGGGTGGCCTCCTTCAAGACAGCTGTGCCTTAAAAACTTCCAGGGCCAACTGCCTACTTTGTTTTTGTTTTGTGGGGTTTTTTTTGTTTTGTTTTGTTTTTTGAGACAGAGTCTCCCTCTGTCACCCAGGCTGGAGTGCAGTGGCATGATCTCGGCTCACCGCAACCTCTGCCTCCTGGGTTCAAGTGATTCTCCTGTCTCAGTCTCCCAAGTAGCTGGGACCACAAGCATGTGCCACCACGCCCAGCTAATTTTTGTATTTTTAGTAGAGAAGAGCTTTTACCATGTTGGCCAGGCTGGTCTCGAACTCCTGACCTCAAGTGATCCACCCGCTTCAGCCTCCCAAAGTGCTGGGATTACATGTGTGAGCCACTGCACCCAGCCATTTTTGTGTTTGTGTTTTGGTCTAGGCTGGTCAGTGCTGAACTCCTAGGGGTCCAGACCTTCTGTCCATTTCCTATCAGCTTCTGCTCCATTCTCTCACGTGAACATCGGGACTAGTTTGTTCTGCATGGTGCCCACCTATTTTTTTTTTTTTCAGCAGCATCAGGATTCTTAGAATTTTCCAAAATCACTTCCTTAACTCCCCTTCTGCCAGATTTCTACTCTCCACCAGATTCCTAAAGCCATTATGGTTTGAAGTGTTGGAAGCATGTGTCCATATTAATTGAAATCGAATCAGCACATACATGTGGAGGGGCTAGAATGGAATGATGAAGGCATGGGTGACTCTACCGTCTCCGGAGCAACTTCTGTGTGCCCGCCAATACTTTAAATAATTAAGCAGCAGCCCCTCCAGTTCCCCGACTCTGCCTGGCACAGTGCTGGTGGAATCTCAGGGTTTCTCTCCCTCCCTTGCCTCCCCTTGGCGGGATTACACCTGTAATCCCAGCACTTTGTGAGGCCGAGGTGGGTGGATCACGAGGTCAGGAGATCGAGACCATCCTGGCTAACACAGTGAAAACCCGTCTCTACTAAAAATACAAAAAATTTAGCCGGGCGTGGTGGCGGGCACCTGTAGTCCCAGCTACTCGGGAGGCTGAGGCAGGAGAATGGTGTGAACTCGGGAGGCAGAGGTTGCAGTGAGCCGAGATCGCGCCACTGCACTCCAGCCTGGATGACAGAGTGAGACTCCATCTTAAAAAAAAAAAAAAAAAAAGAATTAATCTAACAGCATGTAAATACTTAATAGATAATGAAAGAACCAGTGAGGGAAGATTTGGATTATTTTAAAAGTAATGGGAAAAACTGGTTATTTATAAAAGAATAAAATTACAGCTTCACTTGATATATTAAAACACATTATAGTTTGGGTGCAGTAGCTCACACCTGAAATCCCAGCCCTTTGGGAGGCCAAGGAGGGAGAAGTATTTGGGCCTAGGAGTTTGAGACCAGCCTGGGTGACATAGGGAGACCTCGTCTCTACAAAAAAACACAAAAAATTAGCCAGGCATGGTGGCATATCCCTGTGGTCCCAGCTACTTGGGAGGCTAAGGTAAGAGGCTCGTTTGAACCCAGGGGGTTGGAGGCTGCAGTGACCCGTGATCATGCCACTGCACTCTAGCCTGAGCCACAGAGCAAGACTCTGTCTCAAAAAAAAAAAAAAAAAAAAAAAAAAATTCCAGGAAGATTAGCATAAAAGTAAAACACAAAGCCTTTTAAAAGTGGAAGAAAATGTTGAAATTGAGCATTTTCTAGGTGTCACATCAATAGAATGAATTATTATGAAAAAGAATAAGATTTATGTAGCTAAAGAAACTACATAAAAAGGCAAATAAACATTTCAAAAATTAAGAAACCGAGGCTGGGTGCAGTGGCTCACACCTGTAATCCCAGCACTTTGGGAGGCCAAGGCAGGCAGATCATTTGAAGTCAGGAGTTTGAGACTAGCCTGATCAACATGGTGAAACCCTGTCTCTACTAAAAACGCAAAAATTAGTCAGACATGATGGTGCACACCTGTAATCGCAGCTACTCAGGAGGCTGAGGCAGGAGAATCACTTGAACCTCGGAGGCAGAGGATGCAGTGAGCCAAGATCGTGCTACTGTACTCCAGCCTGGGCGACACAGCAGCGAGACTCCGTCTCTAAAATAAAATAAAATAAAATAAAATAAAATAAAATAAAATAAAATAATAAAATAAAATAAAAATAAAATAAGAAAACCAAGATTCAGAAAGGCTAAGTAACTTGCCTGTAAACACTGTGTTAATGACTCAGCAAGCTGACAGCAGATGCTTTTCTTCTCTCTACACTGTTATAAAATGGCTTAAAAGAAGGCACAGGCTACAGTTTTGTGTTTTTTGTCACGATTAGCACATATTTATGGAAGAAGTATACTTTCAAAAAAAAAAAGTTGTTGTTGTCAAAATTCTGGCCTCCAGATAGTTTCCTAAAGGTGGAATTTGGAGTCAAAGGTGATGAATATTTTTTGAAGTCTCATGGTACCATTGCCAAAGTCCCTTCTTTTGCAATCTTTGCCACTTTGACAGGTGAAAACATGCTATCTTGTTGTTTCAGTCGGTGTGCATTCTTTCTTTATTTTATTTATTTATTTTTTTTAATTTTGAGACAGAGTCTCACTTTGTCGCCCAGGCTGGTGTGCAATGGTGTGATCTCGGCTCACTGCAACCTCCGCCTCCCAGGTTCACGCCATTCTCCTGCCTCAGCCTCCCGAGTAGCTGGGACTACAGGTGCCCATCACCATGCCTGGCTAATTTTTTGTATTTTCAGTAAAGACGGGGATTCACCGTGTTAGCCAGGGTGGTCTCGATCTCCTGACCTCGTGATCTGCCTGTCTCGGCCTCTCTAAGTGCTGGGATTAAAGGCGTAAGCCACCGTGCCCAGCCCATTCTTTCTTTATCTCTAAGGTTGAACATTCTTCCATGATCACTGGGTGTTTGTGCTTCTCTTCATGACCTTTGTGTGTTTTTGTGTTGTACAGAGAGCAGTGGTGAGATCTCAGCTCACTGCAACCTCCATCTCCCAGATTCAAGGGATCCTCCCATCTCAGCTTCCCAAGTAGCTGGGACTACAGGGCCATGCCACCACACCCGGCTAATTTCCGTATTTTTTGTAGAGGTGGGGGTTTTGCCATGTTGCCCAGGCTGCTCTTGAACTCCTGAGCTCAGGTGATCAGCCTCCCAAAGTGCTGGGATTGCAGGCATCAGTTACCGTGCCCGGCTGTGTCGCACTGTTTTCTTATTATTTTGAAAGGTTTTCTTGTAAAATAAAGGTATTGACCCTTTATCATAGTGTTAAAATATTTTTGCCAGTTTGTCATTTGCCTTTTTATTGTTTATTGTTTCTTTAGCTACATAAATCTTATTCTTTTTCATAATAATTTATTCTATTGATGTGGAACCTAGAAAGGGCTCAATTTCATATTTTCTTCTGCTTTTAAAAGACTGTTTTAAGTTATGCTAATCCACATATAATTATTTTTAATATATCAGGTGAGGTCGTAAGTTTAATCTTTTGCAAATAACCAATTTTCCCATTACTTTTTGAATAAGTCAAATCTTCCCTCATTGGTCCCTTTTTTATCTATTAAGCACTTAAATGTTCTTGGGTGTCTCCTAAGTTAACTATTCTATTCTATCCATTTATCAGTGCTTATGGCCACAGCATAGAGTTTTAAAGTAGCTTTCAAATCTCCTTTAATACTGAGTTGGGTTAATTACCTGCAGTTCTCCAAGCCTGTCTCTGGCCCTTTTAACCTGCTTTGTCTTTGTCCAGAACGTCCTGCCCTCCCCACCCCACCTTGTCACCTGGGTAACCCCAGTCACTGATTTTAATTGACCAGTTGTTCATCCTCAGACCCCCCTTCCCCTGCTCTACCTCCTCGAAATTTCGAGCCTCTCAGGACCACAAGCAGCATCTCATTCTTACCCTCTGCCCAGCAGCCCAACATCCACAAAAGGTGTTGAATAAAAGCAAAGGTCAAAATGGAGCCAGATGGAGGTGGGTGTGGGAGGTAAGCTTCAGCGTTGATCTTTAAGTCAGAAGCTTGACTTCAGGAAGGTTAGCCAGGCCTTCCAGAACTCAGAGCCACATAGGCCTCATCCTGACTTCCACAGTCTCTTCAAAGACTTCCATCAAATCTCCGCCTCACTCTAACCTTCTGCAGAACAACTGTGACAACCCCCGTTAATGGGATATTAGGAGATGATTTCTATTAAAGATCCAAGTCAAAGACGTATGGAACTGAATTTTAATTTTGACAGCACAGCATATGAATAAACATCATGGTGCTTTATTGCTCTAAGTCTGTTGCAAAATTCATTGCTTCTTTACAAGTCAGAAGCCCTATAAACAACTTCTGTAATGTTCCAGTAACTACTTTGACTGTCATTTCCGATATTCTGAATGATTCATAGAAACTTTCTGCTGATTCCAACGGCAAAAGTACTTTCTGTCTAAAGCATTAAATCTGAAAATCCATAACTCTCAGGGTCATCAAAAGCAGTAGGAAAAATAGCTGAAACTGGCAACAAGACTCTGGAGGCAGCATCCCTTTGTTTAAGGATCGTGAACACTGACGTAGGGGTTGTTCCATGCTTGTCTCCATGGCTATCCTTGAATAGCTTCCAATTTCAAAGGTGTGGGAAAGGTCTTGCTCTTGAAATCAAGTGACTGTCTCATTGGACTTGAAATAGAAAGGGACCATATTTCTTTAATTATGCGCCACACCAAAGATGCTTAATTTGTCCTGAGTAAACAATTAACACCCCTTCTAAATCTGCACTCACATCCTGCATTAGAAAATAATTGGTAAGATGGTCCCTCGTGTGTGTAGGAGTGTTAAGTTTTCAAACCTGTACCAAGGTTTTATAAACAAACTCTCTGTGGTCTGTCCCCATATCCAGGTGGAGCAGGGCACTGCCTGAGTGGTAGGATGGAGAACGCTGCTTACGTTTGTCGCCGAAGCCCACACGCCCACACCCAACTGTCACAAAGCCTGAAATTCCTACCATTAGAGTTGCTACTTTTGGTTGAGGGCTTCAAGAAAACCCTTGCTCAAAGACAAATATAACAGGCAAGAATTCTTCCATGACACTCAATTGCAAATAGCATCACACTTCTTTATTTTTCTATTGCAAATTAAAAGGTGTTAGGGTGGCTTATAAAGAATAGTATAGAGAAAGGGGAAAGAATCCTTTCAGTGGTGACCTCAGCAGACATCACCCTAATGAAGTGATGAGGGCTGGCACACTGGTGATGCCATATGGGTACGGTATACCTTCCACGTGATGGGATAAGAAGGGCACTTCCCCAAATCCCACCACTAATCATAAGAAAAATCTAATCATAAGAAAAATCTCCACAAACCCAGTTTGGGAGACATTCCACAGGCTAGCTGGACAGTACTATTCAAGGTGTCAAGGTCACAAAAAACTAGGCAAGCCTGAGAAACTGTCATAGACCAGAGGAGACTGGGGACACATGCCGACTAGATGCTTTAAGGTACACAGGAGTGGCTCCTGGAACAGAAGGAGGGCACTAATGAAAACACTGGTGACATTTGAACAGAGTTAGGAGGTTAGTCAGTAATAAAAGGTACTAATGACCTCTCTGAGTTTTGACAAATGTACCATGGAAATGTAACAATGGTAAAAACTGGGTGAAGGACGTAAACTTTCTGTATGATCTTTGCAACATTTCCATAAATCTGAAATCATTCCAAAATAAGTGTTTTTTGAAGAGTTAGGAAGAAATCCAATATCCGTTTTACTCTCTGGTGCTGCCACCCCTACTCTTGGGCTGTATGGGAACTCTGGGAACATAGAGGTGCCCTGAACAATTCTCTAAGTCTGGGGTCGTACTCAGCTGGTTTGCCTTGCACCACCTTATGTGCTTTTGGACATAGCCCACTGCCCACCGCTGTCTTTCCGGTGCTGTGGTTCTGTCTGAGTCAAGACTCACTAGCTCAGCAAGCCCAGGTCAGGTCTGTCCTGGTGCCAGCAGGCAGTTTATGCCAAGCAATATTGTTCAGCTGTGTCCCCACCCAAATCTCTCCTTGAATTATAATAATCCCAATGTGTCAAGGGCGGGGCCAGGTGGAGATGATTGAATCATGGGGGCAGTTTCCCCCATACTGTTCTCATGATAGTGAATAAGTCTCATGAGATCTGATAGTTTTATAAATGGGAGTTTCCCTGCACAAGTTCTCTTGCCTGCTGCCATGTAAGATGTGCCTTTGCTTCTCTTTGCCTTCTGCTATGATTGTGAGGCCACCCCAGCCATGTGGAACTGTGACTCCATTAAACCTTTTTCCTTTATAAATTACCCAGTCTCTTTATTAGCAATGTGAGAATGGACTAATACACCAAGTTTGCCAGCCCCTGCATTCTAGGTTTAGTACTGGGAGACACTTGCCTTGGCTGTCAGGGCCCTACATGACAGATCAGTACCCTGTCCTTCACTGGCCTCCAGGCAGGCAGCCATTATCCAAGTTGTCACCTTCCTTCAGGTAGTGCCTGCCCGTGGGAGCACCATGCACTGTTCCAGAACCTCCTTTCCTGCCCTCCCACCAGCCTTGGGGCTCTGCTCCCCTTGTCCTCCTCTTCACCCCACAGAGCCCTGTCGTTCCAGTGGGTTGTGTACTGTCTCACACAGGAACTCCAACTGTTGAAAACAAAGATATCTAATGCTCCTTGGAGATAAAAGAAGTTCAGACACCCAGGACACGGAACCTGGCTCCTCACTTGGGATAAGAAGGGAAAAAAAGCTACCTCTTATTCTTTGTCGTCGAGCTTACAACTTGAGAAAAGTAGGCACAGTTAATTCTCAAGCTGGTAATTCCACCACCTTAAATGTTTTGTATATGGCCTTGCCCCACCCGCACAAGAGGAGTGACATCACATGGTGATGGGAAGCATCAGCACCGGGCCCTGTACTATCCCCCACCCCCAAGAGGGAGATGGGGAAGGATCTTGCCATACGTGGTCAGCCAGGAGCCCTGGCCAGGTCCACCAATGGGAGTAGCCAATAGAAAATAGTGTGGGCCTGACAGTGTCTTGGGGGATTCCAAGGCAACCACTCTGCATAAAAATGAGGCTCACAGACTGTGTCAGAAAAGAACCTTGCAACGTATGTAAGACTATTCTTTCCTGATATCAGTCCAGACTATACTATCTCCCAAGGCTTGACATCTGTCCTTTGGAGACATTTGTGAGCTTGCTCTAAATGGTTAAGTGAAGAATCAGGAGTGCCTTCCAAGCCCATGACAGGATTGGGAACAAGGAGACACTGCCTGGGGAACTTGATCACCACAGGGTCCGGACCACCTCTCTCAAAATCACTGACCATGAAGCCCAAAGGGCTACTGCAGATAGAATGACTCCAACCTGGGCAAAAGCCACGGGGGTGCAGGGTAGGGGTGTGTGTGTGGTGTGTGTGTGTGTGTGTGTGTGTGTGTGTGTGTGTGTTTCTAGAGTATGAGCCCCCTTCCTTTGGGTAAAGATAACCAAAACGGGCAGGGAGCAGGATTCGAGTAGAGATCTTTGCAGCAGGAACATGAGAAGGGGGCACCAAATGAGAATCAGGGGAGCCTGGTTAGGACTTGTGGGCACACTGGCAGGATGGTGGCCACTACAGCCGGTTTACAGAGGACCCAGCAGCTTGTGCAATGTTGGGGTGGTCTCGGGGCAAGCTGCAGCATCTCTGCCCAGAGCAAAGGCAAGAGGGTATCCATCCACTGGACCATCGCTAGAACTGATTTGCGGAATGGTCGCGGGATACACAGCCTCGCAGCTTTACTCTGCAGCCTCCTGGGATTCTGAGTCACCTAATACACTTTAATAAATTCCTTCTTTGCTTCACAGGACCAGACTTGGTCTCTGTTATTTGCCATTAAGAACTTCAATTGACACATTAATTCCCTTTATCCCAAATTTATATAGATAAATGTCACATGGAAACAATTCCCTTGTGCCTGGAAACAGTAAATTAAATGGATGGAATGGAACCAACCAGGCTGCTGTATAGCAAAAGAGAATAAAAATATGTCTTTGTTTCCTTCTTCCATAATGCATATTAAATAACACATCTTACATTACATCTAAGCCTCAGAGACCTAAAAACCATTAGTAAGTACACGAGGGCTTGTGAGTTAATTATAACAGCCTTTGCTAAGTTCGGCTTGTGGTTTTCTTCTTATAATGAAATGTCAAGAATGGGGGAGGTAAGCTCAGTCGTGTGTTGCCGCTGACGTTTTTAACCAAAGATCTGAGGCTGTTTGATATTTTTGGCTTCATAATTCCCATTTCCAGTCCTGATTTGGAAACAAAGATTGAAGTCCAAAGAAAAAGAAAGAGTGTTTCCAGGATACGGAATAGTCTGGTGTTCCGAGGTAAAATCTTAAATGCCTGAGGCCCATCTTCCCATTCTTTTGAGATTGCTTTTTTCATGTAGCAAGCTGTACTTTTCTGTTGCTTTTTTTCCCCTTTCCTGCCTTAGGACTGTAGGCTGGTATCTACCTCAATGTATTGCAGTATTCGTTTTGTAGCTGCTGACTTATTTCTTCTTGGGATTCCTCTTGAACGATGAGACTTCAAACTCAGGACTTGGCACAAAAAAGAAATGAAGGTGTCACCATGTTGCTGTTGGATGCCCATGGGAGTACATAGCTGTGTTTCTCATCTTCTTTCACCCCTATCATATGAAGTAGAGCCCAACAGAAAAGGGGTTCCTATAGCTGAGGTAGGCGGGGTGGGCATTATGCTTCTTATTCAGCTTTGAAATTTCAAAATCCAAGAGACACAGGTCAACGGTGCACGATGGTATTATTTTGCCCTCTGTGAAGTAAGCACACGTTTTCAGTATGGGTTGGAAATTCCTAACACTAAAAACTACCAATGCTGCTTTCTCTAGCCAAGGTGCAGGCTCTTCTGGACTCTGTGCACGTGTGTGTGTGTGTATGTGTGTGTGCATGTGCTGGGGGGAGAGGTGTGTGTAACTGGCCCTTGTCTTTCACAGAACCCAGGCTTATCTCGCTGTATCAGATACCCAGTCCCTAAGAACGACAGAATGTGAATTTTGTCCCAGCCTGAGTTTGACCCATGTGGCCCCACTTCCAGACTCAGGATGACCTCCAAGTTCTTCTGAACTTCCGGATCCTGAGAAGCCATTTGTGATTGAGGAAGAGAAAGCCAGAGGGAAGTTGTTGACAGCAAGAGAGATTTTCAGTGAAGCTCCCTGAAAGCTGTAGAGAAGACAAACCGGGAGTCCACTCTCTGCTCAATTTCCTGTTGAGTTCACCCAGCCTCCTTGCCATTTTGCCTCACCAATAGGTGAGAGCCCTCACAGGGCCCAGCACACAGTAGGTGTGCAGTCGATGATGGTGATGGATAAATAAATAAATGTTTTATTTGCAATATCACTCGGCTCAAATTCCTAACAAGGCATGACATTTAGTAGCCTCTTTGCAAATGTATCTTTTCACGAGGAACTTGGCCTCCAAATCTTGGGTGTGTACAGAGAATGCAACTTTTCACCAGGCCCATAGACGCATCATCCAAAGCGGTCTGTCCCACCTCTGTGGGATGACCACTTTCCTTTGTCTGGCACCTGACACCCTCCAAAGTCCTTTTTCTTACTTTACCTCACTTGAGTCTCAAAACAAGAAAGGAGGGCAAATTTTATCCCAGTTTTACCAGTGAGAAACTGGGGCTCTGTTATAGGCTGAATTCTGTCTTCCTAAAATTCATATGCTGAAACCCTAACCCCCTAGAACCCCAGAATGTGACTGTATTTGGAGAAGGGGCCTTTAAATAAGTAATTAAGTTGAAATGGGGTCATGAGGGTGGGCTGTCTTCCAATCTGACTGGTGTCCTTATAAGAAGAGGAGATTAGGACACAGGCAAACACAGAGGGAAGACCATGTGAACACAGCAAGAAAGTGGCCATCTGCACGCCAAGGAGAAAGGCCTCAGGAGAAAGCAAACCTGCCGACACCTTGATGTCTGATGTCTGGCCTCCAGCACTGTAAGAAAATACTTTCTAATGTTTAAACCGCTAGGTCTGTGATCTTTCGTTATGGCAGCCCTAGCAAACTAATACAGGCTCAAAGAGGTTAAGTAACTCGCCTGAGGTCTCACACCCAGTAAGAAGAGTGAACTTTTGTCCATATGCCCCAGTTTGAAAATTCTTTTTTTTTTGTTTTTTTGGAGACAGGGTCTCTCTCTGTCATCCAGGCTGGAGTGCAGTGGCGTGATCACAGCTCACTGCAGCCAAAACTTCCTGGGTTCAAGTGATCCTCCCACCACAGCCTCTTGTGTAGCTGGGACCACAGGCACGTGCCACCATGCCTGGCTATTTTATTTTATTTTATTTTATTATTTTATTTTTTGTAGAGACAGGGTCTTGCCATGTTGCCCAAGCTGGTCTTGAGCTCCTGGGTTCAAGCGATACTCCCACTTTGGTCTCCCAAAGTGCTGAGATTATAGGCATGAGCCACCGCATCCAGCTTGAAAATTCTTTATCAAATAAAACAATTTATTTAGGGGTGGAAACACTGCCTCGCAGCTGCTATTGCATAGTGGGTCTCTGACTGACTTACTTCTACACCGTTTAATTGCCTGAGGGTTATACACACAGGCACGAATTATAATGTTCCTTTAATTTCAGGCAACATTGATTCAATTAGTATTTACAACAAAATGTTTATTCGATCCTAGGCAGCGCTGGGAAATAATACAGGGTCCCCAGTCCCCACTCCCTATGACCCCCACCCCACCTCCAGGGAAAGCTGAAACAGCCCTCCTTATCTCTCGTGATTTGTTCAATATTCATATGCCCTATTTCAGCAACAGGCAGAGAATGACAAAGATTCTGACACAAATTAGACTTTTTCAGGTGGATCTGACTCCAATTCAAACAGCTTTTTGACCTTGACTTATTTCCTGTGGGTTTAACAAAAGCGCGTCTTCTCACCTCCCCACCCAAGCCAGAAGGGACTCTGCTCACCCACAGGGGCCCTTTTTTTTTTTTTTTTTTTTTTTGAGAGGGAGTCTGGCTCTGTCACCCAGGCTGGAGTACAATGGCACGATTTCGGCTCACTGCAACCTCCACCTCCTGGGTTCAAGCGATTCTCCTGCCTCAGCCTCCTGAGTAGCTGGGATTACAGGTGCCCGCCACCATGCCTGGCTAATTTTTTGTATTTTTAGTAGAGATGGGGTTTCACCATGTTAGCCAGGCTGGTCTTGAACTCCTGACCTCAAGTGATCTGCCCACGTCGGCCTCCCAAAGTGCAGGGAATACAGGTGTGAGCCCCCGCACTGGGCCAGGAGGCCTACTTTTTACTTCTACTGTTTCTCCTTTCCCTGCTTCTCAGAGACCCTTCCAGAGTCTGAGCTGGAGCCGGTGGTTTTGCTTTGCATTCTGACCAGGAAGTGAAACCCGGGTGTGAGCAATGTTTTGCATTATGGAGCCATTTCCCCTTTTCCTCCCTGCCTCGGGACGGAAGGCTTGCAGTGTCCAAACTGGGTCTGACCTCTCAGGGGAAATTTCTCGAAGAAGTGGGAACAAGAGGCCCTCAGTGCTGGATGGCTGGGGAATGGGTGGCCGAGGAGTGAAGCTCTATTCTGGGCAGAGCACTCCCCCTTGCTGAAAGGGCTGGAAAACGCATTTGTCCCTGCTGGAAGTGGGGTAGCATGGGATACAGGGCAGGGGGTCGCTGCTGAGTTTATCAGGGGAGCAGAGATTAGGCACTACTTGGTTACAATAGTAACTGTTGGGCTGGGCGCAGTGGTTCACGCCTGTAATCCCAGCACTTTGGGAGGCCGAGGCCGGCGGATCACCTGAAGTCAGGAGTTCAAGACCAGCCCAGCCAACATGGCGAAACCCTGCATCTACTAAAAATACAAAAATTAGCCAGACATGGTGGCACAGGTGTGTAATCCCAGCTACTTGGGAGGCTGAGGCAGGAGAATTGCTAGAACCCAGGAGGCAGAGGTTGTTAAGATCACGCCCCTGGCCGGGCGCGGTGGCTCACGCTTGTAATCCCAGCACTTTGGGAGGCCGAGGCGGGCGGATCACGAGGTCAGGAGATCGAGACCACGGTGAAACCCCGTCTCTACTAAAAATACAAAAAAAAAAAAAAAAAAAAGATCACGCCCCTGCACTCCAGCCTGGGAGACAGAGCAAGACTCTGTCTAAAGAAAAAAATAATAGTAACTGCTGAAAGTGACAGAGACGTAATCCGTATGTGCAGCCGCCAGATGGACACATTCTGTGTTCTGGAGCCACGCTCCGCCAAACGACCGCCCTCGATGATGATTTCGCACCCTGCCCAGCTCCAAGACCAAAACCTAAGTGTTTTGAGAATTACATTTCCTACTCTTGGATTTAGATAACATACATGAACTTGGATTCGTTAGAAATATGCCTTTGTGTCTTCATGATCACCATCTTTGTAGTTTTCAAGAAGATCGTTAGATCCTTATCAAAACATAAACAATTGGCAATGGTTCCAATAGTGTCAACAAAAGCCAACTTCAAACCTGTAATCCTCATGCTGAGTGGAGAGGCTGGTGCCCCACCGGGCTGTGACATGGTGGCTTGGGAGATGTGTGACTCAGATATGTCAGACCATGAGTGAGGCACCCACACTTCCCTCCCCGTGACCTTGGAAGTAAGGCGAATTGAAGTCCGCTGGTCTCCAGGCAGGCATGGTAACGTGCAGGCATCGGATGTGGTCCCCGGGGAGTGGTGGGTGATTGTCCATCTTCCTAACAGTCCTCAAATGAGGACTCAGTTCCAGCTCTTAACGCAGCACAACAGAGTTCTTAATAGTAAAAGTCGTACTTTTCACTCACCGTGAAAAGCAAGTCTGCACATTTCTAGATATATCCCAGCTCCAGAAACGTACCCAGCCACAAAAGTAAATATTCTCCTACTCCACATGGAAATGGCTCCGTGAGAAAAATTCCCTATCAGGCCAGAAACGCACCTACAGAGGGAGAGAACGACATGAGAGGGTTCGGGAGTTTTCCGGGAAGAGGGAAGCCTGGCTCCGCATCCCAGAGCTGCCAGGGACCCGGAGCAGAAGGAGGAGGCGGGGAGGACAGGGGCGCCGACGGCGACAGGCGACCCCCCGGAAAATCCTCAAAGCCAGTGAAGCTTGGGCTCTGGACGGAAACAGAGGGTCAGGGCCGTGGTTGACGCCGTGGGAAACCGCAGTCAGTGATGACCTGGGAAGCCACAGGGGCTGGCAGCTGCGGTCGGAACGATGCGGCTGCAAGCTCCAAACCGGAGCTCTTCCCAGCTCGCTTTCCACTTAGACGGCACCGTTCAAAGCCCTGCTCAGACACTGGGACAAATAAATGACAGGGCTCCGAAAAGAGGGTGAAGCTCCTCCCCGCCCGCCTTTTCTCTCCGCAGAGCCTGGGCTCCCCGCCTCGCACCGCCCCTGACCGTGGCAGGCTCGGTTCCCTCCTCGCTCTGCATCCTTTAATTCACGTATGGCCCCGTTTCCAATAACCCTTTCTAGGAAGCCAGAGAGAGAAAGCGCTCAGCTCCCGGCCTGCAGAGGGGGAGGGAAGAAGGAAATGATTGTGTTGACTTCATTTGGAAGCAGGAGAAAGCTGAATTTTCTCTCCCTCCTTCTTCCCCAAGCCAAGAAATAGATCCTTTACCAGAAAGCCACGTGGCCACATGGCCACCACTTGCAGAGGGGCTGGGTGAGAAGGAGGTGCTTTGCCAACGTCTCAGCTGACAGCAAAGGCCAGTGGCTCATCACTGAGAGCATCATACCTCTGTCAGAGAGGAGACCCTGAGCAGCTCCCGACACCCACAGAGGGCTGGGAATTGACGGTGGCTTAGGGTACAGATAAGAGGAACAGCATCCACCACAGGACAGTCCCTTTCTCAGGTACCACCCGGGATCCCTGCTCCCGGTCATTGCCATACTGTGTTCTCTCAGACTGCAAGGTCCTCGTCCTGTCTCCCTCACATGGATCCTTTCCAGACCACGGGCCCTCTCTCAGGTCAGCAGGCCCAGCTGCAATCTGGAATCAGCATCTACCGTGTGGAAATGGGAGAGGGGACTTGGTTCTTGAACCAGGGGCCTTGGCATTAGCTACCTTTGGTTTTTCTCCAGAAATCAGAATGATTAGTTAGATAATTATAAACAATGGGGAGGGGGGTAGTTTTGTCGTTATTTAGCAAATTACATTGAATGTAACAAAATCTTAAACCATAAAGCAAAACGTGCTGGGTTTCTGCTTCCTGTGGTGACATGACATGAAAGCCCAGCTCTTTTTCCAGGAGGACACTTCTTCTCTGTTTACAAGACTCCCTGAGCAATCCCATTATCAACTCTCTCCAGAGAGGATACAGCTGAGGCAGCTCAAATTCAGAACCTTATTTTTAAAGAAATAATAAAAAAAAATAGATCCTTTGATAAGATCACTCAAGTATAGTCCAAACTAGCCTCCCAAAGTTTGGAGTGCCAGCAATTATGTTCAATATCTCCCCATCCGCCTCCCCCCAAAAGGACCAATTAATTTCTTTTTCTTTTCTTTCTTTCTTTCTTTCTTTTTTTTTTTTTTGAGACAGTCTTGCTTTGTCCCCCAGGCTAGAGTGCAGTGGCACGATCTCGGCTCACTGCAAGCTCCACCTCCCAGGTTCAATCGATTCTCCTGCCTCAGCCTCCCAAGTAGCTGGGACTACGGGCACCCGCCACTACGCCCGGCTAATTTTTTGTATTTTTAGTAGAGACGGGGTTTCATCGTGTTAGCCAGGATGGTCTCCATCTCCTGACCTCGTGATCTGCCCACCTCGGCCTCCCAAAGTGCTGGGATTACAGGCGTGAGACACCACGCCCGGCCGATTTCTGAAATTAAGAAATTAAAGATTTAGGTAGCAGTGGAGTTGTTTGCCCGTTTGGGAGTGGGGAGGTTGAGAAGTGCATCTGGCTTACGTGCAGCAGGAAGGTGGCATCACGGCACACTGGGCACATCCTCTCTAACAAGCGCTCTGCAAAATGCCTGCAAGAACATTGCCCTTTCTTCCAAATGGCCGGCTCTGAAAGACTTAGAAATACAATTTTCAAAGGTTGGAAAGCTTTCGATATTTTCTGCATTAGGAGTTTGGACCACAGTAAAATCATACTCATCACAGGCTGGATTAAGCTAGTGCCTGCCATCCAGGGTCGCAGACTCTTCTAGGGATTGAGTATCTGCCTTTCACCCGACACTGGAAAGACAAGGAATGAAAAAAGCTGGAGTTACAGGAGAGACCTCCCAGGATCCTGCAGACAGGGCAGGATGATGAGAAGGAAAGAGGGTTGTTCCCAGAACTTGTCTGTGAAGACTGGCTGGTTTAATAACATTCCTCCGCCATCTAGTGGCATTTAGAGCATAAACTTAACTCACAAATTTTCTAGGAGCAACTACGTCAGGGAGGCCTAATCGGCTAGACTTAGATTTTATAAATTATTTTTATTTTTTTACTCAAATACATTTTTAAAAATCCATCATTAGGTTCATCACGGAGAAGAATATGAATAAGAACTAACTTTGAATCTGTTTTGGTACATTGGGTGATGACTAGAAACTGCTTTGTCTGATCGTTTGTGGCAGGTGACAGCCTGTTTCTTCATAGTAATGTCATCTACAGTGCCAAAACTACACGTACACATGTAGGAAAATTCCTTGCTATCTTCGGTGCTGGAGATGAGGAGTTCCATGATCAGCGCATCACTGTGCCTTTACTATTTGTACTTCTTTTGGAATGCTTTTATAAGGATAAGGCCACGTCTTTCATCACATCACACCATTTGCACAGTTAGTCCTTGCCTAATGCTCATGATCTTGCAACGTCCTCAGTCCTTGAAGAGCCATTTTCAGGGCTGGGGTTCTGAACTCTCTCCCATTACAATAGCTGTATTAGTCGGTTCTCATGCTGCTAATAAAGACATACCCAAGGCTGGGTAACTTATAAAGGAAAGAGTTTGGCCAGGCGTGGTGCCTCACACTTATAATCCCAGCACTTTGGGAGGCTGAGGAGGGTGGATCACAAGGTCAGGAGTTCGAGACCAGCCTGGCCAACATGGTGAAACCCTGTCTGTACTAAAAATACAAAAATTACCCAGGTGTGGTGGTGGGGTACCTGTAGTCCCAGTTACTTGGGAGGCTGAGGCAGGAGAATCACTTGAACCCGGGAGGCAGAGGTTGCAGTGAGCCGAGATTGCGCCACTGCACTCTAGCCTGGATGATGGAGCAAGACTCCATCTCGAAAAATAAAAATAAAAATAAAGGAAAGAGGTTTAATTGACTCACAATTCCACATGGCTGGGGAGGCCTCACAATCACGGTGAAAGGCAAAGGAGGAGCAACGTCATGTCTCACATGGTGGTAGGCAAGAGAGCACATGTGCAGGGGAACTGCCCTTTATGAAACCATCAGACCTTGTGAGACTTACTCACTATCATGAGAACAGCACAGGAAAGCCCCACCTCCATGATTCAGTTACCTCCTACCAGGTCCCTCCCATGATACGTGGGGACTGTTACAATTCAAGGTAAGATTTGGGTGGAGACACAGAGCCAAACCATATTAATAGCTAACGTGTTCAGTTCTGGCACTATGTGGTCAGGTACAAAATGGGTTTTATCCTCATTATCTCATCTGAGTCTCACAACAATACTATGAGGAAGGGGCCTCCTAGCACCCCCATTTTGCATGTGAGGAAAATGAGGCTCAGAAAAGTCAAGCAACTAGATCAAGTGATGGTGGAGCCAGGACTCAAAGCAGACAGTCTGATTCTAGAATGTACACTTTTAGCCATTGCAGCCTCCTTCTCCAAGTGATTCTCCTGCCCCAGCCTCCCCAGTAGCTGGGATTACAGGTGTGTGCCACCACACCTGGCTAATTTTTGTATTTTTAGTAGATACGGGGTTTCACCATGTTGGCCAGGCTGGTCTCGAACTCCTGACCTCATGATCCACCTGCCTTGGCCTCCCAAAGTGCTGGGATCACAGGTGTGAGCCACCGTGCCTGGGGGAAATCATTGTTTTATGGCTCCCATTTTTTAAAGCCACTTAAGGTTTTAATGATTAATGTCGCTAACTCTGTTACATGTTCTTATCATCCCAGGGTGCTCTTTAATTTGTTTTACATTTGTTTTCTTTTTTCTTCTTTTAAGAGTTGTTAAAACATCTGGGTAGTGGAAGTTTTATATTAGCTAAACTAATATAAATTTATGTACTTAGAGGAAGTACACTCAGCTGAGGATAGAGTGATGACAATGGTCAAAATTAGTAATACTAAGGGGAACATACTGCAGAAAAACTTGTACTCACGTCATTTGAGGCTGTTTATAAGATTTTTTAATTTTCCATTTTAATGATTATGTGCTAGTACAAAGCAGTAATTACTTGCATCTCTAACAACTAAGTCTGTAGATTTCTACTTGAATGTTTCTTTTTTCCTTCTATGCATCTTTGATGGTTAATATTGAGTGTCAACTTGATTGAATTGAAGGATGCATAGTATTGTTCCTGGGAGTGTCTGTGAGGGTGTTGACAAAGGAGATTAACATTTGAGTCAGTGGACTGGGAGAGGCAGACCCCCCTTCAATCTGGTTGGGCACCATCTAATCAGCTGCCAGTGCAGCTAGAATAAAACAGGCAGTAGATGGAAAGAGCAGGCTTGCTGAGTCTTCCAGCCTTCATCTTTCTTCCATGCTGGATGCTTCCTTCCCTTGAACATCAGACTCCAAGTTATTTCGCTTTTGGATTCTTGGACTTACATTTGGTTTGCCAGGGGCTCTCAGGCCTTTGGCCACAGACTGAAGGCTACACTGTCAGCTTCCCTACTTTTGAAGTTTTGGGACTCAGACTGGCTTCCTTGCGTCAATTCTCCTTAATAAACTCCCATTCATATATACGTCTATTTGATTAGCGCTGTCCCTCTAGAGAACCCTAATATAGCATCTTTCACAGACATTTGATCCATGACAATTAATTGGCTAGTACTTGGCCTTGAAATCTTGGATCTATATAGGCAATATCTTTATTTTACAATATGTAATGGAATTTTAAAATGATAAACTATAACCCTTTTCCAGCCAATGAACACTGAAGCTCAGAGAGCTTTTAGTGAGCTCTTGGCAAATGAGTCAATCAAAGCAGTTAACGCAAAAAATCTTTTATATCTTATTGTTTTTAGCAAAATTTCTCGCCAGGGAACTCTTGAGTACAGAAAACAAAATTTCTAAAAATATAAAAATTATATTTATAAGATATAATTTAAAATACAACTCGAAGCGGTTCCTAAGATAGTGTCGTTTTCTACTACATATTAATATGTAATATCAGAGCTCTGTTTCCTTTCAGCTGAAATATGACCAAAAATGAAGGGGCGGTTCACTACCAGGACAGTTTTTGTCTTTGCTTAAAGTTGATGTCTATTCCTATATCCTGCTTGCTAAAAAACTGGCAAAGAGCAAAAAGCGTTCCTTGAGACTGTCACGTACCAGAAAGACATATGTGCCCAAAAAATTTAAAAGAAATACATGGCATTTTTAAATATTATAATAATTTGGGCGCAATATATTCTTTTTCAATGACCTGCAGGGTAAATTATATCTTGGGCTGCACAAATTAATCTGAACTACCTAGGGAAAATGTGACCAGTACAGAGATCTGCTGTAATAGTGTTATACACCTGGATTAATTTTCCTTTGGCACTGTGTAATTTGATCTTGCAACTGCTTAGACAAATAGTGGTTAGGAGCACACTGAATAATTTATAACTCATTCGCTCATTCAGTAAGTGGTGACTGCGCATTCTGTTTGTGCCTGGCACTGTGTTAGGGCTGAGGACCCTGGTGACTAGGAATTTGATGTCGTGCCTGAGAGCATAAACCTTAGAGTTGGAAAGCCTGAGTTCGAATTCTGGCTCTCTGGTTAGTAAGCTAGCTGCTAACTAGCCGAATGACTTCAAACACATTGCTTAATCTTACTTAGCTTGTTCATCTCTGAAATGGGTTTTTTTCTTTTATGCAAGAATAAAAAAATCAACGTAAGTTATCTAAAACAGTACCTGATTTATAGCTTATGTGCCCAGATCTCAACTCAAATGCTGAGCCCCTTGTATGCAATCTAAGGAATTAGGGACCTGACTTTATTAAATAACTAAAAATCATTCTTTTTTGGTCGGGTGCAGTGGCTCACGCCTGTAATCCCAGCACTTTGGGAGGCCGAGACCGGCAGATCACCTGAGGTCAGGAGTTTGAGACCAGCCTGGCCAACATGGTGAAACCCCATCTCTACTAAAAATACAAAAACTAGCCGGGCATGGTGACACATCTGTGGTCCCAGCTACTCAAGAGGCTGAGGCACAAACATTGCTTGAACCTGGGAGGTGGAGGTTGGAGTGAGCTGAGATCACGTCACTGCACTGCAGCCTAGGTGACAGAGTAAGACTTGGTCTCAAAAAATAATAATAAAATGAAAAATAAAAATTATTCTTTTGACAAAACCTGCCAAACCTGCCATTTTCATTAATACAGTGTGGATTAATATGGCTGGAGAGGAGGCATTGTCTCTGCCCTTATGTATGTCATCGGAAGAGACAGATAAGTGTGAAATTGCTCCTAGTCCCTTGTCAGGGGGGCATTTGTTTGCTAGTGTTGTCATATTCACTGATTGTTTTTTTAATTAGTTGTTGGGCAGACACAGTGGCTCATGCCTGTAATCCCAGCACTTTGGGAGGCTGAGGTGGGCGGATCTCGAGGTCAAAAGATCGAGACCATCCTGTTCAACATGGTGAAACCCCATCTCTACTAAAAATACAAGAATTAGCTGGGCATGGTGGTGCGCACCTGTAGTCCCAGCTACTCGGGAGGCTGAGGCTGCTTGAACCCAGGAGGCAGAGGTTGGAGTGAGCCGAGATCGTGCCACTGCACTCCAGCCTGGCAACAGAGTGAGACTCTGTCTCAAAAAAAGAAAAAAACTAGCTGTTCAAGGCCATGATCATAACCATGGCAACTCTGGCCTCACACACATCTCTTAGAGTGGCCCATGAGCCCTCTAGAGCATCCTTTGACGTGGCCGTATTTTGCTCGGCTGATAGATGTCTTCTCAAAATGGCCCGAGGTACCCCTTGTTCTATTTACACCATTCTGTGCCATTTCTTGAAGACACAACAACTGCTAACCATCATAATTTCTTTCAACAGGTCTGCATTTAACTAACTTGCTATGTGGAATGATATGAACTCTCCTCATTTTCCCCCATGGTCTTTGAGAAAACTCTGAGGCTGAAGGATGCTTTGTGGCGGACTGTCAGAAGAGTCTGGATTTGCTAACCAGGCCCTCTTGAGTCTCTTACTGCAACCCAGGTCCAAATCACTTTGTTGTCATCTTGTTTGTTACCTTATTGACATCCTGTCCTCATTTTTCTTCTTCCCCACTCACAGCTATGTGCCACCTCAACTGAGGAAAAGCACTGGGCATTTGGAGCCCACGATTTCTTAGTACACCCGTGAGTCACTGAAAGCAATGCAAGGAAGTACTGAACTTGGCACAGGATGACAATTAGTTTGTCAACTCAATTTCGAAGAAACAGATTACCCTCTTTGGGGAGAAATACGTCAAAATACTTTCTCAAACTATTCAGGAGTTACCCTTAACCTGAAGTTAAATATGGATATAATTAACAGATTGTCGACATACTAGAGTAGATGGGATCCTCATCTGTGACCTTCTATTTAAATGCAGTTTTTCTGGCAAACCCAGCACTCAGTTCCTTTTTCTTTTTTTTTTTTTTTTTTTTGAGACAGAGTCTCGCTCTGTCACCCAGGCTGAAGTGCACTGGTATGATCTCGGCTTATTTCAACCTCCTCCTTCTGGATTCAAGCGATTCTTTTGCCTCAGCCTCCCGAGTAGCTGGGACTACAGGTGCCCACCACCATACCTGGCTAATTTTTAGTAGAGACAGGGTTTCACCATGTTGGCCAGGCTGGTCTTGAACTCCTGACCTCAGGTGATCCGCCTGCCTTGCCCTCCCCAAGTGCTGGGATTACAGGCATGAGTCACTGCGCCCGGCCATTTTCTTATGGGTGACATTCAAGATTGTTCACAGTCTGACTGTTAATTAGATAACTTCCTAAGGTCCCTTCCGTTCCTATAGGTCTTACCATTTCTTGCTAAATACGATAAAGGTTGGCAATGGCAAAACAAATGCCATCTTTTGGTGCCAAGAACATGATCCAAAGTTCTAGCCAAATGGAACAAACAGGTGAACACATTCTACACATTCCACGTTACCACCTCTGCAGCAACTTTTGCCCTGAGCAAAAGGCACGGAGGTTTCTTCCATCTGGACTTCCCCCTCTGATTTTCCTCCTGTATGTTTGATTTCTTCCTATCTGTGAAAGTCCTTCTCAAATGCTGTCTCTTCCAGCCAAAATCCCACCCCCATCAGTGCCATCTTAGGGCACTGATCTCTTCCCATCTTGTTCCAAGTTATGCACTTATCTCCCAAAATGCCTTGCACATAATGATGTTGTATGAATTTGTTAGATAATAGAATGAGAAGAAATGGTCTTTTTTCATTTTTTAAGCATGAATCTTTTGAGTGTCAAACAGCAACCTCTTGTCTTTGTGCCTTTTCAGAAGGCTGTACAGAGCTCTTCGTGCTCAGCTTCAGTAGTGAGCTGGGTCCAATCAGGAAATAGAAATCACATAGTGGATAAAATCGAAGTTTAATACAAAGAACTACTAACTATAATAAAGGAGTATCTATAAGATAAAAGAGGCCTGGCAGGGTGGCTCACGCCTGTAATCCCAGCACTTTGGGAGGTCGAGGCGGGTGGATCACCCGAGGTCAGGACGAGCCTGACCAACACGGTGAAACCCTATCTCTACTGAAAATACAAAAAAATTAGCTGGGCGTGATAGCGGGTGCCTGTAAACCCAGCTACTCGGGAGGCTGAGGCAGGAGAATCGCTTGAACCTGGGAGGTAGAGGTTGCAGTGAGCCGAGATCACGCCACTGCACTCCAGCCTGGGCAACAAGAGCAAAACTCCATCTCAAAAAAAAAAAAAAGATAAAAGGAAACCCTATACAGTATGCGAGGGTTCAGAGAGAGTACTCAAGGAAGGAGTTCAGACCTCGTTGGAGAAGGTAAGGCTCAGCCCACTGGATAAGCAGCAATGTTAGATGGTTTGACCAGGCCAGCGCTGGTCTACCAGTTTCTAGGTAAGCAACAGCTAACCTCTAGAGTGTGGCTGGAGAGCAGGCAGTCAGTCAGCAGCCACTGGTGTGGATATGCAGTGGGAGCCTGGACACCAGCAGGGCAGAGGCCTTCAGAGTATGTGGGCCACATGGAAACTTGCAGAAGGAATGGCTATCCTGTGTATGACCCTCTAGGCAAAAGTACCTGTGTGTGGGCCAGGCGGGAGCTTTGGTTTCCATGTCAAGAGAGCTACGGAAATGTTATCATGAGAAGAGGCTGTAAGGTTATAGATGGATGGTTTTTCTGGTCCCACCGCTGGGGCAGGCTCCACTGGATGGAAATATTCACACTCACAGGGCTGACACCAGCCTTGCCCAGAAACTTGGGGAAGCCTCTTTGTCCTGGAATGTGCCTCCATTGCCCTCTACTGAGAAATGTTAACACACACTCCCTTTAGTAGAGAAATGTTTAAAGGAATTCTCTTGTATATTACAGATATTGAAGAGTGCATTTGGAGCTGTGAGGCAATAGATAACCAACACGTCCTTCATCTTTAGAGCTTCCTTAGTTCATTTGGTTCCAAGGACCTATAGAACCCAAGGGTGATTAGTCCCTGTAAAGCCAGGAAAAGGCTGGCCTGGTGTAACCTCAGGCAAAACACTTCCTCCTATGAACTTTTTTCTTCATCTTATAATAAGGGGTTGGACCACATCAGTGGTTGTCAAATACCGGGCTACTGTGAGGTGAAGAAAACAAATATAGTGTTTTGTAGAGTTGAAGTCATTCAATTTAAAAGTTGATTCTTTCTAGCTTTGTTTTCAGTGTTAAAACATCCTGTCATTTATGAAATAGTGATAGTAAATGGAAAAAAAATTTTCATCCTTACTTAGCAAAATAAAAGCAAGCTCAGAATTTTGTTTTCAGTTTTCCTATCCTGAAAGTCTGGTCACTCTGGAACTGGATATTCTCTCTCAAAGGGCTCTCTCATTTCTGACACTAGTCTAGAGGACCTGTTGTTCTTCGCTTCTTGTCATCCAACTCAAAAGCAGCCAGAAGAAACTCTAGAAAAGGTGATGGCTTCAGAGCACGTGCAGTAAATTTGGGTCTGTCACAGAATATCAGTAAGGCTCTGCACAATGATGACTGTCAAATATATGAAGAGTTCCATATTTTTAAGATATCTTATTAAACTCTAGGGCAACCACGAAAACATTTTAAAAAGAGGCATAAGTCATAAAGTCATAATGAAAATATAATCAAATTTTATAAAATAGTACAAAAGCAAGCAGAAAATCTGGACAAAGATGGAACACTTATTTCAGATATGTCTCATTTTTTTGAGACGGAGTCTCACTCTATCGCCCAGGGTGGAGTGCAGTGGCACAATCTGGACTCCCTTCAACCTCCACTCCCAGGTTCAAGCGATTCGCCTGCTTCAGCCTCCCCAGTAGCTGGGATTACAGGTGCGCACCACCACACCCAGCTAATTTTTAATATTTTTGGTAGAGATGGGGTTTCACCATGTTGGCCAGGCTGGGCTCAAACTTCTGACCTCAAGTGATCTGCCCACCTCGGCCTCCCAAAGTGCTAGGATTACAGGCATGAGCTACAGTGCCAGGCCAATTTTTTTTTTTTTTTTTGAGGAGTCTTGATCTGTTGCCCAGGCTGGAGTGCAGTGGTGCAATCTCAACTCACTGCAACCTCCGTCTCCCAGGTTTAAGCGACTCTCGTGCCTCAGCCTTCTGAGTAGCTGGGATTACAGGCTCCTGCCAACACACCCAGCTAATTTTTATATTTTCAGTAGAGATAGGGTTTCACCATGTTGACCAAGCTAGTCTTGAACTCCTGACCTCAGGTGATCTACCTGCCTTGGCCTCCCAAAGTGCTGAGATTACAGGCGTGACTCACCGCCTCTGGCCTAGCATGTGTTTCTTGCTTAGCATAATGGCTGAGTCCAAGTGGCAGCAATTAGTCTACGTTCTATCAAAACACACATCATTTGAGTTAGGAGCAGTGCTTAAGTTACATATATTGCTTTGGAAGCACCACAGAACCTCAGCAAAGTATTGAGGGGGAAGCTTTCTTACATTTAAGAGAATGACAGCGAACCATGTGGCGGGGTGACAGGTATGGAGACGTCACTGCTTGTCTGGCTGCTCATCTTCATCAGCACCATTTCTGTGTCCCACACAAAGGGTGGCTGGAAATGTAACATCTAGACCTCCCTCCAAGGGAGGTTCGAGATGCGATTCATGCGAACACCTCCCTTTTGTTGGAATTAGTAAACATCCCAATCCTTACAGTGCTTTTTCTCTTTTCTTCCCTATTCCTACAAAAAGGTAACCCCCCACACACTATGTATATGATAGAACCAGACCCTCAGGACAGAAGCTGTGTGAGAATGTCAATTATGAATTTAAAAGCTCCAGCCATCTGAACACTTCCCCTGCTGACTTTGTGTGGTTGTGCACAAGAGGAAGGGGCTGGGTTGAGAATGAGTAGAACACGCACACTGCATTCTTCCATTCTTCCATTGTACTTATTCTCCAAATGCAGTGGCGACACCTACCAATCCACCTGTAGAAATGGGATTAGGCTCCAGGTGTCTCTCAGTAGCTGTTGAAAAGTCAAACCAAGGTCTGAAACTGGAATTGGATTATAGATATCAGGCGATGCTGCTCAAAAGAGCGTGACTCTCTTTCAGCAACACACGTCACCTTCTCCCACCTCTTCCCAAACTCAGTCTCTTTCAAAGAAATCAGAAAATTGAATAATAGGATCTTTCTAGACAGTAAATGTATACATACACATACTATCTCCACACTCTCCCCCTTTTACCTTCCTAGAGGGCCAGGCAGATAGCCCTCTAAAAATCAGGATATGATTCTTAGAATAATAATTTTTAAAGTTAACTACAGCAAAAGTAATACATACTCGCTGAAAAACTTCCAATAACAGAAAAATACAAATTCAAATAGAAAGTCCACCACTCTATAATGTGATTTTCAGGAGAAACCACTGTGGAATCTGCTATGTATCCATTCAGAACTTTTCTTTGCATATACACATGAATGCATACTTAAAGGTATTTTTTCGCTTGGTTGTAAAGTTTTTGCTATTAAAGCAACAATTTTTACAATACACATATATGTGCACCCTTCAACTTTTTTTAAATAATCATATTTTTTAAAAAACAGAAATTACGCCTCTATTTTTGAAGATTGAGCTTAATAATATGTCCATGTCGCAGAGCTTTAGCAGTTTTCAAAGTTCTTTCCCACACATTGTCCTGTTTACTCCACAGAATGGCTCTGCAGGGTGGGCTTTCTCATCCCCTTTTACAGATGAGAAAACCGAAGCTCAATTAGATGAAGTGATTTGTAAAAGGTTTCACAAAAAGTGGCAAGGTAGGGTCTTCCAAGTCCAAGTCCAGGGCCCCTTACAGTCCTCTATTGCGTCCTCTAGTTGCCTTTGAAGGAGATGGGCAGGAAAGGGAGTCTCTGTTACAGTCATCCACAAGGCAGTGCACGGGAAGGTATTGTATAGGTAATTTAAAAGCTTAAGGAACACCTGTCTGCATGATTGCTCGCACCTGTAATCCCAGCACTTTGGGAGGCTGAGGCAGGTGGATCAGTATCTTGAGCCCAGGAGTTCGAGACCAGCCTGGGCAACATGGAGAAACTCTGTCTCTACAAAAAATATAAAATAAATTAGCCGGGCATAGTGACATACCTATAATCCCAGCTATGGGGAGGCTGAGACAGGAGAATCACCTGAGCCTGGTAAGTTGAACCCGCCGTGAGCCCTGACCATGCCACTGTTCTCCAGCCTGGGTGACAGAGTGAGACCACTGAGCTCAAAAAAAAAAAAAAAAAAAAAGCTTAAGGAACACCTATTCACTGTCCAGACTGTCAAGAAAATTACGATGTGATTTATTACCTATGATTCCCTCTCCATATACCTTTACAGTTTAAGAGGAAACAAAATGGCTGTTTTTATTTCTCTTCTTTGACTGTGGTTAGAGGAAAAGCTAAGTCAAAAGATGAAAATAGAGGCACCGAGTCTCCAACGAAGAGTTTGCTAGATCACATGCTCTTAGGCATGTGCATCTTCTTTAAACTAATTATTGGTATTTTGTTAAAAAAATATTAAGCATAGAAAAGGAATCTAAATATGACCTTACCCCACTTCCCGAAGTATTAGAACTTTTGACTTTTGGGAAGCAGCAGAGAATAGCAAAAGGCATCCCTAAACTGAGTTCAAATTCCAGCTCCACAAATACCTAGCAGTAAGCTCTGGGGTAAATTACTCATAGGGTTGTCTGAGCCTCACTCAAAGCAGTTAGTTAGTATTTGTTCTCTGTCCCTTCACTAATATGTTTCCTTTAAATGTGTGTTCTTTATCATTTTGAAGGGAAAATATTCTTAAAATACGAAAGCACTAGAGTATGCTGCATTTGATTTCTGACCAGAGTAGCTGCTAAATACTAGTCTGCTTTCTAACTATAGCATTAAGTAAACTTGGAAAATGCATAACAGTACCTCAGGGGATAAATTGTGTCCATGTAGGATGATGGAGCTACTTTTCTTACACTGAGAACAGGTATCCAGAATCACTCAGGGGCTTTGCAAATTCGTGGTGGGATGGATCATGTAGACAGCTGCACCAGGAAGTGAGAACTACGCCCCCCATATCTCACCTGTATTCGAACTTGATCCTTACCCCACTCCACCCTTGCAAAAACTAGTGAGGTCCCTGCTTTTCTTTTTTTTTTTTTTTAATTATTATACTTTAGGTTTTAGGGTACATGTGCACAATGTGCAGGTTTGTTACATATGTATCCATGTGTCGTGTTGTTTTGCTGCACCAATTAACTTGTCATTTAGCATTAGGTATATCTCCTAATGCTGTCCCTCCCCCTCCCCCTCCCCCTACACCACAACAGTCCCCGGAGTGTGATGTTCCCCTTCCTGTGTCCATGAGTTCTCATTGTTCAATTCCCACCTATGAGTGAGAACATGCAATGTTTGGTTTTTTGTCCTTGCGATAGTTTACTGAGAATGATGTTTTCCAGTTTCATCCACGTCCCTACAAAGGACATGAACTCATCATTTTTTATGGCTGCATAGTATTCCATGGTGTATATGTGCCACATTTTCTTAATCCAGTCTATTTCCACAGATTGCAATACTCCATGCCACATATTTATCTGTTAATGAGCATCTGAAAACAGATTAACCTGGAAAAACGCTTTGGTATAACTGAATAACTGTTTCTTAAGATGAACTGACTCTTTTAAAAAAGTTCCTAAAGTCAACTTTAAATTACATAATACATAATTCCACAAAAACCCTGCACCCTCTTCCCCATCCCTCCAACACACATACACACACGGTTACCATAGCTAGGACTTTAGTGTGTATCTTTCCAGAACCCCCTCCTTAAAAAAATACGTACATATATGTTAAGCTGGTATATCTCTAGGTTGATTTATAATTATAAAGGTACAAAGTGACATCAGGAATCACCATGGAACATCCTCCATAAACACAATACATTAGCCCAAAGGCTGCCGGTCCTACTTCATGCGGCACGCCCGCCGTCCAATGCGTACGTAAGCCTGTCTGTAACATGGAGCACTCCCATCACCTCAATTGCAATTTGACAAATTTGACAAGGACTCTTGCTGAACTTGATTCCTTTCCCCTTTCATCTCTCACTCACCTGACTAACCTGGTAAATAAAAGCCCACTCCAACAGGATAATGGAGGAAACGCAGATACAGCCAAACCAGCTCTGGACGGTGGGAAGTGTTCTGGTTGTCTTTTAGGGCGGGGTGTTTGTTCTGTGGGTCGAGTGGGCACAGACAAATGGAAAACATTCTCTCCTGCTCTATATCAAGTTGTTGCTGAAATGGGAACTGTATTACACCTGTGGGTCCAGTATGATCTTTAAAAATCATCAGCAACATCTTGGGCTTTGAAATACAAGTTACTAGTATTAACAACTTAAACTTCAGAGCACCTTTGTGAGATCAGATCATCCAATATCTTGGAAGGCACCTGATACTTCTGCTTCAACTTCTTTTTGAAAGTTGGTGCCTCAGAGCTTAGAAAACATTTAATCATATCAAAGAAAAACAGTGACAAGCATTTTTAGGCAGGCACATACATCCTTTTTTACTCATAAACTGTGACAAGTTCTTAAGATAGTATCTGCTATTTAAAATATGATTTCTATGAGAAAGAGTTTGGAATTCCAATTAGAGACACCAGAAACACACCCTTTGCAGCCTGCTTGTCCCAGCAGGCTCTCTGCACAATCCACTCCACCCTGACCTCAAATTAACACAAAGCAAAACACAAAATCTAGGAACAAGATAGTTCAGAGTCCAAAGAAGTACACTCCTTTGGTATGGACACCTGGGGACCTGGTTTCTGGGGAAGAGACGGCATCAATAGGAGCTCTAGTGGGAGCAGAACCAAGACACAAAGTGTTTCTCCCAGAGGTGGCCAGTCCCACATCTCCAGACCTAGAGCAAAGGCAGCAAGCTGGGGGAATTAGGGGGTGTCTTCCCTAGTCAGAACTCACCAACGGGCCAGACTAAGAACTATTAGATAGTGCAGCAGGTTTAACTGGTGTTTCTTGGGACAAGCAAAGTGAGAAGATGCTGAAAACACTCCCTTCACACGCTTGGGGCTTTAGTGGCTAAAAACAAAAAATCTACAGTTAAATGGATGATGTGGAAAGCTACTCTAGTATTTAATGTATTTCCTGAGTTACTGTAACTAGAAGTTAACTATGGACAAGCTTGGTTATTTCAGTGGATCTTAAACTTTCAACAGAACTTTTGTACTGGGTTAGATAGTAGAGATTCTTCTCTTGAATATAATAGCCTATCCGTTTTTATGGAGTGCAATTAGGGGCAGGTAGTCTGTTAACAAGCCTGGCTGTTGGAAAAAGGCTGGAAATTCCTCAGAAATAAAATATTTCTTAAATATATGCTTCCCTTCACCTTGAGATTTTTTTTTTTTTTTTTAAATAAGAATCAAGTCTCTTAAATATAAGTTAGGGAGCAACGGCGACGGAAGATGGCAGCCACCACAGGCTTGGGAGTAAAAAGGTCCCTCGCAGTTTCCCATTGCTGGAAGAATTTGAAGGCGGCCAGAAAAGAGGAGATGGCACAGTTAACTGGGGTCTAGAAGATGACAAAGATATGTCGCTTACAGGATGGACAGGAATGATGACTGGGCCTCCAAGAATAATTTATGAAAACCAAATACCCAGCCTTAAAATAGAATGTGGACCTAAATACCCAGACGCACCCCCTTTGTAAGATTTGTAATGGAAATTAACATGGAGTTAATAGTTCCAACGGAGTGGTGGGCCCAAGATCCGTATCAGTGCTAGCAAAATGGCAGAATTCTTAAAGCATCAAAGTTGTCCTGCAAGAGCTTTGGCGCCCAACGATATCTAAAGAAAATATGAAACTCCCTTAGCCTCCTGAAGGACAGTGTTACAGCAATTAATCAAAAAGAAAAACCACAGGCCCTTCCCTTCCCCACAATTCAACTTAAGGAGTCTTCGTTTTCCACAGTAAATTTTCTAGATACGTCTTGTAGACCTCAGAGTACTGGAAAAGAAGCTCCCATTCAAAGGAAATTTATCTTAAGATACTAAATAATACTGATTTTTTGTCCATTTGACATATGTAAATTGTGCTATAATAAGTTATCCTGTCAAGTGTAACCACTGTCCACGTAGTTGAAATTCTGGGATCAAGAAAGTATATTTAAATTGACTCCCATCATAACTGGTGGGGCACATCTAACTGTGAAAAGACACATCACACTCACCTTTCTGTTGATTACATGGCCTGGGCTCTCTGCCTCCTCTCCTTACCCCTCCCTCCAGCTCTTACCCTCCCTGCAACAGCCCTCCACCCTGGGGGGCTTGTTACTCTCTTGCCCTGAATCTTCCTTTCTCTTGCCAACAAATCCACAGTCTACTGAAAGCAGACTATTATGTTGGAAAGGTTTCTTTCCTAATTTTATGCTTACTCTACAGATCTTGATTTCAGGGGATTCTTTCCAATAGTTAACTCATTAAGTTACACGGCATAATTTAAGTGAACCAGAACTGTTAGAGCAATGGGAACCAATGCCTTGTGATGTGAAATATTCCATCACACATGCCAACTTGATTAAATTAATGCCATTTTGGTATCTTCTTATTGAACATAAGTAGATGTGAAGGTTTCAGGCGGCAGCCTGTGGGGCTTCTGCTGGGTACATGGGGTGCTTTGCCTGCACCCCTGCTTTAAGTCTTAAATGATGCCCCTTCCAAGCCATCATCCTGTCCCCATGCTCCTCCACTCCTACCTTTGACTGAAGCACAGATCATAACCCCTCCACTTCCGAGACTGGCCTTCAATGAGGAATTTAGGGCTTTCTCCATATTTTCTCTTCTCCAGCTTTGAGGGGTGCTTCTTCTTCCCTCCTCAAGTTCCTTTTGCACCATCACCACCCAACACTTTCCATGACACTTCCTTGCTTTGGCCAGAAGCCATTAGGTACGGTTGGAAAGTTTTCCTGACCTCCCTTGTTTAGTTTTGGAACCTCACTATTCACTCTCCACCAGGCTGGAAAACGAATATTGGGTCCTCAGTCCTGCCACTCTTTGCGGTCATATCAGCTGATGCGTTGTTTTTAGCTCAGGTTTTGATGAAGTGAATTGTCTCCAGGGTTACTCAGACCTGCCAGCTCTCAAAGTCCTTGGTGGTTAAACTTGGAGAAAAGCCACATGAAGACACTCATAAGCACACATAATCCCTCTGTATTTTTTTTTTTCTGTAATTGATTTTGCTTTTAGAAATTGAAGTTTTAAACAGGGCTGTCATTTGGTCATCCTTCCAATTCATTGAGGTCTAGTTTGAAATATGACAATTGGAACAAAACCTTGAATCCAGTGCATATTTTGGTTTTGGCATTGTGGTTGCTTCTGAAGATTCTCAGCAGGGATTGAGACCTTGGTGTGCACAGCAGAACCCTGAAATTGGCGGGCTTGACCTCCTGGCAAATTGCTTTGTTCTTCCACTTTCTGTTCAGGACCACTAAATGCTGAAATGTGGATGCATACGGAAATAAATGCAGTTCATTATGTACTAAAGTTTTGTTTTGTTTTTTTAATTTGGTATTTGTGTAAATTCACTTTTTGAAGCAACAACTATCAAGTCTGAAAAGCAACCGATATTTCCATTAACGTTTTTCTGGGGAAAAGTTAGTTCTAAGGATTTAACATCCTGTAACTGAAGTTTAACGTAACAGTATCCCACAAGCAGTCTTTTTTATTGTCAGACCATTGCCAAATTTTAATTTTAAAAAGTGTGCGTTTTTTTAAAAAAAGTGTAAGTTAGAAATTAATAATTAACAGAGCATCTCTACGGGGCAGAAACATCAAGTCTGGTCCGCTATTCTCAGACAATCACTAAAACTCAGCATTAGCATCGGTTAATCACAGAGGAACGCTCCTGAGTTGCTGCTCCTCAAGGAGCAGGTACTCATTCTGCATTCATTAACTTAAGCTGATTTTATTAAGAAAAAACAGACTTGGATATAAGTTCATCAGAATGGCCTTCCCATCTCATGACTGCAGGTCATACTGACCACGTGAATGGTACTTTGACATAGTTAATACAAAGGAGCCACTAAAAGCCTCTGCTCATAATTATCACCTCAAGTCACTACTCTCCTGCTACGTGGACCTAAATCAAGAACCACAGCTAGTATCTTTCCTTGATTTACCCTCTTTCCCTATATCTTCCTTTCTCTTGAGAACAAATCCACAGGCTACTGAAAGCAGACTGTTAAGTATGTTGGAAAACTTTCTTTCCTAATTTTACACTTACTCTATGGATCTTGATTTCAGGAGATTCTTTCCACTAGAGAACTCATTAAGTTATATGGCATAATTTAATTGGACCACAACAGTTAGACCAATGGAAACCAATGCCTTGTGATGTGAAATATTTCATGCCACACATATTCACTTGATTGAATTAATGCTTTCAGTGCCTTCTTATTGAGCATACTTAGTTCTTTATTATTGAAGCTAGACTACACGGCAAGTGAGTTCTATAATTTTACGGAAAATCTGAATACATCACTGGCTTATCAAATAAGAAATTTTCACATACCTATAGGCCCAGAACCTTTTGTAAAAGGCTGATATGGTCTGGCTCTGTGTCCCCACTCAAATCTCATCTTGAATTGCAATCCCCATAATCCCCATGTGTTGAGGGAGGGACATGGCGGGAGGTGACTGAATCATGGGGACGGTTTCCCCCATGCTGTTCTCGTGGTAGTAAGTTCTCACAAGATCTGATGGTTTTATAAGTGTCTGCAAGTTCTTCCTCCCTCTTCTCTCTCTCACCTGCCACCATGTAAGACATGCCTGTTTCCTCTTCCACCATGATTGTAAGTTTCCTGAGGCCTCCCCAGCAATGCAGAACTGTGAATCAATTAAACCCAGTGCCCCAGTGTGGGGCACTTCTTTACAGCAGTATGAAAACCAATGAATACAAAGGCTAAGTTTTACTGTCAATAATTTAAACAAAAATTTAAAATACAACCCAGCATTCAACTTCATCTGCTTACTATTGTTCACCGACTTCCAATCATATTGATAAAGACAACTATAGAAGGCAAAAATTCCCAGTCTAGTTAAAAAAAGGAAATTGAAGCTATTTGAATCAGCCTTGCCAACAGTCTGAAGAATCAGTCTGTTTAGCAAATGGTGTATATAAACAAATAAAGATGCCATTAAACTACAAGTTGGTAAACAGGCATTACCTATTTAATAAGTACAATATATACATAGAATCCTCTTGAAAAGCTTCATTTTATACAGATACATATTTACAAGAAACAGTGTAATCAAATTAAAGATTATCTGTACAGTACACACACATGGATATATATATGTCCTCTGGAAGATAAACAAGTTTCATCATTGCAGTCAAAATGGATAGCCATCTGCATTTTATAAAAGAATTCCATTCCAGAAGAAAAATACATCTCTAATATACAATTATATTTTTCATTTATTTTCCTAAAAATTCTCCATGTTTAGATTACCTTTTCAACTTTGTTCATCCTTGAAAAATTTCAGGTTTCTAGTGCCACCAACTGGTGTTAATTAAAAATCAACAATCTTGGTGTCAAAAAAAATTGCTTTTAAAAAAAAGGTTATTGAAAAATAGGCTACTGGAGTCAACATTCATAAAGCATAAATGACAACATGATTTATAAAAATATTTTCACCAGGGTGGCATATATAATAACATTTACATTATTAAGGATTCTATTTTTTTCTTTTACTGATAAATCTTGGTTTAAATTTGCATGTAACAATTTTTAGAAAATAATATACTGCAAAAGAAAGGTTGGAAACATGCGTGACATGATTAATCTTTATGAGCACCAAACAGGCATTAATAATTTAATGGTAAAAAATCTAATGCCATTTTATGGTCTTTGGGTTTTTTTAAATTTTTTCTTAAATAATGAAAATCAAACTACGATAAAAGTTAGGAAACATGCAGAACCACCAGGAAAACAGTAATTTGCTCTCAGCGTACCTTTGCAAGGATTTTCCAAAGCCTCATGTGAGAGTGACATTTCTGGGCCACTTGCACAGGTAGATAAACCCTCTTCTCAGGCCAGTTATAAAGGGCTGAGATGAGCCACAGAAGCCCAATATCTGCTCTGATTGTCTCCTAGCTATTTTCTTTCCTTTTTTTTTTTTTTTTTTTTTGTTTGAGACAGGGTCTCACTCTGTCACCCAGGCCGGAATATAGAGTACAGTGGCAATCATAGCTCACAGCAAGCTTCAACCTCCCAGGCTCAGATGATCCTCCCAACTCGGCCTCCTGGGTAGCTGGGAACACAGCCATGTGCCACTGCATCCGGCTAATTTTTTGTATCTTTTGTACACATGGGGTTTTGCCATGTTGCCCAGGCTGGTCTCAAACTCCTGGGCTCAAACAATCCTCCCACCTCGGCCTCCCAAAGTGCTGGGATGACAGGGGTGAGCCACCACACCCAGCCTCAGCTATTTTCATTAGACCATGAACTCCATGAGGATGGAAATGCCCTGGTCTGCTCACTAGTATAAATACAATACCCTGTATGGTGCCAATACAGCAGTATAGGCTTTCAATAAATGCGTTTATTAAATAAATAAATAACATGTTGGTAGCCTGATAAAATTTAATTTCAAGCTAAATCACTTTAAATGGTTATGAAGATAGAAAGTAAAAACAAACAAAAAAAAACCATCAAAGTTCAAATTCATTCTTCTGCCCAAACCTACCATTTTCAGTCCTTAAAACTAAACAGGCTAAAGCCTGAAGTGCTATGGGGAAAATGGAGTCACGGCAAATATTCACTTCAAAATTAAAACCTATTGAAGTGTATACATATACATACACAGAAAAAATCACTTCCAGCTCAAATAAACCAAAATATTGCTAAATAACCCAAACAGCCTTGATATGTACAACCAATAATGAACATATAAAACAAACCTCCCCCCAGGTCTCAGATTTATCCAGATCATTTTCCTTTTCCAGATACCCCATTCTTCTCACCATATATTTAGAGGGCAGAAGGCCCTTTAAAACCTTACATCAGGAGCTGTCTGTGAATTAGTATAATCTCTGATACATGTAATTACTTTGCTCAGTCCTGATCCATATACAAAAGCACACAGTAGACAGTGAAGAACAAAAGAAAACTAAAGCATTTTCTTTAAAAAATTTCCATAGTTTCTAAAATGTATGTCAAAAAAGGTAATAGAGTCAAAATATTGTTTATAATAGTTTTCTTCTAAAATTTTCTCATTAAACTTCTCCAAGTAGATGGTAGCACAAATATTAATACTGGAGTGTGCATTTTTGTCTAAAATGTATATATATTTTAAAGTGTATAGGCATAGGATACTATGGATCTGATCACTATTTGGTCTCCATTATACATTTTGTGCCTTGGGGAAAAAAATCCAAATATTGTAGTTTATGAGCCTGTATCATAAGAAACTAGAAAAATTTAGTTATGCTGCCTACTCAAAGTAGTCTTTAGGAGTGTTAAGTAGTGTATCTAGAAACAAATAGTAAAATAATTCAGATTTGATTGCACTTTCCCTCTTATTTTGATAAATTATTATTGGTAAAAAGAACAAGACACATTATATTAAGACTAATACTTTTTATAACTAATCTAAAAATAAAACATCTTTGAACATATATTTTCATTTTGAGTGAAAAGATATTTGTTTTGGGATAACATCTAATTCAATATATAGAAAAAAAGACATTCATTAAATAATCTAATCCTAAATAAATTATTTTTAAACAATGTTGATTTAAAAATGTTAAAACACATTAAAAGGATATTGCCACCATAAGCCCAACTTTTAGAGCTCATACAATTCTTTACAGGCTTTTAATCCATCATCCCAAAACTTAATTCCCTTAATGGGAGAAAAAGGGATGCAAAAATCCAAACCAAACAAGGCTTGCGGCAATATCTGCACAAGAGCCAAGGTATCTTATTACAGTAATGATCTGAAGATAATGAATTATGAAAAATCATGCTCAGAAATTGTAAGTGAGAAATAATAAGGGGTGAGAAGAAATTCAATGACATAGAAATATTGATACTATGGCAACACTTAAGTGTATATCTTTAATAAATATTGTAAAAAATCCAACAAGATAGAAAAATTTGGCTCTAAAATTAAGTTCCTTTGGTTACAGATATGTACTTATTTTAGGTATGTGTGACGTTTTTTGTTTTGAGAGACAGGGTCTTGCTCTTTCGCCCAGGCTGGAGTGCAGTGGCATGATCAGGGCTCATCTGCAGCCTTGACCTCCTGTGCTCAAGTGATTCTACTGCTTCAGCCTCCCGAGTAGCTGGAACTATAGGCATGCACCACCATGCCTGGATAATCTTTTAAAATTTCTTTGTTGAGATGGGAGTCTTGCTGTGTTGCCAAGGCTGGTCTTAAACTCCTGGCCTCAGGTAATCCTCCTGCCTGGGCTTCCCAAAGTGCTGGGATTACAGGCGTGAGCTACTGCACCTGGTCTACTTTATGTTTTAAATAAATACATTGAAACATCACATTTGGGGGAACTGTATGATCACTCCACTATAATACATAATTAATATATCAATGGTAAAGAATGGTGCTCAAATGAAATAGTTCATAGTGCCATATGCTGGTTTCTTTTGGAAGCTGGTTCTTCATAAATATTTATCTTTACACAATGTCAGTAAAACTAAAGTATTTCAGTTTCAAGGAACTATTCTCTCTGTTCTAATGATTGGATCCATTTCACAATTTAAAATATAAGTAAACTCCACAGGAATTTTCTAATATGTAATTTAAAATCATATTTTAAGTAACTAAAAACTTTAAAAATTCAACCATTAACTCAGACAATCAGAATCTGAAAAAATGTACCTAAAACAGATAAGAAAACCTGACAGAGGCAAACAATGCCTGATCATTGCTAGTTACCAACAGCTAGCTTTCCTATTAAGTTCGGCTTTCATTAAAACTGAAATTAAAAGATTTAAGTATTCATACATATCCCTAAAACTCACCCAATATGCTGGAGTGTAAAAATAAATATTTTTATCATTTTTTTTAGTTGTCTTGATGTTGGAGAAATAGTGTATTACTGAATATTTACCACCTCTCTTTTCATGCATAATTGTTAAAGGTGAGTCATTTTTGACATTATATATTTTAAAGGGAAGAAATATGAACAAAGGGTTTTTTATAAAAGCCCTTGTAATGTTCAACACTTCTTATGAATATAAGCAAATTAAGTTGTTTAGATTCAATGACAGGCTGTTATATTGCACCATACAAAAACAAATTTCATCAAAGCTTTCAGTCTTACAGTATATACAGCAATGCATTCATATTGTAAAAGGATATTTTTTGTGTACAGATGAAGCAAAACAGTATTTTTACTGGCTGAAACAAAAAGTGGAAGAAAGTTTCCAACAATAGAGGTCAGTGGCACCTACTCCTGTGCGGCTTATGTCTGTTTACTGAGCAAGAGGCTTGTTTTAGGTTTTCTTTGTCCTCTGTTCTAGTTCATGCTGGTGTTTAATAAGACGTTCTATTTCTGTTCCAAGTGTTTGTAGATTTTCCTTTAATAATTGGGGTGAGGGGAAAGGGAAGAGAAAAACAAAAATATAATAAAACGATTCAGTTTGAACTATTTTTGCCTAAATTTTGAAAATGAAAGAGTGGTTAGTCCTATATGCTATGTCAGATAAACTAGTGACACAGCTGTTTTCAGTAAAGTACTTCTGTCCATTTAAAAGTAATACTCAAACTTTTTCCTGAAGCTACAGCAATTTTTTAATGCATAAAATGATTACTTACTATTACTGATTCTAAAATTATTTTTAAACTAATTACTAATTTTCAAGGCCCGCCCACAGCAAAAATATTAACTGCAAAAAATAAAGCTGAAAAATAAATCAGAAATGCCATAATCTTAAAAAATTGTTTCAGCAATTAAAACTAATTATATGTCAAAGCCCATTCAATGCAAATTTAATGACATCTTAGTATCTATCAAATAGACACACTAAGATGGACAGCTTAGTGTCTATCAAATACAAAATTAATTTTTGCTATTTTTCATCTTTCCTAATATAAAAAACTATACTTTTTAAAAAGAGAAAATCACGAAACTTCATCTTTGGGTAAAATGACTGCCTTGCATTACAGAAACAGCCCAGCTAATTGCTAGATCAGACTGTGAAACAGGCATCATTTTGCCATGTTTACTGGTTGGTGTGTGAATGAGAAACACAAATACCTTCAAAGTAATATTTTTTAGTAACGTATCCTCCAAGACAGCCTGTAATTTTCGGTTGATCTCCAAAGAGAGCTCCAATGTTAATCCATTGTCAGCTGGATGGGATGTATATAAAGATGCCATGATGCCACCCCGTCTACTTAAATGAACTTTGTTAAAATCAGATGCCTCTGAAGAAAGTGTGCCTGATTCTTCCCGTAAAATATAACTTTGAATTATTCTGCAAAACAAAATGATAGTATCAGTTGTGAACTTGTAGAATTAAAAAAAAATGGAATTTGCAAAAGTCAACTAATCATAAAGATAAGCATAAAATAAATATTAGGTTAATAACCTAACTATATTAGAAAAAAATTCTCCTTATTCAGATGGTTTCTTAAACTATCTCATTTTTGTTCTATTGTAGCATTTGGAGTAAAGACATATAAACATTGCTTTTCTATTTCTTTCCTTATTAATCAAAATTTGAGTTTTGTTTGTTTCTAAAGAGACAAGGTCTCATTTTGTCACCCAGGCTGGAGTGCAGTGGCACAAACATAGCTCACTGCAGCCGTCACTGCATGGGCTCAAGCGATCCTCCTGCCTCAGCCTTCTGCGCAGCTAGGACCACAGACACGTACCACCATGCCTGAATAATTTTTTTTGAGATGGGGTCTTGCTATGTTGCTCAGGCTGGTTGACCTCCTGGCCTCAAGCAATCCTCCTGCCTCGGCCTCCGGCCTCCCAAAGTGCTGGGAATACAGGTGTGAGACACCATACCTAGCTGAGCAATTTCTTTATTGCTCAATTTCTGTAAATATTTTCTGTTTTCCTAAAAAACTAGCTGTATTTTATGCTCTTTTAAAAGTCACAGGCAAACTTTCCTATAAGTCTAAAATTATTTCAAAATAAAATTTAAAAAGTCGTTGGAAAAGGCCCACAATATAAAAACAACTTTTATTTACATAAAACAGTATTTGTGAGAGGAATTTGGTGCAGCACTCCTCAGAGTTACTCAGAGCTGGGTTTGGATCTCCAGCTCTAGGTCTGTCACACAGGGGATGAATGGTGACCCTGGAACATTTAGTGATGTGACCTGAGCCCCAGTTATCTGCAAAATTAGAGAACTCACACACTGAGTGGTTGTAAGCAATCAATGGATATTGCCAAGCCACAGGCACAGTGCCTTGTACTACTAGGTACTCAATAAATTATCCCACTATGTCCTACCCAACAGGAAAAAAAAAATCCACAACCCCATATATATCTCTTAGAGCCACAGTCATGAAAATAAAAAGCTAAGTAAAGCATTATCTTTTTAAAATCTAAAGTTGTTTAAGTATCTTAAAAATATTAACACTGAATGAACTCTCTATCACCTTAAAGGAAAGACCTGTGTTTTATTTCATCTTAGTATTCACAAAACCTAGAACATAATAGGTGATCATAAAAGACTGGGAACTGAATAACTATAATTATTTTTTGAAAGATAGGCTCTTGATATGACTAATTTTAAAAACAGTAACCTTGCCATATGAGTAATGGTATTTTGAAGACCGATCATGCTACCATAATAATACATACTTTGTTTTTTTCCTAATTTCTTCCACCAGTTGTTTGATGTGGTCCTCCATAAATTCTATCTTTTCATTTTTCCGGGCATGTGCTTTTTGCAGCCTAACTATCCTCTCAATCAACATGGCCTTATCTACTTGTGGAAAGTTATCCACAGCTACGGAGGACCCAGTATTTTCTGGAGATCGATCTTCTGCACTGCTTCGAGCATTCAGGGACCCTGAAGACAAAAAAAATTGGTTTAGATACTGTGCTTAATCTAACATCATCTCTCATCTATTATTTATTCCAGAATCATTTCAAATATTCACTCTAACAGAGTTGGACACAGAAGACAACACAGGTCAACGTGGCCTAGGTTCTGGTTTTTGAATATACTGGTGACAGAGGCACTAACAGGGTCTATACTGTGTCTCTCAGGAAGTGGTAATAGAGCAACAAGGATCTCAAAAAGAATAACAAGTCTAAAGTGAGACCAAAATTAAACTATAATAGAACAAAGCAGAGAGGAGGAGGAAGGGAGGAGAGGAACAGAGGTATGAGAGGAGACAGAGAAAGAGAGGTTAGAATATAGTGGGTTAAGCTCTGAGGCCAGCCTGTCTAGATTCAAATACTACTCCTCAACTTACTAGCTGTGACTTTGGACAAGGTATTTAATTTTCTGTGCCTTGGTTATGTCATCTTAAAATGGCATAAATGATATTATTTACCTCACAGGATTGTTATCCTCATTTAAATGAATTAATATGTGTGAAATGCTTAGAAAAAGGCATATAGTAAGCATTATGTAGTGTTAGGTATTACTTTTACCAACATCAATGAGAAGAATCTGATCCTCTTTACCCTACAAAGATTAGTTTTTTCCAATCCCATTTTATAGCTTTAAGTAATATATCTTATCCAAAGTTATACAATGAATAAATGGCAGAGCTGGGATCTAAATACATGTCTATAATTTCAAATCCATGTTCTTTCTACCACACATTTTTTCCCACTACTGTAACAACTGATGATGGTTTTCTCCTAATGTGCAACCTCTGGGAGGCAATATAGTATAGTGCCAAGCAAGGACTGTGAAGTCAAACAGTTCTCACTGTGGATTTTGGGTGAATCATGTAGCCTCTCTGAATCTTGGTTTCCTCATCTGTGAAATTGGAATTACAATACCTACCTCATATGAATTTTTTGCAGGGTAAATGGTATGTTTCAAGTGCTTAGCATGGTTCTTGGCATTCCAAAAAAGACACAAACACTGATATTTTGCTAATTATCATTTTCACAATGGTTTCAATCATAATTTTATAGACTCTACCCATTTTTACTTTAGAACATAGGCATATCTATCATGAGAAAAACTAAAAGATTTAAAAATATATACATGTGCATATGTATGTAAAAATCTGATACACAATGATGACACCTTCATTGGTTCTTGGGTGTTAAAAGAAAAAGAGAGAGACCACTGTACACCAAATCTCTTTGTATAGATTAATATAAATTTCAATTTTAAAAAACGGAAGAGGAAGCTGTTGCACAGAATAAAGCAGCAGCAGGCTAGAAAAAAGAAGGGGCTGGGCGTGGAGGCTCACACATGTCATCCCAGAACTCTGGGAGGCCAAGGTGGGAGGATCACCTGAAGCCAGGAGTTTGAGATCAGCCTGGGCAACATAGTGAGATCTTGTCTATACAAAAAACAAAACAAAGAACAAAAACAAAAACAAAAACAAAACAAAAAATAAACATTAGCTAGGCGTGGTGGCAAGTGCCTATAGTTCCAGTTACTTGAGAGGCTGAGGTGGGAAGATTGTGGTTGAGGCTGCAGGGAGCCAAAGTCACACCACTGCACTCCAGCCTGGGTGACTGAGTTAAGACCTGTCTCAAAAAAAAAAAAAACACAACGAACAAAAAAGAAGGTAGGGAGACAGATCACATAGAACCCCATGACAAATCTGAAACCCTGGGTCATGAGTAGAACTTAAATATTTAACCAGAAACATTTTTTACAGTATAATTATATATAACCACTATTTTTCACACTTCAAAATGAAACAAAGCATATCAATACTTTTTAAAATAAAAAATGCTATTTATTTATTTATTTATTTTTTGAGACAGAGTCTTGCTCTGTTGCCCAGGCTGGAGTGCAGTGATGTGATCTCAGCTCAGTGCAACTTCCACCTCCAAGTGATTCTCGTGCCTCAGCCCCCCGAGCAGCTGGGATTACAGGCGTGAGCTATCACACTCAGCTAATTTTTGTATTTTTAGTAGAGACGGGGTTTCTCCATGTTGGCCAGACTGGTCTGACCTCAGGTGATCCACTCATCCTGGCCTCCCGAAGTGCTGGGATTACAGGTGTGAGCCATCGCACCTGGCCAAAAATGCTATTTATGTTTCTATCAATCACGAAATAACAACTAGAGCCACTAGTTTTTTACCTGATGAACTAGAACGACTTCCCATGCTGCTGACTTCTTTGTCATAGCTTCCATTCTCAACCTGATCTAATTTTCTTCGTGCTATAGGAAAAAGAAGATTATTCATCACAATTATCAGGACCATTTGCTCCTACCATCTCTGACTTTAATTGCTAAAATCACTGAGGCAAAAATGGCATAGACAAGAGAAAGTTCTTGAATGCATACTTTAGGCAGAGGGCTGTGTCATTCATATAAAATGTCATTTGGAAATGTACAAGTACAAAATATACAGAAACAACACTATAACTGACACTGGCATCACTTAATTACAGTGGAGTTAACTTTTTAAAGTACTGAAAGATTCAGAAGTTCCTTACAGTACCAGAAATTTCTTCCAAATTTCCCTTCAATTACATCTATAAAAACAAACTACACTCTATGGCAAATATCTGAATATATTCATATTAAGTAAATGCTAAGTCCCTTTTAGCTTGTTACTATATTTCACCCTATTTTAACACAAATAAAGCCGTGGGAAATAGTAGAGAATAGGAGGTTGAAATACGTCTTATTTATTTTTGTATCCCAAGCATATAGCACAGACACCCAATGATTGCATGACTTTTTAAAAGAAAGAAATCTGGAATCCAGTTCAGCAGTCAATTGTTATGTTTGGGTAATTTATAACTTTTTGGGGTCTGTTTCTTGAGACCCAGGTGAAGAGTTAAGTCACAACGATTTCCAAGTCTGAGGATGCATCTGGGGTATCTGCACCCTAGATGCTGGTAGCCTAGATGCAGCACAAAAGAAATCACAGGAATGTAAAAGGAGAAGATATCAGAACTGCTATTTATACTGATATTTAAAGATAGATTATTTTAAATTTCTATTTTTCATATTTTCTAATATATGTAAAAGAGTAACATATGTTTAAAATATATACATAAACATATCTAAATTGGAGAACAAATGCCTAAGCACTTTTTACTGACACGAGTACATGATCAAAAGTTTAGATACTATTGCCCTAACATTACTTCCCCAATTCTCATGTTTTGTGATTCTGTGAGTAAATGTCCTTCAGTATACAAGATATCCTTTAGGATAAAAGACTATTCACGAAATTCCAAGAAGTTTAACAATTTGGTTTACTAATATTAACAAAGAAAACATACAGCTTCAATCAATGTGGGAGAACCACAAAAAACAAAATCCTTAATGATTAAAAGAAACAAACACATTCATGGTCTAAGTGTGGAAGAATTTTATACCTTGCTGAAGTTGTTTGGTGAGATCCTTGATACTAGAGGCATGTTTACGTCTCTGAGTTACTAACTCATCTTTTAATTCTTCTACCTGGGTACTCAGTGCTTTAACTTCTGTTTGTGTACAAGTGAGTTCAGTTTGCAGAGTTTGGACTTCCTCTTTTCGCAATTCTTCCTCTTTCAACAACCTACTTTCCTGAATAGTAAGTAAAACAAAAACCACCAATTTTAGAATGTTTGTTTCCATTAATGCTCAGTTTATAACCTTAACAATCTAAGGTTCTTGACAGTGGAGATTCTTCTATTATTATTCCTTACCAGCTTTTGTTTACTTGAGTTTCTCACAGTTCTCATATAGCAAAGCAGGGGGATACATTAACAAGAATGTCATTCTATACATACCAAGCAACATGTGATACAGGTTGTTGAATTTCTGGACTAAAGTCTCAAATCATTTTTATGAGTAACTTGAAGACACTCTTATAAATTATAAAAATAGAAATTTAAAGTACCTTTTAAAAATATGTAATGATCCTAGTTAGGAAGGACACAAACCAGTTTTCTCATTTTCAAAAGTAAAATATTATTCATAATCATTTTAGGAAGAAATTTTATTATAAATTATACCAGTTGAGGAAAAACTGACATTTCTTACAGCAGTTGAAATTGTCAGAAAGTCGGTGCCCAGGAAAGAATTAATTCAACTACCACTACTTTTATACTGTTAGGGAAATTTAATCTGTGCTTGTTACATTGTTTTAAAAAAATGTAAATTTATACTTACCAAATTAATATTTGTCTGTTTCATTTGTTCACACTGGCTTTGTAACTGACTTTCACTACAGGAAAGTTTATCAAATTGTGACTGCAAAGAATTGGATTCAGACTGAAGCTGTGCATTCTTACTAGTGAGCCTTTCTGTAAACAGTAGCAGCTCAGATTCTCTTTTCCTACTGCCTTCGATGTCTTTTTGCAGGTCATTAATCAAAGAATTAAGACTTTCCACTTCTTCTTTCAAATTTTCAATTTCTTGCTTACCTCTAAAAAACAAAATTTATATTTAAGAAAAAATAAACCATTAAAAGACATTAAATTAATGGTTTGGGAATTTTCATCTAGTCAAATGCTTAATAAAGGTACTTCTATTCATTCATCCAAATATTTATAAATGCCTAATATATGCCAGGAAATAAGAGCTGGAAAGAAAAGTGAGCAAGACCAACATGGCCTCTGCTTTCAAAGAGCTTTTAGTCAAGTGTGGAAATTGTATGAGTGTAGAAAAACATTTTTGATGATAAAAGCACAGAGTGGGTTTGCCTACACCTAGTGTAAGTGATGCTCAAACTAATACTTAAAGCAGGAGTCAGCAACCTTTTCCTGTAAAAGATCAGATAGTAAATAAGTTAGGCTTCTGGGTCATATGGTTTTGCTGCAATTTTTCCACTCTGCCATTGTATTATGAAAACTGCCACAGATATTACATGAATGAGTGTGGATGTGTTCCAAAAAAACTTCATTTACTAAAAGAGGTAGTGGGCTGGATTTGTTTTGTAAGCCATGGCTGATCCCTGACCTAAAGGCAAAGCAGGAGTTACTGGAGAACAAAATATGCGCCAGGTAAAGGGAACATTATGTGCTAAAAACTGGGAAGGGAGTAAGAGGACTTCTTGTTGGTCCTAACAGATGTTCAATACTGATGAAGAGAAGGACTGTACCATATCCCTAGCACTTAACACAGGGTTTGGGACATAGGAAACAATCCATTAACATCTGTTAACCAACTACAGCTGAAATACAAGGGTGAAAAAAGGGAAGGCATGGAAGCAGCGAGGGACAGGTCACTAATCTTACAAGCCATGCTAAGGCAATGGAACTCACTAGACAATCTCTGAGACAGTGAGAAATCACTGAAGAGTTTTGAAATTTCCTTTTTAAAAAGGATTATACTAACCATAGTGTGGAAAATAGATCAGAGAGGATATAAGCAGAAAAAATACAAACTGTGGCAGTTTTCCAGGTGAGAGCTGATAATAGCTTGGATTATGGTAGTAGCAGCGGGGAGGTAAAAAGTGAATGGACTTGACAGATGTTACAGACTTAGCATCACTAATACTTTGTGACTGGTTACATGTGTGAGGGGAAGGAAAGAAGAGCTGAGGATGGCCCCCAGCCTGCTGAGCTGGACAGTCACTGAGCTGGATGCTGCACTCATCATTCATCCTAGGAACATGTGAGGAGAAGCATGGGACAGAGAAACCGATTTTGGACATGCTAAAGTTTGAGGTATCTTTAATACTTGTGCCTAGAGCTTAGTGAAAAGGGCTAAAGATAATGATTCAAAAGTCCTGCAGCATACTATAAAAATAGTTGGGGTCACCCAAAGTTACAATAAAATTAGAACAAGAGGGCATTATGAGAGAAAGAGAAGCCTGCCAAGGAGCTTGAGAGAGAGTTGCCAAAAAGGTGGGAGGAACATCAGCATGTGATGGAAATGAAGCCAAAGGAACAAGCCTATCAAGAAAGACAACTGAATTCAACAGTGTTAAAAGATGATAAGAATTCAAGCAAGGGTGGGTCTGAGATGTGTCTACCATATGCAGGGAGGCATCAGTAATTTTTAATAAAATGTTGGGGTAGAAGCTAGAATGAAGTGGAGAGGTACAGAACATAGGAAGTGAGGAAATGGAGAATGAATACAGAAGATTCTATAAAGTTTGGCTGCAAAGGAAAGGAGAAAAATAAGCTGGTACGGCAAAGCCATAGGAGTTTTGTTATTTTTAAAAGACAATTATGTTTAAATGTAGAATGAAAAAGAAAGTGGAGAAAGGTAAGACATAAAAGATAAAGAAGAATAATCAAGACAGAACCCAAAAAGGCAGAAGAGATGAAATCCATAGCAGAAGTAGAAAGACTAATTTGATTTAGAGGAGTTTCTTCCATGATAACAAGATTGTTGCTTCCATGATAACAGCAGAAAATATGGCTGCAGATGCAGGCAGTTCATGGGACTGATGGCAAAAAGTTGAGAGAACTGTTACCTGACAGCTCCCATTTTTTCTGTGAAGAAGTAAACACTTGCCAAGAGTAAATAGAAAGGTAAGAGGAAAAGCTGAAGTGTGAAGAAAATGGTAGGGTTTAGAAAAGATGCTACGAAGATGGTGGAGAACCAAGGACATATGGCAAGATTAGGTGCATTGATATTTCCAGTTGAGGTTGGTGACCATGAATTTATTAGCAGAATCAATCTGAATGATGGTAAAGATTTTTTTAGCAACACTCAGCAGCTTAGTTATCAGCAAGGTGTGGAAAAGAACCTATCTGGCTTCAAACTGAATCCAGTTTCTGTCAGGTAACGTCACAAGTAGAGTTTACTTAAATGGTTTTATAAGGAGCTAAGGAATAATGTCAGCTTCAGATCTTAAGCTACACACATGCAAAGATCTAGAGCTAGATTTACCTTTTAGAAGAAAAAGTAAACACTGCGCATAAGTAACAGAATTTGAAAGCTAAGGAATGGATAAGAGACTCAACCTATTCTGTCTTATAAATTGCCACTACCAATGTTTAAGGAATATAAATTTTGATTTTTAGAAGCCATGATAGGAACTCAAAAGACAATCCAAAGAAGTTCAAATAAAGAGAAAATATTTTAAAATTTCAGCTAGTAAAATTGTAAAATTTTTTCTTGTTTAATGCAATAATTGCATTTAGAAAATCTTGAAATAAAATTTAAAAGCTTGTTTATTAATACAAACAGAAGTTGCTCATTTTGTACCTTTGAAGCTGCTCCTGTAGCTGATCTACAATTTTCACCTTGTCCAATAAATTTTGAAGTTCAGCTTTTTGGCGATTAATAATTTCCTTATATTTTGATAATTCATCTTCTGTTCTTAATCGTTCATCTTCTAGACATTTCACCTATCAAATGATCATAACCAAGTTACAAACCATGTATTCTTGTTCTTTATAAACTATTTTATATAGTGGTTACATATGAATAATCTAAAAATTCTAAAGCAGCATTAACGTGAAGAAAATATAATGCAAAGTTCACAATCCTAGGTTTTAGTCTCAGATTTCTTATGATTCAGTCATGGGAGTTTTAGCATGTCATTTCACTTTTTACTGAATCACCATCCTCCTCATCTGAAAAAGAAGAATATATCTTCTCTACCTCAAAAAACTGGCAAGAAGAACAAATAAGAAGGTGTATGAAAAACAATTTAAAATTATTAAGTGACCTTGAATTCAGGGTGGTTAAAGGACTATTTCTAAATAAATGAATGATACACATTCATATTCATATTAGAAGACATACTAATCTTACAACAAAGACTATAAACACGAAGAGGACTTAACAGATTATTGGCCATTAAAACTATCTATTAAATATATCCAGGAAAAATATAGCCTGTTATTTTCTGACACAGTTCTAAGGTCCAACTATCTTTCCAACTGATTCGTTGATGAGATTGTCTTTAGATGAGAGGACCAAGGAAAAGTTATAGACACAGCAAATGTGCTGTGAAATAGGAATGTTTGGCAAACACTTCAAAGGGACTAACATGGAAGACATTTTCCTTTCAACAAAAGAAGCTGCTAGGAAATTGCTCCTCTACTCTACTCTGAGTTCTTTTATTATGGAACATATCTATATTAATGTCCTTTCCCCACCACTTTAAACATCAGAATGAATTCAAAATTTAAGATATTTACCCTTCCTCTGGATTCATGACTAAAGACTGAATTACCTTTGTTCTCAGTGTTCGTAACTCATCCATACCCTCCTTAAATGTTCTCTTCAGATCTTCTAGTTCCTTTATTTTGGCATGATGCATCTTTAAAAAAGTTTAAAAGAAACAACAAATCATAATGTGCTAAACTATATCTAAGATTTATTGCCTGCTCCTTCCAAAAGGCCTTAAAAGTAGATGGCAATAAGTTCTCACTATTTCTCTTTCTGTATTTATTATGCAACTTAGGATATATAAAGAGCAAAACTACTCACTTCTAGCTGGTCAGATTTTTCTTGCATTTGTTTTTCAAGTTCTCCTTTTGTGACTCTAAGCTTTGCATCAAGCTCATTTGATTTAATTTCTTCTGACTCCTAGTGGAAAGAAAATGAAAAAAGTGCTACGATTTTTAATTCATTTCCCGTTTGCCCTGAGAATACTCTTGTCTCTAATCCTAATGTAGCATCATATACATTTCTGTCACATTAGGATAAGAGACAAGTTCTGTTTAGAAATAACTCCAAGAACAGTTTTTATATTTCATCTTCCACTGAAAATCAGTCAGATTTGTTACAGCCTCGAGTGTGTTTATGTAAAATTAAATGGGTGCTGGCAGCAAGCTGCACTTTTTTTCTAAATAGCAAATGGGTTAAAGTTTTATACTTTGAAAAGAAAGCATTGCAATTTAGTTTACTAATTGTGAAATACATAGTATATCTAAAATTATTAACCTAAGTTATTAGGTTATTAACCTAAAGTTATACATTTCCTTGCACTCTTCATTCTTCTGACATTTTCTAGGGTTTTTATTTGTTGGAAAACTTCTCTTATAAAATCCATTTAAGCTGCAGGTACTTTAACATTGGAAATAACCTGCATTTTATTTAACTACCTGCCCAACAAAGTACATTCCATATGCAGATGTAGAATACTGCACATATAGAAATTTAATGAAACAAGAACTGGCTGGGCAGTGGTTCATGCCGGTAATCCCAGCACTTTGGGAGACCGAGGCGGGTGGCTCACGAAGTCAGGAGTTCAAACCCGGCCTGGCCAACATAGTGAAACCCCCCTCTCTACTAAAAATACAAAATTTAGCCAGGTGTGGTGGCGGGCACTTGTAATCCTAGCTACTTGGGAGGCTGGGGCAGGAGAATCGCTTGAACCCGGGAGGCAGAGGTTGCAGTGAGCCAAGACCGTGCCATTGAACTCCAGCCCGGGCGACAGAGAGAGACTCCATCTAAAAAAAAAAAAGAGAGAACTGATATTTCCTAAAATTTGACCCTAATCTATTTTAAAAGTTATACCTACCTGATATGTTTTTATCATATCCTGACAGTTTTTTCGTATCTGATCTGCTTCTTCCTTTGCTTGTGTTAATTTTGTTGTTGTTTCTTTGAGTTTATCTTTGGTTTCCTGCATTGACAAAAGACAGAGGCAAAGTTGGGTACAGCAACGTGATGAATGGTGAGAAGTGATCGGCAAGTAGGAAGATTCTTGTCCTAGCACTGTCACTGAGCAGCTGATTATTATTCTAGCAATAATATTTTATGTTTCTGACAAAAAATTAAAGTGATCTGTAGAGTTAACTAATAGCCATTAAATACAGTTAAATTTGACAGTTTTAGGCAAATTACTAGAAGTTACTAACCTGATAAGATGAGCAAAGTGTTAAAAAGTTCTTTGTACACACACATCAAAGACAATTCTTTGGTGTATGGCTGTGGTATCTATTTAAAACTGTCTTTTGGCCGGGCATGGTGGCTCACGCCTGTAATTCCAGCACTTTGGGAGGTGGAGGCGGGTGGATCACCTAAGGTCAGGAACTTGAGACCAGCCTGACCAATATGGTGAAACCCCATCTCTACTAAAATAAAAAAATTGGCCAGGCGTGGTGGCTCACGCCTGTAATCCCAGCACTTTGGGAGTCTGAGGCGGGCGGATCATCAGAGGTCGGGAGTTTGAGACCAGCCTGACCAACATGGAGAAACCCCATTTCTACTAAAAACATAAAATTAGCCGGGTGTGGTGGCGCATGCCTGTAACCCCAGATACTCAGGAAGGCTGAAACAGGAGAATCGCCTGAACCCAGGAGGCGGAGGTTGCAGTGAGCCGAAATTGCGCCACTGTACTTCAGCCTGGGCAACAAGAATGAAACTCAGTTTCAAAAAATATATATATATATACAAATTAGCCAGGCATGGTGGTGGGCACCTGTAATCCCAGCTACTCGGGAGGCCAAGACAAGAGAATCGTTTGAACCCAGGAGGCAGCAGTTACAGTGAGCAGAGATCACACCACTGCACTCCAGCCTGGGAAACAGAGTGAGACTTTGTCGCAAAAAAACAAAACAAAACAAAAAAAAACATAAAAACCGTCTTTTTTTTTTTTTGAAACAGAGTCTCATTCTGTCACCCAGGCTTGAGTACAGTGGCGTGATGTCGGCTCATTGCAACCTCCGCCTCCTGGGTTCAAGTGATTCTCCTGCCTCAGCCTCCCGAGTAGCTGGGATTATAAGTGTGTGCCACCACATTCAGCTAATTTTTGTATTTTTAGTAGAGACGGGTTTTGGCCAGGCTGGTCTCAAACTCCTGACCTCAGGTGATCCACCTGTCTCAGCCTCCCAAATTGTCTTTTTATAGACTGATGCTGCAATTTGGTTTCTGTTCCTAACCATTCTCCTAAGATGGCAACTCTGAAAGTTTTCAGGGGCTACCCTTATTAAATCCAATTACTTCTTGTTCTTATTCTTTACTTACTTGCTCCAGTTCTGACCACCCCTGACTCTTTCAATATCCTTCCTGTTTCCATTACAGGACAATATTCTCCTTCTCCTTCTGCCCTCTTCATTGTTCCCTGACTGGCTTTTACTTCCTGTGGTGATTTTCCAAGATACAGCCTGGCCATGGAGCTCTTTCTTCACACTTCTCCCTAAGCAAACTGATCCATGGTTTTGCTTACCATGTGGATTTCAAATGGGAGTTTTGGTATCATCTCCTCTCAGTAGCTTCCCTTCAGAAAAAGGCAGATCAGATGCCACTCACTCTGCTTTTCCATAGATATAATTTAGGCATGCCCTGGATTCTAATGATCAATACATTATACTATAGCTTATATGTTCCCCTAATACAGCATATAGCTTCTCGATAGCAACTAACTCAATACTTGTCACATATTAATTGTTCAACTACTATCTGTTGAATTAATACAGGAATATCTAATATAAGCCTCTAGTTAGGTTGGACTCCCCAAATACCCAATACTCATCTCCCTTTGTTCCTTTTTTCCTTGCGGTTCCTCCACATGGAATGCCTTTCCCTGCATCCCTTGAACCATCTAAATTGCATTAATAGGCCAGGCGCAGTGGCTCATGCGTGTAATCCCAGCACTTTGGGAGGCCGAGGCAGACAGATCACCTGAAGTCAGGAGTTGAAGACCAGCCTTGCCAACATGGCAAAACCCAGTCTCTACTAAAAATACAAAAATTAGCCGGGTGTGGTGGTGGTGGATTACAGGCTATGGTGCATGCCTGTAATCCCAGCTACTCAGGAGGCTGAGGCAGGAGAATCTGCTTGACCCCGGGAGGCAGAGGTTGCAGTGAGCCAAGATTGCACCACTGCACTCCAGCCTGGGCAACAGAGCAAGACTCCATCTCAAAAAAAAAGAAAAGAAAAAAAAACCAAAAATAAATTGTTTCTTACATGTCGTTAAAAAAAATAAATCTACCATATAAGTACTGAAAGTTATATATTTTCAGTTGCTAGTTTTTAATAATAATTTGACTTGTATTAAAACTTAGTACCACTTTTAAAATATAAGCAATTATTTACTTTTTCAAATACTGACTTTTAAAAATACTAGACTCAATGGACAGGCAGGGAAAAGAAGAGACAGAGAGAAGGAACTTTATATATGTTTTTCTACTACTATATCATTAATAACTAAAAAGAGCCTGGCACATAGTAAGCACTTCATTCACTCAAAAAATAGCAATTGAGAGATTCCTATATGCCAAATAAATATTTATTAAATAAATGAGTAAGGGAAAAGTGAGAATCACATTAAGTGTTTTGGTTAAGGTATTGACTGTGTTTCACTTATTCATTCATTCAGTATTCACTGGGCATCTACGCACCAGCCATTGTTCTATGCTTCAGGGACATACTGTATAAGAAAACAAACATAATCTCACCTGTATGAAGCTCATATTCTAGTAATGGAGACATTAAATACAATACATAAGTAAAATATATTAGTGGCAAGTGCTAAGGAACAAAAATAAAGCAAGGACATGAGAAAGTCTGGATAGAATGAAGGTTTAGAGAGATGAAAGTTTAGATAGAATACCTGGGGAAAGTCTCATTGAGAAGGTGCTAGGTGAGTACAGACTCAAAAGACATGAGCAAGAAGATCTGCTGAAGGACTGGATATGCTAACTGAGAAATTAAGGATAAATCCAAGGCTTTTGGCCTGAGCAATGAGATGGATGGATTGTCATTTATTGACATAGGAAAGCAATGGAGGAAAGGGTACATTTTTAGTTCAATTTTAGACATGCTAAGTTTAAGATGCCTTAAGTCATCCAAGATGTCGGATGTCAAAGAAGCAGCTAAATATATGAATCTGGAGTTCTGGGTAGAAGTTGTAAATCTGGGAGTCACTAGCATATAGTTTTCTACTCCTATGTTTTCAAGTACACTAATCTTGTCCTCTGCAGTTTCTAAACTGCTGTTAATTCCATCCAATGTATTTTTCATTTCAGACATTATGTCAATCTGTTTTTTTCTCTTTCATGTCTCTCCTTATCATACTCATGCTTTTGTCTATCTCCTTGAACATATGGAATGTATTTATAAGAGCTGCTTTAACATCATTGCCTCATTGTCTACTAATCCTATTATTTATGTCATTTCTGAATCTTTTTTTTTTTTTAAGACACAGGACAGGATCTTGCTCTGTTGCCCAGGCTGGAGTGCAGTGGCATGATCATAGCTTCAACTCCTGGGCTCAAGCGATCCTCCCATCTCAGCCTCCCAAATGGCTAGGACTACAGGCATACACCACCACACCTGGCTAATTTTTTAAAGTTCTTTGTGTAGAGATGGGGACCTCGCTATGCCGCCCAGGCTGGTCTCAAACTCCTGGCCTCAAGCAATCCTCCCACCTCAGCCTCCCCAAGTGCTAGAATTACAGGTGTGAGACACCGTGCCTGGATCTGTTCCTACTGATCTAGTTTTCCTTTCTTCTCATGATGGGCTCCATTTTCCTGCCTCTTTGCATGCCTGGTAATTTTTGACTGGATGCCAAACACAGTAAATTTTATGCTTTTAGGTGCCAGAGTTCTTTGTAGTCATTTAAATATTTTGGGCCTTTGTTTTGGGACATAGTAAATTTACTTGAAACAATTTATTTGAAGCTTGCTTTTAAAGTTTTGTTAAGGCAGATCTATAACAGACTTAATCTAAGGCAAATTCATCCTCACAACTAAAGCAACAACCTTCTGGGGGCTGCCTGATGCAGCCCTGCCTGATGTGTGCTGAGAGGTCATTTCTCTTTGACTGACGGAAACATGAACAATTTCGTAGCCTTGTGGGAGCTCTAGGGATTGTTGCCCCTATTTCTTTCCCCTCCTCTGTAGTTTCCTCTCTCACACACACACACACACACACACACACACACACACACGTACTGATCCGTAGTCAGCTGAAGACTTGAAGGGAACTCACTGCACATTGTTGTATTTTTCTCTTTTCTGGGACTCTGCCTTGGTTCCCCATATTTTGAACTCTGTCTCCTCAATTTAGGTAGACTGCTGGGCTGTCTAGGTTCTTCTTGTTCTGCAGACTGGAACTCTCCAGGTATACCTCATTTGTTTCCCTTCACTCAGAGATCACTGTCCTATGCTGCCTGTTGTCTCAATTCTGAAAGCCTTCATTTCATATATTTTGTCTTTTGTTTTTTAAGGTAGAAGGGTAAATCTGGACCTTATTATTCCATAATACAATGTAGTCAATAGAATACAGTTATAGAACACTACGGTTATAGAACATAGTTTTATTAAGTGAGATAAAATGGCAAAGCAAATAAGAAGCCCGCTCTGCCTTCTAATGAGTGGGCCTTCTGAGTAAACAAACCATTTAAGAATGACACTATCACTGACAACACAACAGCCTCGGGAGAAGAGCTCATTAAGCAACAGTCTTACTTCAGGTGACCTAGTGTACATAACATGTCATAAAATACACCAAGCCCTTGTCACACATTAGGTCTGTAATATATTACCATCTACAGCCTCCTGCTGGTCTAGCTGATGGGTCCAAGACTATTCTTCTAGCTTTCTCTGAAGCAGTAATGTCTGGCAGGCACCCAGCATAGCCAAACCATGGTAGCCAAAGAACCACAGCCACATCTATTGCTAGCCGTATATACATTCAGTGAGATTATCTCATCCTGATATCAGGTAGGTGAATAAGTAGCAACCAGGTAGGTAAACAAGTAGATGAGGTACACTGGGGGAAACTCATCTTTATTTACTGTACTCAAAATAAAAGGTTTCTGTTTTTAGAGGCTAGGTGTTTAAAACACATTTTCAGTTAAATCCCAAAGGAGTTTAGGGAAGGAAACAAATTGTTTCTCTTGGGTAGTCTGATGATCTGGGTAGCCAGTCCACCTACTCTTAAGTTCCGGTAATATGCACTGGGGGTCTCACCAGAAGCTACTGATCACAGTGGATCCTGTAAGCTACAGGACTGCAGTATTACTAGTACCTAAGACTTGGTGCGCAGCAACCGGAAACTAGAAAGGGTGCCTCAAGAAAAATTTACTAAGTGTCTCCTGTCTCTTGCCCACATCTCAGAAGGTAGACTATACTAACCACATGATTATTAAATCTTGTATCCTTTGATCCAGGGACTCCTTCCAACATCCAATAGGTAAATACATAAAACAAGTAACCAGGAGCCCATCTCGGACACTCTTTTAATGTAACGACTGTGTCTCCTAAGGCTTTTATAGCCTCCAAGTTATCTAATACAGTGTTATGCACAAAGCTTGCTGGTTAATAAATGCCTTTAGTTAAAAAGAACTGTGAATTTCTACATACCAAGTCAATATGCTTGTTCATTTTCTAGCAATCTGCACCATGTAACCTTATAGAAGTCAGCCTTAAACCACTTCTCTAACCTATTTACAGAGTTATCTGGTTTCAGCTGAGCTCAAAGCTGCCACAGATCTCTTACACAGATCTGTAACAGTTCTTTTGTTCCTTAGTGCTAGTATTCTAACAGGTTTCAGGATCCTGTCTCTTAGCACTCTAGATGAAGATGAGGAAAGTACCACAGATATCAGATATGACCAAGTATTATGTTCTGATCTTGAAGCAACTCAGGTAGTTGAGAATCATTACTGTTTTTATGAATTTGGAATTTCAATTCCTCATTCTGTAACTCAAAGTAAAGGGAAAATTTAGATGGCTTAGCCGTGTTGAGCTCCAGGGACTGTCATCCTCCTCCTTTCTGAAAGTTCTTTCTCTGCCTTGGCAATTCCCTCACATACGTGCTGATTAGTAGGTCAGCTTCAGACTTGAGGGAAACCCACTATTCTCTAATCTACCTTTGACCACTGTCAACAGAGACTATTCCTCCTACAGTTTTCTCTGATAATGCTATATCACAGAATACAATATAACCAAAGGTTATTAACAGTTCTACTGATTTAGAACTATTTAATGAGGTAATCTACGATTATGATTTTAACCAATATCATCAAGCCTGTTTGTGAAAACCTGGAAACTGATATTTCCATAAACTTACACTTAAGTCACAATTCAGAGTTGTTCTTTTACTTCACATTCTATCATCTTCAGATTTTTATTACCTCTAATATCAGCTCAGTTAGTGCTTAAAATTACGGCATCAGGTATCAGCCTTTATAATTACTTATATTAGCTTTTTAATAAAATTAAAAAGGCACAATACCAATGGAGTCACATTTATAAAAAAGTTAAGGCAACTTATTCTTAAAATCTTTATATTATATATAAAAATATATTATTTTATATTATATTTAAATAAGAATGTATATTTTTTGAGTATAAAATCTTAGCATCATTGATTTTTAAAAATTTCTAGAGTTTACATTCAAATTTGGAAACTTACACATTCTCCCCCGTCCAGTTTCTCACAGTGTTATTTAAATTTTGCATATCAAAAAATGCTTAAAGAACAGGGCAAATTTGGGTGTTGTAAACTATGAATAGTAAAATTTAACATCCCACCCCATTTAATATGTAAATAATGTTAAGACATTTCTTTTTCATAATCACCAAATATTCAGGTCCAAACTAACTTGCAGGGGTCACTAAACTAAGCTTCATGCCTCATTAACTGTTACTGCATCTGCTCTTAAAACTCATTCTAATCCAAAAGAGCGACTCCGTCTCAAAAAAAAAAAACACTCATTCTAATCATTATTCCATTGTATTATAGTACGTACCTTGTGTGAATCCATTTCAGCTTTTAATTTGTTTTGTGCCCACTTTACTTTGATGACGTGAGAGTTAATGTCTTCCTTTAATTTGTCTATTTCTCTGATGAGTCTACTCGTTTCACCTTCCTAAAATAGTATCACTAGGTCATATATTTTCATTTATAGAATCAATTAATTATGTGTTTATCTTTTATATCCCCCACAAAGTAATCAGTCCAGTAACACTATAATCAAGGGCTGGCACACTATGGCCCACAGACTATAAAACTTATTTAAAGTGCAAATGATAAGAGGGTAGCAAAATCCTAAATCCAATTAATAGACACAAAGAGGATTTACTTTTACATTTTAACCAATTGGATGTATTGTCAACACAACATACCTTTATGATTCTTAACTGGCTGGCATTAAGGTGAAATATGAACTAAATTGGTTTTGTCAGAATTCCTGAGAACAATGACAATATTCCTGAACTAAAAGCTAATGAATTTAAAAAAAAATTATCATTGAAAAATGATAATGCCCTGGAAATATGACCATTGAGAGGCTGCTAGTTAACAGGAAGGGTTCTGAATAGCTGGCTCAGTAACTAAATCTCTTTAGATAGTATCTAAGAAAGACATGTTTTTCTGTAAGAAAAACATAAATTCTCTCCTATGGTGATAAGTGTTACATTAAGATTATATCAAATTATACTTCTGGTTCTAAAACTATTCATTTTACACTACTATATACATATTTTACCAAAATATAATCTTCCCTTGAGACGCAAATTTCTCCAACATACAGATTTTAAAAGAAAGTTTTTAGAAAGCTCAAGAAAAAATTATCTAATAAACAACATGTGCCAACACTTCATCTTTTCCCTAGCAAACCTTTTCTCTGCAGACAAGTAATAAAACACTTAAATTACTAAAACATTCATGGTTTTAGAAGGTAAACTAATAAAAACAACTTTATGTTTGAGTATTAATCATGTTAAATTATGATTATTTGATTAAATATGGAAAAGTAAAGATAACAAATTTCAAATAAAGTCAACATATTTCAAATGGCACAAGTTATACCTTAGTTTCATACAGCTGGTGCAACCGTCCTTTCTCCTGAGAAAGCTGCTTAATTTTGTTAGTGTTTTTCTCAAGTTCCTTATTTGCATCTCTAAGTTTTTTCTCAAGTGTCTCTTTTTCCTTTCGAAGGTCTAAAGATTCCTTCTCACCTCTTACATACTTCATTACCATTGCTTCTTTTTCTTGGCGTGCCTCCTCACATTTCTTGTTGGCCTTCAAAAAAAATATTACTTAGCATTAATGAATAATAATTTTTCAAATGGAAATGTATCAAAATACAAGGTATTTGTCTCTTATATTACCAATGCATTGTTTGGTTTTTGCACAACATTCCCAGGACTTGTGCCATGAAATTTTAAAATGAAAGAAAAAATTTAAAATTATAGAAAAATGGTACAATATCCCTAGCATTTGCCTTTACCCTTTCCTGTTCCTTTTACTTTGGCTAATATGGTTGCTATTTTCCATGTACTCCTCCAGATCCCCTTTCCCCCTTTTTTTTTTATCCCACCTGGTGTCCCAGGAACATGACATCATGAACCCTATCAATAAGCTCTCTTGCCCTCAAACTTCCAGTTGGGTTCAGCCAACAGAAGACAGTAGGCAGAAGCTTGGGAATGTAGGCAGAGTGAGATCTGGCTCCTCCAGAGTTCCCACAGGTTGGCTGATGGCCACTCCCCTTGTCAGGTGCCCTCTCTATACAACTACCCTCTGGCATGTAATACCTGCTCCTTGTCCGGCAGCCCTGAAATTCTGCATCTTCCCTTTTTGGGCTCCCTAAATCTTGTCCACACCTTGACAAAGAGTCTTTTTATTAAATTATCTTCATCACCGGTTTAAGTGTGCCATCTGTTTTCTGCCAGGACGCTGACTGTATAGCTGACAATTTCTAAAATCTTAACTCCCTTTCAAAAATTAAGTAGCCATATGCTGACAAATGACCATTTAATTTCCTATTTATGAAAAGCTTTCTGAAGCATTTTACACTTAATAAGAAATACCTAATTGGATTAAGTATGAAAACTATATACTCATTTAAAAATTTTCTATTAGTATGAACTGGTACTCCATATCTGAAATTTCACAGAATGAAAACTTCTACAAATAGTCCTTATTTGAAGTAACTCATGTTTGCAAATATGGTGAAGCACATATTTATTTTACAAAAGATAGAACTTCAAACTTTAGGAATTTTCAGTATCTTTTAGTGGTAAATAAATACTGATAATGCAACTGAACTGAAGAAACTAACTATTAAAATAAAGTTAGCAGAATGTAGGGAAAGCTTCTATGCTTTGATGAAAAATGGCTGACAAAAATGTTTCATAAAATTCTGGCACTGCTGATAAGCACATCTAGTCAACACTGAGAATGCTATACATATACATAAGTAATTTTTAAAATCTCCCAATTGGGATTTGTTTCCATTGAAACAGTCATATTAATTTTCAAATTAAGAAAGAATTGCATTAGGGATATGATAGGCCCCTGAGGTTGTAACAATGTGCTTGTAGACAAGGACTGAGAAAATTATGCTGGACTTGGCCAACAGAATTAGATTTTTAGACAACTGAATATCTATACTTAGAAAAAGTCAATAGTCCAATGTCAACTTTAAGAGAAGTCTGGTTTCATAATAATTTAATATTCAGATAATGTATCAGCTATTGGAAACAAAGTAGCAGTTGTGGCCTCTGAAAGAGCTCAGGATCTAGTGAGAAAGGCATATAAACAAACATTATAATGTAATACGAAAAATTATAGTAAATGAATGTACAAAAGTCCTTCAAAACATGAAAATACTTACATTCCCTGGGAGGACTTGACAGGAAGGGTAAAAGATGCTATACCTGAGCTACATATTAAAGGCTAAGCAGAATTCAATAGAATGTAAGGAGTGAATCAAGGAAAGGAATTAAAAATAGAGTGAATATCATGTGCAAACACCTAAAAGTATAAAACAGCATGACACATTTAGGAGATATAAAGTTATTTTATAGGGCTTAAATTTGGTGTGTTGGCTGGAGTGGGAAGGAAGTAGTTATAAAAACAAAGAGGTATAGATTAGATCCTCAAAGGAAGAAGAACTTCTGTCATGGTAATAAGTTGAGGTTTTATTCCACAGTCAACGTAAAGCCAAAGAAGAATTTATAAATCAGAAGCTCTTATTAAAATGTGTGTTTTAGTAAGATAACTGGTAGAAGCATGGGAGCTTCACTGAAGTTGAGAGATGGGGGGTAGAAAATAATCGAAAAAAGACAGTTGTAATAGATAAGGTGAAATATTATGAGGGTCTTGGCTGGGTGCATGGGGTCATGCCTGTAATCCCAGCACTTTGGGAGACTGAGGTGAGCAGGTCGCCTGAGCCCAGGAGTTTGAGACCAGCCTGGACCACATGGCAAAATCCCATATCTACAAAAAAACAAAAAACAAAATTAGCTGGGCATGATGGTATGCACCTGTAGTCCCAGCTATTCGGGAGGGCAAAGGCTGGAGGTCTCTTGAGCCCAGGAGGTTGAGGCTGCAGTTAGCCATTATCGCACCATTGCACTCCAGCCTGGGAAACAGACCCTGACTCAAAAAAAAAAAAAAAAAAAAAAAAAAAAAAAAGGAAAATATTATGAGTCTTTACTATAGCAGGGAATGGCACACCAGATAACAGCTCTGTTACTCATGGGGTCATCCATAGATCAACTGCAAAGGAATAACTTGGGGTGCTTGTTAAAAGTTCACACTCCTGGATCCTGCTCCATCCTGCTAATGGCAGCACCTACCTCACAGCATCATTGGGAGTATTAAACAAGACAATACAGTAACTGTTATTTAAGCTATTATAGAAGGTCCATTTATGGCACAGATAAAGGAAGACAGGCCAATTAAGGTCTTTGGATTTACCCACTATAAGATGATTATCATTGACTTGGATAAAGATAAGTAAAACATGAATAAGATAATCAATAGGACTCAATAGATAAAATTAACACAAAGTATATGAAGTGTAGCTTCTACAAGTATGGCAGATAAACCCTCCTCATTCAATACGCCAAAAATTTTAGATGAAAAATAACAAACACCTTTCAATACATAGTTGAGCTCACAAATACGGGAAATTTCCAGGGCTAAAAGATCTAAGACAAAGTAGAAATCCGGAATGGTATACTAGGGTTAAAACCTTCACTGCCCTGTGATACTTATTAATATCAGGCCATGGGAGATGTGGGTGGGGGAAATGTTATCAAGTCCCTGAGAATTTATAATACAGCTACACTCTCTTGTAAGTACGGTTCAAATTCATTCTACCTATCTGGTCTATGAAATGAGGAAACCTCAATCTGGAAATTAAACAGCAGGTGAATGTGTGTGTGCACATGAACATGGGTAAACACATATGGGAACCTATTTTTAAACAAAACTTACTAGGCTTAGTGACAACAGGTGAAAGATAAACAAGTGTTCATTTTACTAATCTTTCATGTTTTCTATACGCTTGAAAATTCTCAAAAAGTTGGGAGGAAAAGTTAGAGGAAAAAAAGGAATGAGGCAGATTAATAATAGATCAGTCTTCCAAAATCTACTTTAATAATATCCACTTCTTAGGGTTGTTGTGAAGATCAAACAAGTTAACACTTGTAAAGTATTTTGAACATGGCTTTGCACACAGCTAAAAGTCAGTATATCAGCTACTATCATTAGCATCATCTACACTCTTCATCATTAAGGAGAACACACACATAGCAGTGAGTGTAGTACATTGCCATTTGTTTTTTAAAAGCCAGGGGAGGAAAAAAGAAAAAAATACAAGAATCTATGCAACAAACATTTTTGGAAGGATACACAGGAAACTGGCATCAGTGGTTACCTTTAGGAAGGGGATAAAACGTTTGGAAGAAGACTTTTTCAAATGTTTGAACTGTTACCATGTACACCAACTACTATTTTATTTTAAATATTAAGCTTCAAAGAGTTTTAGGAAGGAAGGAACGAAGGAAGGGGAAGGAAAGGGAAGGGAAGAGAAGAAAAGGGAAGGAAGGGAAGGGAAGGAAGGAAAGGAGGGAAGGAGGGAGGAAAGAAAGGAAAGAAAGGAAGGAAGGAAAGGAAGGAAGGAAAGAAGGGAAGGAAAGGAAGGAAGGAAAGGGAGGAAGGGAGGAAGGCAGGAAGGCAGGAAGGCAGGAAGGCTGGCTCACCAGTTGATTCTAATGACTGGCTGGCTATGTTTGGGCCCGCTAAAACCAGTTACTTCTTAAGCTCTTAGGCTCTGTATTTCCCTTCCATTAGTACAAAAGGGTTCGGAACTGATAGCAGGAGAGTTAAACATAACATTTCTAATGCAAGGAGTCAGCATGTTTTAAAGAATCATCCAAATAAAGGCTGAGGATAATCTGTTTCCTAAAGTCCTTCCAGAATGCTATCTACAGTAGCAGCTTCGGGGTAGAAAGGGTGGGATCCATCACAGTCAAATAATGAAGGTGTGAGTTAACCCTTTCAGATTCAATTCATTGTGAAGACTAATTGTTAGTCAGATACTGTGCTAGGTTTTGTGGATACAGAAATGAAGATGACAAAGATGTCATCCATAAAGAGTTCAGGCAAGTAATAAAAAAGCACTGCTTAAAATTACCTCTTCTGAGATCATATATACCAACTCAAAAAGATTACCAAGGTATATTAAGTATGGGAAAAAAGGTTACAAAAAAGATGTATAGTATTATTTCAATCAAATAGGGGGAAAAAAAAGTGTATGACCATGTACAAATAAACATGTGTGACTTGTACATGTAAGATACATAACCAAAATACCAACAATTAGCTATGGAACAAGGAATGGGATATAAAAGGATTGTAGGCAGGGGAAGAAGACGTACAGATTAAAAAAAAAATTTTTATTCCATACATCTCCTTAATTTATTCATCTGCATGTATTTATATATTGCTTTAGAATTTTTAATGACTTACTATTTTTTTTTAGACAGAGTCTTGCTTTGTCACCCAGGCTGGAGTGCAGCGGTGCAATCTCGGCTCACTGCAACCTCCGCCTCCCGAGTTCAAGTGATTCTCCTGCCTCAGCCTCCCAAGTAGCTGGGACTACAGGCATGCACCACCACGCCTGGCTAAACTTTTTGTATTTTTAGTAGAGATGGGGTTTCACCATGTTAGCCAGGCTGGTCTCAAACTCCTGACCTCAGGCAATCTGCCTGCCTCAGCTTCTGAAAGTGCTGGGATTACAGGCATGAGTCACCATGTCTGGCCTAATGGCTTATTTTTATATAAAAGAATCACCTAGTATTAATACAATAGTGAGGTCCAAAATAGTCTAACAGTGTTAGCTAATTTTAACAAAGGAGTCACCAGAATATCAAGTTAATAATGACAACGATGTGAGAAATACCTGTTCCATCCGTTGGGCCATCTCTTTGTGTAACTGCTGAATTGCATTTTTAGCTGTAATGTCTTGAGCTACTAGTTTATCTCTGGAAGCTTTAACTTCTTTATTAAGTTCTTCTATTCTTGATTCTAACTGTAAAGAAAATCATTTCCAAATTATTTTTATAGCTATATCAAATAGACCACCAATACTGCAAATAAATATAAACAAAGTAAATAAACATAAAGAATACAATGAATATACTTCAGCTCTAGAAATAAAAACTTTTAGCCATGTTTCTATATCTCACTGGCATTTAGTAAAAATCTGGAGATTCCATTAAGGTAAGGTATCTGGCAACCCCTAGAATATCCACTAAGGAATAATGCAAAGAATTACAGTAGAGTCCTGCCTTATCTGTGGCTTCACTTTCTATGGTTTCAGCAACCTTCAACCACCGTCCAAAAATATTAAATAAAAACTTCCTGAAATAAACAATCCACAAGTTTTCAATTGCATGCCATTCTGAGTAGTGTGATGAAATCTTGTGTTGTCTCACTATGTCTCACTCAGACTGTGAGTCATCCCTTTGTCCAGCATGTCTGCACTGTACACACTACCTGCCAGTTAGTCTCTTAGTAGCCATCTCAGTTACCAGACTGACTATGGCAGGATGACAGTGCTTGTGCGCAGCAATATTTAGCCCTTAATTAATATGTAAGTTTACTTATTAGTGGCCCCAGAGTATAAGAATAGTGATGCTGGCAATTCACATGTGCCAAAGAGAGGCTTTAAAGTGCTTATTTTAAGTGAAATGGTGACTTGAAAGAAAAAAAATCATATACTGAGGTTGCTAAGATCTACAGTAAGAATGAAACTGCGAAGAAGAAAAAAGAAATTCATGCTAGTTTTGCTGTCACACCTCAAACTTCAAAAGTTATGTATGGCCACACTGCATAAGTGCTTTGTTAAGATGGGAAAGGAGCCAGGTAGTGGCTTATGCCTGTAATCCCAGCACTTTGGAAAGCTGAGGAGGGGGAACTGCCTGAGGTCAGGAGTTCAAGACGAGCACGGTCAACACAGCAAGACCCAATCTCTACAAAAAATTTCAAAAATTAACTGGGCATGGTGGTGCATGCCTATAGTCCCATCTACTCAGGAGGCTGAGGCAGGAAGATTGCTGGAGCCCAGGAGTTGAGGCTACGGTGAGCTGTGATCCCACCATGGTACGCCAGCCAGTGATGAGACCCTGTCTCTGAAAAAAGAAAAAAAAAAAAAAAAAGGATGAAAAGGGCATTCATTTATCAGGGGCAGACATAAACAGAAACATATTCTGATTAATGGCAATCAAGTTCAGTGCTATAGACAATTTCATGCATCTACTTAGGATCTTGGAATGAATTCCCCTCAGATAAGGGGGAACTCTGTACTGTATAGTGAAAATATCATGAAAGAAATTTAAATGTTATATTAGACAACATTCACTTAATGCAAAAGAAGGCAGTGAAGGAGGAATAGAGGAAGAAAAAAGACATGAAACATGGAAAACGAAAGATATGGCAGACATAAACCCCACTGTCAATAATAACATTAAATGAAAGTGGATTTAATAATCATATCAAAATGCAGAAATTAACAGACTTGAAACAAGATTCAACTACATGTTGTCTATAGAAGGCATTTTAGGTTCAAAATGCAAGTAAACTGAAAAGAGTGGAAAAAAATATATAATGCAAACAGCAATCATAAGGAAGAGTGGCTATATTTACATAAAAAACAGACTAAAATTAAGAATGTTACCCGAGATAATGAATAGCTCATAAAAATAAAAAAGATCAAGCCATCAGAAAGATCTAACACATAAATGTATACGCATCTAAGAACGTAGCATCAAAATACATGAGGTAAAAACTAACAGAAATAAAAGGGAAAATAGACAGGTCAACAATAATTGGAGACTTCACTACCCTACTTTCAATAATAAATAGAATTTGGTAGATGATTAACACAGAAATAGGAGACTTAAACACTACCAAACAATGGAATCTAATACATTTATACAACACTCTACCCAGGAACAGCAGTGTATACATTTTCATCAAGTGCACATGGAATATTCTCCATGACAGAGGATATGCTAGGTTACAAACAAACTTCCATAAATTTAAAAGATTAAAATTATATGAAGTACATTCTCCAACCATAATGGAATAAAATGAGACCTCAGTAACAGAAAGAAATTTGGGAAATTCACAAATTTGTGAAAATTAAACCACATACTCCTAAAGAAACACAGAAGAAATTGCAAGGGAAATTAGGAAGTACTAGATGACTAATGAAAATGAAAACATAATATACCACAACTTAGGAGACACATCTAAAGGAATGCTTAGAGGAAAATTTATAACTACAAATACCTATATTAAAAAAGCAGAAAGGGGGCCAGGCACAGTGGCTCAAGCCTGTCATCTCAGCACTTTGGGAGGCAGAGGCAGGAGGATCACCTGAGGTCAGGAGTTCAAGACCAGCCTGGCCAACATTGTGAAACCCCGTCTCTACCAAAAATACAAAAATTAGCTGGGCATGGTGGCGGGCGCCTGTAACCCCAGCTACTTGGGAGGCTGAGGCAGGAGAATCACTTGAACCCAGGAGGCAGAAGTTGCAGTGAGCCGAGATTGCGCCACTGCACTCCGGTCTGGGTGACAAGAGCGAAATGCTGTCTCAAAAAAAAAAAAAAAAAAAAAAAAAAGAAGAAAAGGGTATCAAATTAATAACCTAAACTTGCATCTTAGGACACTGGAAAAACAGCAAACTAAACCAACCACCAAGAGGAGGAAGAAAATAATAAAAACTAGAATGGAAATTAATGAAATAAAGAACAGAGAAACAGAGACAAGGCCAGGTGAAGTGGCTCATGCCTGTAATCTCAGCCCTTTGGGAGGCTGAGGCAGGTGGATCGCTTGAGCTCACGAGTTTGAGACCAGCCTAGGAAACAGAGAGAAAACCTGTCTCCACAAAAAAATACAAAAATTAGCTGGATGTGGTGATGCATGCCTGTAGTAGCAGCTACTCAGGAGGCTGAGGTGGGAGGATCACTTGAGCCTGGTAGGTAGAGGGTGCAGTGAACCGAGATCGCAACACCGCAGTCCAGCCTGGGTGATAGAGCCAGACTTTGTCTCAAAAAAAAAAAAAAAAAAAAAAAAGAAAAAGAAAAACAGAGACACAAACAAAACCAAAAATTGGTTCTCTGAAAAGATGAAGAAAACTGACAAACCTTTAGCTGGAATGACTGAGGAAAAAAGAAAGATGACTGAAATTACTAGAATCAAAACAAAAGAGGGACATTACTACTGACCTTATAGAAATAAAAAGAATTGAATAAATAAATACTATGAACAATTTAACTTAGAGACAAAATGAACAATTCCTAGAAAGACACAAACTACCAAAACTGTCTCAAGAAGAAATAGATCTGAATAGACCTATAACAAGTAGAGACTGAATTAGAATAATAAAAAAGAACAACAACAAAAACCTACCCACAAAGAAAAATTCAGTCCGAGGTGGCTACACAGGAAAAATTCTTTAAAACAATTAAAGAAGAATACCAATTCTTCACAAATTTTTGCTCTTCCCCCAAAAAGGGACACTTCCCAACTCATTCTATTAATTCCTAGGTATACACCCGAGAGAAATGAAATCATACGTACACATAAAAACTAGTACGTGAATGTTCACAGAGGCATTATTCATAATAGTCAAATGGCAGAAACAACCCAAATGTCCATCAACTGATGAAGGGGTAAACAAAATATTAAAACATCAAATATCTATATAATGAACTACTATTCAATCATTAAAAAGAATGAAGTACTGATACATGCTACAACTTGAATGAACACTATGTTAAAAAAAGAATGAAGTACTGATACATGCTACAACTTAAAAACACTATGTTAAATAAAAGAAGCTAGATAAAAAGGGGTACTTATTATATAATTCCATTTCTATGAAATGTCCAGAATAGGCAAATATGTAGAGACAAAGATTACTTGTTCCCTAGGGCAGGGTTGAGGAAGTACTGTTGGAGGGAAATGAGAAGTGACTACTAATGTGTGTTGCATTTCTTTTTGGGGTGATGACATGTTCTAAAATTGTGGTGAAGGTTGCACAAGTAAAAGCCACTGAGTTGTACACTTAAAATAAGTGAACTGTGAGGAAAGTTATTTATATCTCAATAAACCTGTTGAAAAAGACCTAAATCTTATAGTACACATATACTAGTTTTCCTTATTACAAAATTATCTAGAGCAACACTGAGCAATAGAAGTACAAGCCACATGTAGAATTTAAACTTTCTAGTAGTCATACTTTAAAAAGTTAAAAAAAAGAAGCTGGGCACAGTGGCTCACACCTGTAATCCCAGCACTTTGAGAAGCCAAGATGGGCAGATCACCTGAGGTCAGGAGTTCAAGATTGGCCTGGCTAACATGGTGAAACCCCATCTCTACCAAAAATACAAAAACTAGCCAGGCATGGTGGCAGGCCCCTGTAATCTCAGCTACTCAGGAGGCTGAGGCAGGAGAATCGCTTGAACCCAGGAGGTGGAGGTTGCTATGAGCCAAGATCGTGCCATTGCACCCCAGCCTGGGCAACAAGAGCGAAACCCCATCTCAAAGATAAAATAGAATAAAATAAAAAGTAAAAAGAAACAAGTGAAATAGTTTATTAAACCCAAAATATCCAAAATATTATCATTGCAATATTATCAATCCACACGAAAAAAATGAGCCGTTTTATCTTTATACTAACTCTTGTAAGTTACATGTGTATTTTACACTTACAGCACCTCTCAATTTAGACTAGCTACCTTTGAAGTGCTCAATAGCTATATGCAGCTGGTGGATGCCATATTATATAGTGCAGATCTAGAGATACAATTAAGAAGGAAAAGCTTTTCTCTTTAAAAAACAACAACAACAACAACAAAAACCCACTAATAAGCTCATGAAAGGAAGGGCTCTGATTCCATTCTACCTGCTCGGTCTGAAGTTTCGGTCACTGAGTGACCTGACTACCAAAATATGGATTCAGCCTGTTAAGACTTCCTCATACTTTACCATTCTAACTGGTTTATATGTGGGGACCCTAGAGCACATAAAAATCAGGATTAAATACATACAATTTTACAAATACAGTCACCTTCCAATCATGCATCAAGTGAAAAATTGTTTTACCAATTGTTTACTGTTATTTTCATTATATAACTTTCTGTGAAAGATGAGACAAAATACTTTTAAGGCTAGAATGCTTCTAATCCTATTCACAGAAGAAAAAGCACCTCAAAAATAAAGAGCAGCTCAGCTTTGCTATTAGTCTGAATACTCACTTTGTTGATTCATGCATCAGAAGAGTTCATTTAAAAACTAGAAAGAGGCCGGGGGCAGTGGCTCATGCCTGTAATCCCAGCACTGGGAGGCCAGGCCAAGGCAAGTGGATCACCTGAGGTCAGGAGTTCAAGACCAGCCTGGCCAACATGGTGAAACCCTGTCTCTAATAAAAATACAAAAACTGGCTGGGTGTGGTTGGTGGCTGCCTATAATCCCAGGTACTCGGGAGGTTGAGGCAGAAGAATCATTTGAACCCAGGAGGCAAAGATTGCAGTGAGCCGAGTTTGTGCCACTAAATTCCACCCTGGGTGACAAGAGCAAAACTCTGTCTCAAAGAAAAAATAAAAAATAAATTAAAAAAAAGAAAGAAAAGGACAGGCTAGGAAAGCCAGTAAGCCAGATACAATCTAAAGTATGACAGCTAGCCTTCACGATGTAGTTTTTAAACATACTGAGAATGGAACCATACCAAAATATAAACCTAAAAACATCCTAATGCCAGACATAAACTTTCATATTTCTATTGCTTCCTCCCTGTGGGCAAAAACAGTCTAGTTGACTGTCAACTCAAATCGTCTTTTTGCTTATTTTGAACATAACAGAATATGTTCTACTATATGTAGTACAGCAGTCACACGTATAAGAATAAACTTACATAAAAGGAAATACATCAGGCTATGAGTCCTACTTTGTAAAAGAGAATGGTTTAAATGCCATGCAATTCTCTGCATTTAAAATATGATTTACCTTATAGAACTTCAACGTACATGCAAGTTTTCAGAATTTTTTTTTTTTTTTGAGACAAGGTCTCACTCTGTCACCCAGGCTGGAGTACAGTGGCACAATCTCGGCTCACTGCAGCCTCAATCTCCCTGGCTCCAGTGATCCACTCACCTTAGCCTCCTGAGTAGCTGAGATTACAGGCGCATGCCACCATATGCAGCTAATTTTCTATTTTTTTTTTTTGTAGAGACAGGGTTTCACCATGTTGCCCAGGCTGGTCTCAAACTCCTGGGCTCAAGTAATCCACCCACCTTGGCCTCCCAAAGTGCTACGATTACAGGCATGAGCTGCCACAATCAGCTGCCAGGAATGTATTTATTTTATTAATTGAAGTATGGTCTTTGAAGATTTTTGTCTTTTTTACCTGTTTAATTGTGTTCATATGCTGCTTCTCAGTTTCTGTTCTTTTCTTTAGTTCTTCTCTTAAATTGTCTTTTTCTGAACAAATGTCTACGAAGAGCTCCTGATGCTTCTTATTTTCTTTAATTAACCTAAATATAAAAAGGGCAGTACATGTAAAACATAGTTTAAAATGGAGATAATATGTGGAATATAATTTCTTTACAGATTAGGGTACAGATATCTATAATTATTCATTATGATGTTAATAAATTAACATTCCTAAAAAATCATTTTATAGTGAAACATAATATTTCGCAAAAGATTCTCTGGCCAATTAGGCTATTAACTTTTCCCTAGAAATATGAATATTTCAAACCAAAATATAATCATATGAATGAAAATCACACCCTTCCAAATTTATACCTTCAGGTACTTCAGTTATGCACCAATCCTGTCAGCACTGGCACTCTTCAAATAAGTAGTTCTCAACCACGGGCAATTTTGCCCTTCCAGGCATTTGTCTGAAGATATTTTTGGTTGTCCTAACAGGGGTAGGGGCTGCTACTGGCATCTAGTGGATGGAGGCCAGGGATGCTGCTAAACATCCTACAATGCACAAGACAACTCCAACAACAACCAAGAATCTGGCCCCAAATGGCAATACTGCTAAAGTTGAAAAGTCTTGCTTCAGATTTTAAAAATATTTTAATGATATTCTAATAGTTATAATGTACAGTCAATGTAAAACAGCAAAATAAAATCTAAGCAGAAATATTATCTTGAATTCCCCTAGAAAAACAGAAATAAAATCTCAAAAACTGCCTGCAAAGTGCTTTTAGAAATGTAAGATGCCTAACAAAGTTAACAGCAACTACTCTAGGACTAATAGCAATAGCTGTAACCTAACATTTATTGCACATTTGCTATTGGTTAAATTTAGCTTTTTTAATTTAAAAAAGTGTATCATTTCATTTAGGATTCAAAATAAGTATGAAATTATTACCATCACTTCTGTTTTATGAATTTAAAAAAAAAAAAAAAAACTAGTTAGGCATGATGGCTCATGCCAGGAGTCCCAGGAAAAGCACTTGATCCCAGGAGTTCCAGGCTGCAGTGAGCTCCACTGCACTCCTGCCTGGGCAACAGAATAAAGACCCTTGTCTCTAAAAATAAAATAAAAATATTAACAGCAAAACAAAACTGAAGCCTAAGACTTGTTCCAGGTCACACAGCTAGTAAGCAGTTGAACTTTGAATTTTGTTTTGGATCCAGGTATAATTCCAAAGCCCCAGGCCTTTCCACCTTCTACTTTGAAGATCACTCATTAACTTAACCAGTACTTACTCGGCATCTATTTTATGTGGGAAATATGTCAGCAAATAGTCCCTGCCCTCGTGGAACTTACATTCTAGGGGATAAAATAAAAATAGACTCTAGATATATAATAAAATGTCAGCTAGTGATTAAATCCTATTAAGAAAAATAAAGGAGAGCGAAAAGCCAGAGTGACTTGGGCTGCTATTTTAGATAAGTAGTCCAGATAGGCCTCTCTGAGAAGGTGACAGTTGAGCCTAGGAATCAGTGAGGAAACAACCATACAAATGTTTAGAAAAAAGGCAAATATATGCATGTTTATTCAAGCCTTTTATGACACAGTGGTTTAATTTAGATCATTTATGTGAGGCATACTCAATGTGCTACCGAAAACTACTTGAGACACAAGAGTCCTGGCTATAGTTCACAAGTAAACAATAAAGGGAGGGGGAAGTGAAAAGCAGTCAACACTCAATTTGTTACTTATGTGCCAAATGCATATTCTAGATACAGACAACTGTTCTTAATTAAGAATTTTGGTCCTAGCACTTTGGGAGGCGGAGGCGGGTGGATCATGAGGTCAAGAGACCGAGACTACCCTGGCAAACATAGTGAAACCCCGTCTCTACTAAAAATACAAAAATTAGCTGGGTGTGGTAGCGCGTGCCTGTAGTGCCAGCTACTCAGGAGGCTGAGGCAGGAGAATCACTTGAACCTGGGAAGCAGAGAGAGGTGGCAGTGAGCCGAGATCCGCCTGGCGACAGAGCGAGACTTCGTCTCAAAAAAAAAAAAAAAAAGAATTTTGGGCTGGACACAGTGGTGCATGCCTATAATCCTGGCACTTTGGGAGGCCAGTGTGGGTGGATCGCCTGAGCTCCGGAGTTCCAGACTAGCCTGGGCAACATCATGAAACCCCATCTCTACAACAAAAAAACCCACAAAAGTATTAGCTGAGCATAGTGGTATGCACCTGTTGTCCAAGCTACTTGGGATGCTGAGGTGGGAGGACAACTTGAGTACAGGAGGTTAAGGCTGCAGTGAGCTGAGATCACACCCACTACACCCCAGCTTGGGCAAGAGAGCAAGACCCTATCTCAAAAAAATAAAGAATTTTTGGGCCAGGCGCAGTGGCTCACGCCTATAATCCCAGAACTTTGGGAGGCTGAGGCGGGTAGATCACTTGAGGTCAGGAGTTCAAGACCAGTCTGGCCAACATGGTGAAACCCTGTCTCTACTAAAAATACAAAAATTAGCCAGGTGTAGTGGTAGGCACCTGTAGTCCCATCTACTTGGGAGCCTGAAGTAGGAGAATTGCTTGAATCCAGGAGGCAGAGGTTGCAATGAGCTGAGGTCACGCCACTGCACTTCAGCCTGTGTGACAGAGCGCAATTCCACCTCAAAAAAAAAAAAATTTGGTTGGAACCTTAGACAGTAATATTGATGTGTTCAAAAATCAAAGAACAGAAATAAAGAGAAGAATGGTGCTTGCCACGGCAGAGGGGGCGAGGGAAAATGGGAGATGTTGGTCAAAGCCTACAGACTTCTCAGTTATAAAATGAGTAAGTTCTGGGGATCTAATATACTCCGTGGTGATAACAGTTAATAATATCATATTGTATACTTGAAATTTGTTTAGACAGTAGATCTTAAACGTTCTCACCACACACACACACACACACACACACACAAAGGTAACTGTGATGTGACCAATGTGTTAACTAACTTGATTGTGGTAATCATTTCACAATGTATATCAAATCATCACATTGTACTCTTTAAATATATACAATTTTATCAGTTATATTTCAATAAAGCTGGGGAAAAAATGAGGGAATGTATAAACAAAGATATTTGGAAATAGATGTATTCATTAAAATTTCAAAGAAAGTAAAAGGAAGTTTTCCTCATAGCAAATTAGATGAAGGAAAAAGTTAAGAAAAAAATCTAGTTGTTTTAGAGCTAACCTGAATCACAAAGTATTTTATTTGGAATTAAAAACATTATGTGTATAACCAAAGATTAACCTTGATTTAAAATAACATCTGACATTTGTGTAATGTCCTTATGTCCACAAACAATTCCATCAGGTAAGTACTGTCACTCTAAGGTGAAAAATCTTTCACTCAAAGAGGTTGACTTGGCCAAGACAACAGAGCTGGCAAATGCCAATGGGTATCTTCCAAATACCAGATATCAGAATTATGATTATTCTGCTCACCCGTTCTGTCACTGTTCTGACAGGATGAAGCAAAAAAGAAACCAATTTTCTACTCTATTCCTAATATTTTTAGGTAAATTTAACAACTTGTAACTGGTTCATTTCTAATAACCGTATTTGAAAAAGTTCTAAAGCTCCACTAACAAAGCTCAGATTTTAACTTCGCATTTGTTAGCATGTGGCCTTGAACAAGTTACTTTTTATCTCTCTGTGCTTCACGTAACTCATCTGTACAATGGGGATAACAGTATATGTCACAGAGAGTTCTTGTGAAGAATCCATGAACTAATATATGTAATATACCAGGCACATAATTATCAGCATACACATGTTTACTGCTATTATTATTAAATGTATAACATAATTTATAAGGGAGGTATGAAAGTGGTAGTAAGAGTCTAGATCTAAGTAAAGTGGGAAGAGGCATCAGAGATAATCTCAAGAGGAAGGTCTAAAAGAATAGGTACAGCCTACAGGAAAATGAGAAAGTTACCCTATAAAATGCAAGAATAGCAGCAGCACTGATGGTTCAAGTACAAAAGCATACAGTTTATTCACATAATATAGTATTACAGTAAGGATATGAATAACAATACAGGCATTTGTTTGGAGGTAGTATTAAGAAGGGCCTTGGAGTCTTGAAGAGATACTTGCAAACCCAAGTTCACAGTAGCATTATTAACAACAGCCAAAAAGCAGAAGGAACCCAGATGTCCATTAATGGATGAATAAACAAAATGTGGTATATACATACAATGGAATATTATTCAGCCTTAAAAAGAAATGAAATTCTGACATGTTACAACACGGATAAATGAGGACATTAGGCTACATAAAATAAGCCAGTCATGAAATGAAAAGTATATGATTTCACCTACATGAGGTATCATGAGTAGTCAAACTCAGCAACAGAAAGTAGAATGGTGGTTGACAGGGACTGAGGGCAAGTGGAAATAGTGTTGTTGTTTAACGAATACAGTGTTTCAGATTTGCAAAGTGAAAAAGTTCTGCAGATTGGTTGTCCAACAGTGTGAATATATAATAACACTACTGAAATGTAAACATAAAAATGGTTAAGATGGTAAATTTTAAACTATCATGAAAACAGAACTTCACAAATCCAAAAGAAGTCTAAACCTATATTATTATTTACTGAACGATAATCAATTATTCTGTTCTCTAAATTTTAATGTTTTAAACCAATGAATTTAGAATGAAGATTTTAAGAAAAAGTTTTGGAATTTTATGACTTGTCATTTCCTTTTGAGTTTCTCTTAGTTTTGACAATATTATACTTCTACATTCTTTCAAAAGTGAAAAATTTGAGTTGTCTATAAAAATTTCTAGCACATTAATACATTTACACTATTTAACATATTAAACTTAGATATTTGAAAAACTTGACATTTGCTCACACATTTAGAAACTATACATTTATTGTTCAACTACTATGTGCATGATTCTAATGTGGAAGTAAAAATGAACAAAATGATATTTTCCTTTAAAGAATTCTATCTCGAATCCCTGTGGGGAAAAAAAAATAACCTAAAGGTATAAAAAACTTACTTTTTTATGATATGTTCCTGCTGCAAATATTTATCTTGCACACACTTTTCAAACAGAACTAATGCATGTTCTCCCTTATTCATTCCATTTGGTACTCGATGTTCTGCAAACTCCGTAGATAAGAGCTCAGATTCTATTTCTTCCAACAAATCCTCTGATGCTGAAACGCTCTTTATTTTTGAAATAAATTTCTTGGTGCAGTCTGTATCATAGGGGCTTTCTGAATAAGTCTTTTCATTAGCTGATTCTGGAAATGTAGATGACCTTAATTCCACCAATATTTGTGTTACTTTCTGTTCTGTTTCATTTGTTTTTGACATTTGTTTAGCAAAATTTCCACTAGGAAAATTAGCTATTTGTTCAGAATTTTCTGAGCCTACGTCTGTCTTGACACAAGAATCCTCACCTCCACCATGATCTGGAATATAATTTTCCTGGGCTTCAATTCGATTATTATGCTCATTAGGTTGACATAAAGTTTTATCAGTGTTTAATGACAATAGTTTGGACTCATTTTCTAATTTGCTGCTTTCATTGTCAGAAAACAAGTTGCATGAGTCTTCCTTTAATTCAGGTGTTTTCCCAACATTTTTATCAGAGGAAGTAGAGGCTATGTGGTCTGTCTCTGACATGCTGACTGGCACCAATTCACTTTGTAATTCTTCAAATCTGCTCCTGATCTTCGTTTTACATCTAAGAAATTGAAACATCAAAATTAAAAACCACTTTAAACCAAAACCCCATACAAACTTGCACACACTCTGTGATGTGGAATAACTAACACCACAAATTTTACCACTAATAATTCCTTTAAAAGCCTGTCCTTGAGAAAAAAGAAAAAGGACTAGGACAGCTAACCCAAGCTGGCTAGCTACAAGCAGTAGGGCCACTGCAAAGTCTCACTGTCTTTCCTCCTTCATTTCAGTCAAACAACTTCATTAATTAATTTCAGTTGTAGTCTGGCATTCTCCAATCATCCCCATAAGATGTTAGGTAAGGAGTAATGCTAGCAACTAGAAGATGAGTGCCAAAGAATGCTTAGAATTCCTTCAGCTCTGTAAAGAAAAAAAGACTACCTCATAAATCTGTAAGAAAATACTGGAGAAATAATACACCAATAAAAGCACTAGAAATAACAAACCAAGATAACAAAACAACGCACATTAAAGAAGATAAAAATTTACTAAGAAGGAAACCTAAATAACAAGACACAACTACCTATAGCCCAGAGATCTAGATTTGAGACATAATGAAGTCAGGGTGTAAAGAATCCCTGGTAGAAATTAGTTTTTCATCCAGGCAGGAATCCAGGAAGTACCATGGTGATTTTCAAACATTCTCATCAGGAAAAAAACAATGTCCAGTACAAAGAAAATGGAGCCCATATGCACTGCCTAGGTCAATAAAAGCAACTTTAATAAATTAATTTGACCAAGTTAGAATGTATATATATATACACACACACACACGTATATATATACGTGTATATATATATACACATATGTGTGTGTGTGTGTGTGTGTGTGTGTGTGTGTGTATATATATATATATTTTTTTTTTTTTTTTTTTGAGAGAGTCTCACTGTTGTTGCCCGGGCTGGATGGAGTGCAATGGTGAGATCTCGGCTCATTGCAACCTCTGCCTCCCAGGTTCCAGCAATTCTCCTGCCTCAGCCTCCGAGTAGCTGAGATTACAGGTGCCCACCACTACGCCTGGCTAATTTTTTGTATTTTTAGGAAGAGATAGGGTTTCACCAAGTTGGCCAGGCTGGTCTCAAACTCCTGACCTCAGGTGATCCACCTGCCTTGGCCTCCCAAACTGCTGGGATTACAGGGGTGAGCCACTGCACCCGGCCTAGAATAGATTTTTATATTGTTTATGGAGGTTACTATTCTAGCCATTTTATGACAATTAGTCATCTTCAAATATTATGCTACAACACATAATTATAAAATATTTCCACAATCTTGATAAAAAAAATTGTTGACTTCTTTTGTCAGGTATCAACAAAGCATGTACAAGGTAATGAGTTACTGAAACCATGTGAGGTTAGATTAAAAAGTGGACAGATCATAGTTTTGACAGAAATAACAGAGCAATAATTCCAGATGAGAGATAGACTAATGGAAAATAGCTCTAGTTTATACATGAGATATAAACTAATTGAAAACTAATGGGGAGATATACTAAATTTTTAAATAACAAAATATGCATGGTTACATCAGGCTGGGATAAAGGTGGTTATCAGAGGATGATGAAAAGAGAGAGAGAAGACTGGTCAGGTAGACTCCATAGAAGGCTAAGCAGGAGTGAATTTTGTTAAGAACAAATCATAGTAAATCACAGTGACTTGTAGACTTAATTATAGTGCAGAGTTTCTAGCACATAGTGGGTTCTCAAATATTTGTTAAATTAAAGCCTGTAAGCACAGAAATGGTAACACTAGTATTTGAGAAACATTATTCTAGGAATGTCGAAAATGGGAGGAAAAAGTGTAAGAAAGGAAAAGCAGACCAGCTTGTTTGCTAAATATGCTAATTTCTAGACTGCCCTCTGGGGCATCAACTAATATAGCCACTGGCCTAAATACTCTACCTCTCTGTATAAATACGTTTCCAAACAACCAAATTATCATTATTTTGCTGCAGATATTTTATAACCAAGCCAAAGCACATACTAGTATTAAGGGCTTGGTTTAGACAATACAAAGAAATGGAGTAAATAAGACTTTGTAAGTACTCTGTATTCCAAAATTTAGGACAAAATAAAATAATTCTCAAACAAAGGCACTGCCACCTACATTACCTCACCCAAAGTAACTCACTTTAAGATATAACTTGTAGGCTGGGTGTGGTGGCTTACGCCTGTAATCCCAGCACTTTGGGAGGCCAAGGAGGGTGGATCATGAGGTCAGGAGTTCAAGACCAGCCTGGCCAAGACGGTGAAACCCCGTCTCTACTGAAAATACAAAATTAGCTGGGCGTGGTGGCAGCCGCCTGAAGTCTCAGCTACTTGGGAGGCTGAGACAGGAGAATCGCTTGAACCCATGAGGCGGCGGTTGCAGTGGGCCAAGATACGCCATTACACTCCTGCGTCTAAAAAAAAAAAAAAAGTAAGGAGAGGGAGCACATCTTTGAGTCAAATTACACCTCTTCATGCCAAGCAGCTGGGAACAGCTTCAACTTTTCTTCAGAGAAAACAATGAGTGTGTGACTTCATTTTTTTTTTTTTAATGGCTAGAACCTGTCTTAATTTCTGGAATAAGTTTTTTGTAGTAACCAAAAGTGGCGGCAAAGTTACATCGGACCAAGAGATTCTTAAAGGACCGCACTTCAGAGGAAAGTACAGAGGTTAGGAGTGTTTTACACTGTATGACTGGAGATCCAGTAAGGAAAAAATAAAACCATTTCATGTTTATACCCCAGATTTAAGATTCCTCAGTAAACCAGTTTTACTACTTTTCCATTCGTATCTCTCAACACATTCCTGAAATCCTGGCACTTCATTATACTTTACCAGCCCAACCAGTCTAACTCAAAGATTCCTTCAACTTGCGTATTAACATTTCAATGGCTTTGTTCTCAACTAGAATATTCTTCCCTTAGGTGTATCTAAAGTCTATGTTTAAAGGACCAATTCTAATGTCACATCTTCCTCCAAATTTTCTCTCATCACAAGTACAAAAATAGTCTCTCAGGGTAAATTAAAAAACACGGCATTTATACTAATCAAGCACATAGAGCCTTTCTTGTGACCTTTTTGAAAAAGCAGCATTTAGCCTTTTAAATGATCTTCGTACTTGCACGAAGATAGAACCTCACTCTGAACTGAATCAAACTCTTAAGTCTCATGCAATATGATAGTAATAATAAATCTAACAAACATATTCTCTACTACATTTACATGCATTTTTGCAAATGCTCTTCAGTGGTTATACAAATGAAGATGGGGTCAACTGGGTTTACACAGTGGTCTAGGGAGCAAACAGCATTCAGTGGATGGAAAACAGATTATAAGATGACAATATGCAAGATAGTATAGAACAACAAAAACAGGTCATCCTGCTGGATATTCATCTAGATTTAAAAAGCTGTTTATTTGGTTACCTAAGCTTAGAATGTTTTACATATCCTCCTGTAAATTAAGGAAGACTCACATTAATCTCAAAAGGCAAGTACTTTCTGTAACTTCTGTCAGCAATATGCTCATGATTTTTAGAAAAATCATGTAAATTGGCATGTGATAATTACTTAGCTTGCAAGCTGGTTTTTTTTTTTAAGATGGAGTCTCGCTCTGTTGCCAGACTGGAGTGCAGTGGTGCGATCTCAGCTCACTGCAACCTCCGACTCCCTGGTTCAAGCTATTCTCCTGTCTCGGCCTCCCAAGTAGCTGGGATTACAGGCACGAGCCACCATGCCCAGCTAATTTTTGTATTTTTAGTAGAGACGGGGTTTCACCATGTTGGCCAGGATGGTCTCAATCTCTGGACCTCGTGATCCACCCACCTCGGCCTCCCAAAGTGTTTGCACACCTTCTGATGATGCTCAAATGAATACTGTTTGGCAGCCAAAGGAAAAGGAGGGGGTTAACAAAGGTCTATGTGTATATATGTAACAAAGCCATCACCATAAATAGCTGCACAAGAGTGGTAGCAGATGGGGAGAAAAAGCAATGAACTTGATTATGTCCACAATTAACCAGAAGAAAAACAGTCAGCTGAGTCCTCATGTAGGCCTCCAGTTGACAATACTGATACAGGCCAATTTGGTTGCCGTCCAAGTTTTTTTGGGGGAGGGGGTATGGGGTAAAAGGGGAGCCGTCATCGAGGCTACTAAGGATAGAATGGCAAGAGTAGACTAAAGGGAAAGGATGTAAAACAAGACATTAGTTCGCAAGATTATTTTAATTTAAGAAGTGCTGGTACACTGGGGGTGCAGTGTGTAATTCCTACACTTCGGCTGATGTGGAAGGATTGATTGAGCCCAGGAGTTTGAGACCAGCCTGGGCAACATAACAAGACCTAATCTCTGTAAAAAAAAAAAATTTGTTAAAGTTAGCTGGGCATGGTGGCATGCACCTGTAGTCCCAGCTACTCAGAAAGCTGAGGTGGGAGGATCACTTGAGTCCAGGAGTTCAAAGCTGCAATGAGCTATGATGGCACCACCACACTCCAGCCTGAGCAAGAGTGAGACTCGGTCTCTAAAAAAGAAGTGCTTGTACAAAGCAAATTTACACTCATATATATATATATATATATATCGTAATTACAATTATAGATTACAATACCTTTTAGCAACTCTTACTCATTAGGAGAAATACCGTATTTAATACAGTACAGTCACAAAATTCCTTTTAACTCAAGTACTTTTTCTCCCTTAGAGTTGCTTCTGTTTCTGACACAGTACTACAGGACCAATTCACACTTCAAAATCATTTCAGTGGGTGAGAACTGGTTTCGCTCTTACTGGAGCTCATCAGCTGTAGGCAACTGGTCAAGAAACAATTTTTTACTTGCCTTAAAGTCAACCATTACCCACTCTGGAACTTATTTTTTAATGAAAGAACTCACATCTTTACAAAATTATTTCCATACAAGAGCCATGTAAATGAAAACACTGTCTTCTGGTTCCATTTCCTGTTTTTCTAGTCAGCAGTATAAACAACAAAAAATTTAGGTTTGATAAACTGCAAATATTGCCCCTATATATAACATCACTATTGTAAAATCTAAGATTGGGTCGAGGTATTTTTCAGACCCTGCATTTTGATGGACCAGCTGGTGCCTGCCACGTGGACCACCAAACTGGCTCAACTGGTCTTGAGACTTGGCACAAGAAGACAGCTTCAACCCCCTATGAGTCATCCCCGACCCAACCAATCAGCATTCCCCATTCCCTAGCCCCCTGCCCACCAAATCATCCTTAAAAAACCCTAGTCTCCTAATTTTCAGGGAGATTGGTTTGAGTAATTAACTTCTTACTACTACTTGGCTGGCTCTGCATTTATTAAAACTTTCTCTATTGCAATACTGCTATCTCAGTAAACTGCCTCTGTGCAGCAGGCAAGAAACTGTCAGGCGATTACAAACTCACAGATATTCAGTAACAGGTTATCAAACAAACTAGTCTCATACAAAGGTACTAAGAAATACATTTCCAAACTAGATGTTCATTTTTACCAAAAACATATTGAGCATCTATTAATATGTGCAGGCACTATTCTAGGTGTTGGGAACATGGCAGTGAATAAAACAGAAATCCTCATTTTATTCTTCGTGTTTTACTGCCAATAAACACTAAAGTATTATGAATTCTACAGTATTTAATGTTACAGTATTTTAACTTTAAGGTTTGCCAGGGCTCCATCAGAAGCTAAGTAAGAAATGCCTAAGTGTTTTAAGTCTATTAAGAGAAATTTGGCTTCATTCACAGACTATAAATTTTTAAATTATAAACTGTAGTACCATTCTTTTTTTTTTTTCTTTCTTTAAGATGGAGTCTCGCTCTGTCACCCAGGCTGGAATGCAGTGGTGCCATCTTGGCTCACTGCAACCTCTGCCTCCTGGGTTCCAGCGATTCTCCTGCTCAGCCTCCCGAGTAGCTGAGATTACAGGGGTGTGCCACCACACCCAGCTAATTTTTGTATTTTTAGTAAAGATGGGGTTTCACCATGTTGGCCAGGCTCTCTTGAACTCCTGAACTCAAGCGATCCGCCGGCCTCAGCCTCCCAAAGTGCTGAGATTACAGGCATGAGCCCCCGCGCCCAGCCCATACCATTCTTAAATAATAAGAGTTGTACACTTCTCAAGTAATATCCATTAAGCAAACTGAACTTGAGAACACTCCTGTTTTTCAATATAATGGTTTACTGTCCTTTGTAAGAAAAGTACTTACATCAAAAGAGTTATGTCTTCTCCAAAAACACCTTGAAAGCAGCATAAACAAAAGAATAACATCTTTCTGACTAGTTCTATCAAGATTTTGATATTGCAATTAATGTCAGAAGTAAAATCAAATCAAAAACGCATCCACACAGTTCAATGTAACCTGCTCACAACCCCCAAATAACTGACTTTTGATAAATAATTAACTTCAAAAGACACTTTCTGGATAAAGCTAGCTATTTACTTATTTATTTATGTTTAGAAACAGGGTCTCATTCTGTCACTCAGGCTGGAATGCAGTGGCTCAACCATAGGTCACTGCAGCTTCAAACTTCTGGGCTCAAGCAATCATCCCACTTAAGCCTCCCAAGTAGATAAGACTACAGGTGCATGCCACCATACCCAGCTAATATTTTTAACTTAGCTTTTTAAAAACAGAATAATAGGATGGAAAAGAACTTGTGTAAGAAACATGAAAATGTTGTTTCACATGATGAAAATATCTAACACTTAAGTTTCATACAAGGTGAATTTATGCAGATCAAATTCTGCTTTTAAAAGATAAAAACCAAGAGGGCTATTTCAAAAAAAAAAACTGTAAATAACTTCTACAAAAAGAAGAAATAACTTTTAAAGTAGTCACATCCTGTTAAGCTTTTGGGTAAAAGTTAACTTTTTATTTTATTATTAGAGACAGGGTCTTGCTCTGTCACCCAGGTTGGAGTGCAATCAGAGGTCACTTGCAGCCTCAAATTCCTGGGCTCAACTGATCCTCCTACCTCAGCCTCCTAAGAAGCTGGGACTAAAGTACATGCCACCAAACCCAGCTAATTTTTAAAAATGTTTTGTAGAGATGGAGTCTTGCTATGTTGCCCAGGGTGATCTCAAACTACTGGCGTCAAGCAATCTTCTCACCTCAACCCCCCAAAAGTGCTGTGATTACAGATGTGAGCCACCATGGTTGGCACAAATTTAACTGTAATATACTGAGTTTAAGTGAAACATAGCACTAGAATAAAAAAGTTTCCTTTAGTTCACCAGTTTGAAAAGTTTGTTTTATGAGACCAAGGTTATTTATCCCTGTGGGGGTATGTTTAGCTTTACAACCCAGACTCAGGGCAAGAACTTTATGATATGTGCATTATATCACACAGACACACACACACACACACACACACACAGAGATGTTTAAAAAAAAAAAAAGACCTGAGCAATAGATGCAGCAAGACCCCCACCCTCTACCAACTCCCAAATAGTACCAAATCCTGTAATAGGGTAACAGGACAAAGAGAAATTATGGTCCATCAAAATTCCATGAAAAAGAGGGTCAGTGGCCACATCACATAGTTCACATTATCAAGTTACACCATATATGTCATATCAGCTCGGTAATTTTACATATCTCCTATAAATACTTTAAAATACTAAAGCATAAAGTTATCAGAAATAACTTTCTACTAATATAGAAATCTAATTTGAAGATTGCACTTACACTTTAATGAGTCTAAGAAAACATGAAAAGTATTATCAGCTAATTTTCTTCTAAATCTGAAAACGAATAAAGTAGGTAAAAAAAAAAATCTGACCCATAGTTCCTTTTTCAAAAAGGAAGGCTCTCAGGCCTTCCTTTACAGGTGGCTCACACCTGTAATACCAGCACTTTGGGAGGCCGAGATGGGAAGATCAAATGAGGCCAGGAATTAAGAGACCAGCCAGGGAAACATAGCAAGACCTGGTCTATAAAAAATAATAATATACATTTTTTAATTAAAAAGATTAGCATGGTGGCCTGTGCCTGTTGTCCTAGCTACTCAGGAGGCTAAGGCAGGAGGATTGTTTGAGCCCAGGAGTTCAAGGCTACAGTGAATTATGATCATACCACTATACTCCAGCCTGGGTGACAGACTGAGATCTTGTCCCAAAAAACTAAACAAAATGAAGGCCAATATCTTTAAAAAAATTTTTTTTTCAAGTTATAAGCCTGCATTACTTTAAAAAGTTTGGGTTAATGTTTAAATTTTGAAGACACCTTTGGCCACAGTTGGTTAATTTGGTATGCTCTAGTTTATTAAAAACATGAACTGATGGTCTACTGTGGGATTATGTATTAAGTGCGGTAGACACTACATAGTCTACATAATCCTACAACTATCAGTTCAAGTGTCTTAACGATAGACAAATGTTAATAAGAAATACACTCACCATCCAATCAAAACTATGCTGGGGCTGATTTCCACTTTGTGTCTACTGTCCCTTCATCTCAGTATTTTTCCTTTTTTTTACTTTTTAGCCCAAATATTTTTTAAATCTCAGTAGCTAAGAAAGTTCAAAGTAGTATGAAACAATAGATTAAATTATCTATGATCTCACTGCTGCCCCTAAAATGAATACTAAGTATAACATTTGCAATACTGTAAACTCAGTGATATGTTTATGAGAAATTGAAGAACCAGCTTTAGTTATTTTAAGGTAGAGATAAAAGAAAAACCTAAGTTTTACTAAAAGAAAAAAAATTTCAGGGTAAGGATTCTTACTTTAACACGAAACTGTTGCATGAATTTGAGAAACTAGTGCAGATTACTAGTCCTTCTTCAAAGGGAAAGATTATTTTCTAAATCTCCAAATAAAGCTGCTTTGTGCTTCAACCTACTGCCTCTTCCCTAGAGTCAGTATACTGCAATGCTTTTATCTTCACTCCATGATGTCAGCATAAAGCTGCAAATAGATGTTTCTAAACTGAACATACTAAGCAATCATCATCAGCTATGCTGTCACTGCACAGCACTAAAGGACAACTCTCTAGTTTATGGGTGAAGGAACTAAAAGGTTAGAGTGGTTACTGTGATACACACCAGCCAATCCTTTCCGTTAGCAATAAATAGGACTCAAAAGCCAATGACACACTATGGAATCTCCACTGTTTAAAGAAACCTTAAGTTTATATGCAGTTATTCTGAATTTAACAGGGCCTTTAAAAAACAAACACAATCCATGTATTTTCAGGGAGAATCTTCAGTAATCATACGTTTGCCTATTATGCTGTAAAAAGTTGTTTTAATTCTTAATACTGCAAGATTCGTGATCTAATATCTTCACTGCATTAAAAATAACATGAAAAGACCAAAAATAAAAGAAAAATCAATCTGGCCAATCATTACTGTTTTTTATTTGTGTAATGTTGGATAAAGAATTGAAGTTACACAGGGAACAGTGTACATTACACACAGAGATAGTTCAGTTTCACTATCAATCTCTCTTGAACCTGAACCCTTCCCACGAGATGAACACTCGGTAAATATTAAGGTGTACTTGATAGTTGGGAAAGCCACACCCACAACTAGCATACCTAAATAGATAATAGCAGATTAATTTCTTCTGAATGACTACCAGCACACCTTTTGAAACCCTGATTTACTGCACACCTTAGAAGACAACACCCGGCCTATCGTTTTGGAAGAAACAAAAAGCTGGGCATCAAAGGAACATGACACACAGGCAGAGAAAACGGCCAAGTACCTGGGACTGTACTGCGTATTTTTACTATATTCTCTCTTCTGATTCCCACAGGTAACAAGATTATCAAGTGAAAGAAGTAGGATTCTAATCCAGATGTTCTGACTCGAAATCCAGGACTTTTTCCTCTAAACAAAATCAAGATGGGAATATTAGCTGAAGTTGTTAAACTGTTAACAGCTAAGCAATAATCACACCTGCACTGTTTCCCAAGATTGCTACTTAGGGACATGTGGAAGGATTTTTGTTTTGTTTTTGCCATTTTTCATTACTGATGGAGATATAAATCTGAAACCCCTTCCTTACCAATCAAGGTTTATGAAATGCCTTGACGTCCTTGAAAGACAACATAAAGAACACTATCCACCACTCCAAAGAATCATTTCTAAGGAACTTAGAATCACAGTAATGGAAGTGTTTGGAAGAGGGTAACAAGTCTTCACAACAGTAAATATAAAACACCCACATATAGTCAACTTAAGACGAAAAGCGAAATAGGCGATTGAGTCTAGGAAACATTCTCGAGCAGGTGGGGCTTGGCTGCAGTTCACACGCAGCCCAGGCAATGGGCTCCAACTTAGACGCTCTCGAGGCACAGCCCCCACGACCCCCGCTGACCCCTCTTCGCCACCTCCAAGATCCCGGAACCCAAGTAGGAAGGCAGGGAGAGGAAAGGGCTTGAAACCCGTTCCCCAGCCCTCCCCTTCCTCCGCGCCCTCGAAGGAGCCAGGTGGGGAGCCGGCTCGACCTCGACCTCGCACTCGCCCTCGCCCCCGCCCTGGGACGTGAAGGAAGGAGCGGAAGGTTGGCAGCCCCACCGCACCGCCACCGCGACTCCCCGGTGTGCCCCGAGTGCCCCTCAGACACTCACCCCACTTATCCAAGCCTCAGGCCACACCCTAACGAGGCTGCTGGAGCTCTGGCTCAGGAGCCAACTTTTCCATAGTGGGGTCCAACCACCCAAGAGTGGGAGGAAAAGACCGCGGTGAGAAACACAGCCGACGCCTCACTCAGCCGCGGCTTCCCCAAATCCCTGCGGAGCTGACACATCAACAAAGATGGCGGCGACACCGAAGCCGGCCCGGTTACGGCTGAGGGGGCGGGGGCTCCCTGGAGGAACCAATCAGCGCAGCGCGGGCGGGGTGACGCAGCGCGGGCGGGGTGACGCAGCACACCTTGAGGCCCTGGGTAACCTGTCTGCAGTGGGCTGGGCTGGCGGAGCTCACCTCCCACCTCGCGGCGCGGGAGGCCCCACCTTGCGGCCCGGGAGGCCCCGCCCCGCACTCCGCCTGGCTGGGCACCCACGCCTCAGCGACCTGGAGAGACGGGTCTCCTGCCCCTTGGTCGGGTTCTTCCTTTTAAGCTCCTCCCGACCCACGCAGGTTGTTTTCTTTCTGCAGGACGCTCTTGTTGGCTATTACTCCTCCTCACCCTTTGGCCTGCATGAGTCAGGGACATAAAGCAATAAAAGAGAATTTGAAATTGTGGCTTCCCGGCTCTGATGCGTAAACCTTGCACCTTACGTGGGCGGAGTCGGCTGGAGCAGGCTACCTGCCAGGTCGACGATTCAGCCCTGGGGGAGACCTCTGGGGGTTCCATAACAGCGCGTTCGTGTCTTTAGCGTGGCGCTGCTGCCATTGTTTAATAATAAACTGTCGATGCCTTCGTCTCTGGCTTCAGGCTGAGCGCATTGATGGTAGGAAGTGTCCTCTCCCGGCTGAGTAACCTGGCACGCAGCATGGCAACAAAAAGTGTATTGGGTACAGTTGCCTCGCCGGGCCCAGAGAAGGAAGGTCAGCAGTTCAGTCTCTCGACGTTTTGCAAACCTCCTCAGTCCGGGGAAACGATGTTCTTTGGTTTAGGACTTACACACATTTCATGAATGAAAATAGCTAATGCAGACGATTCTGCAATGTAAGAGTTTGTAAAGCAAAACTTACTACTGTTCTGTTAAGTGTCTTCCACACTGTTGGCAAAACACACACACGAAGGTGTAATGGCACCTCACTCCTCCTTAAATGAAGGTACTACATTGAAGCACATTTTGCAGTTAAAGTGTCTTGTCATAGAAAATAAATGATTTGACTTTAAAACAATAAATCGACCAAACCTTCCTAGGGAGACAATCCAAGGGGAAAAAACTGAAGAAACCTTAAGCTGTTTTCAGTACTCGTCAGTAATAACATTGGTATTACTATTTCTGAATATTTCTGAATTTATAATTAGTATAAAGTATATATCTTTGTGAACCAAGTTTTTCACCATAAGAGAAAAGAAATACAAATATAAACCAAAGACATTACATTAAAATTCTGCAATCCTATATTTGAATTTACAAATATCAGAATTAACTCATGGTACTTTTTTTTCATGAAAAAAGGTGTGTCCACTGAAACTCCTAGAACAGTGACCAACCCATTGCACACTCCTATTCCCCAGATTATCATCTCTAAAGAGCATTGCCCAAAAAAAGTTACCTTGGCTTCTCTTGGAGGTTAAGTGCTGATTCCCAGTAGGGGCAAGAAATATTCAAGATAGCCTAGGACATGTTGGTTGTAGCAGAAAGCAAGGAAGAAAAGCAAAGATAACATGAACTGTGCCCAAAGGCTGACTCAGAAGGCAGTTCAAAGAGGCCCCAACTTCTCAAACAGGACAAATTTAGCATTCAAAGATAGTAACAGCAACGGGTTGAGACGTATTATGTAAAAAATCAGTGAGTGTATTTATTTTTTTTAATGTCATTGACCCTCTTGGAAAGATGCCAACAAGTCATTATAATCTGAGAACTGATAAAGGTAAAGAATCAAGCATTCATCCTACCTTTCCTGTTGCAAACGGAATGTAAATCAAATAGTCAATGTGGGGAAGCTCTTCTCTATAGAACTCCATGTAATAATTGCAGAAAGAAAGATAGATGATCACCATTTTGCAAACCCTGATGAAATAATGGATCTAGGTAATCATCTGTGAACCTAGAACCATTAGATGAAAAACTGATAGGAAGCTTCGTATTGTAATGGATGGATGGGGCTGGCACCACTTGAACCTACTAGATCAATCTTAATATCCTCCAAAGTGAAACAACTACATACTATGTATTTTCTGAAATGCTACAATAGAGAAGCACAACACCACCTGTGAAGTATTCCTGCCAGGGGGATGCAATCAACAAAATTGAATGGAAAAAAAAAAAAAACCCTGCAGTTACTGTGATAAATAAATTGCAAGAGAAGTACAGGATTTAAAGAGAAACCCCTTTTAAAAATATATCACTGAGTGCAAATACAGGATGTTTTGATACTGATTTGAACATATCAACGATTTAAGATAACATTTGAATGGCTGGGTGTGGTGGCTCACACCTGTAATCCCAGCACTTTGGGAGGCCAAGGTGGGCTGCTTGAGCTCAGGAGTTTGAGACCAGCCTGGGCAACACAGTGGGATCCCATCTCTAAAAATAAAATAAAAAAATAACATTTGAGGTATCTGGAAATGTTTACATTAATTTTATGATATTAAGAAATTATGGCCAGGCACTATGGCTCACATTTGTAATCCCAGCTACTGAGGCGGGGTGATGGCTTGAGTCCAGCAGTTCAAGACTGCAGTGAGCTATGACTGTGCCACTGCACTCTAGTCTGGGCAGCAGAGCAAGACCCTGTCAGAAAGAAAGGAGAGGAGAGGAAAGGAGAAAGGAGAGGAAAGGAGAAAGGAAAGGAAAGCAAGAGAAATTATTGTTTTTGAAGTTGGGATAAGTTTTGGTGATGTTACTTAAAAGTGGTAATCTCTTAAAGACACCCACTTACAATATTTTTGGATGAAAAGATACAATATCCCGGAAAGTAATAAAGTGCTTAACAAACAAAATACCACCTGATGATAGTATGTGAAAGAACAGAAACCAACTGAAAGAGCTCCCTGTGGCCAAAGCTGGAAAAATCTGAGCAAGGAAATACAGTAGTTTTGGATTATAAAAGTATAAAATAAATGTCCATGAGTCCATTATTAAATTAGTAAATGGAGAAGAGACAAATCTCCCATACAGAAAAATTCCAAATAATTTCTGTAGATACTGCATCCTCAAAGAGGGACAACATAACTCCCTACTCCTTAAATGTGGGCTTCAAATAATAGCTTCCTTCCAAAGTGTATAGTATGAAAAAGGAAGGGAAAAAAAAGAATATAGTAGAAAGACCCAACAAACACTACCACAGCCAGATGACCAAATCCTACATCAATTGTCATAATCATATTCATAGGATGTACGCTTGATATGATGCAATAAAAATGGCATTTTTACCTCTGTGGTCTTCCTTCCAATAACCCGTAACTCCTTTCCTACCAGCAGAAAAACATCAGACAAATTCCAAAAGTAGGGCATCCTAGAAAAGGCCTGAGAGTACTCCTGGAAACTTGACGTCAAGGTCATCAAAACAAAGTCTAAGGAAGTCCCATGGCCAAGAAGAGCCTAAGGATCCATGAAAACTAAATGTAATATGATATCCTGATGAGATCTTGCATCAGAAAAGGGACAGTATGTAAAAACGAAGGAAATCAAAAAGATGGGCTTTAGTTAATAATGTATCAATGTTGGTTCCTTGGTTCCTTAATTGTAACAAATGTATCATGCTAACAGACCATGCTAATAATGGGGGAAAGGATGTGGCTTCTGTCAGAACTCTGTAAAGCACTTTCTTTTCTTTCCTTTTTTCTTTCTTTTTTTTTTTTTTTTTTTTTTGAGACAGAGTCTTGCTCTATTGCCCAGGCTGGAGTGCAGTGGCAGTGATCTTGGCTCGGTGAAACCTCTGCCTCCTGTGCCTCCTGGGTGCAGGCGATTCTCCTGCCTTAGTTTCACAAGTAGCTGGGATTACAGGCGCCCGCCACCACACCCAGCTAATTTTTTTAAATTTTTTTATTTTGAGTAGAGACAGGGTTTCACCATGTTGGCCAGGCTGGTCTCAAACTCCAGACCTCAAGCGATCTGCCCGCCTGGGCCTCCCAAAGTGCTGGGATTACAGGAGTGAGCCACCGCACCCAGTCAGCACTTTCATTTCACTATTCAGTAAATCTGAAACTGCTCTCAAAAATAAATTTAAAAGATACATCAACTAAAGAAAAAAAAATCAGGCTTTTAAAGAATTGAAGTTAGTGAAGTTAGTTTTATTCAGTCTTACCGAGGACTGCAACCAGGGAGATCCCAGAGAATTTCTGTTAAACTACTCCAAAGCAGTGGGTCAGCACACTTTAAATATTAGGTGGTAGAGGTTCTACCCAGGGGTTACATTAAAAGTGCCCAGAAGCTATATAAGATCAAAATCTTTTCAAAGTTTGGGTGCGAGAGTAAGTCTAGGCATCATCATTAATCTCGTCCGTTATGTACAGAAAAAGGCAAGGGCTAGATCTCTGAAGGTATCTTTTCTAAAAATGCAGTGATTCTGAGAGGTGGGAACCGGAATTCTATCCTGCTTACGCAGTCTTCAAGGCATTCTTCTGGAGGGCTGAGGATGTTACTAAGTCAGGGGGTCTGAAATGCTGACAAACACAATGAACAAACATGGCTTTTTCACAGTGAGGGAGGACTATGCTGGGGGCCAGAAGCGGACGTTCGCTACTTTGTCTCACATTTACAATTCTCCGATTTGCTTCAAAACATTGCCCAAAGAGTGCGTGGGTTGCAGATGTAGACAAGATTAACCATGAAGAGGTAAAAACTAGATGATAGGTACACAAGGGTTCCCTTATGAAATTGTTAGAAAAGATCCATAGCAAAAAAAAAACACAAAAAAACAACAAAAAAACCCAAAAAACCAAACTTAAAAAGCTTGTCTTTAAGTAACACCAACAGGTATAATCATATGCCCTCAGTCAGGAAGAAAAGAAAAAAAGCATGAGCACGTGTGTGTTTTGTTTCCAAGACCAGGCAGAGGCAGTTGATTCATTTGGAAAACCTTGGAAGACCTTTAAGTGGCTACGGCGCCCCAAGTGACCTTCGAGAAGACAAAGTCTGCATCTTTGCACCCAAAATTTGCCGAAGGTGTCGCCAGAGACATCTTTCTAGGAGAAGGTAGAACAAAATAAAAGTTTCTGCAAAGGAACTTTTTGAGCCTGCAACTAGAGCACAAACTGCTTCCGGGTAAGGCGGAGGGAGCACGTGGGCACATTGAGTTGCACGTGGACGCGGAGTGCGCAGGCGTGCGCTGGAGCCAGGAGGGCGCACTAGGGATTGGAGGCGAGGGGAGTGCCGGGCGCATCCCAGGCGGCGGGGCTCCCAGCATCCGCAGTCGCCACCACGGGCAGGCCGCAGAGACAGGTTCGGGTCCGCGGTCCTCTTTGCGTCTGTCCAGGTCAGGGTTCCCAGGCGTATAGGGGAGGGAGAGGGCCTGCATGAAGGGAAAGGGAGAAGGGTTCGGTCGTTGGGGGCCAGACGTTGGGCGCTGGACGTTGAGGTTGGGCGTTGAGCGGGTACAAGGGCCCTGGAAGTGGAGAGAGGAGACTTGGAACCTTGGCTGCGAAGGGCAGGTCTAAGGTTGGAGGGTTTGGTGTGGGAGGATTCTCTATGAGTTTGGAAATAGCGCTTCCGGGCATCACTCCTTCAAATGCAAACGTTCACTTTCTCTCTAAGAGAAACTTGCATGTGGATTCGGTGCCTTCGTCTGACTAAAAATTACGATACAAACAATATTAACACTTACTAGACTTTTTTTCCCCTACTTTCCTCCTATAGGAAAGGAAGATGCGCTAGGGCATTTACTTAGATGTGGGTCAGCTGACGCTGGTTTGTTTAAGGAGTGCCTGTTGTGTGCCAATAGCTTTTCCGGGCCCTAGGGTCCTTGCTATAAATACGTTAGCCCTGCTGGGCTTCTGAACTAAGGGAGCTGATGCTTCCAGCTTCTTAGTGAGGCAGCACGGTGCTGTATGCTTAAATCCAAGGCCGTGGAGTCTGACCTGCGTTTTCATCTAAACTGTGTAAGGTGCTGGCCCTGGGTGGTTTGGTAAGTTATTCCAACTTCCCACGTCTCCCTTGTTTATCTGTAGGAATAACGAAATAAAAATACTTTAGTCCTCAAATTATTTTCATCTTAAGCCTGCAAGCTGGTTCCACAGGAATGGAAGAAATTTTGTGCTTGTAGGAGTGGTGTAAAACTAAAGCAGAAATAATAGCTGCTCTTTAAGCCCTTGGGAAGTACTAGCCACTGTGCTAAGTGATTTACTTCGTCTCTCATTTAATTCTCGTGATTCGGATTTGTGAGGAAGTTAACTACTGCCCTCTGCATTTTAGAGTCGCTGAGTCCTAGAAAGATGAAGTGATTTGCCCAAGATAGCATGGCTAAATGAGGAAGACGAGACTTACCTGGCTGACTTAAGAGCTCATGCTTTACCGAACCGTTGCGTTTTGTCTGTTTAAAACCGGAGTGGTTTTTTTTTTTTGTTTTTGTTTGTTCTTTGAGACAGTTTCACTCTTGTTGCCCAGGCTGGAGTGCAATGTCGCGATCCCAGCTCACTTTAGCCTCCGCCTCCCGAGTTCAAGCGATTCTCCAGCCTCAGCCTCCCGAGTAGCTGGGATTACAGGCCAGCCACCACGCCCTGCTAATTTTTGTATTTTTAGTAGAGACAGGGTTTCACCATGTTGGCCAGGCTGGTCTCAAACTCCTCACCTCAGGTGATCCGCCCACCTCGGCCTCCAAAGTGTTGGGATTACAGGCGTGAGCCACAGCGCCCAGCCAAAACCGGAGTGTTTTCTTTGAGTAGAATGATTCTTGCAGAATACATGGGGTTGCCAGGAAGACAAAAGCAAACATCAGAGAAGGAAAAAAATGACAGCTGAGTGTCTCTGCATGCACTTTTGTTGTTAAAAGAACTCTAGCCTGTGGTATCCTAGAGGGAAAAGAAATGACTTACCCCACTATTCATAGTGTATCTTAGGAAGCCCCCAGCAACATCAGGGAGGACCGGTAGGATTCCAAAGAAAAGAGAGGGTCTACCCTTAGGGAGCTTCAGGTCTTACTGGGTTCAAAGCGTGAAGTACAGAACAAAGAGATCTAGAAAACCGAGCCCTCATTTTTGCCTGTACAACTATAGAAATGAGTCACTTTCAGTCCACTACTCTTTTAGTACATCAGTGATTCCTAATTCTAAGAAAATGAGGTACTCTTTAACATAAAGAAATGTTGAGACCCTTCTAGTTAACCTTTTATGTTAGCTGAATCAACATGTAATTACTGTGGATTCCAGAATGATTAAATATATTTTTATTTATCACTAGTAGCATGTAAAAATAGTAGATTGTATATAGGGGAAATTGTTTTAAAACTGGGTGAGGTTAGCCCATGTGGCTTCAGGGCCTGTGCAGCAATAATCTGTCACATTTGTTTACCTGGGTATCAAGTCTAAAGCCTGAGGTTGGGAATCACAGTTTTATGCCATTGGGCCTGCCTACTTGTGATTCAGATACTCCCAGTGGTTGACACAGGATGAAACCAAGTAGGAATAGATGCTAAGTCTTACTGGTGTTTTGTAATGTTAAAAATTCACGGCCAAGTGTGGTGGCTCACACCTGTAATTCCAGCACTTTGGGAGGCCCAGGCAGGCGAATCACCTGAGGTTAGGAGTTTGAGACCAGTCTGGTGAAACCCCGTCTCTACTAAAAATACAAAAATTAGCCGGGCGTGGTGGGGCATGCCTGTAGTCCCAGCTTCTTGGGAGGCTGAGGCAGGAGAATTGTTTGAACCCAGGATGCAGAGGTTGCAGTGAGCCGGAGATCGTGCCGCTGCACTCCATTCTGGGTGACAGAGCAAGACAACATATCAAAAAAAAAAAAAAAATTCACCCTTAAAAGCCTATTCTATATCCCAGTTGTGGTGGCTGCCTAAATCTATGCCTGCGTTACATTCATAGAACTGTAAATCAAAGAAATCAAAGTCCATGTAATGGTATGATAATTACATATTTGAAAATCCAAAAGGTTTTAGGTGACTGAACGTTTTATTTGGATTCACAGTAGTACTGGCCACCTGCTCCAAAAGTTAATGCATAAATGGTAGTGTTCAAACTCAGGGACATCCTGACTTTGCTGTTGACGGGCTGCCAACCCGTGTCTGGAATCTTGTGTTCCATTATGAGAGTCATGTCAGTATAAGAGTCTCAGATGTTTTTGAAAGGTTGTGGTCACAGGGCAGCAACAGCTGGGAAGGGGAACCATTTTACAAAAAACACTGCGGCACAATTGGCTGTCCCGAATGAAAGGAAACAAGAAGTTTGTGGTCCCAGAACAGGTGTAGATGTCTATTTGCCCTGGGTGTTTAACGAAAATTCCTAAATAGGATGAGTCCTTCAAACATTCTCCAAATAGGGTGGACCTTCTTTTAAGTAAAAAGCCTCTTTATTTGCTACTTAAACTTTATCGTGAGTCTAACACGGATGTTGCTTCTAAAGTCAAATATATTTACTAATTTTTGGATTTTGGAGGAATCGTTGTGAGACATGAAGTTTTGTTATTAAATTTCAGTAAACCTCATAGCCTGATGTACTTCTCCACTTAAGACTGCCAGATGTCATTTCAGACAGCAAGTGTCATTTTCTCTGTCCAGGTTGGCATGAAAACAGTGCAATAGTGCATTTAAAATAGTTTTTATCATACGAATATCTTTTTTTTTTTTTTTTTTTTTTTTTTTGAGGCTGAGTGTTGCTCTGCCCAGGCTGGAATGCAGTGGCATGATCTCGGCTCACTGCAAGCTCGCCTCCTCGGTTCGTGCCATTCTTCTGCCTCAGCCTCCCGAGTAGCTGGGACTACAGGCACCCGCCACCATGCCCAGTTAATTTTTTTGTATTTTTAGTAGAGACGGGGTTTCACTGTTAGCCAGGATGGTCTCAATCTCCTGACCTCGTGATCCGCCTGCCTCGGCCTCCCAAAGTGCTGGGATTACAGGCGTGAGCCACTGCGCCCGGCCTATCATACGAATATCTTTTGAATGCCTAGTTCTGTAAAGCACCGTGGTGGATATTGCAGGAAATCAAAGGTATTTTTGTTCAGATTTTTAAAAATAAGAGTTCCTGCACTCAGGCAACTTAAAATAATTTAAATGACAGATATAACTGTCTATAGGTAACTGTAATACAGGGTATTGAGGCGCTGACTGTAGATTGACAGCATGAGTTACTAAGTAAGGACAGCGTTATGAAAGACTCTCAGGTGTAACACACAGCAGCATACTGAGGATCCAACTCAGTGTCTTAAGAAGATGACTATATGCTAGTTTTATGGTTTAAATATTGCTGTGATCCTTTACTTGATTTAGAATTAAGTTACCACATTTTTGGAAAAAAGGTTTACTATTAGGTGATACTTCAGTCTTAAAAATGTTTTCATCTATAAGAATGATTCATTCAATATAATTTGGAAAATGAAAAAGACAGTGAAAAAGATATCCTCATCAACCCACCTACCCCAGAATACTCATTGTTATTTATAATGTAATATATTTCATTCATGTTTTTTTTAACCTGGAGTTTTTATTTTCTTTTGCAGTTATAATTATGTTGAATATGCAGGTTTTTTACTGCTTTTTCATTTGCCATTCTAACACATTTTACAGTGTTTCTGGAAACTAAGATTCTGAATGATAGTATAATAGGCTGTTTATTAAAGGCATCACAGTTAACTTTTTTTTTTTTTTTTTTTTTTTTTTGAGACAGTCTCGCTTTGTTGCCCAAGCTGGAGTGCAGTGGTGCAATTTTGGTTCGCTGCAACCTCTGCCTCCCAGGTTCAGGCAATTCTCCCACCTCAGCCTCCTGAGTAGCTGGGATTACAGGAGCCCACCACTCCTTGGCCTCCCAAAGTGCTGAGATTACAGGTGTGAGCTACTGTGTCCGGGCCTTTTTTGCTATTTTAAATGGGACATTTTTATATATAGGATTTTTTGGTATTTAGGATTATTTTAATGGCATGATTTCTAGATGTAGATGTACCAAGTCGGTGGCTAGGAAAGCTTTTAAAAAACCCCATAGATATATACGTATATATTTCTAAATTGCTTCCCAGAAAGAGCATATTAATTGATACTCCCTTCAATAATGAGTGGCTTAATTTTTTAATTGCACCCACTAGGCAGAAAATGCATACTTACTTCAATTTTAATTTTTTTTTACTGTAAATAGGGTTGAATGTTTTTCCCCTTATGTTTATGAACTTATCTTCTTCCTCTCTGCATTCTGTTCATGGCTTTTTGTCATTTATTTTACTGTATTGATTTGCCTACAAATAACAGCTTATTTGATGCCTCAGCGTGTCTCTGCATAGGCGAACCAGAGCTGCAGTGATGACATGAAGGAACTGCCGGACACACTTGGCTCTGCATTTTCTCCTTCACCATCCTCAGGCTGTGCTTATTACTCCCTGATTACAAAATGGGTGATAAGTCTCCAGGCCTCAGGACCGTGTTGCAGGAAGAAAGGGGTGAAGGCCTGTGCTAGCCACATCTGTCCCTGTTCTTCAGGGTAGGGAAGAGCTTTCCTAGAAGCCCCCTCAGGAGAACTCTGTGGCCAGTATTGTCGCTAACTCTAGCTGGCAAATCAGAGGTTGAATAGCGTTTAAGTCTGCTACAGTGTCTAGAGGTTCTTAATATTTATCCCACTTTTGAAAAGGTATCAAATTTGTCATCTTTGTGAGAGTATTTCCTGGACTCTTTACTATTTTGGTAAGTTTTAATTGTCCCATGGTTATGTTTGCTATCATTTCCTTTGTGATTTTTTTAACCACTTTTAAACTAAAGAAACCCTTCACCCGTGGCCACTGCAGGCTGATTCTCTGTGAAGCGTAATCTGAGATGGAGATTTGTGTGTATTGTGATGAGTGGATATGGCCTGTATAATACTAGATTTTTTGTAGTCGAGGTGGTTTTTGCAGTCCAGTATATACTCAGTGTTGGAAAAAAAGGAATGTTCTTGGTTGTATTAGTCCCAATTAGGTCAAGTTTATTGTTACTCATACAGTCTTCACTATTATTGCCTGTTTTCTGAGTAGTAGTTGTCTAAGATAGATGTGTCCTAATCATAGTGGACTGAATTTTTTCTCCTTCAGTCAGGTTTTGTTTTACACACCTCAAAACAACATTAGAATGATTCAAAGATTCCTGGCTGCTTTATCTCCTTCGAGTGTTTGTTTTTTGTTTTTGAGACAGAGTCTCATTCTGTTGCCCAGACTGGAGTGCAGTGGCATCATCTCAGCTCATTGCAACCTCTGACTCCTGGGTTCAAGTTATTCTCCTGCCTCAGCCTCCCGAGTAGCTGGGACTACAGGTGCATGCCACCATGCCCAGCTAATTTTTGTATTTTTAGTAGAGACAGGGTTTCACCATGTTAGTCAGGTTGGTCTCGCACTCCTGACCTCAAGTAATCCACCCGCCTTGGCCTCCCAAAATGCTTGGATTACAGGCGTGAGCCACTGTGCCCAGCCTGTATTTTCTTAAATCAATGTAAAATATCTTCACGTGTCTCAATAGTTTCTACCTTGAGTTTGATTTTATGTGCTACATTAACATTACATCTTTTTTTTTTTCTTTTATTTCAAGATAGAATTTTGCTCTTGTTGCCCAGCCTGGAGTGCAATGGTGTGATCTTGGCTCACTGTAACCTCCACCTCCCAGGATCAAGCCATTCTCCTGCCTCAGCCTCCCGAGTAGCTGGGATTACAGGCGTACGCCACCACGCCTGGCTAATTTTTTGGATTTTTAGTAGAGACGGGGTTTCGCCATGTTAGGCTGGTCTCAAACTCCTGACCTCAGGTGGTCCACCTGCCTTGGCCTCCCAAAGTGCTTGAATTACAGGCATGAGCGACCGTGCCCGTCCTAACATTACATCTTTTAGTTGTTTGCATAGTGCATATTTTAGTCCTTTTATTTGGAACCTTATAATATAATTTGGTTATATGTGTGCCTTTTGTGTCTAACATTTTACTGAATAATTTTCTCCGAGTTTATCTCTTTTTTCTCTTTTAACTAAGACTAACTCATTGATACTTGGATTACTTGGGCTTGATTCTGTCATCTTACTTGATGTTTTCTGTACTTGAATTTTTTTTTTCTGTTGGATTAAGATTTCCTGTGATTTTTAAGTTATGTATTCTGTTTCTGTTTGGGAAATATTTTAATGGACATTATTTGTATTTCTTATACAGAGTCTAAACTTTATTCCTCCCCCACCACCACCTGATTCCCCTGGAGTTTTTTTGTTTCTTCGTTTTTTTGAGACAGTCTCGCTGTGTCGCCCATGTTGGAGTGCAGTGGCGCAATCTCAGCTCACTGCAAGCTCCGCCTCCTGGGTTCACGCCATTCTCCTGCCTCAGCCTCCTAAGTAGCTGGGACTACAGGCACCCGCCACCACGCCTGGCTAATTTTTTTGTATTTTTAGTAGAGAAGGGGTTTCACCATGTTAGCCAGGATGATCTCGATCTTCTGACCTCGTGATCTGCCTGCCTCAGCCTCCCAAAGTGCTGGGATTACAGGCGTGAGCCACTGCGCCCAGCCTTATTTTTCTTTTGTAATTGAACAACATTGCTCTCTTATTACACAAAACATTGCAGTTCTCAGCCTGTCCCTTCAGTTTAGGCGTGCTTATCCATACAGTTTTACTTCCCCTGGCAGCTGCAGGATCTCCCCCATCGCTGCCCACCTGCAGTCATTCTGTTAGGGATCTTCTCAGGGTCTGGTCCAATAAGAGTTCCCTACCTTCGAGGGTGCCTGTATATTTTTGTTTTTATTTCATTATCTTGTCTGTATTCTCATTGGATTAGGTTAAGCCTAATTTAAAATAAGAAATGAGATAATAAGTGTAGGACACCAACTACTATTTATTTTTTTTTCTATTCAAGACCATGTTAAACAACATTTAGATATTACTCATGCCAGTTTCAGCTGCGACATTTTTCCTCCCGCTCAGCCATTTTGGGAGCAAAGCAATCAGTCACTACTTCAGAAAGAAGGGGTGTTTGTCCCTTTTAATTCCTCTGGGCAGGGCACTTAGAATTCTTTAAGAGTAACGGAAAAACAAGCCAGCATCTTTTCTGGATAGAGGTTTCTCAGAGACACTTTGTGGCAAATTAAACTTGGAAAGCTTGCAACATTTCCAACTTATTTTCAGAGAAAGATGCATAGATAGGTCCTTAAAAGCAGTAGGTGTAAATTACAATTTGTGGAAGTTCAGCTGGAGATGATCAAAGCAGAGGCCTTGGCAAAACGGGAGGGAAGAGGGGTCAGCTGAGATGGATTGTGAAGCCTGCGCAGGATGGTCAGGCAGTGAGCGCGAGGGCATTCTGGGTAGAGGGTTCAGCATATTCAAGGATTGGATGTAGCATAAAGTAGGAGAGGGTAGAGGGATTCTGAGAAGGTAGGTAGGTGACGACATGATTTAAACACACCTCTTCCGTTGCATTTTGCCATTAAGGTGTAAGCTTTAGGTTGGGAATATTTCTTTTAAAACATGAAAGACCTTTTCAATTAGTGTTGCCTCAGAAGCTTTTAAAAGTAAGGAATGGTGTTGAATGCTGAGATTTTTGATTTTTCATGAGTTGGTCTGTTGATTTCTGTTAGGGTTCATACTTACAGAGAACTGGTGTTTTTCTTGTGCCTTGTCGGCCAAGTTTTGATGTCATGGTTATATCTGCTTTGGAATCCTTTTATAGGCATTATCTGTTACATAAATATATTTGAGAGAATTCCTCTGAGCCTGCAGTTCTTCTGAAATTTTGAAATTAAAAGTTGTCTCTTAAATACATTTCTCTCCTTAGGCCTCGATGAGTGTTAAATCGCCATTTAATATAATGTCAAGAAATAATTTGGAAGCACCTCCTTGTAAGATGACAGAGCCATTTAATTTTGAGAAAAATGAAAAGCTTCCACCACATGAGTCTTTAAGAAGTCCTGGAACACTTCCTAACCACCCTAATTTCAGGCTGAAAAGCTCAGAGAATGGAAATAAAAAGAACAATTTTTTGCTTTGTGAGCAAACCAAACAATATTTGGCTAGTCAGGAAGACAATTCAGTTTCTTCAAACCCGAATGGCATCAACGGAGAAGTAGTTGGCTCCAAAGGAGACAGGAAAAAATTGCCAGCAGGTGAGTGAAAACCACAGGCTTCCTACTTCTTGATTCTCATGGTTTCTGTGACTTACCAGAAGTATATATAACCACACACCAGTGGGCTATTAACAGAACAGGCACGTGACTACCTTACCGTATTTGCATTTCATTATTAATTTAGAAGGAAAAACCAGATACTAAGTGGCTACCTTTGGCTTCATTAATCTCAGAAAAAATTCCTGGGGAGAGAATGAGCTTTTTTCCCCACAGAGGACTATACTAGGAATGTAGAAAGGAAACACTCTGGCTTTTTTATGGGTGTTCTAAAGATTGACCATATCTTAAAAATACTGTGCAAACTTTATGCATATATCACAAAGATATAGCCAAGATTTTAACTGATTTCATGTGATTTATTTTATCATTCCTTTAGTTCCAGTTCTAAAAACCTTTCTTGGCTGGGCGAGGTGGCTCAGGCCTGTAATCCCAGCACTTTAGGAGGCCGAGGTGGGCAGATCACGAGGTCAGGAGTTCGAAACCAGCTTGGCCAACATGATGAAACCCCATCTCTACTAAAAATACAAAAACTAGCTGGGCGTGGTGGTACAAGCCTGTAGTCCCAGCTACTTGAGAGGCTGGGGCAGGAGAATCGCTTGAACCTGGGAGGCAGAGGTTGCAGTGAGCTGACATCATGCCACTGCACTCCAGCCTGGTACAGAGTGATACTCTGTCTCAAAACAAAACAAAACGAAAAAAAAAAAAAAAAAAAAACCTTTCTAAGGAGGTTAGGACCTGGTAGAATTTAGCCTCTTTGAAGGTATATGAGATGTGGTCTTTTAACATGGTGATACAATTCTCAGAATGTGCCCTTGGGCCTCTGGGCTTCACCCAAGAGGTCAAAATTGTTTTCCTCCAGTATTTGCCTTTTCTGCTATGCCAACTTTATACTAATGGTGCAAAAGCAAATTATTAGCTCAGCTTAAGGCAGGAGCGCCAACCTGGGTGAGGGCTCATTGAGTTTTTCATTGTCATGCACTTACAGTTAAAAGAAAAACCAGAAATGCCAATTTCAGTTAAAAATGCCCTTGATTGAGCAGTAAAAAGTATTCTGTTAAATCTTGACCATTGTGTGCAGTATTTTTAGTATTTGGGTAATGAAATGGGAATTACTCCTTTTATCTTCTGAAGTAGGAAAAGCATGTGTGCAATTGAGTTGTAAGCTGAAGAGAAACTCTCTTCTTGGAACATACTTTTTACTTGAACACATGGAGGACACACTGGTTATTCAGACTTACCTAGCAAGCATTTTCTCAAAAATTAACAAAGTGAGCCCTTTACTTCAAGGAAAACAGCTGACAGTATTTTGTCAGTGACAGTTCAAGCTTTCAAGCAATTTTGGATTTTAGGAAACTTGTGTCTGCCACTTTGAGCTTAAGGACTTCCCAAAACAGACTTTTCTGGTGAGATGCATGGTGATATTAACACATGAATATTAATATTTTTATTTTTTTTAGAGACAGTCTCACTCTGTCACCCAAGCTGAAGTGCAATGGCACAATCGCTCACTATGGCCTCAAACCCCTGGGCACAAATGATCCTCCTGCCTCAGCCTCCCAAAACCCTGGGATTACGGGCATGAACCACCACACCAGGCCCTAACACATGAATTTTTGCTATTGCATAATGAAATGTGTCAACATTTGGAAATGCTGCATAACTCAATGAACCTGTCTTTTCCAAATGACCAATGCATGGTATTGCAGTCATGCATGGGCAGAAATCCAAAGTGCAGGATAATCAGTGAATTCTAACGTAACAATATGAGAAGTTCCTTGACGTGGTTTTAGAGTTCACGTTGCTTCTAACCCTATACCACTTGTTTTGGTGTACTATTAAAGGCAAATATCCACAATTAACAGAGGAGAACATTAAGTATTCCTCCTCCTTGCAAATACCTGTCTCTGGGAGGCCAGACTTTTTTTCAGATACCAAAACCAGAAGCAACATTTCACTGAGTGAAGGCAAAAGCTATATATGAATCCAGCTGTCTACTGTTAAGCCATCATTAATGATATGCAAAAATGTGTAATTCTTCTATATTTTGTTTTGAAAATATAGTTTTTAAAAACTACCAGCATGTAATGCATTTATTTTTAAACGGATGTTTAAATTTAGTTTTAATTTCTGATAACAGTAAATATTGATTGAAATAAGCCATGTAAACAAAAGCTCTGTAGGGTCCTCAGCTTTTAAGAGTGCAGAGGGTTTCTGAAACCAGAAAATTTGAGAACTGCTGCCTTAGTGAACGGAGAAAAGTTCACAACGAGAGGAGTACTAGTCAAGAAAATTTTGAACAAGTTCTTTTATTTATATATATATATATTTTTCAAGATGGAGTCTCACTGTGTTGCCCGAGCTGGAGTGCAGTGGCACTATCTCAGCTCACTGAAACTTCCGCCTCCCAGGTTCAAGCGATTCTCCTACCTCAGCCTCCTGAGTAGTTGGGATTACAAGCGTGCACCACCATGCCCAGCTAATTTTTGTATTTTTAGTAGAGACGGGGTTTCACCATGTTGGCCAGGCTGGTCTTGACCTCCTGACCTCAAGTGATCCATCTGCCTTGGCCTCCCAAAGTGCTAGGATTATAGGGGTGAGCCACCGTGCCCAGCTAAGTCCTTATTTTTTGTTGGGAAAAGTAGGATGTTGCTTATGTTCTGGTGTAGCTATAAGATCATTGTGGTATAGCCCTGTTACTTGAATATCACCTAATTACACTATTTTTCATTATAAGCAATAAAAAGTATTATTTGGCTTTTATTTGAAATTGTGTTTTTCCTCCCCAGGAAACTCGGTGTCACCACTAAGTGCTGAAAGTAATTCACCACCCAAAGAAGTGAATACTGTAAGTTATTTTATTGTGTGTGTGCTTGTTTGGGTAAAATATTCTAAACATGTTTTATTTATTGAATAAAGAAGTGTTCAATTGGTAGGTATCATTCAAAATCAAATATTTTTTCTTTTATGTACATTTTTTAAAAAAGAAAACTTTCTTAGGTTATTGTAGATTCACATGCAGTTGTAAGAAATAAGGGAGATCCTGTGTAGTCTTTCACCTATTTCCCCCATGGTAACATGCTGCGGAACTATAGTACAGTATCACAACTGGGTTAGTGATACTGACACCATCAAGATACGGAACATTTCCATCACTACAAGCATCCCTTATATACCTTGTTGCTTATGTTCTGGTGTAGCCAATCCACTTTTCCTTCTGCCCTTGCCCTCTTAATCCATAGCAGCCACTGGTATGCATATTTCGACTATTTTGTCATTCTTGAGAATATCACATAAAAGGCTACATACAAACAGTATGTAACCTTTTGGGATTGGCTTTTGTCATTTCACATAATTATCTGGAAATTGATCTAGGTTGTATCCATCAATCGTTCTATCCTTTTTATTGCTGAGTAGTATTCCATGGTGTGGACAACTTGTTTAACCGTTTACCTATTGAAGGACACCTGGGTTGTTTCCACTTTCTGGCTATTAAAACTAAAACTCTGTATCCATTTATGTACAGAATTTTATGCGAACATGTTTTTAATGCTCCAGGATAAATGTCCAGGGTACAATTTCGGGGTTGAAGAGTAGTCGCATACTTTGTTTTACAAGAAACTGCCAAATATTTTCCATAGTGACGGTATCATTTTACATTCTTACCAAGGGTGTATGAGAGCTTCAGTTTCTCTGCATCCTCATCAGCATTTGGTGATGTCGGTATTTTTATTCTACCCATTTTCATCACAGATGTGTAGTACTATCTTGTGGTGGTTTAACTTGCATTTCCTTCATGATTGATGATGATAAACATCTTTTCATGTGCTTATTTGCCATCTGTACATCTTTTGTAAAATGTTTTCATGTATTTTGTCTATTTTCTAATTTTTTTTACCGTTTTGAAAGTTCTTTATGTATTTCAGATATTAGTCCTTTGTCAAGTACGTGATTTGCAAATATTTTCTCCTAATCTGTAGCTTGTCTTTTCATCTTAATAAAGTCAGTTTTTCCTTAATGGATTGTTTTTGGTGCTTTTGGTGTCAAGTTTAAAACTCTTTGATACTCTGGATCCTGAAAAGGGTTCATTTTTTTTCCCAAAAAGTTTGATAGTTTTCCTTTTTTTTTTTTTTTTTTTTTTTTGAGACGGAGTCTTGCTCTTTCGCCCAGGCTGGAGTGCAGTGGTATGATCTTGGCTCACTGCAACCTTTGCCTCCCAGGTTCACGCCATTCTCCTGCCTCAGCCTCCCGAGTAGCTGGGACTACAGGTGGCTGCCAGTATGCCTGGCTAATTTTTTTTGTATTTTTAGTAGAGATGGGATTTCACCATGTTAGCCACGATGGTCTTGATCTCCTGACCTCATGATCCGCCTGCCTCAGCCTCCCAAAGTGCTGGGATTACAGGCGTGAGCCACCGGATAGTTTTACTTGTTACATTTAAGTTTTGATCCATTTTCAGTTACAGTTAAGACACTTAAGTTTTTGCCTATGGATATTCAGTTGCCCCAGTGCCATCTGTTGAAAATTCTCTTTACTGAATTGCTTTCGCACGTTTGCCAAAATTCAGTTGGACATACTTGTGTCGGTCTAGTCTAAGTTACTTATTTTCTGTAGATCTATGTGTCTATCTTTCCAGTACCACACAGTCTTGATTCCTGGAGCTGTGTAATAAATTTTGAAATTGGGAAAAGTGATTCCTTTCACTTGATTTTTCTTTTTTAAAAAAATTTTTAACTATTCTAATTCCTTTGCCTTCCAACTTACAGTTTAGAATAATCTCATCTCTACAAAAAATATTGCTGGGATTTTCATGTGAATTGCATTAAACCTATATATCAATTTGGGAATTATTGACATATTTGCCGTGTTGAATTTTCCAATCTATGAACATAGTGTTTCTCCTTTTATGTAGATCTCTGATTTATTTTGTAGTTTTTAGCTTACAGGTCCTATGCATGTTTTGCTAGATTTACACTGAAGTATTTGATTTTTTTGAGTAATTGTAAATACTGTTGTATTTCTGTCCCCATGTTCATTATTAATATGTGGAAATACGATTGGTTTTTGTATGTTTATCTTCTGTCTGTGACCCTGCTGAAGTCTTTTTTTTTTTTTTTTTTTTTTTTTTTTTTGGAGACAGTTTTGTTCTTGTTGCCCAGGCTGGACTGCAGGGCTGCTATCTCGGCTCACTGCAACCTCTGCCTCCCTGGTTCAAGCGATTCTCCTGCCTCAGCCTCCCAAGTAGCTGTGACTACAGTCATGCACCCTCATACCTGGCTAACTTTTGTATTTTTTAGTAGAGACAGGGTTTCACCATGTTGGTCAGGCTGGTCCCCAGCTCCTGACCTCAGGTGATCCACCTGCCTTGGCCTCCCAAGGTGCTTGAGATTACAGGCGTGATCCATCAGGCCCAGCCATTGAAGTCCTTTTAAGATCCCTTGCACTTTTCTACATAGCCAATCATATCATCTGCAAATAGGGACAGTTTTATGTTTTCTTTTTCGATGTATATGCCTTTGATTTCCTTTCTTGCTTTATTGCATTTACTGTAGGAACTTTCAACACTAGGTTTGAATCAGAATGACAGTGGACACCTTGCCTTGTTTCTAATCTTAGGGAGAAAGCATTCAGTCTTTTACCATTAAGTTTAGATGTAGGTTTTTGTAGATGTTCTTTATCAAGCTGACAAAGTTTTCTCTAGTCCTACTTTTCTGATCCTTTTTATCATGAATAGGTGTTGAATTTTGTCAAATGCTTTTTCTGCATTGATTGATATGGTAGTGACTTTTCCTTTAGTATGTTAATCTGGTGGATTACATTGATATTTTGAATGGTTAACTAGCCTTGCATTCCTGAAATGAACTCCACTTGGTTGTGGTATACAGTTATTTTTATGTATTGCTGAGTTCTATCTGGTAATATTTTGATAAGGATTTTTACATAAGTTTTCATGAGAGATTTTGGTCTGTAATTTTCTTTTATACTGTCTTTGTGTGGTTTGAGTATCAAGGTAATATTAGTTTCATAAAATAAATTGAGAAGTGTTCCCTCTTGTGTTTGCTGGAAGAGAAATTGTATAGAATTGGTGTTAATTCTTCTCTAAACATTTGGTAGAATTCTCCAGTGAAAACCATCTGGACCTGGAGATTTCTTTTGGGGGAGTTTTAAAGCTATGATTCAGTTTCCTTAATATTTATAATTAAGGTCTATTCAAATTGTCTGTTTCATATTGTGTTTGCGTTTTATAAGGAATTTGTTCATTTTGTCTACATTTTCAAATTTATGTGTGGAAGTGTTTGTTGCCAGTATTATTTTCATGTTAGTGGTGACTGTAGTAATGTTCCCTGTTTTATTCCTGATCTTGGTAATTTCTTTCTTTTCTTTTTGTCTGTCTTTGCTACAGATTTGTGTTTTATTGATCTTCCCAAAAAAAAATAGGTCTTTGTTTCATTTTTTTTCCATTTTTTAAAATTAATTGATTTCCTTTATTGTCTCTTCTGCTTTTGGGTATTTTTTTTGTCACTGTTGTTTGGGGTTTTTTTTTGTTTGTCTTTTTGGTGGTTGGTTGGTTGTTTCTTTTTTTTTAGACAAGGTCTCCCTCTGTCATCCAGGCTGGTGTGTAGTGGCACAATCATAGCTCACTACAGCCTCGTACTCCTGGACTCAAGCAATCCCACTTGCTGAGCCTCCTGGAGTAATTGGGACTACAGGTGTATGCCACCACACCTGGCTATTTTTTTTTTTCTGTAGATATGGGGGTCTTGCTATGTTGCCAGGCTAATCTTAAACTCCTGTCCTCAAGTGATCCTGCCACCTTGGCTTCCCGAAGCGCTGGGATTACAGGCATGAGTTGCCCTGCCCAGCCTCGGTGTATCTTTTATTTATCTTCAAATTTCATCTTTAACTCATGTATTATTTAGAAGTGTATGTTTTAGTTTCCAGGTGTTTGAAGATTATTAGTATTTTTTCTGCCATTGATTTCCAGTTTGAGTCTATTGTGGTCAGAGAACACCTTCTGAATCGTATCAGTTCTTTTAAGTTTGTTGAGGTTTGTTTTATGGCTCAGGATGTGGTCTTAGTATACATTCTCTTGGCACTTAAAAAGAATGTGCCTTGTCTGTTGTTGGGTCAGACGATCTATAAGTATCTAATAGCTCCTGTTGGTTGGTGATGTTGAGTTCTGTCCTCTTGCTGATTTTATATCTAGTTATGTCAATTGTTGAGAAAGTATTAAAGTCTCTATAGTCCTGGGTTGTCTATTTTCAATTCAGTTGGGCTTCATATCTTGTAGCTGTGGTTCATGCATATTTAGGATTGCTGTGTCTTGTTGGGTTGACTCTTCTGTCATCATAATGTCCCTCTCTCTGGTAATTTTCTTTCCCTGTAATCTGTTTTATCTGATATTAATGCAGCCGCTCATATTTTTCTTAACATTTACGTATTTTTCCATCTTTTTACTTTCGGTCTGTCTATATTATATGTAAAATGAGTTTCTTATAGACACCATATATTTGGGTAATGTTTTTTAATTCACTAGGACAGTCTGTCTTTCAGTTGGTATGCTTAGACCGTGTACGTTTTATGTAATTGATACTTGAGAGTTTATGCCATTTGTTTTGTTTTGTTCTGTTTGTTTTTCCTGCCTTCTTGTGGGTTACTTGAATACTTTCTGTAATTTTGATTTTTATCCAGTGTTTTCAAGTGTGTATTTTTGTATACCTTTTCCAGTGGTTGCTCTACATATGTCATCATGTATACACATGATAGTTATCATTTTACCAGTGTGAGTATAGTGCAGACACCTTACCTCCCCATACATTTCTTTGCCTTCACCCATTTACGTCTTACGTATTCTATCTCAGATTTAGAACTCCTTCAGACAGTTTATCATTTTTGCTCAAACTCTCAAACATGATTTAGAACGCTCAACAGGAGAAAGTCTATTGTACTTACTAATAGGTTTCGTTTATCGGGTCTCGAACTCCTGAGCTCAGTCCTCCCACCTCAGACTCACAAAGTGCTGGGATTACAAAGTGAGCCACTGAGCCTGGCCTATTGTGTTTTTCTTCTCTATTTCAGTGTTCCTGCCTTTATCATTTCTTTTCTCTTTAGAGAACTTCCTTAAGCCATTCTTTTAGGATAAAGCTACTGGTAACAAATTCTCTTCATTTTCTTTCATCTGAAAAGTCTTGATTGCCCATTCATTCCTGGAGGATATTTTCCTTGGATAAGTTTCTCAGATAACAGTTTTCTTTCAGAGCTTGAAAAATGTTTTGTCACTTCTGGCCTCCGTGGTCTCTAATGAGAAATCTGTCTTTTTAAAGATACCTTACTGCCATGTAGCTCTTTGGGTCTCCAGGTTCCTAGTCAGCCCACCACCTCCTTTCCCACTTTCAGATCACCTTATGTTTGTTTTATATATAAGTTCAGGGTTTTAGTTTATCTTAATAGAAGGAATTTTAAAATTTCCCACCCATACAGGTAAGGGATTATTTTCCTCTTTCTGCTTTCAAGCTTTTAATTTTCAGAATTTTAAGATGTGTCTTGGTGTTTAGTCTCAGTTTACTCTGGGGCTCACTCAGCTTCTTGAATTAGTAGATTTGTATCTCCTACCAAATTTGGAAGTTTCTAGCAGTCTTTTTGTTTTGTTTTGTTTTGTTTTTTGAGACAGAGTTTGGCTCTTGTCGCCTGGGCTGGAGTGCAGTGGCGTGATCTGGGCTCACTGCAACCTCCGCCTCCTGGGTTTAAGCGATTTTCCTGTCTCAGCCTCCCAAGTATCTGGGATTACAGATGCCCTCCACTACACCCAGCTAATTTTTGTATTTTTAGTAGAGATGGGGTTTTGCCATGTTGGCCAGGCTGGTCTCAAACTCCTGACCTCAGGTGGTCCCACCTGCCTCAGCCTCCCAGCTTTGGGATTACAGGCGTGAGCCACCGTGCCCAACCTCGGTAGTCATTTTTTGAATACTTCTCAGCCCTACCTTCTTTCACCTTTCTGAAGACATGAGTACTAGATCTTCTGTTGTAGTCCCACAGGTCCCCCAGGCTATTCATTTATTAATTCATTTTCACTCTGTTGTTCTGTGGTTCTATCTTCAAGTTCACTGATTGTTTCCTCTTTTCCCTCCATTATGCTAGTGAGCCTGCTATTGTGTTTTGTATTTTTGTTATACTTTTCAGTTTTAAAATACCCGTTTGGTTCTTTATATCTTTTGTTTCTTTACGGAGACTCCCTATTCATTTGTTTCAAGCCTATTCATAATTGCTTGTTAACATATTGATGACTGCTTTAAAATCTTTATAGATAAATGAACGTTTTTGGCATCTTGATGTTGGGCGCTTGATTTTTTTTTTCCGGCATTTGTTTGTGATCTTCCTGATTCTTGGTGCAATGAGTTATTGTCTACTGAATTCTATTGAAACTGGGATATCTTGGGTATTATGAGACTTTTTTTTTTTTTTTTTGATTGAGTCTCGTTTTGTTGCCCAGGCTGGAGTGCAGAGGCATGATCTCGGCTCACTGCAACCTCCGCCTCCTGGGTTCAAGTGATCCTCGTGCCTCAGCTTCCTGAGTAACTGGGATTATGGGCATGTACTACCATGCCTGGCTAATTTTTGTATTTTTGGTAGAGATGGGGTTTCGTCATATTGGCCAGGATGATCTTGAACTCATGGCCTCAAGACATCTGCCCACCTCAGCCTCCCAAAGTGCTGGGATTACAGGCGTAACCCACCACACCCAGCCTCTGTATCTTATTTAAACTTCCTGTTTTAGCTAGCTTCCTCTGACACTGCTCTGGCTGCTAGTTTGTTACTGCCAGGTTTGGGGTATATGTCCAGGTTCCCTACTCAGCCTCTGATAATCAATTGGAGAGCTCTTTCTGTTGGGTGAGGATGGGAGTTCCAGCTTCACAAGAGGCCTCAACTCATTGCTTTCTGGCTGACAGTGGTGAGTGCCTCATTACAGCTCCCCATCTGGTATCTAGTGACACGGGTGGAGAGAGGGCCGACTGAAGGAGAGGGTATTAGGAGGGACTAGTTAGTATTGAATGGTGGTGTAAAGTCTGGACTCTACACTAGGTCTTTTCTGACACCACCTTGGTTGGGGTGGGAGGGGGGCACTTCATTGCTGCCAGGTGGAAATCCACATTCCCCATGTGGCCTCCGCAGGGAGGGATGTCATCCTCCCACTTCAGGGATAAAGTGTTGGCACCCTATTCTGTTGGCCTTCTCTCATGCCACACTTGGGAGCAGGTTGGGGCACCTCATTGTAGCCTTGTGAGGGTGGAAATCTTGGCCCCATACTCTCCCTTTGTGGGTGGGAGTGGGGCCACAGTTTTGTCTGTGGTGTTTGGAGTAGAGCAGTTAATGTTAAGTTTTCTGTCTTGCTGGTCTGCCTCTTTTCTCGTCCTTTGGCTAGACAGAGCAGGTTTTTAATTTTTTCTTTTAAATGATGAAGGTCTCACTATGTTGGCCATGCTGGAGTGCAGTGACCATTCACAGGCACTATCATAGCTCGCTACAGCCTTGAGCTCCTGGGCTCCAGTGTTCCTGCCTCCTCAGCCTCGGAAGTGGCTGGGACTGCAGGTGCCCGCCACCACACGCGGCTAGAGAGCAGGCCTTTTCTTGTTGGAGCTTTTATCATCTCTGCCTTTTAGTGTTCCTGGGTTGCTGGCTTCTCCAGCACCCAGTCTGGTATATGTGAGGCAAAAAGAAAACCCAGACATCTTATTGCCATGTCGCTCTTTGGGTCTCCAGGTTCCCAGTCAGCCCACCTCCTCCTTTCCCACTTTGAGTCACCTTATGTTTGTTTTATATATAAGTTCAGGGTTTTAGTTTACCTTAATAGGAGGAATAAGGAAAAGTACATCTACTTGATCTTATCTGAAGTAGTCCCAAACCTAGTATGTAAGTGGAAAAGTTATTGCCAAATTCTAACATTGCTCCTCTTTGTTCTTAATAGAAGCCCGGAAATAATGTACCTCCTGCAAAATCAAAAAAACTAAACAAGTTGGTCGAGAATTCCTTGTCCATAAATAATCCAGGGCTCTTCACCTCCTTAGGACCTCCTCTTCGCTCCACAACTTGCCATCGCTGTGGCCTGTTTGGTAAGCATATTGTTCTTAGGTGTCTGAATTCTTGTTCTATGTATTTGCAAAACATTTTTATTGTGGCAGATGATAAAACATTAAGTGTAATTAGAACAGTGTCCCCATGCCACACACCCGTCTCAGCCTCAGCAGCTGTCAGCATCCTGCCGTTCCTCTTCACCCATCCCTTCCCGTTCTTCCTGCTTCCTCAGTGGATTTATAGCTTTTTAGAGGAAGCTCACATGCATTGAAATGCACAGACTTACATCCTTGTCATAATATAGGATGTTTCTGTCTCCTCAGGAAGTTTTCTCATGTCCCATCCCAGTCCCTACTTCTGAGAAGCAACCATTGGTTTTCTACTCATGAAATAATTTTGCCTGTCATAGAATTTCACATAAGTGGAATCATACAGCATGGACTCTTTTGTGTCAAGCTTATTTCATATACAATAATACTGTTGAGGTTAATCCATGCCGTTGCACATACCATTATTTTTTGTTTCTTGCTGAATAGTATCTCATTGTACGGTTATACCACAGTTGAACTGTTCTATTGATGAATATTTTGGCTCAGTCCAGCTTTTGTCTGTTATGAATAGAGCTCTCAACATTTTTGTACAAGTGTTCGTGTGGACATATGTTTTCATTTATTGTGGGTGCACAGGTAGACACAGAATGACTGAGTCAAAGGGTAGGTGTGTGTTTAACCGTATAAGAAGCTACCAAACCATTTCCAAGGTATTGTCCCATTTTCTTTTCCCACTGGGAAGGAGTTTTGGTTGTTCCACATCTCATCCACATTTGGTGTTTGCGTTTTTAATTATAGCCCTTCTCGTGGGTAAGTTGGAATTGTCATACGCCTCTCGAGTTCTAATTTTTCAGTACATAAGTCTTACTTGCATAGCATTTACCAGTTTACAGTTAAATTTGCAGTGCTCTTGTGATCAATGATCTTGAGCAGTTTTTTCTGTTTATTACTGGCTATTTGGATGTGTAACTTTTTAAAAGTTTATTTTAGGATGGAAGCATTTGAGGCCAGACTGGTTGGTGGTTACTTCTTTGTGGGTTTTTGTTGTTGTTTTTGTTTTTTAGATAATCTGTTTCTTTAGCATGAACACTGATGGGATTTTTTAAAAAATCCTTTATTTCAAGATCTCCCTGGGTTTTTCTAGGTGTGGTTCTCATTGGTTTTTTTTGTTGTTGTTTTTCATGATACACAGCCATTTCAGTCGCTTGTACAAGTCTGTTTTCACTACAAAAAAGTTTTGTTTACTTTGCTTGATCTTGGCTCACTGCAACCTCTGCCTCCTGGGTTCAAGCGATTCTCCTGCCTCAGCCTCCCAAGTAACTGGGACTACAGGTGCCCACCACCACACCGGGCTTATTTTTGTATTTTTGTAGAGATGGGGTTTCACCATGTTGGCCAGGCTGGTCTCAAACTCCCAACATTAAGTGATCCACCCTCCTTGGTCTCCCAAAGTGCTGGGAAGTGCTGGGATTACAGGCGTGAGCCACTGCATGTTTTTCACCATTACTTGCTGCTTTTTTTTTTTTTTTTTTTTTTTTTTTTTTTTTTTTTTAAAGACAGAGTCTCACTCTGTCACCCAGGCTGGAGTGCAGTGGTACAGTCTCAGCTCACTGCAACCTCCACCTCCCGGATTCAAGAGATTCTCCTGTCTCAGCCTCCCGAGTAGCTGGGATTACAGGTGCCCACTACCACGCCTGGCTAATTTTTGTATTTTTAGTAGAGACAGGGTTTCACCATGTTGGCCAGGCTGGTCTCGAACTCCTGACCTCAGGTCATCAGCCTGCCTTGGTCTCCCAAAGTGCTGGGATTACAGACGTGAGCCACTGCACCTGGCCACTTTCTGCTTTTATAACATGTATTCTGAGGTCTGTTAGGAAACTCAGTTATGTGACCCAGTCTGATCTCCCTTTTTTTAATCCTTGTGGTCCTTTTTTCTCTGTATTCTGAGAGTTTAAAAGCATAATCTGAACACCTAATCCTAAATAGCACAATTCTCTTCTTGCCATGGTTAACAGAATGATATTTGATAAAGTGTGGACTTTGAGAATGTCTTGATCTTCATCTGAACTATTTTGTGGGTGGTGTTCTCTAGGATCAATGAGGTGCTCTCAGTGCAAGCAGACCTACTATTGCTCCACAGCATGTCAGAGAAGAGACTGGTCTGCACACAGCATCGTGTGCAAGCCTGTTCAGCCAAAGTAAGGATTTATGATCTTTTTATTCATTAAGGATTATGTAAAAGGTTCTGATACAGTAAGCATCCAATTAGTTAAGCAGACCACAACCAAGTAGAAGTTACTTTTTCTTAAGCTCTATAACAAAGTGTACAAATCTGAAGTGAACAGCTCTATGAACTAATTTTCATGTGTATCGTTTTACCAGGTAGTACATGTGAAGATTTATAACCTTCAAAGGGTTTTTCTTTCATGTTTAGAGCTTTAGAATGCCTTACTTTTAATGATGTGACTTTCCTGGATTTTAATAAGTTTGGAACTCTTACATGCCTCGAGTTGTGTTTTTATTTGTAAATACATAAATTGTATGACATTTACCAGTTTACAAAACAGTTTCACATATGACCTCAAAATTCTGTGTAAGTAATGTAGGGAATTATCTCCATTTTACAGATAAGAAAACAGGCTTGGGGATATTCTGTCTGTCTCTGTCCCTCCCCTCCTTCCCCTCTCCCCCTCTCTCTGTCTCTGTCTCTCTGTCTCATTAGGTGGCTTTTGGAAGAAGCACACCTATGCACACACAGGGTGTGGAGCACTGTGTAGCCAGCACTGGGGAGTTTTACATTACCACTGTGATTCTGGAAGAAGCTGTTTTGCTCTTTCAGGATTTTGTTCATTGAGAATTTACCATAATTGTGGTTGATAGCCCCTATGTTAACTGCCTCTGTAGTATAAATATTGTAATCTGTTGCTTTGTTGCAGTTTCCACAAACTTGATAATAAATCATCTATTGAAACAAAGGATGTGGAGGTAAACAATAAGGTATGGTATACTTTGTCTTTAAATTTTGAATGACTCCTCTTTATTGAATTAAGAAGATGTAAGATAAATATTTTAGGCTTATTTCTGTATCTTATCAATATTTAAAAGCAAGTTTCCTATTATATAACTATGTACACCATAGTGATACAATCAGGGGTTTTTGAGAATTCATCTTTTTTTTCAAAAAGGATGTGGCAGTATCTCAGTGTAAAATCATGTGGATTAATCCTGCCTCTGCCGGTACAGGTTTTAGCTTTATGTGCTGTACTCTGATAGGGCCTAGTTATCTATCTAAGGATTTTTTCCTGATAGTAGTTCCCCATTTGGACAACAACATGGGCTGAATTATTTGTAATCCGAAAAACATCTGTCGTGTCCAACTCATATTTATGAATAATTTTTAGCTTGCTTTAGCTGCTTCTAGCCTCTACTTAAAAAAATGTGACTTCAAGTATTCATTCTTACAGAAAACATTAACAAGTACAGATTTAAAATAATACCTCCACCACCACCACTTTCATTTTTTTTTTTTTTTTTTTTTTGAAATAAAGTCAACCTTCTCTTCACCCGCGTGGCCTTATTCTTGGGTTATTCCCAGTGCTGTGCCCACTGCCTGTGGACAGTGGGTTTTAGTGACTCTTGGAGGCCTTCCCTATTTCTGTGTTCTTTTGTTCAAGCCTAAGAGTCAGGATATTGTGACTGCGGTTCCGGCATGTAGTAGCCATAGAATCATTGAAACGTGCTTTTAAGTAACTCACTTCTGTGGTATTTTTCAAACCAGAGTGACTGTCCACTTGGAGTTACTAAGGAAATAGCCATTTGGGCTGAGAGAATAATGTTTTCTGATTTGAGAAGTCTACAACTCAAGAAAACCATGGAAATAAAGGTATTTGTTATTCTTCAGTCTCCATAGACAGAGATCCAGAGGACTGTATTTATTCTCGTTTCCTATTTTTGAGTTCATGCGGTAGCTACAAAACATAATCTGATTAAGAAACATTGCAAAAACTGTCTACAATGCTGTTTGTGTCTTAGTTACAAAGCTTTAAGAAATTTACATTTCCTTGTGTGCCTTATGAATTATTCCTCTTTTTTTTTTATCTTTGAAAGGGTACAGTTACCGAATTCAAACACCCAGGGGACTTCCATGTGCAGTTATATTCTTCAGAAGTTTTAGAATACATGAACCAACTCTCTGTCAGCTTAAAAGAAACATATGCAAATATGCATGAAAAAGACTATATTCCTGTTAAGGGGGAAGTTTGTATTGCCAAGTACACTGTTGATCAGGTAACCCGTAATGAAATGAATTATTTAAAACGTTTGAGCTAACTTTGCTGGTATGAACTGAACACCAGAGCTTTTAATGATGCATGACAAGGCTTAAAGCCAGCCTCTGATCATCCTTCTGTTCCTCTTCAGTATCCCGTGCTCTGTTCACCTTGCTTCCTCCCTGTCTTACTCCTCTCCAACTCTGTTTACGGGTTCCTGAATTGCTGGTTGTAGCCCAATGGCTAGTCTCAGAGCTTGTGTTTGATTTGGGAAGCTGAGGCATTAGTGTGTGATAGTCTTATGGGATAGAAATAGCTTTGGAATAGTTGTGCATATTATTAATAACATGTCCTAACTAGACAATTTTAGGGATTTCTTAGCAAGATTCTTAAAAAATTAAGTTGGCTTATTAATTGAGTGCCTCAGAACAGGAGCCTTGCCTTTGCATGTTCTATAGATTGATTGAGGGTTTTTAAATCTAAGATTGTGAAATGCTGTTATGAAGCAGAGTACCATTACGTTTCACTTTCAGACCTGGAACAGAGCAATCATACAAAACGTTGATGTGCAGCAAAAGAAGGCACATGTCTTATATATTGATTATGGAAATGAAGAAATAATTCCATTAAACAGAATTTACCACCTCAACAGGAACATTGATTTGTTTCCTCCTTGTGTGAGTCTCTTTTACTTTCTAGATTTTTAATAGTGTCCCAAAGGAGCTGTTGTCAATGTTTTGATGGGCACAGTGTTTGCTTGTTCTGTTCTGCTGTGTTATTGTACCTGTACTGTGTAAATGAACACTCATGGGCTATCTTGACCTTACTTAGTTAACTACTGCCCAAGGTGAGAAGCTAACATTTTTAGGCACATCTTTTTAATTTGCTCTTCAAAATAATCATTTCTATATTATAGTATCTAAAATTGGTCTTAATTTATGTATAATTGAAGGATAATTATTCTTTCATAAATTTCTCAAGCTTCAAGTACCAAAAGTAAGCATTATGAATACAGTACTAACAGAGGCTAATAATAATTATACATAAAATTGTCTATCTGATTAGTACTTGAAGTTTTGTGGTAAGTTTTCAGCATGAAATACATTCTTTTATATACAAATAATTAGAAAAAATCATTTTTAAATGGTAATTTTTGTAAGTAACCTGCATAAAATTTTTCAGGCCATAAAGTGTTTTGTAGCCAATGTTATCGCAGCAGAAGGGAATTGGAGTAATGATTGTATCAAAGCTACTAAACCACTGTTAATGGAGCAGTACTGCTCCATAAAGATTGTCGACATCTTGGAAGAGGAAGTGGTTACCTTTGCTGTAGAAGTTGAGCTGCCAAATTCAGGTAAGATCTGTCTTTTTAAATTGAGTACTTAATAGGATACGTAGTTTCCACCTGTTTCTCAAGAAACAGAAACATCAAGTGAGGCCAGGTAAACTGCCCTCTGGAGTCATTCAGATTGTGACTGAACCCATTCTTGAAATTGGCAGTTTGTCAAAGATGTGGCACAAATTCATAGAATTAGGTGGCTGGCTAGATTTAGACTTCATGTGGGCGTAACAACTATGCCTTTAATAGAGCCGTTATAATATCTACTCCTGAATACTGGCCCCTTTATTGAGAAAACTCTTGAAGTTCTCTGAATTCATTCGTCCTTATATCAGTTCTTTTTCTTGGAGTAACCTTCACAGAACTGCATTTGGCTAGTACATAGTAGCTAAGCTGTAGAAATGGAAATGCTTTGGAATTCTCTTCTTCTCTTCTTGCCTTTCACCTGTTTGATAAATGACTTCTCACAGTGTGATGGGTGCCTCCCAGTTTCCAGGGTATCACCCCTGTGCTTTCAGAGATCTGGCATCATGGCTGATTTGGTAGAAAATCAGCTAATCCCTTGTGAAATTAAGTAAAAAATCTGTTGTTTGCTATGTTTCATGTTATGGTCTCAGCTTTTGGATGTTATTTCAGGGAACTTGAAGTTTGGGTCCATGCTGACCCTTGTTTCAGCCGTACTTATGTCTTAAATTTATTTCCCATAAACAGTGGTCATTCTAAGCATATTTGTGAGGTGGTAAACGAATCTTTCATGTTCTTCAGGATTTCAAAGTGAAATATTTTAGTTAAAATTTCTGTCAAATAGAGAGTAGAAGACTGGTTACCAGAGGCCGGGAAGGGTAGTCGGGGGCTGGGAGTAGGTAGGGATGGTTAATGGGTACAAAAAAAAAATAGTTAAAAAGACTGAATAAGACCTACTATTCGATAGCACAATAGGGTGACTGTAGTCAATAATAATTGTACGTTTTAAAGTAACTTAGACTGTAATTGGATGATTTGTAACTCAAAGGATGCTTGAGGGGATGGTTACCTCCTTCTCTGTGGTGTGTTTATTTCACACGGCATGCCCATTTCAAAACATCTCATGTAACCTATAAATATGTACACCTACTATGTACCCACAAAAATTTTAAAAATTATATTTCAGAGAAAAAATTCTGTCAAGTGACTATGGTAATTTTGCCTCAGTTTTTTTAAGCTGGGCATTACCATAGCTTACCCATAGGAACTGAACTGGCAAAACATATACCAGCCTATTAATAGCTATGAACGTGGGTTGTATGATTGACTTGTTTCTTCTTTATGCTTTTCCCATAATTCTTTGTATAGTTTCTCAATGGAGGCATATTTTCTTAATCACTTTTTAGGAAAACTTTTAGACCATGTGCTTATAGAAATGGGATATGGCTTGAAACCCAATGGACAAGATTCTAAGAAGGAAAATGCAGATCAAAGTGAGTATAGATTGATATTGAGTGGTATAGCGACTTCAGTTATTGAAGACCATCTACTTACTAAACAAAGGCACAACTTTAGCACTGTTAAGACTTGTTAACGATAAACATTCTATGAGCGATTTAAATATGCTATTTTATATTTAGTAGTATATCATTTCTAATCTCAATCTTCCTGCCTGTTCTCCTCCTCTGTCCATTTTCCACATGAATCCTTAACATGGTAATCATCAGATATGAAGTATTAAATATCATAGCACTTTAGAGTTAGGGCTTTTTTTTTTTTGAGATGGAGTTTCACTCTTGTTGTCCAAGCTGGAGTGCAATGGCATGGTCTCGGCTCCCTGTAACCTCCACCTCCCTGGTTCAAGTGATTCTCCTACCTCAGCTGCTGGAGGAGCTGGGATTACAGGTGCCTGCCAGCACACCCAGCTAATTTTTTGTATTTTTAGTAGAGACAGGGTTTCACCATGTTGGCCAAGCTGGTCTTGAACTCCTGACCTGAGAGTGATTCACCCGCTTCAGCCTCCCAAAGTGCTGGGATTACAGGCGTGAGCCACTGCACCCTGCCAAGTTAGGGCTTTTTAGCTCACATTTCTTAGTTTGTTTTTCTTCCTTCTTGGGTATTCCGCCAGTAATTAATAGGGCTGTAAAATTCTGTTCCAGTAGGACAGTGTTTCTGACGATTTTTTACTTCTGTAAAAACTTGTGTTTGTGGTTTATTTAGATAAACAAGAGAACCAAGAAATTTCGCTTTCAGTATTTTATTTCCTCATTGCCTAGTCACCTGTGTTTTGTATTATGTTTTTGATCCTTTACTTTGCTCCTATACCGATTGCTTTAGGAGTAGATATAATTCATTGTCTCTTACTCATTCATCCAGAGGTGGTTGCTAGATTGACAGTGCCATGGTTGGACACATCCGGTCACATAAGCACACTTGAATCATCCTTAAATCTACCTTCTTACCTCCCATCCTTTGCCCTAATTGGTTGCCAAGTCTTTGATTCTTCTTTCCAAGTATCCCTCATGTATGTCTTTTTTATTTCCTTCCCTACTACCATTTTCTTAGCTCAGGAATCCTAATCATGGACAATTGAAACATTTTCCAATGTCACAGTTTATCTCCCTATCTGTATTCTTAGAGTATTTGCCTATGTGATATGCCTGAGAACACATATCTTGGTGGGACAGCTCTGATGAAAAGCTTTCAGTTCTTTGTCATTTGGAGGAGGAAACCAAACAGTTAGAGGTCTAGTGGTAGTCATGGTTGAAACCGTAAGTTCTGGTGCAATAGAGTGAGGAAGAATGAGGAAGAAGAAGCTGGGGCCTGCAACATGGAGTGAGGAGCTATAATGGGAAAGGTGGGAACAGAATGGGAAAAACCTTGCCAGAGCAGCAGAGGGTACATGCTTCCAGGAGGGGGAGTCATCAGTAATATCATGCTGTGAAGGTAAATTCATGCTATGAAGGTATCCAGTGGAAGGAACAAGAAAACCACTGAGCAATATCTTCTTCACTTAAGGCACTGTGAAGGTGCCTTCATGAAGGCTAAGGCCAGTACAGACAAGCAGAAGAAATTATATGGGATAGAGAAATTAGGTGTGATAGAGAAAGTGCAGGATGCAACGGAGACAGGTGGGAGGGTACCTAAGACTTGCAGTGAAGCCATCTGGAACTGATGGTACACAGCAGGAAATAACCAGGTGCTGCCGGTGGGGAGTATGTTGCAAGAAAAGGAACATGTGTTAAGGTCTAGAGATGAGAAAAAGCATGATCAGGCCTGAGAAACTGAAAAATAAGTAGGGCTAGATTTGACCACTGGTGAAGAAGTATAGGATGGGGAGGTAAGCTAGAGCAGATCATTAAAGGTCACAGGAGCTGTGTTAAGGGGTTTGGACATGATTCTGAAGCCAACATAGAGAATGGAGGCTTGAGACACCTCTGGATTCAGCTTGTTGGATTCAAGTAATGTTGGTGGGTATGGGAGAATCAGATTTGGAAGTCAGAAAAGATGAGATATGGGATATTAAGAGTTCCCTTTAAACTGCCTTCTTCAAAATTTAGCTGTGCCTCTGTCACACAATTAAATCAGTCCTCCTGTCCTGCCCCTTCTTGACCTAGCCTGGCTTTAAGCCTTTACAACTTGGTCTCTAATGTCAGCATACCGAGCTAGTGACATCACCATGCTTTTGTCCCCTCTCCTCCTCCTGTGTTCCTAAGCCCAGCTGCACTCAGCCTGGCATTATGATTGTGCACCCTCTTGTGATATTTATGACACTGTAGCTCCTGATTGAACATCTTCTGTCTTCTACAAGATTTAGAATATCTAGATGCAAAGACTGTGGCCTTTTACTTAACTACTTCTCCCCATTGCTTAGTATGGCGTCTGACATACATTAGATGTTTAAGATACATTTTTTTTTTTTTGAGGCGGAGTCTCGCTCTGTCACCAGGCTAGAGTGCAGTGCTGCGATCTCAGCTCCCTGCAACCTCCGCCTCCTGGGTTCAAGTGATTCTCCTGCTTCAGCCTCCCAAGTAGCTGGGACTAGTAGGTGGGAGGTGCGCGCCACCATGCCCAGCTGATTTTTTTGCCTTTTTAGTAGAGACGGTGTTTCACCATGTTGGCAAGGATGGTCTCCATCTCCTGACCTCGTGAGCTGCCTGCCTCGGCCTCCCAAAGTGCTGGGATTACAAGCATGAGCCACGCCTGGCCAGATATAATTTTTAAAAGCTGGCACAGTGGCTCGCTTCTCTAGTCCCAGCTACTCAGGAGGCTGAGGTGGGAGGAGGGCTTGGAGACCAGGAGTTTGAGGCCCCAGTATGCCATGATTGTACCTGTTAATAGCCACCACACTCCAGCCTGGGCAACATAGCAAGACCTCTTAAACAATAACTCATGGAGGATCTTATGATGGACCCATGCAGCTGAATGGAACTACCCAGATCTCCCACTCCACCTATGTACACGTGAAGAAACAGAAGCTGACTGGTCCAGTGGGTTACCTTAAGCCTGGAGACAGAGAACCAGAATCTCAGCCCCCTTACTCCAGTTTAGTGCTCTTTCCACCATTATGCATCCTGTGCTGTGAAACAACAGGACAGTGGTTCATTTTGCATGCTATTAAGTTTTTCTCTTGCCTTCTTCCTTATGTTGTGATTTCTTTTGGAAACATTTTAAGAAATGGCTTTTAATTTGAGCCTATCTCTTAACTTTTACACTTGAGATCATTAAATTTACTTTGGCTACTGTTCTGAGCCAATTATCCATTTCAATGGGATTTCTAACATCAACAATCCATTGTAATACATTCTGAGAGGTCATTCCTAGATAGCAAATTCCCTCCACTTTCTGTGGTCTATCCCAGCCTCCCCTTGGTCTTCAGAGTCAACCTATAGGTTCACGGTGAGAACCATTTCCTTTAATGGTCTGTAAACTAGATAATTATTTTCTCATATTTCTGTGTTTAAAACAATGAAGTCAGCCTTAGTTTTATGTGAATGATATCTTATCCTTTAGTTCCTTAAAGCAGTAGTAGTTTTTGTCTTCCAGGATTCTGTTAAGTTGCCATAATGTCTCTAAGTCTCAATGCTAAAAATATATGAATAGTTGGAATTTTATAAACCATGTACTTTTTTCATTTCTGTGAGTTTTGTCTTCTGAGTTATTTTCCATTGTGCTTTTGAAGCCTTTCCTTCTTAAACTCTTAGGTTAGCCCTAATTATTTTTCTCTTGACTTGTGACTAATGTTGCTTGTATCTTTTTTGAACTGTTGAATGCATTTTAAATTTCTAATTATTTTATCCTAATAAATTGTTCCCTATGGGGTTTATCATTTTCACTTTACAGTGAGTAGGTCCTAATCTAATCTGATGTGTTTCTACTTGAGTATAATGAGATGATATGTATTCCAAATTACATTTTCTTGAACTCTTTTAGGGACTATAAAGAGTGTATTATAGAGTGTTTTAATTAGATCTGAACTTGTCTTTTATAAGTCGCTGATTTTCTTTCTTGGACCATTCTAGCTTTTGGTGACATCGAAAACTGCCCTTATTATAAACATTTATTATTGGGAAGAAGAAACACCATGACCTCTCAGACTGCCATCTTCCAGGAACCTTGCAGTCATAGTCATATTCTTTTTAAAATGATTAAAGCATGCATAATTTTTTTTACTTTGGATGAAAACAGAATGGCTTATTTTTCTGTTTTCTTCTGATAAGGTGATCCTGAAGATGTTGGAAAAATGACAACTGAAAACAACATTGTCGTAGACAAAAGTGACCTAATCCCGAAAGTGTTAACTTTGAATGTAGGTGATGAATTTTGTGGTGTGGTTGCCCACATTCAAACACCAGAAGACTTCTTTTGTCAACAACTGCAGAGTGGCCGTAAGTCAGCTTTCTTGATTTGCTCTGTGAAGCTAAAATACTTTGAGACTTGATATGTAGAAATAATGTATAGATATGTATTTCTTTAAGATGTGATCTTTATCTGCAGGAAAGCTTGCTGAACTTCAGGCATCCCTTAGCAAGTACTGTGGTCAGTTGCCTCCACGCTCTGATTTTTATCCAGCCATTGGTGATATATGTTGTGCTCGGTTCTCAGGTAAGGACAGAGTATTACTGATTTTTAAAATTTATTTTTATTTATTTTTTACTTACAATTGAGTAAAAACCATTGAAACAGAGTCTTTGGTTTGCACTGATGGCTGGATTTAAAGCTTGAATATTAGAGTGAACCAATCATGTTTTTAAATAGATCAAATTAAATTGGTTGAAAGGAGTGTGGTCTGACCTGGGTAAGGGCAGAGCACCTGTGTGTGTCAAGGAGGTGGAGATAAAAAGGAGGTATTTTTGGTTATTTTGTCAACCTTTTGGTTTGGGGGACTGGTAAAGATAATGCGGTTTAAGCTAATAGGTGGATGTGGAACCTCCACGGGTTCATATCTTCACCGGTTTTATTGAAATAGCAAGAGGGCCTGGAAGTGTGGAGCTGTCACAGTGCAGCTTTTGGACGGTACAAGTTCTGCCTTGCGATAACCAGGTTCTGTTACTCTCTGCCCAAGAGAGGCCCAGTGGCCTCATGGAAGGGGAGACGCAGTAATCCTTCAGTAAATTCATCACTTGGTTAGTGGAGTCTGGTTGACTCATGCTTGCCAGGTGTTTTAAAACTAGTCTTGCTATTGAATGCTTCATGTATTGATTGAGACCTTGTGATTCACATGATCAGGATATGTTCTCTATCCTAATGAGCTAACTCTACTGGAGAGACAAGGCATGTAAACTAATGATTACTGTGTAAGATGTAATTACTATAGTAAGCTATTCATATTACATTTTAGGAGTTGAAGGCTTCTGATAAGCAAAATTAGCAAACATATTGTTCTATAACCTTGATATCTATTAAAGAAAAATCTATAAATGACCATCTCTAAGTTAAGGAGGAAAGGTTTTTGTTTACAACTACAGTGGAAAAATCATTTGAGATTGAGTCTCTCCCTTTTTCAGAGGATGATCAGTGGTACCGTGCCTCTGTTTTGGCTTACGCTTCTGAAGAATCTGTACTGGTTGGATATGTAGATTATGGAAACTTTGAAATCCTTAGTTTGATGAGACTTTGTCCCATAATCCCAAAGTTGTTGGAATTGCCAATGCAAGCTATAAAGTGTGTACTAGCAGGTATGAAATTTTTATAGCCTCCATATTCTTTAAAAAATCTAAAAATGAAGAAACATGAAAAGATACATGAAATAGGGAAAAGCTGCTTCTCAAAACAACATCATGATCAGATGCTTAAAAGTTACTATATATGTCATTTATCCCAAAGAAATCAGAGATTTCTTTCCATGTCAGTTAGTTGGCTTCATTCAAACATACCATAATTTAGAAAGAATATCCTATCTCAGAAGGGTATTACATTTGCAGCATATCCAAGATCTTTTCCTTAGGCCCTGTTGAAAAATGTAGTTACATCCCAAAATACTTCCTTAGGCTACATTCCCACAGGTGGAACGGGTCAGTAAGTCTCCTTCTTTTCATGTTTGTGATACATATTGTACATTTTCTTCCAGAAAGGGTTGACCTAGTTTACATGCCCAACGAAAAAGTATGAGAGAGTCCATTCTTGTACACACTGGTGCATCAAAGGGATGCTTCTATATTATTTCATCCCGGCCAATTTTGATGAGCTAAAGGTGAAATCATTTCAATTTGCCTCATTACCAGTGAGGCTAAACATTTTTTTGTAAGTTACTTGGCCCTTGCATTTCATAAACTGACTGAAGCATAACTGTTGGATTGCTGATTTGTAAGTGCCCTTTCAGTGTTGAGTTGTAAGTGCCAGCAATGTTTCATATGTTAATATAAGGGACCAGTACTTCTTCAGAGATTGTTTTATACTTTTGTTTATGGCTTTCTTAATTTTATTGGGCTATAATTTTCCTACCTACCATAATGTTCACTTTAGGTGTTAACTATACAATTCAGTAATTCTCAGTAAACTTACTGCGTTGTACAAACATCACCGTAATCTGATTTAGAACATTTCCATCACCCCGGTATGGTCTCTCGTGCCTATTTATGGTTAGTCCTTGCTGCCCAGGTAATGACTAATCTACTTTCTGGCTCTGTAGATTTGTGTTTCTGGACATTGTGTATCAGTGGAATTACGTGGTTTTTGTTTTACATATTATAGAAGCTTTTTACAAGCTTTTTCTTTTTTTCTTGGTAGAGATGTGAGTCTGGCCATGTTGCCTAGGCTGGTCTCAAATCTGCCTTGGCCTCCCAGAGTGCTGGAATGAGCCACTGCACACCAGCAGGCTTTTTCTTTGTTAAGTATGCGTTCATTTTTATGTTCTTCTTAAGTGACACGTTTCCATTCCAGTGTTTGCCATAGGTTTCTAAAGTTTAACTTGGGGAAATTAGGAGCTAAATTTCTAAATGCTTTAAGAATAATTGTAACATTCATTCAAAATTCTTTGTTAGGAGTAAAGCCATCATTAGGAATTTGGACTCCAGAAGCTATTTGTCTCATGAAAAAACTTGTACAGAACAGAATAATCACAGTGAAAGTGGTGGACAAGTTGGAAAACAGTTCCCTGGTGGAGCTTATTGATAAATCCGAGACGCCTGATGTCAGTGTTAGCAGAGTTCTCGTAGATGCAGGCTTTGCCGTGGGAGAACAGAGTATGGTGACAGATAAACCCAGTGACGTGAAAGAAACCAGTGGTAAGTCAAATGTTTACTGGATAATGCCTGTTCTGGAGTTCAGATGGTTCTATAAATAAATAGTTTCTTGTACTTATAAAAATAATTTGTGTTGAATGCCTTTCATCTTTTTAAATCAAGCATTCATCTAAATACTTGTAAGAATGTTTGAAAAATAAGATTTTGTGGGGAGTTTTATAGGTTGCCAGCAGCTGATGATCAGAAATGTACATTTGAAATTTACTTAGATAATAATTTATTGTAAGACTGACTTTAAGGTTAATATTCCTATAAAGGCACTTAAAAAGTCAGTGGAAATTCAGTTCTTTAAAAGCAGATTCCTCGCTACATCCCTCCTCCACTATGTCCATTTAATGTTTAATTATTTTCACAGTTCCCTTGGGTGTGGAAGGAAAAGTAAATCCATTGGAGTGGACATGGGTTGAACTTGCTGTTGACCAAACAGTAGATGTTGTGGTCTGTGTGATATATAGTCCTGGAGAATTTTATTGCCATGTGCTTAAAGAGGATGGTAAGTTGATTCTTGTCATTTGTTTCTTTTTACAAATACATTGGCATAGATAATAACTTCACATGAGTTTGTTACTAAGTGATAAAATACCTCTTTCCAAGAAGAGCCAAGTGGGTATTTGTATTTCCAAGAAAGATTTGGTTATACTTAGTTAGCTTTTATTCTCTTTTAAGCCATTATTTCTATTTTCAACAATGCCTCCTTATATTTAAACCAGTTTACATTTCATAGAGTATCTCCTAAATTCATTTACAGAAATTAATTCGGCCTGGTATAGTGGCTCACTCCTATAATCCCAACACTTTGGGAGGCTGAGGCAAGAGGATGACGAGGCCAAGAACTCAAGGGTGCAGTGAGGCTTGATCATACCCGTGCACTCCAGCCTGGGCAGCAGAGCTAGACCGTGTCTCTGGAAAACAAACAAACAAACAAAAAACAAATTTAACTTGTGTTGAAGTATTAGTGTAACATATAGATACATGTGTATATAGGAGTACAACATAATGAATTATCACAAACTCCACACACTTGTATAACCAGCCTCTAAGTCAAGCAATAAAACATTACCAGTATCTCAGAAGTTTCCTTCCTATCCCCTCCCATCATTACCTCTTCTTTTTTTTTTTTTTTTTTTTTTTTTTTTTTAATGGAGATAGTCTTGCTCTGTTGCCCAGGCCTGAGTGCAGTGGCACAATCTAGGCTCACTGCAACCTCCACTTCCCAGGTTCAAGCAGCTCTCCTGCCTCAGCCTCCAGAGTAGCTGGGACTATAGGTGCGTGCCACCACGCCCAGCTAATTTTTTTTTTTGTATTTTTAATAAAGATGGGGTTTCACCGTGTTAGCCAAGATGGTCTCGATCTTCTGACCTTGTGAATCCACCTGCCTCAGCCTCCCAAAAGTGCTGGGATTATAGGCATGAGCCACTGCACCCAAGCCGCCACCTCTCTCTTTCAAAAGTAAACATCCTGCTTTCTAATAGCATAGATAAGTTCTTCCTGGTTTTGAACTTTCTAGAAATGGAATTACACACTATGCGAGCTTCTGAGCCTTGCTGCTGCCCGCTCCACTGTGAGATTGTTACGTGTATCTGTACCTTGTTTTTCTTTGCTGCATAGTGTTCCATTGTATGTTACATGTATCTGTATCTGGTTTTTCCTTGCTGCATAGTGTTCTATGAATTGTATTGCAGTTTCTCTACCATTGGACACTTGGCCTGTTTTGCTTGGGCTGTAAATTAGTGTTGCTGTGAACATTACAGCATATCTGGTGCACATGTGCAGGCATTTTCATGGAGTCCATACCTAGGAATGAAATTATTAGGTCATAAAGGGTGTGTAAATTTGCAGCTTCCCCATCTACAAAGGCCAGTTTCTGAAGTGATTAAGAAACATCTAGTTGCTCCACATCCTCACAAACGTTGTGTGTTTTCTTTTTCATTTGAGCCATTCTGATGAGCATCATTGATCTTAACTTTTCCAAATATTGGTTTTTCTTTGTCAAATAAGGACATTAAACAAGATAACTAAGGCCCTGTCTGACCCCATAGTTGTGAGATTTGTCAATTCTTCATTCAGAATCATCTGGTTGGTAGGCCACCATTCCATATAGGATAAAATTTACAATTTTGAAGTTGCTTTTTATTTTTAAAGGTGATTATACAAACATAAAACTTCTAAAGATGAAGAAGGAAACATGAAAACATGTTTCAAAAGTTACAAAAGTGTATATAGTGGAAAGTAAATTTCCTGGTTCCTCTTCTCAATTTTCCAAATATTTTTTCAGAGATACTCTATACATATGCTTGTATGAGTATATATAATCCTTTTCTATATCTATAAATAGTATAAAATGGTAAGTAATTTTTGCATTTTTTCTTCCACTACATTTTGGCTATCAGTTCACATACTGTTTTCTCCAGCCTCTTTTTAAATAACAGTTTTTATTTCGGAATAATTTTAGGTATACAGAGAGTCACAAAGATGGCACACAGAGTTCCTATATATGCCTCACCCAGCTTCTCCTGTAGTTAGCATGTGATCGTGGCACATTTGTTCCAACAAAGAGACCAACAGTGGTATATTACTATGAACCGAACCCCAAACTTTATTTGGTTTTTGCTAGATTTTCCACTAGTGTCCTTTTTCTGTTCAGGAGCCACTCTGTGATACCCCATTGCTGTTTAGTGTCTATTCTTTTTTGCGGCTACATGGTATTCCACTGTGTGGGTTTATCCTAATTTAATTAACCTAAGTTAACATCTGGTTGCTCCACATCCTCACAAACATTGTGTGTTTTCTTTTTTGTTTGAGCCATTCTGGTGAGCATCATTGATCTTAACTTTTCCAAATCTTGGTTTTTCTTTGTTAAATAAGTACATTAAACTAGATAACTAAGGTCCTATCTGACCCCATAGTTGTGAGATTTAACCTAAGTGTGGATAAATACAGGATTAGTGGTTTCCAAGCTTTTATTACTAAAACAAATCCTTGTACTATGATTTTTACTTTAGGAGTAGATCCCTGGGACAAGTTGCTAAAATTGTAATGAGAGTATTAGGTCAAAGGAATATGTGTGTTTGTGCTTTTGAGAGCTAGTGTTCTTCAGAGGCCAGCCAAACAATCCCCCAGCAACAGAGTGTATCATTATCTATGGTGTGTCCTTAAACTTTATTTAGGCTAATCTGAAAGGCGAAACTTCTGAAACATAAGAACTTATTTTCCATTTTAGTAAATGAGCCTTTGTCACATTCTTAAAAGGCATTTGCTTTTCTTTTACTCCTACTAAGTAGTTGAGATCCCTTCTGCATTCAGAAGCTCTCCATGGTCTGCATTTTGCAGAGACAGCTCCAATGTCTCTCTCCAGTGGCCACTTCTCCACTTCTGTGCTTCTCTAGCCTGCTGCCCACTTTTGGTTGCCTAATTTCATAATCCTGTCCTTTGTCTGAGAGCCATGTCTTCCTTCTGGAAATACCCTCTCCTTCAAATGTGACGTACTTTGAATTTCTTTATGAAACCTCCAGCACGCAGAGCTCATGAGCTCTGACTTCTTATACGTTACCTGTGCCATCCATTTAGTGATTATAGTCACTTTCAGGACAGCTTTTATGTAGCTTCTGTATGGGCTTGTATGCTGTTTTCTTATCTCCCTGCAAAGTTCATGCTTTAGTGTACTGATAATCATGCTCTAATTGTTTCTTTTTGCCCAGTAAATCGTTGGTGTTGGGTTTATTGAAAGTATTAACTAAATAACAACTTATTTGCCCAGTAGTTTTTTAATAAGGAAAAGCATTGGGTAGACTTAATAGTAGTTTAGGGAGGCACCTGTCTTGATCATAAAAATCACATTTTCTGACTTTAAAGGAAAATCTATGTTGTTTATTTTTTAATATGTTCTTAATTTTTTAATCCTATGTGTATTTTATTTTCAGCTTTAAAGAAACTCAATGATTTGAACAAGTCATTAGCAGAACATTGCCAGCAGAAGTTACCTATTGGTTTCAAGGCAGAGATAGGACAACCTTGTTGTGCTTTTTTTGCAGGTAAGTTGCAATTGATGTAATCTTGACTTTTAGAACCTTATATTTCTTAACATTCAACCCTTATTTTTAGTACACATTTTCTTAATGCTTAAGCAAACATTTTTCATGGCCAAGACTAAATGAATGCTTACGATGTCATGTGTTTTTCCTTCTCTTTGTAACAAGGAACCTCCAAGTGATGCTTTCTTGCCTAAACTTTATTAAACATTGTTTTAATGCTTTTCTTTCCAGAATTTCTGGTAATATTAAAATAAGTTAGCTCATGGAAGAGCTGTTCACAGCAGGTTCATTGTTTCTTCTGGTTACTATAAGTATTTACAGTATTTTGAAACAGTATTTGAGACATCTTCATTACAATAATTTTTTTACTATTTACTACTTACATTATTTTACCACATAACAAGTAAAATCATCTGAGCCATTAGTGCTGAGTATTATACATCTCCAAAACTGACAGGTATATTCAAGTCTTATCTTCACCTTCACACTCTGTTTATTGGATAGGTTATGAATGAAATCTTTAATTCATATCAAATGTAAAAGTATGGCACTATACATTTTGGAGATAGTCTAAAAATAGATTTTGAGAATTCATTCTAGAGATTTTCGAATTTTGAAAAATGAAAGGCATGATTTGGGAAAGTAAGCAAATTTATTACCTACTTTCAGACAAAGGGTGGCTTTTTTCAAGATAAGTAGTTCAAGTGTTGATAGAAAGGAAATGTTCCATGTCACAAACTGTGTGTTAAACCTAGGTGATGGTAATTGGTATCGTGCTTTAATCAAGGAAATCTTACCAAATGGACATGTTAAAGTACATTTTGTGGATTATGGAAACATCGAAGAAGTTACTGCAGATGAACTCCGAATGATACCATCAACATTTTTAAACCTTCCCTTTCAGGGAATACGGTGCCAGTTAGCAGGTATGGTATACAATAAGAAACTTTCTCAACTTGCTAATACTTGGGGTATATAATCTAAGTGTTAATATCTACAATGTTAACATTTTGTGTGAGTTAGAAGATCCTGCTTCATATTATAAAACTTAGAAATGTATTTACAATATTGACCAAAACGTCCAGTGTTGTCAGAGTAGGGAAGCGCCTGCTTTACTGACCATGGGAGTAAAAACTGCACGATCTTCTGGAAGGCATTGGCAGGATTCCTTAACAACCTCCAGTGTTCATACCTTCTGACTTAGTAATTTTGCTCTTAGTAATTTATCCCAGAGAAATCCAGGAATTGCACAGAATAGGTTACAAAAATAATTATTACACCGCTGTTAATAATGGCAAAATAACATAGTCAATAATAGCGGATTGGGTAAATGATCCATAAAATGGACAATGATAGTACTTATTTCGTAGGGTTGTTGGGAGGATTAAATGAAGGTTTAGGACAGGGTCTGGCACTCAGAGTTCTGCATGTTTAGCTGTCTATTGCACAGTCATTAAGATGATGTTAAATATGTGTTATTGATACGAAGAATTGTTCGTGATTTAAGTGAAGAAAACAGGTTATAAAAGAGTGTTGTGATGAAGACAGTAGACGTCAGAGCCAACTGCTGCTTGCTGTCTATGAGACGTTTAGGCAAATTATTTAAACTTCCTGTGCTTCTGTTTCCTCATCTGGAAATTATTCCTACCTTCCTCAAAGAGTTGTTAAGAGAAAAATATAAAGCACTTAACAGTTTTTGGCATTATACCTATAGTAGCGGTTATTATAAAAACTTTATAATAGAATATAAGAATGTGTGTATATGTGCATGTGTGTATTTTGGACATCTGCACGTAAAAATTATGGATGGTTAGATTCCAAAATGTGAACAGTGGTAAAGTCAGGCAGCATAGATGGATTTATTTCTTCTGCTAATCTGTTTCTATTTATTTTATAATATGTTTCAGATTATTGTTCTTTTTTAATTTTTTTTTTTTTTTTTTTTTTTTTTTTTTTGAGATAGGATTTCACTCTTGTTGCCCAGGCTGGAGTGCAATGGCGCAATCTCGGCTCACTGCAACCTCTGCCTCCCAGGTTCAAGCAATTCTCCTACCTCATCAGCCTCCTAAGTAGCTGGGATTACAGGCATGTGCCACCACGCCCGACTAATTTTTTGTATTTTTAGTAGAGATGGGATTTCTCCATGTTGGTCAGGCTGGTCTTGAAATCCTGACCTCAGGTGATCCGCCTTCCTCCACCTCCCAAAGTGCTGGGATTACAGGCATGAGCCACTGTGCCCGGCCCAGATTATTGGTCTTAATTACCATATTTTATTCCAGTGCTGCTTAAATTATGGCCCCCAAACCAGCAACATCAATATGGGAACTTGTTAATAACTGCAGATTCTCAGCCCCCACCCCAGACCCAGACCTACCAAAATTAGAAACTCTGGGTAGGGCCCCACAGTCTGTGTTTTAACAAGGCCTCTAGGTGATTGAGATACATGTTGAAGTTTGAAAATCGCTGCTAAGAAAACGGGTGTAAGCCAAAATTATCCAAGAAAAATAATTTTTGCTTATATAGTGAAAAACATTTTGAAGTTATTAGAAAACTATCCACAAAGATGGCAGTATATCAGCTGACATCTTCTACCAGCATAATGGTTAACTCATGATTTTATACATAACAGAACATGATGGTGAATTCTAAAACAGTACTCCTTTTTCTATTGGAAAATGCCCGGTAAAGATATGTTAGCAGAGAATGTAAGGAAAGATCCTGAGCCTCCTGAAACCCTAGAGTGTATTAGCAAATGCATTATCTCTAAGTCAGGCATGCAGGATGTAGGTGTATAATTGAATATTGAAGATACTCAGGATTGCTGACCTGAAAGTAAACTTGGCAAAGACCTGGTCCTGGGTACTACTAAAGCAAAAATGAAACTTGTTCATAGGATTCTTTTTACTGCTGTCCTTATTTTCCAGATATACAGTCTAGCAACAAACATTGGTCTGAAGAAGCCACAACAAGATTCCATATGTGTGTTGCTGGGATAAAATTGCAAGCCAGGGTGGTTGACGTCACTGAAAATGGGATAGGAGTTGAACTCACCGATCTCTCCACTCGTTATCCCAAAATAATTAGTGATGTTCTGATTGATGAACATCTGGTTTTAAAATCTGCTTCACCACCTAAAGATTTACCAAATGACAGACTTGTTAATAAACATGAGCTTCAAGTTCATGTACAGGGACTTCAAGGTAACATTTTAAAACCATTTATTTGTTTAAATGTGTTATTCTTTGCTCTCAGAGACTATGAAAATTTTTCCATCATAAATGACAATTTTCCTGTAGAGATATGCTTTACGGACATAGATTAGTAGGCTAATATTAATTGTATTATTATTAAATTATTGAAAAAACATTTCAATGTATTTATCAGATAAACATATACAGAGATATCTCACTTAGAAGCATGAGTAAATTTTAAGAATTATATTAAATATTTGACAGAGATGGAAACATACAGAAATATACTACAGGAGGGTAATAGTTCAAGGATTTCATTGTAGACTGGACTTTTTTGTACTGCCCACAAAATCCCTCAAATAGAGTAGATTGTTTTGTGAAAAAATACAGATTTTTATTTTGGGGATTTGGAAATGTTGATAATCAATTGATGAACAAATGATTGAATTAAATATGTTACTGAGGAAAACAACAGTAAATTTTTTTTTATTCCGTGTGAGACCTGTGTTTTGTATGTTTCCAGCTACCTCTTCAGCTGAGCAATGGAAGACGATAGAATTGCCAGTGAATAAAACCATACAAGCAAATGTATTAGAAATCATAAGCCCAAACTTGTTTTATGCTCTACCAAAAGGGATGCCAGGTAAGAAATCACAATTTGAGACATATTTATGCTCATCTTTTAAACTGTAAAACAAAAGTGCTGGTCTCGAATTCGTTTGGGAATGAAGGGGAGAAGAGGCTCACTGTTTTGAGGAAGAACTGATTATAACGCTTAAGGCAAATTTAGTTACGAAACACTAGCGGGAACATGAAGGGAAGCCCTACTACAGTCAGCACCTACCTGCCCAGTAGCCTGGTCTACGGCATTTTATAACAAAAGTGTCCTTAATTACTGTATAATTTCTTGTTTAAAAGACACATCTATATTGAATCATATTTACTGCTTTAGATATATCAAAAGACTTTGTAATCCATTCATAATCATAGCTTTACTACACCTTGGAGATGTAGAAAAATGTTTCACAGTAGAACGAATCTTGAAGAAAAGTAGCATATAAAAATTTATTTTTAATTTTCCTTTTGTTGTTTCATGGAAGTTGCAATTAAGGAATCTCTTAAATGTGTATGACTTTATCCTTGTAGTATCTGAAGTGCAAGTTGAGTGCTGTCTTTTTAGAATAATTTGCAGGCACTTTGAAAGCTGAAAAAATGAAACTTTTGTTACAAATTTTCAAAGTTAGAACTGTGGTAATGCCAATAACTGCTCTTAAATTTATCTCTAATACTACAAAAGGATCTTTGTGTACTAAAAAGCAGAAGCTTAGGGTTATTTGATCCTGACAACATGTTGTATGATGAATTGGAAATGCTATTAAGGATAATTTTATTAAGTATAACACTCACTGAAAAGTACACTAAACAATTGTGAAAATACAGCTTAATAAGTTTTCACAGAGTGAACAAACCAGTATAACCACCTTGATTAAGCAGTTGATCCACCGGAGGCTTCCTCCCTGCCCCCTCCCAGTATTGATTGCATCCCTTCTGCAAATGGCAACCAATAGTGGGTATATTTATTTTCAAGTATAATGTATATTTTATATACATGTATATATTTTAAATATGTATATTTTAATACACAAAGGGTTTTTGGATTGATTAACTTGCCATTCTTTTGTATACTGTTAATGGTAGCACTGGAAATTTTCTTCACGAAAGATTGCTTTTATATATTTTAGAAAATCAGGAAAAGCTGTGCATGTTGACAGCTGAATTATTAGAATACTGCAATGCTCCAAAAAGTCGACCACCCTATAGACCAAGAATTGGAGACGCATGCTGTGCCAAATACACAAGTAAGGTTCTTTTAGGGAAAATATTTGAGGAAAGGTATTTAGTCTGTTTTGTTCTACATGATACTATGTAGATTTTGGTATTTTAGCTGCATATTTCGTTTGGTTTAGGGAGAGAAATTAAGGAAGGCAGTGTTGTGGATTTAATTCATATGTTGATCATTCACCTTTTCGATTCTATGTAGATTATTTTTAGTCAAGGATATCGGTAGATTTCTGCAAATTTGTCAGTACTTACAGATAACCAGCTCGAGATAACCACACTATTCTAGTGGATCAGTCATGTTACATTTATTTATGGAGGGGTTGCAAAGAATTCATAGGGTTCCATATGTGAATGTAATGTACTAAAAGAAGGATGAAATGCCTCAGGGAGTCAGGCTCATTGATGAGGGTATACTTTGATCATTCTCCATTTTAATACCTCATTTTAACAAATTTCCTATGCTAATATAAATAACACTTGGATTTGCTTCTGGGATCAAGGTTAAGTGGGAGTGGAGCCAGGTTACAGTGCTGCTTCATGGTCCACAGTCAGGTCCAATTGGCAGGCCTGTTACTGGGGGCATGGATAAGCATGGCTCCTGCCAGTCCCTGGGCAGAGATGGCTAGTGTGGCAGGATGGCAGCCACGTGGGGCTACAGTTGAGTTCACCTGGGGACAGGGCTGGTTTCAGTCAGTAGCTGGGAACAAGGTCTTGAAAGTCTGCCACTGGGGCACGGGCCTGTCTTCTCAAAGAGCCTTCCTCAATCTTGGGCTCCAGTGGCGTTTGAAAACCCCCCATCTGGATCCCAAACCTCTCACAAAGGCATTTTTGTGGTTAGATGGGCACCAAATTGTTTTTGTTGGGGGGCACAAGTTGGGGACCTTCAAACTTCATGGTCTTGCAGATATTGCACACTAGTTTTGTTTTTCTTTTGTATGAGAACTGGATCTACACTTGCCCTTTCTTCCCAGGATAAATCACAATTTTTGGTTCTGTAAGTATTCTGCCTTACTTCATTAGGACTGCATAAGCACTGTTCAGAGCTGAGCTGTGTAGTGTATTACAATTACATTCTCTTTTGCCACTTTTGTTGTTGTTAGTGTTCTATAGACTGTCACTAATTATTTCCAGTGCTCTGCATTAGTGCAAATTCCCTCAAAGAACACAACATGTACTTTCTCAACTATTACCATATTGGAGGCATCTTCAGCCTTCAGTCTGCTCCTGTACAGGCTGTTTGTCCCCCAGACCTGAGCTGTTATCCTGGGTTTTTCCTCACCATGCTGAGATAGTTTCAGCCCTGACCCTGTTGTTTCCTGGACGGCGCTTCTGCCCCCCACACCGTGTTAGCTAGATTTCTTCTTCCCTCGTCCTACCTTGTTTTTTGGATCCCCGACTTCCCTTTTGATTTACTCCAGTATTTGGGTGGATCCTGTCGTCCAGAAGCTGAGAAAAGGTGCATGTAAGACAAATTTTCTGTTAACTCCCGTGTTTGAAAAGGTCTTTAGCCTAATAATTAATTGATAGGTTGCCTGGATACAGAATTCTAGATTGGAAATGGTTTTTCACTTAAGATTTTGAGGCACTGCTTTTATTGTGTTTTAGCTATTGGTGTTTCTGGTCAAAAGATTAATGTTATTCCGGATTCCACAAACTTCGTATGTTTTTTCCGCCTTTCTGGAACTATTAGTATTCTCCTCACCTGTTTTGAAATTTATGATGTGACCTTAGTATGGTGTTTCTTTTTCTACCATTTTGCTGGACACTCAGTGGGTGGACCCCTTAAGTCTAGAAATTCATGAGCTTCAGTTTGAGAAACTTTCCTGAATTAATGCTTTTAGTTCCCTTTGTTTTCTGTTCTGTTAGGAGCTTCAAGTCTTCTAATGCTGAATTTGAACTCTTCTGCTAAATGTCCTCATCTCTCTTTCATCTTTTTTGTTTTTAAAGAGATTTCCTCAATTTCACCTTCCAACTTTTTAAATTTAGGTTTTCATTTCTATCACATTTTTAATTTCAATAGCTTTTTTGTTTGTTTGGTTTTTCATGTATATGTGTTTTAATACTACCCTGTTCTTTCAAGAGTGGAATGTCATTTCTCCAAGGATGTTACTGTCAGTCTTCTAATGTTCATTATCATCTTCCTCCTTGGTTTCCTGCCTTGGTTTCCCTAAGGTCCTGTTTTGTTTTGGTCTCCTCTGTGATGTTAGAGGCTTTCTGCAAATCTCTGGTGATCCTGTGCTGTTCCTGTATTTAAGATGGGGCACTGAGAAGTTATTGGGAAGTTGCTTTGAGAATGGGCAGGGGCTTTTCCACTGGTGGCCTTCACTGTGGGTGATCTGGCTCTGCCATCTCACTGCAAACTCCCAGTGTCACCATCTTGATGGGCTGTCACATGGGCTGGTGGCCTCCTGTCTGGAGTGCACAGCTTGCCTGCCAGTGTTAAACTCTCCCTGGTCTGCTCTGCCTCATGTTCTCCAGTCCATGGCCTCTGTGGTTCATTCTCTCAGGAGAGGAAACCTCCAGTCTTCTGCCCTCAAGTAGCAGCATTATTAAAACATGGGAACATAAAGCTCACCATTCTCTTTAGCAACTTTAAAAATAGGTGTTATATGTAAATGAGTGTATGAACCAAAGCCTGTTGAGATGTCTTTGCAAGTAACTCTGCTTCCTTGGCCAATCTTCATTTCCAACTCCATCTTAACTCCTACTTTTGAATGTGTAGCACCTTCAGGGGTTGGGGATTTGTGATGTGAGCTGGGATGCTTCTTGGCTTCCCCACTGCCAACTGTGGTTGAGCTACCATGGCTCTACTAAATCATTTTCATTCAGGCATCTGCTTTCCCCCTTCCAATATTCTGTTGTCTTTTCTCTTGTTCTTTATTTTACGCGTTTAAAAAAAAAAAAAATCTGGCCGGGCGCGGTGGCTCACGCCTGTAATCCCAGCACTTTGGGAGGCTGAGGCAGTAGGATAGCTTGAATTCAGGAGTTCAAGTCCAGCCTGGGCAGCATGGCAAGACTATCTCTACCAAGAATAAAAAATTAGCTGGGCATGGTGGTATATATCTGTAGTCCCAGCTACTCGAGAAGCTGAGGTGAGAGGATCACTTGAGTCTGGGAGGTGGAGGTTGCAGCGAGCCAGGATTGTGCCACTGCACTCCAGCCTGGGCTACAGAGCGAGACCCTGTCTCAAAAAAAAAAAAAAAATTCTATTTTTCTAGGAATGTAGAGGTAAATGCTTGTATTTAATTTGAACTGTAACCAGAAATTTTGGCATGGATTTTTAAGGCTGATGTAAATATAACTGAATAACCATCTTAAAGTAGGAGGAGTCACTGACTGTAAGTTCTTACCTGAGATTTCATTCTATTTTCAGGTGATGATTTTTGGTATCGTGCAGTTGTTCTGGGGACATCAGACACTGATGTGGAAGTGCTCTATGCAGATTATGGAAACATTGAAACCCTGCCTCTTTGCAGAGTGCAACCAATCACCTCTAGCCAGCTGGCGCTTCCTTTCCAAATTATTAGATGTTCACTTGAAGGTAGACAGCTAAGTCACTTTCCAATTTAGGTTTCTGGGTATTTTTTTTTCCTCTTTATGTTTCATAGCTCTAAGTCTGAATCAAATGGATGGATATTTCCAGTAACTGCCTTAATGTTTTTAAATATTAAGAGTTTTCAAGTAAGTTTCATATTCTTTACTCTATATCGAATTCTCACAAAAACTATACTCAGTCAGTCTTTGTTTTATAGATTAGTTTCAGAGGGCCAGGGTTCAGAGATTCGGTTTTGCCTCTGGTTGCTAAGCTAGTAAGTGGCAGGGCCACGATGTGAAACGGTGTCTGGTGTCTGTGAACCAGGGTGTCTGACCTCTCATTTGGGGTCTTTCTGCTTTGTCACATCTCTCTTTAGGGACTAAAGGCATTCACATGACACCATTTTTGGCTACCTTATGAATGATAAATCTGCATATATTCAACTCCTTAGTTGGAATTTGAATAAAGTAAACAAAAATACTTAAAGTAGCTTTTTACTGTCGCTCCTGATGTCCTTATGCAGAGGACTTGCAGATAATACCATACCGATTGCTTCATGGTCCTCTCAGGTTTTGACTCAGAGTTGGAAAATTATCTTTGTTTCCCTGTTGGAATATATGAAGGACAGATGTGTCTGTTTCGTGCCCTCTGGTCCAAGATTAGGGCTTGATGCCTTGTTAGGTGATCAATCAATATGTATTGAATAAATTTGCCTTTTGTAATGCAACAGCAGTAGTACATCAAGACATACCTAAATCCAGCTGAAGTCCAGTAAGCCTTTTGCTTATTATTAGATAATTTATCTAAATTCTATCTTTTTAAAAGGGACTAAAATACTGTAATATCAATTTTTTCCAGGATTAATGGAATTGAATGGAAGCTCTTCTCAATTAATAATAATGTTATTAAAAAATTTCATGTTGAATCAGAATGTAATGCTTTCTGTGAAAGGAATTACAAAGAATGTCCATACAGTGTCAGTTGAGAAATGTTCTGATAATGGGACTGTCGATGTAGCTGATAAGCTGGTGACATTTGGTCTGGCAAAAAACATCACACCTCAAAGGCAGAGTGCTTTAAATACAGGTATTGTTTTCAAGTGTTATTAATAACAGATGTTAAGTGTGAGGAATAACAGATAATCAATTTAGTTGACTTGACCTTTTCTAACTCCCCATGCCATACTCTCTTCTCCTCTTCCACAAATCCAGTGGCAGGGTTCTGATTCCTGTGGCTGCCTGGGAGGGCCGCCTTGATGGAGGCAGTCCTCTGAGTCCAGATAGTCCTTAGATCAGACTTGTCAGCACTGCTGTGGGAATTGACACCAAGAGCTTTGAAAATGCCAGGCATTCTGTGTGCTCCTTATTTCCTATCTATCTATCCTGATCAAAATGAGAAGTCATATTTTTGAGATTCCATCTTCCTGGTACTTCGTAAGATGTATATTTGACAGACCTGGCCTCAATCAAAAAGAGAGATGATTGACAAGCAAACCCTTGGAGACATGGGTTGTTAATGTGGTCAAATCCAGACCATGGTAGTAGATAATCTCAAAGCCCAAATGGATCCATCCAGGTCTTTGTAGTCGGAACCCATGCGCAAGGGGGAGAGCTATCTTATATGTTTACACTCCCAAGTTTTTCTTCTTTACATTGTATGTTATCTAATGGCTTATTTTTCTTGTACTTTTAGAAAAGAGGTATAGGATGAATTGCTGCTGCGCAGAGTTACAGAAACAAGTAGGTAAAATTTCCTTTAAGTGAAGTTATACTCCTAACGTTTTTAGAAATTAAATCATATGGTTTCTTTTTCACCCACAGGTTGAAAAACATGAACATATTCTTCTCTTCCTCTTAAACAATTCGACAAATCAAAATAAATTTATTGAAATGAAAAAACTGTTAAAAAGTTAAGTTAAATTGTATGTTTTCGTCTCTTCTGTGATCACCAATAGGACATCTTCAGGCATGTTTTCAGGACAGAGCTAACGGAGCGGAACCTATTGTAAGGCTGTACTTTTGTGATTTAATGATCTGAGGTTTGGTCATAATGCTCCTGCTGTTTTTGTAGGTTTACCTGATCGTTTTCCTTTGCCACTGCTAACGGAACTGAACCCCCATGGGTATTCCAGTTGTAATAGCCTTTCCTTACTGTTGGTTGGTTTTGTGAATCCTATGTTATTGATATGTGGAGGGACTTGTAAAACTTGTTGTGACATAAAGCTTAGCCTCAGATTTTTTGTCTAGATCTGAAATTAACTCAGATCTCACTTATGCACATTGCTGTAAATATGTTTAGCACTTTTTGCGAGGGGTATCTAAGGGGCCAAGAACGGAAAGTGGGCTGCACTGAGGGTATTTTTCATTTAAAAACAAAACATACTCCCTGCTTTTGGCTGTGGTGATTCTAGTGTCTAAAGAACATACTGGTGAGTTTTAAATCAGTGTTCCTCCCCACCCCCATTTTTTAAATGTCTGGGATCCTTTGTTGTAAGACGGATCTCAGAAATAAATTTTTGATTAAGAGCCAATTAGAACTTCTGATCAGGCCTGGGGGTGGTGGCTCACACCTGTAATCCCAGCACTTTGGGAGGCTGAGGCAGGCAGATCACCTGAGCCTGGGAGTTCGAAGTCAGCCTGGCCAAGATGGCAAAACACTGCCTCTACTTAAAATACAAAATTAGGTGGGCATGGTGGTGCACACCTGTTATCCCAGCTACTTGGGAGGCTGAGACAGGAGAATCGCTTGAATCCAGGAGGCGGAGGTTGCAGTGAGCCAAGACTGCTACTACAGCCTGGGGGACAGAGTGAGACTTTGTCTCAAAAAAAAAAAAAAAAAAAAAAACCAACAACAAAGAACAACTTCTAATCTCAGAATAAAGTTGTCTCTCCTCACCACTTTGAGTTGTTAGAGTTCCAGCCAAAAGCAAAGGAACTTTGATTTACTTAATATGTGCACTTTTGTTGGTTAACAAGTTTATGTTAGACTGTTTGGAAATAGTTCAAGAGGTGGTCGTATTACTCTTCATGAATCTTTTATGGGTATAGTAACTCTCAAGTAGGAACCAACTGCCAACTGTGTTAAAACATATCTTTCATGTTGTAATAGACTGTTTCTTTGTTTTCTAAGAAAGGTCAACTGAATTATAAGCTAAATGTAATTAATGCAAGATCAACTATCTTGATTCTCATGTTTCGTTTCACAAATTTTGGGTTATGACAACTTTCAGTCCTTTCTAATATATTGTCTTAATACTGACTGTTTTGTATGTTTGAGCTTAAAATCTTAATCTTTTTTTTGGAGACGGAGTCTTGCCCTGTCACCCAGGCTGGAGTGCAATGGCGTGATCTCAGCTCACTGCAACCTCTGCCTCCCAGGTTCATGCAATTCTCCCACATCAGCCTCCCGAGTAGCTGGGACTATAGGCACACCCTGCCACGCCCGGCTAATCTTAAACTTAATGGTGATTTTGATTTCATAGATCAAGGAACATGCAATGACATGGATTTCTGGAATTTAGTCCTAGTACCAAGTCACTATATATATATACATATATATATATACATATATATATATACATATACACATACATATATATACATACATATATATACACACATACATATATATACACATATATATACATACATATATATACTATATATATACATACATATATATATACTATATATATATATATATATATATATATATATATATTTTTTTTTTTTTTTTTTTTTTTTTTTTTTTTTTTTGAGACAGTCTCACTCTGTTGCCCAGGCTGGAGTGTAGTGGCGCGATCTCGGCTCACTGCAACTTCCGCCTCCCGTGTTCACGCCATTCTCCTGCCTCAGCCTCCCAAGTAGCTGGGACTACAGGTGCCCGCCACCACGCCCAGCTAATTTTTTTGTATTTTTAGTAGAGACAAGGTTTCACCACGTTAGCCAGGATGGTTTCGATCTCCTAACCTCGTGATCTGCCCTCCTCGGCCTCCCAAAGTGCTGGAATTACAGGCGTGAGCCACCGTGCCCAGCCACCAAGTCATTACATTTTTAACCAAGTTGGTTGGCCTGTATGTTCTTATCTGTGTAATAGGCCTTTTTCCTAAGGATATTGAGAGTGCTTACACATCAAACTTAAAGTGAAATTTCATTGGTTTTTGATAGATTTAAGAGAGGGCTTAGTAGCTTTCAAAAGAAAACTTGATTTAAAGCATAGTAGTTGAACTGGATTTTTCCTTACTGTGGGAATAAATAGATATTGTATTTACATTTGAATACAGTGCAATACCTTGTGTTTGGGTAGTGCATATTTACAAAGCATTTTTACATCTACTCACATACTTAATCTTCACAATGCCCTTGAAAAGAAAGTAGGACCCATTCTACAGTTAAGGAAGCTGAGGCTCAGAGAGGGTTACATGACTGTCAAAAATCACACACTGGCTGAAACTAGGTCTTACGACTCAAAACAGTTGTCTCAACTTCCCTTAGCTGCTACGTGTACAGTATCCTTTTAGATCAGATCAGTTACATAGGGCATGAAACTAGAGGGTTACATTATTAGGAAAAAATGAAGTACATGGTTGCTTAAGCATTATTTCATTGTGAAAATAGAGCTGAATATTTACTCCTTTAAATTATTCTTTGAGATAGAATGGGTGTAAAAATGTTATTTTGGCTGGGCATGGTGGCTCAGGCCTGTAATCCCAGCACTTTGGGAGGCTGAGGCAGGCGGACCACATGAGGCCCGGGAGTTTGAGGACCATCCTGGCCAACATGGTGAAACTTTGTCTCTACTAAAAAAAAATATAGAATTAGCCAGGCGAGGTGGCGTGCACCTGTAGTCCCAGCTACTGGGGAGGCTGAGGCAGGTGAATTGCTTGAACCCAGGAACCGAAGGTTGCAGTGAGCCGAGATGGCGCCACTGCACTCCAGCTTGGGCAACAGAATGAGACCCTGTCTCAAAAAAAATAAAAGACAAACATGTATTTCATCATCTCTGGAGAAATTTAATTGTTAGCAATTTAATTGTAAAATTGCTAAAACAGAAGTGCTGTGGTGATATGAACATAAAACCCTCTGTAATCTGTTGCTCAAGTGATGTTTCAAGACACAAGTTAATGTCAGATATCTTTTATATATAAGGAGAGTGCAAACAACTATATGTTATATTTGTGAAGGGGAGTATAAACAGCTATATTTAGCATATATTATGCTATGTTACAGTGGTCATTTATTTTCTTAACTGACAGTTCTGACTTAAATGCGTAATTTCAGTTAAAAGTGAATATTTTGTTTGCTTATATTTGAAATTAAAAGCCATAGCAATTGAGTTTTTGTATAAGGCATAAAGATAGTTGGTTTTTTTCTTTTTCAGCAACAGCCTCTCTTGGAGGTAAACCCTTATGAGACAGGAAACAGCAAAGGCTAGCTTTAGGAGAGAAAGTACAGTAGCTGGTGTTTTTATTTATGGGAACCTTTTCTTTGTCCACTTTCTCTGTAATGACCTTCTATCCCTCCGTTTTTGCCTGCCTGCCCTTCTTCTGTTAGGTTGGTGGTTTTTATTTTCCTCTAAGTTCCTTCCACCAAATAAGTATTACATAAAAATTCATACCAAATCAATGAGAATACTGGCAAGGAAGGAATACATAAGGGATTTCTGCTATATATGTAACTTTTTATTACTTAAAGATACTGAAGGAAGGCCAGGTGCAGTGGCTCACACCCAGCACTTTGGGAGGCTGAGGTGGGAGGATCCCTTGAGGCCAGGAGTTCAAGGTTACAGTGAGCTATGATAGTGCCACTGCACTCCAGCCTGGGTGACAGATTTTGTGTTTAAAAGAAAAAAAAAAAACTAGTTAGTGGGTGAGTTTTATTTTCTGTCCATTTGAAATATTTTGTAATATTCCCTGCATTCTCTGTCATCTGCCTCTTCCATATAATGTCCTTTGCTTTTGTGTTTCTTTGTTATCTTTTTCTGTTCACTCGGAGGTCATCAATTTCTTTCTCTCCGTCCTTAATTGGATTATTTTTCTTTTGGCCTTTGGGCACAGAGTCTGACCTCTGGATCACTCTAACTGGAGAAGGAAATTTACGTTCCCTCTCCTGCTGTGTCCACAACCTTAGAAATCTGTAGCTAGATTTTTGTTGTTATAGATAGAATTTACTGTTTCTGAAACCCAAATACAGTTATCAGTTTAAGATTAAAAAAAAAAATGAAGAGTATTTATTTTTCCTGAAGCATATAAAATAATCTCAAATTCTCCTAAACCACACATATGCAGAATTATGGGCCGGCTGACTTTCCTGCCAACCCCAAAGTTTGAATTTTTTTCATGATTTAACTGTCAGACTATGAAACCTAAGATGTTTCTCACCAACTCATAGCAGATACTTAAAAGACTTTTTTTTTTTTTTTTGCTTTTACTGGCAGTGTATGTTGTCTAATCTGTTAAATGGGATATTTCCTCATGTAAAAAGTTGTTAAAACACTGATGTGTTTCTGTTAGATAAAAGTTCACGCTGCTTTGCCCAATAAAATTATTTCACTTCCCAACCAGCTTTCTCTTGTTTTCTTATTGCAGGCATTTTTGCCAATTTCCTTTTCTTTCTTGTACATACTGGGAAAATTAGAGGATTAATGTGTTCATACTGTCTGCTTTATTGTAACCACAGAGGAAATAACAAGAATATGTGATCACACAATTGCCGTTTTATTAAGTAAAATTAGGGAAACAAGTCAAGGAACACAGAAAAATCAGGAGTCATTGTTTGTCTTCAAATTGTAACATTTTATCCTATAGTACTAGACATTTGAATAGGAACTTTTAATTAAATGGAATTTAATATTATTTGCTGATTTAGCTAATTTGCCTTGTTCTCCAAAAGAGACTAGTATCTATAGCACTAGCCTCACAAATAGAGATATGGGTTAAATGTCTCTTGGATTAATTAGACATACTGGATCATCAGGTCTTCTTTCTGAGTAGATTTAACATGTTTCTGATTTTAATTCATGCATGTTTCATTTGTTCAATGAATATTTGAGCTCCAGCTATGAGTCTGACATTGAGGGTATGTGCCAGATTTCTTATTAGGGCCAGCATAGCTCTGTCATACCAGCTGATATGTTCTTCACATCCCCTCAGAATATCTGGTTTGGTCATAAATACAGTAGAGCTTCAGTTTTCAGATCCCCTCAGAATATCTGGTTTGGTGATAAGTACCGTAGAGCTGAGACCATGTATCTGAACAAATGATTTAGTCTTGGGTGGAGGCCTTGTAAATATTAAGATAAATCTTATCCAGTTTTCCAGGGAGGAGATTTCTATCATAAGAACAGTGAACTGCTGGGGGTTGACAAGGGGAAAAGGGGCATATTTGATATGCTTCTTGTTTTGCTAAAATTCTTTTGCTGCAGCTAGAAATGTAAAAGTCTCAAAATTGTGAATGAGGATTAATTACTATTCTGAAATTGATCTCTCTTGCTATGTAATAACAGCTCCGGAAACCAACACGTGAAGAAACCAACACGTGAAGATCCTCACCAGCGGGACCCTAAGCTGCCAAATTCCCAGAGAGAAATTAAGTCGTTGTGAGGCTCACTGCTGAGAGACTGTCAGCCACGAGCAATAGATCATTAGTGTTACTAATAGGCTCCTCACCACCACAGCTGCCTGGATTTGGCAAGTTGAGCTCTTCCAGGATCAGCCAAAGAGGACACCTGGGCTCCTCACCATGTAGGTGGTTTTGTGGCCCGACTTGCATCCAAACAGCTCTCAATACACACAAAATTGTTGGAGTGTTTTTTGCTTTTTCCAGATAAAGGGAATTGGAGGGCAACCTGTGGTTCTAAACATGCAGTTAAGAAAGAATGGTAGAATGGTTTTGCTTGCCGGAATTAAGGTGGTGAAGTTCTGTTAGAAGTAAGGTTACTGCCCAGTCGCACAGGGTGAGAACTGCAGATGGCTCACCCAGAGAACCAACCATTAACGTTCTGGTATTGCCCTGATGTATGCGCTGCAGTCTGATTTTCCTAGGAAAGTTCTTGCATTTTGGCTATAGTTTCAGGTAACCTAAAACTGGCTTCATTTAAGGTGTTAGCTAGCTGCCAAGCCTTAGCCGTTTTTTCCATGCTTGCTTGCTTCCCTTAACACCCCGAGGGGATGCTATTTTTAACACCTTGTGGTGTTAACCTTTTGATGAAGAGGCCCCCATCTCCTGTGATGAGAACCTTCCAGGAAGTGAGACAGACTCTGATGCTTATTATAAGGCAGGAGCCTACTCTGCCTCCAGAGTACACCCAGATGCCTCTAAATGTGTTCCATGAATACTTATGTTAAGGCAGACATGTGATGACTAAAATTCATGATACTGGGAATTTGGAGAGGATATGGAAATAACATGGAAGTATTGACAGTCTGAGGTAGAGCACTTAGAAAGTTTCATATGTTGGCTGAGTGATTATTACACAAGCCTGTGCCTTTGTTCCATGTTTACTTGATTCAGCCAGAAAGCACATTTCCCAAAAGCAAATCCAATACAACTTTGTGCATAATTCTCACTGTCTTAAGTAGGAGCTGGGATGGATGCATTAACCCTTAGAACAATTGCTGCCTATTCCATACCTAAGTGGCTTTGGCTTAGAGATGGCAGTATTTCTGCTCCTCATGTCCTGTGTCTCTCTCTGCCCCCAACTTTGTTCTCCTTGTTCTTGGCTCCACAGTTAAGAGACCACAGACCAAATGGAGCTCTGGCTTAATTTGCTGTTTGTTGAGCACTTCTGAGTCAGGCTCTTTGTTTCCTGGGGGATGGTTTCTTTGCTGTTTAGTAGGTACTGTTTCCTGTTCTTTTATTTCTCAATAAGAGGGCTCTGGTTAGTGGCTACTGTGTGGCTTCTGGAAAATATAGAACTCTTGCAGCTCTATTAAGCATCCTCCTTTTTGTCTGTTCCTTTTCATTTGAGGGACTGGATCAAAATTTTAGTTGGGATTCTAGAGTTAGGAACTGTTGTACCCATCACCCTTTATATGTCAGGAAACTGAGCAATCAAAAGTTATCTTTTCTGTGTTATGAAGCCAATAGGCAGGAGCCCCCTAATCTCTGAAGCCACAGTCACTGTACTACAATGGGTGCCTCTGGATGATGCATGTCACCGAGTACGGATGTCTCCATTTATCCCTGAATGAAATTCAGTCACCTCTGTGTTTACACTGTCTCAGTTTACACTAAGACTGTGTTTACACCTCTTGTGTTTACAACTGAGACACATGGGACAGGGCAACTTGAGAATTAACATCATAGAAGTTGTCAACTGAAGAATGAGAAAGTTCATGAATTTGGAAAGGAGAGCTTTATTTTTCATAAAGGGTGGCCACTGGCAGGGTAGCCATTGCTACAGTCTGGGAAGTGTAGCCTCCAGCCAAAAACCAGAAACACACTTCCAGGTTGGGAAAAATAAGGAATTTATGCTGAATGGAGTGGCCAAATACACAGTAAACTATAGGAGGAGTCATGAATATTTATGAAAGATGTACATGTGCAATTAAGCTTCATGCCTCTTGATGGGTTACATGTACAAAAAATGGTATTAGCATGATTCTGGGGTGGAGTTTTTGGCCCTCTTGGGTCAAAAGGTGAAGCAGAGGACACAACCCTCATGGTGCATCTTCTATAGACTAGCCAAAACCACTCCATGGTCCGTTGTCTCTTAGGAAGGAGTGCTGGTTGCTTGGTTTGTTGAAACCTTAAAAGGAAGGGGCAGCATCAGGTGGTTGGTTCGTATCAACAGTAGAGGCCAGGCGCAGTGGCTCACACCTGCAGTCCCAGCACTGGGAGGATTCCTTGAGTTTGAGGAGTTCAAGACCAGCTTGGGCAACAGAGCAACACCTCATCTCTACCCAGAACAAAAAAACCACCAGTGCAATGGTACATGGCTGTAATCCCAGCTACTTTGGAGGCTGAGGTAAGAGGACTGCTTGAGCCCAGGAGGTCAAGGCTGTGGTGAGCTATGATTGTGCCACTGTACTTCAGCCTGGGGGATACAGTGAGACCCTCAAAGATAGCAGGGATGGAGCAAGTCTCCCAAAGGGCCGGTTTCTGTTTAACCCTTAAGAAAGAAGCCTGGGTACTGTGGCTCATGCCTGTAACCTCAGCACTTTGGGAGTGTGAGGTAGACAGATTGCTTGAGCCCAGGAGCTCAAGACCAGCCTGGGCAACACAAGGAAACTTCATCTCTACCAAAAAAAAAAAAACCTGGTGTGGTGGCACGTACCTGTAGTTCTAACTACTCGGGAGGCTGAGATGGGAGGATTAATTGAGCCCAGGAGGTCGAGGCAGGTCTTGGCTTCAGTGAGCCAAGGTCATACCACTGTACTCCAGGCTGGGCAACAGAGCAAGACCCTTTCTCAAAAAAAAAAAAAAAAAAAAAAAAAACCTAACAGCCGATAGTGAAGGAGCGGGTATAACAAGCTATGTCCCACCTCCCTTCCAGTCATATCCGGGAACTCCGCTTTTAAGATTTGTCTGGATAATTTAAGGTCAGGAGGTCGAGACCAGCCTGGCCAACATGGTGAAACCCCATCTCTACTAAAAATACGAAAATTAGCCAGGCCTGGTGGTGGGCACCTATAATCCCAGTCACTTGGGAGGCTGAGGCATGAGAATCATTTGAACTGGGAGGCGGAGGTTGCAGTAAGCTGAGATCCAGCTACTGTACTCCAGCCTGGGCAGTAAAGCGAGACTCAGTCTTAAAAATATTTCTCTGGGGTCCCCTCGGACAAGAGGGGGTCCTTTCAGTCAGTGGAGGACATGGGATTTTATTTCTGAGGGCATTTACTGTGTAAGTTACCAGGCATTGGGCTGCAAAGATGAATAAGGCAAGCTCCTGGGAAGCAAGAAGCTTACATGCCCCTTAGAATGATGGTAATTCATAATAACTTTATTTTTTAAATCCTTGTAAATCTTCACAAAGGAAGGGATGTCATGGATGACAAAAGTAGCTACCCAGCTTTCTGCATAAAAAGCCTCCACCCCTGCTGGTCACCCACTCAGCACTCACCAGGGCCTGCACCACCTGCCTTCCCTCCTGCCAGAGTGCACACCCGGGACAGACTGATTATACATTGATGTGAAGAAGTCTGAAGCAACAGGTATCTTCACTGTATTTATACTTTCAGTTCTTCATAATCATGGAACGAAAATGTGAAATCCCCCCCCGCCCCCAATTAAAGACATGCCAAATACTTCAGGAACAACTAGGATTGAAATTTGGCTTCTCCAAGGTAAGCCTGATAAGGCCAAAGTATGCTGGTACCTGTTAAACAGCATAAAGGGTACAGGGAGAGAGTTGTCAGGTAGAATTTCCACTTCCTTGAGGACCTGGGATCTGCCCTTGTTGGACATCTCTTCTGGAGCAGCACAAGCCACTCACCCTATGTGACTATATAGCACTTAAAAATGCCTCGAGTCCAAATTGAGATGTACTTGTGAGTATAGAATACAACAGGATTGGCCAGGCTTGGTGGCTCACGCCTATGATCCCAGCATTTTGGGAGGCTGAGGCGGGTGGTTTACCTGAGGTCTGGAGTTTGAGACCAGCCTGGCCAACATGGCAAAACCCTGTCTCTACTAAAAATACAAAAATTAGCCGGGCATGGTGGCGTGCACCTGTAATCCCAGCTACTCGGGAGGCCGAGGCAGGAGAACCGCTTGAACCTGGGAGGCAGAGGTTGCAGTGAGCCAAGATCATGCCATTGCACTCCAGCCCAGGCAACAGAGTGAGACTCTGTTTCAAACAAAACAACAAAAAAGGACTTTGAAGACAGTATAAAACATCTTTATTGATTACATGTTGAGATAATGTTCCAGATGTTTAGGTTAATACTGAAATCCAGCTTGCCTGTTTCTTTTCACTTTTTATTAAATGACCACTACAACATTTAAAATTAGACACGTGGCTTGCTCAGTATTTCTCTGGGGCAGTGCTGATCTAGAGGCAGAGACCATTCCTCCCCAGCAGTTAGACCTCAAGACTAACTGCTGTCCCCTGCGGGGATGACATGGTGGTGGTACATTGTCTGCTGCTCTGGTGTGGCCCTGTTTTTATTTTTGGGTGCTCAGTAAATGTTACTGGGAGAAATGAATTACAGGAAAAATGAGTCCTTCCCTAGCCTCTTTCAATGAGGTTTGCAACATTAAAGTCACCATGGGCCACTTTCACTGGAAGCTGTCAGTGTCAGGAGGTTTGGAAATTTAACTGAGAACTACAGACTGGAAAGGTGTAAAGCAAATTATTTTCCTATCAAATTGACATTTACAAGAATAATGGGAAGGAGCATGGAAAAGAGGAAGCAGGTCAACCTTCCTTGAGGACAATTTGATAATATGCATCAAAAGTCTTACGTTGTATAAAACCTGTATCCTACAAATTTATCTTTTCGTAGTTTATTCTAAGGAATTAATTGGACAAAAGCACAGACATCTAATTGTATTGTTAAAATTGAAAGTTTAATATTCAACAATAGGTTAAATACATTAGGGCATTATGTAGTGGCTCAAAACATAGACATTCAAAAAAAGGAAGTGGAAAACCTGAGTAATGTACAGCTTGTGTGGAATGAACTAAAAACATATAAATTTTTGCATAGGTAGAATGACATTAGAAGAACATATACCACAATGTTAACAGTGATTATCTCTGGGTGTTGGAAAATGATTGATTTGTCAACTTTTTTACTGTTCTTTCCTTTTTTTTGCAATGAACAGGCATGCTCTGGCAGTTTTTAAATGAAGTATGGAAATTATGGATTGTGCAGTCACAGTCAACGTTCATTGAGAGCTTACTTTATATAAAGCATCATGCTCGGCATTGTGCTTTGTGGCATTTGAATTTTTAAAAATCAAACGCCCTCCAAACTTAAGGATGATAGCCAAAAGGTCCGCTTATTACCCAACTGCAATAATAGGAGGGACAAGTAATTAAAAGGCAATTGCCATGACAAATAGAAAAGATGCCAAAGTCAACATTTTTTCAAGGAGCTATAAAGCCCGCGGAGGAGTCAGCTGATGGCACAGTGTTCGCTGCTGCACCGCTCAGAGGCTGGGTGACCCGCGTGGAAGTAAGTACTTTTTTATTTGCAGACCTTGGCCGATGCCGCGTTAAAAAACGCGAGGGGCTCTATGCACCTCCCTGGCGGTAGTTCCTCCGACCTCAGCCGGGTCGGGTCGTGCCGCCCCTCTCCCAGGAGAGACAAACAGGTGTCCCACGTGGCAGCCGCGCCCCGGGCGCCCCTCCTGTGATCCCGTAGCGCCCCCTGGCCCGAGCTGCGCCCGAGCTGCCTGTGAGTAGAGCCGCCCGGGCCCCGAGCGCTGGTCGCCGCGCTCCTCCGGGTGAGTCCCAGCCCCGAGTTGGCTCTGGCGTCCGGGTACCCGCCAGTGCCGGCTGCCGATGACTGATTCACGCTCCCAGGACTGGGGCCCCCTCTGCCCGGCCACCCCTACCCAGAGCACCCGGGCTGCGCGGCCCCGCCGAGGGTGCGGGCTTTGTTCGCATTGTCTGCGCGCACCTGAGCGCGGCCTTCCCGGGACGGCGGCGTCGGGGGAAGAGCGCACCTGGCGCGCGCCTCCCTCGTAGCCACTCGCGGTCCGCCCCAGGTGAGCTGGCGGGGTTTTGGGAGGGGTGCGGTCTGCAGGTAAGTGAGTAGGGGCTCCGGGTACAGGGGTGGAGGAGGGCATGTATTAAACCCAAGCTGCCCTCCTGGCACAGTAGCGGGGCCTCCTTCCCTGGCGGCCGCGGAAAGGGACTCGCCCTTTGAATAAAGGCTTTGGTGACATGCTCGCCTCCACCCCACACCCCACTACAGGACATATACAGGTGTTAAGGGGACTTGGGGCAGTTTTCCCAGGCAGAACGAGTGCCCCCAGCGAAGTGTCTGCAAGCAGAACCTGAGAGGGGCCGGCTGCCCCTTGAGAGTCCTCGCGCTTGGGCAGTGGGAAGTCCAGGGGTTTGCCGTTCTGGTGACTTCCGCCACCTGGCTCAGCCCTGCTTCCTGCATGTCTCCTTCCCTTCCAGTAAGGCTAACAAAACTTTCCCTAGCTAAGCCGACCTTTCCCTCCCTCCCGCCTTGGGCCCTTGGCCACCTGCTGGGACGGTGAATGGGAGAGTCTCAGAATTGAACCTTGAAAACTTGCTGGGGGCACCAGACAGAAGAGAAGGGAGGAGGCCACCTTGTTGCTTGTGATTGTGGAATCAAGGGCTCCAGCTGAGGGGGGGCCTTGGTGATGGGGACCCCATGCCATGTGTTTGATGTCTTGGAAATTGGAATAATTAGAAAGTGTACACTTTTCAAATTATAAGCTGCTTTAAGTAAAACCCCAGAACCTCTAAGTGTTTTATAGATTCAGTCCCAAAAATTCAAGGTCTCTTTTGCTGTCAAGGTGACACTATATTAAGAAATGTCGATTTATTGAAGAGTCAGAAAAGGGAAGAGGTCAGAAAGGTACCACTAGAGTTGACAAAAGCCACAGGCATGAATTTGTCAATGCTGCTGGCTTTCAGCATGCTGAAGCCATCATCTCTTGTGACTGATGGGAGTTCAGAGCTCCTCAGGCCTTACTCTTCTTTTGTAGAAATCCAGCCCAGAGCCATCTCCTAGTAGTATAAGAATTTCTCAGACTAGGTCCCCAGGCAAATCCCAGGCTGGAGAAGAGGTTTGCTTTCCTCATCATCTCTGTCTGGCTGAAAACCATCAGTGTATTTTCATTAAATCTGGTTTTTGGTCTACTGTATAGAGATTACAGCCACTATTTCCCTCTCTTCAATAGGCACAAGCCCCTGGGATATCTGAATCATAGTCAGAAGCCCATGTTTTTACAGATGAGGAAACTGAGACCCAGTTTTAGAATGTTAAGTTCAAAGCAAAATTGAGCAGAAGGTACAGATTTCCCATATACCTCCTGTCCTCACCTATGCACAGCCTCCCCCATTATCAGCATCCCCCACTGCCGTGGTACATTTGTTCCAACTGATGAACCGACATTGGCACATCATTATGACCCAAAGTTCACAGTTTGCACTGGGGTTTGCTCCTATTGTACATTCTATGGCTTTGGACAAATGTAAAATGACATAAACCTGCCATTATGGTATCAAACAGCATAGTTTCACTACCCTAAAAATCCTCTGTGCATCCCACCCTCCCTACAACACATGGTAATCACTGATCTTTCTACTGTCTCAATAGTTTTACCTTTTCCAGAATGTCTTATGATTGGAATCATGTAGTATGTAGCCTTCTCAGATTGGTGTCTTTTGCTCAGTAATACACATTGACATTTCCCCTCCTGGCTTTTTAATGAGCATCATAAACAACAGAATAGTTATTTGGCAGTGATGGCATCATAAGCTCCTGGTGAAAATGCCTTTTTGTTAATAACTCCCCTGATGTGTGTGCATCTTACAAAGCATTGTCCTTGGATCCTCAGTACCTGGAAGGGTACTGGGCACAGGGCAGATGCTTAATAATTTTTACTGGATAAATGAAATTTCATATAATTATAGCAATGAGAGGGTCAGCAACACTATGAGGTTTTAGAACAGTGGTCCTCAAACTTGCAGTTCACATATCAGTAAATGAAAACCTAGTTTAATTGGGAGAGCTGCAGTGGAATTGCTCATTTTTAATTTTATCCAATAAGGCTATTTTAAAATCAAACAAATTCCCACCCCACCCCCCATCATCAAGGAGGCTACTGGAAGTCTCTTGGTGATTGTGTGTGTGCATTCCCTGCAAAATGTTTCTGTATAACCCCACGGCAGCACACTGGAACAGCTGAATACATTTGAAGCCCCTTCCTTTGTGTGCCCTTTCATCTTCTAAACAGCTCTGGACTGCTTACTTTTCCTCTTCCACCCACCACATTACCTGTTGACTTTCCTTGAATGTGACCCTCAGTCCTCCCCTTCCTTTGCTGATCATGAGTCTCTTCTCTTGAACTAGATTTCTCTGCTCTCAAATTAGGAAACTTTGCCCTTGCCCTGGGAGCCCTCGCATCATGGTTTCATGGGATCCTGGCAACAACCTTTCCAGGGAAACAGGATGGATGGTTTTACCTCCATTTTAGAGAGAAGGAAATTGAGAGACTGAAGTGGAGGAATTTACCCAGGAGGCTCATGCTCAGGTGTCCTGCCATCAGATGGTTGCTCTTTCCAGTGCATCTGTGTACCACATGCCTCCTAGTACCAGGTGCATCTGCATGCCGATGCCTCTGTGTACCACGTGCCTCTGCATACTGCAGTGCCTCTGTGTACCAGTAAATCTGTGTGTCAGTGCCTCTGCGTACCAGTGCATCTGTGTGCCACATGCCTCTGCATACTGGTGCCTCTGTGTACCGCGTGTCTCTGTGTACCACACACCTCTGTGTACCAGTGCATCTGTGTACCGTGTGCCTCTGGTCATAGCTGAGAAGTCCTGGGCTGGACTCTAAGCTTGGGTTTTTCTCGCTCTGTGGCCTTGGGTCTCATCTTCTCCAAGACCATTTCCTCATCTATAAAAATGGAAATGATAATATCTACCCTACAGGTTATGGGTGTTGTTAAATGAAATGAATATATTAAATGTAATGAGAAACTTTTAACATCATTTATTTAGAAAGCATTTTACTATTTAGCAGAGACTTCTCTACCCTGTCTCGCTGGATCTTTACAACACTGGGGGAGTTTATGAAACTGAGATTCTCCCCATTTGGCAGATGAGGAACTAAGGCAGGGGAGGTTGTCGCTTGCAGTCACCCAGCTGCTAGGAGCAGAGCTAGGTTGGAATCCTGTCTCTGGACTTTGGGTCCTGTGTGTGTTCTCCCACACCTCAGGGCTAATCCCATTGTCCCATACAGTGAAATCGGGTTGTGTACAATTTAAAGCATTTTCAAATATCATCCATCAAAACAAACATGAACTCTCTTCTGGCTAAAAATGTGTCTGCAGATGCAGAGAGTGTGGGAGGGCTTGTGATCTATGCCCATCTTCCCAGCTTTTCTCCCTAACCCTCCAGGGAGTTCGCAAATGGCATGTTGCCCATTCCTTGGTGCTGACTTTCGGTTGTCAGGACACTGGGTTCTGAAAATTTACTAATTCTTTTAGGGGGAGCATGACTTTTCCCAAGCAGCTTTTTAAATGCTCTCTCTGCCATATCAGACTAGAAATGTGTCATCTACATCCGTTGACACTCTGAGCCTGAGCCAAATATTTTGCCAAAGTTTACAAGGAAGATGATTGTTACAGCAAAGACTTCCCCACCGGAGATTTTTACCTCTGATTTTAGTCTTCCCATTCAGGTGTGTACTGTTCTTATAAAGGGCTCAGATTTCCATCCTGCTGATTTGGAGGAGGCTGCCAAGGGCTAATCTATTTGGGGTTGGAATTGCATTTTGTAAGGAGGTAGAAATGGTTTCCTCTTTTTCCCTACACTCATTTCATTTCCGATGGTAGAGAAGGCAGACATTATCCTGCAAAACTGCCTTCAGCTATCCCCAATCGGCTCTTCTTTTTTTAAAAAGTAGCTGTGTATTGGCTTTTATTTCTTCCTGTGTCACGGGAAATGTAATTCCTGGGTAGTGCACAGTGGAAATTTTTGTGGCATCCTGCAGCAGACTTCACATGCCTGCTGTCCCAAGTGCAGGTGGTGCTGCGTGGAACCAGGATCTGAAGGCCACACTCTGATGAGATCGGGGGCATGGGGAGCATCTACATCCATGGATGAGAACTCCAGAAGCCAGGAATAACACGTGGGATTAGCATGAGTAATGGAACAGAAGGGAACAAGGTGATGAGCGAGGTGTAATGGAAAAGGCTTGGCAAGGCGTACCTGAGAATGGGTGGTCTGTTCCAGCCCCTGGCTTGCAGATCACTCCCAACTACTTTGTAGGAAGCCAGAGGGCCCTGGTAACTCTCATCTTATGCCGGATGGAGTGTGGGAGCTGCTGGCAGGTATTAGCTGGGGGAGAAATTGCCAACGTGCAGGATTCAGGGTGGCAGATTTTTAAAATTATGCTTCTGTGCTTCTGAACTGCCCCCTAGTTCATAGCCTGTTTTCTGGATCCTGGACTTCTGCCAGAGTGTCGCCTTTTACCGGCAGCCCCAACACCTCTCCCTTGTTGAACGTTCTGTGGCAGCTTCCCCCAGAACCGGGAAGGTGACGCTAGGAGGCCAGAATGGAATCTGATCCACTGATTAGCTGTGTAAGCTGGGGCAGAACACTTCACTTCTCCATGTCTCAGCTTTCTCACCTGTGAAGTGGGGATAATACACCCTCCCTGGCTGGCTGCGAGGATTAGGAGAGAAGACATGAAGGGCGGAGCCTGGTGGCAGGCACACAAAAAATGCTCATTACATGGTAGTAGCTGTTGATTTTTATTGTGGAATTCACCCTTTAAAAAAAAAAAAAAAGCTTTCCAGGTGTAGGGCTGTATTTTGGAGGTCAAATTAGTATTGTAGGAAAATTTTGATATGAGAGGGGAATGAGCTGCCTATTTGAGATGACTGGATGGGAATAGAGTGCAAACAATACTTCACCAGCATCGCAATAGCGTTCATTTCATTAATCTTGGTATAAAAAAGAATGCAGTGAGCACAGTGAGTGCAACGATGCCCTGGAAGGGTCCCTCTAGCCCTCCTACAGGAGGTATTCTGGTGCTTTGTTTATCTAGCAAGCAAGGACCTCCCCTACTATACATCAGGCACATGCAGGTCTCTGGAGCTCCAGCAGAGATTAGATACAGTCTGTAGTCTCAGGCATTTGCCACCCGGCAGTCAAGACAAACGTATCACTGGGCAGTTTCAGCGTGGGCTGTGTGACAGTAGGGGTTGTATTGAGGGGGACGGGGAGGGAGGTGCTGCAGAGGTTGCAGAATCAACACCGTCTGATTGATCCAAACAGCTAGGAGAAGGCATTTGACATCCTGTGTGCATTTGCAGATTGCCAACATACATTCTATTTTAATGAGCAGAAACTTGGGCGACTCTGGAAAAACATGCAGCTGGGCAAGCAGAGGCACATAGTGGATCGAGATCAAGCTGCTTAAGTTGGTCTCATAGCACGGAGGGAAGGGGCCTGTGTTTACTGGGTGCCTTGCTATGTGGCAGGAACCTTCTGTACTTCCTTCTACTTTATCCTCACAGCAGCCTGGGGAGGTGGCTGCCAGAATCCTTGTTTTATAAATAACAGGCCTGAGCCTCAGTCTCCTGCCAGTGCCCAGGGTCGGAAGCTGTAACTCCATAAAATCATCCTGAACCTAAGGAATAGAGACAGCATTGAAAAGCTCTTCACCGCATCCTCGATGCCTTGCCGTTGCCTGACTCACAGGCGGCAGGTGGGGGCTTGTTCTGCCTCTGTGGTGTGGAGTAAGAGGGATAAAAAAAAATGTCCTTAGGGGAAAATGAGTCTTTCTTGCTGGCATGCGCAGGGCTGGAAGCTAGCAGGAAGTGTGTGCTGCAGGCCAGTATCCTTCCCGTCACCTTTCTCCCTTTGATCGTGTCTGGAGAGCTCCTGACATACTGGCTCTTGCCATGTTAGGTGTCTGATTTTCACTTAGATCAGGAGAAGACTTGAGCCTCTTAGTCATTTGAAGCAGGAAGACCCTGCACGAAGACGCTCAGCTGGCAGGGACATTTGTTTTATAATAGTTTGTTTTAGGACTGCTTTGAAATCCAAGGAGCTCTATAGACAGTTCCAAGTGGTGCATATTCTAGAATTAGGTAGAATCTGGTGGCATCATGGAAATAACCACACAGTCTGAGAATATTGGGTGGTCAGTACATGCTCCATCCTCCAGGAGGACCACTCTCTGTGGCACCCTGGCCTACCGGCCCCCGCCCCCCACCCGAGATGATTGGAGGTCGGATGCATGGTGAGAAGGTAGATTTCTGGAGCCTTGGTGTTCTTTGCTGTGAATTTTTAGTTGGGAAGCCTCCTTTTGAGGCAAACACACCAAGAGACCTACAAAAGAATATCATGGGTTGGGCTGGGCACGGTGGCTCACGCCTGTAATCCCAGCACTTTGGGAGGCTGAAGCGGTTGTATCACCTGAGGTCAGGAGTTTAAGACCAGCCTGATCAACATGGTGAAACCCCGTCTCTACTAAAAATACAAAAATTAGCTGGGCGTGGTGGCGCATGCCTGTAATCCCAGCTACTCGGAAGGCTGAGACAGGAGAATCACTTGAACCCGGGAGGCAGAGGTAGCAGTGAGCCGAGACCATGCCATTGCATTCCAGCCTGGGCAGCAAGAGCGAAAGCAACTCCATCTCAAAAAAAAAAAAAAAAAAAAAAAAGAGTATCACAGGTTGAATTCACATTCCCTGACTGTAACAGAGGGACCCAGGGACCTCATTTCAAGACTGTTGAAGCATAATCCCAGCCAGAGACCAATGCTCAGAGAAGTACTTGAACACCCGTGGATCACAGCAAATTCATCAAAACTATCAAATTCCCAAAACAGAATCAACTAGCAAACGGTCTTAGGAATCATGCAGGGGGAGAAATCCTTGAGCCTGGGCTGCTGTATAACCTGTCAGGAACATGCTACTGAAATTTATTTTACCATTGACTGCCGCCCTCAATCTAGAGCGCTACAAGAAATATTTGTTTTACTGAGCACCTGACAATGCCTCAACCTCCCTATTCAGAAAGCTCCACATCAATAAACATGACACTCTGAAGTGAAAGTAGCCACGAGAATTGTGCTACTTACACTGGTTCGTAATCTGGAGGCAAGGTTCCACTGCAGCCGCCCCCTCAGCCTGTGCCACACATGGTGTCCTCCCAGGAGACAAATCCAGAGTGTGGCTGTGGGGAAAGTGACCACTTTGCCCTGACTCGATCGGTTAAGGAGCTGTGCAATAACCTTCCCAGTACATGAGTGTGTCACTTATTGGGTTGGCCAAGCCTAGTAAAGCTGTTGGAATGAGAATGTGATTCTTTTTAAGTGTGAAAGATTTTTGGACAGATTTGTATTTTTTCTCTGGTGGCATTCCCTTAGGAGTGTTCTGTGTCTGTCCAGCACCCCGGTAGGCCTGGTTGGGTTTCCAGTTCTCCTTAACCACTTATCTCCCAGATGAGAGTGTATGAAATAGGAACACATGCTCTACCTCCATTTAGGGACTTGCAACCTCTGCATCCCGGGTTCAAGAGATTCTCCTGCCTCAGCCTACCGAGTTCCTGGGATTATAGGCACCCGCCACCATGCCTGGCTAATTTTTTGTATTTTCAGTAGAGATGTTGTTTCACTGTGTTGGCCAGGCTGGTCACAAACTCCTGAACTCAGGTGATCCACCGGCCTTGGCCTCCCAAAGTGCTGGGATTACAGGCATGAGCCACCATGAAGGGCTTATTTTTTTAAAAAAAAAAAACATTGGAGTTATGGCATGTGTGTAAACTTTAAATATGCAAGTAAGTATGTCAAAAAAAAAAAAAAAAAAACCACGGAGCTGGATGTATCTTGAGGTCCAAACATCATAGGTCCACGATGGAGGCAGGATCCAACGGGACTTTTAAAACCATAAGACAGCTTAGCCACGTCGGGGCCCTTCTCTTCACTTTGTAAGGGAGGAAGCACAGCCTCTCTCGAGGTCACAGGGCACCAGGATGAGGACTAGGGCGCCTGGGTTCATGTAGGCTCTCTGCCACCATGGGGCAGGTGTGGCTCCTGCCTGGGTGGTGAAGTTTTTTTTAAAAAAAAACTTCTTAAAAAATAATTTTTCTTGGCCAGGTGTGGTGGCATGTACCTATAGTCTCAGCTACTCGGGAGGCTGAGGCACAAAAATCACTTGAGCCCCGGAGGCGGAGGTTGCAGTGAGCCGAGATTGCGCCACTGCACTCCAGCCTGGGCTACAGAGTGAGACTCCATCTAAAAAAAAAAAAAAAAAAAAAAGTCCTCCTCCTTCAGCCAGATTACGATTTATAAATAATTTAGATGATTAGTGGATAATTTAGATAGTGCAGGCTTTCTTCAGATGTTGTCTTCTTAGCTAGGGGAAGGTTTGTTAATAGCATTAGAAGGTTTCAGGAGATGAGGACATTGAAAATCAGGTCTTCAGCCTGTTGAATTCTAACTCCTCATGAAGAAATGGAGACCCTGAGAAAGGAGTGACTGCCCAGGGTCACGTGGCTAGTCAGGGCCCAGGCAGAGCCAACACCCAGGCCTCTTAACTCTGGGGAGAGCAGGAGAGCACACCTTCCCAGGGCCTGTGGAGGGCTGGGGTGCATTTGGGGGTGGATGACAGAGGTATCTTGGGGAAGATGTTAGATTGGTGTTTAAAACCAAAGTAATTGGAGTAAAGTCTTCCAGGCTACTGTAGTTATTGTGCTGAGGGTTTCTAGGGTTATATCTGTGACCTGGAAAAGGCTGAGTTGGCATCTTGTTTGGCCGTGTGACTTGGGGCGTTCACAGAACTAATTGCTGATTCTTTCTTTTGCTGTCCCTGTAGTTATATCAACATGCCCCCTTTCCTGTTGCTGGAAACCATCTGTATTTTCCTGTTTTCCAGAGGTAAGATGTGTTTATTGGTGATGGGGAAGTACTGGGGTGTTGGGTAGGGGGGTTGCTTGCTTCAAATCCTGTTGATTTTCAATTGTAAAGGTCTCTTGAATCCACCTGCATCTCCCCTCCGTGGCCACCTCCCTAGTCCAAGCCATGTCATCTTGTGCCTGGACCACTGCAGTAGCCTCCTGCCTGGCCTCCCTGGGTGCCCCGGTCCTCCTCCAACCCATTCTCCATGCAGTGGCTATTTCTTTTTTTGTTTTTGAGTTCCAGGGTACATGTGCAGGATGTGCAGGTTCATTACATAGGTCAATGTGTGCCATGGTGTGTGCCATGATGGTTTGCTGCACCTATCAACCCATCACTTAGGTATTGAGCCCAGCATGCATTAGCTATTTATCCTGATGCTCTCCCTCCTCCACCCCACCCCTCGACAGGCCCCAGTGTGTGTTGTTTCCCTCCCCGCGTCCATATGTTCTCATTGTTCAGCTCCCACTTATTTTATTTATTTATTTGAGACGGAATCTCTGTCACCCAGGCTGGAGTGCAATGGTGCGATCTCTGCTCACTGTAACTTCCGCCTCCCAGGTTCAAGCGATTCTCCTGCCTCAGCCTCCTGAGTAGCTGAGATTAGAGGCACGCACCACCACACCCGGCTAATTTTTGTATTTTTAGTAGAGAAGGGGTTTCACCATATTGGTCAGGCTGGTCTTGAACTCCTGACCTCAGGTGATCTGACTGTCTTGGCTTCCCAAAGTGCTGGGATTACAGGCGTGACCCACTGCGCGCAGCCCTCAGCTCCCACTTATAAGTAAGAAAATGCAGTGTTTGGTTTTCTGTTCCTGCGTCAGTTTGATGAGGAGAATGGCTTCTAGCTCCACACATGTCCTTGCAAAGGACATGATCTCGTTCCTTTTAATGGCTGCATAGTATTCCATGGTGTATATGTGCCACATGTTCTCTATCCAGTCTATCATTGATGGGCATTTGGGTTGATTCCGTGTCTTTACAGCGGCCATTTCAAAATGCAAATCGGATCATGTCTGGACCCTTCTTTACCCCCAACTAAAACTTTTCAGTGACTTTCTGTGGCTCTTAAGAGGCTTTGTCTCATCTTACCCTGTGGCCATCATGAGTCCCCTCTGCGCCCTCTGCACCACAGCCCACTCTCCTTCCAGTTCTGCCCTGCATCCTTGCTCCCTGCCACCAAAAAGTTTCTGAATTATGTTGCCCCTCTGCTTGGATCACCCCCTCGCCCCAACACTGCCACCCTGGCAAACTCCTCCCCATCCTTTGGCCCCAGCACAATTCCCCTGGGACCTCCTGATCAAGTCACATCCCCCTCTTCAAACCCCTTGTAGCCCTTGCTCTGTAGCACTTAACACAGATAAGAGTTTCGTGTGCATTTTTTAAAATGACATCTTTTCCATAAGATGTAAGCTCCTCAAGGAAAGAGACTGTACATTCTTTAACATTCTTTATTCACCACTATATTATTTCAGGGCCTGCACTGGGCATGGCTCATGGTTTATGCTCCAGAAATAGATTAATGAATAAATAATGGAGCAAATCCACTTTCTTTTTACTTCCCACTTTGTCCCTTTCAAGTTCTAGTCTCTTTGAAATATGAGAAGGTAGGAAGGAATTGATGTGTCTGCAGATTGTTGTCTTACAAGTAAGAACAGGTGGACTGGGCGGCCAAGCTGTCCCAGCCTCCTGAGGTTCGGGGTCCCCTTCTGTAAAGCCAAGGGGTTGCACAGTGGCCTCTGGGATTCTTTCTTGCAGTTCCTCCCTGGTCTGTGTTTCCATGAGTAGGTATTTGTTCTCTGCTGAATTGGCTACTGTTAATACCTGCCCGTTTCCTGGAACCTAGCGGGGATCAGAAAGGCTGTTGGAAGTTGAGGGCTGGTGGCTCCAGCCTGGCTGCCCAGCCCACCTGTTTCTCTCTGTCTCTGAGCCAGGTGGGGTGGATGGGAAGTGTAACACAGCAGCTTCATGGCCAAGGGGTTGGGGAGTGGTGAGATGTGTTTGGGGCCAGGGCCTGAAGAAAGTCTCTGGAGTCCCGGGCACAGTCCAGGTTCTGTTCCAGCTTGTCATGGACCTTTGCCTTCTGTGGCCCTGTCCAGCCTCCAGATTGCGATCACATGCACTTGTTCTGATCATCCTTGGGTTGTACAGATGAGGCAGGGGAGGCCCAGAGAGGCCCTGTGACTTGCCCAAGGTCACACAGCTATGTAGCAGACATGAGACTAACACCCAGTTCTCCCTACTCCTGGGCTGGCTGTACCACTCAGCTTCTCTGGAAAGATAAGAATGTACAAAAGTTCTCTCTAAGACTTGGCTGTCACATCTGTAAAGTGAAAGAATTGGACTAGATTAGTGATTCTCAACCCTGCCTGCTCAATAGCGTCACCCATCTTGCAGACTGAAGTTCCGGAGCCCAGGCAGCTGGTCTTTAGAGGGGGCTGCCGACTTGGTTGGAAAAAGCAACAGCAATCATACATGAAGCAGCTGCCTGTTGAGGGGGAGCCTCTGCAGTCCTGAGGACATTTCACAGGGAACACTGGGGATGTCACCCAGGCTCAAGGTGAGCTCACCTGAAGCCTGGCACCTGCCATGACAGCTGAGCACAGGGCCCAGAGGCACAGTTAGTTAGCTGAGTAACATCTTTAGTGAGTGGTCTCTGCTCACAGAGCTCCCCTGCCTTCCCATCCTGGGGAGATGGCTGGCCTGCCTTCAGCTGGAGAGTTTGCTGGTAAGATATTTAAAAAGAAACTGTATTTTTCTGTTCTCTGTGGGGTCTTTAGGATTCCTCGGCTACAGGGCCCTTTGTCAGGAGAATAATTCATGGACTCAGCTCAGGAAACCTTAGTGCCTGTGTGTTTATGCAGAGGGCTGGGCGAGGCTCTGTGGAGGACTGGGTGGAAGTGTTTCTGCCCTCAGGGAGCTTCTAGGCAGCAAGGTGAGGGGCTCGTGGGAACAGCACTGCATTATGGGGTGGGTCACAATGGGCCCAGGAGTTGGCTTGGTCGTGATCTCTGAATGCAGTGAGCAGAAAGCCTGTAATTTTTTTTTTTTTTTTTTTTTTTTGAGATGGAGTCTCGCTCTGTCACCCAGGCTGGAGTGCAGTGGTGCACTCTTGGCTCACTGCAACCTCCGCCTCCGAGGTTCAAGTGATTCAACTGCCTCAGCCTCGCAAGTAGCTGGGATTACAGGCACCTGCCACCACACCCAGCTAATTTTTGTGTTTTTAGTAGAGATGGGGTTTCACCCTGTTGGCCAGGCTATTCTGAAACCCCTGACCTCAGGTGATCCCCACCGCCTCAGCCTCCCAAAGTGCTGGGATTACAGGCGTGAGCCACCCCGCTGGCCTGTTTTTGTTTTTAATGCTGGCCCTGCCTCTGTCCCAATAACTGGCATTTTTTTAATGCAAGTAGATTTTTCTTTTCTTTAATTTTGTCTACTGTCTTTCTTTCTAGTCTAAGTCTTGTTTCTGTCTCTGGTGGCAAAACAGCTGCGGCAGACTGTGCCAGATCTAATGAGAGAGATTTGTCTGGCAGCTTTTGGCTGTGGAGCTGACTGCTGGCTTAGCACATTAACTTAGAATCTCTATGAGTAGAGATTGAGGGGAGGAGGGAGTATTAGGTGAGCAGGAACTGTCTGCTCAAAGAGATGGTATGGGGAAAGACTAGTTTAGTTTGCATGGGGGACTAGTGAACGGGAAGGAGCCGGGAAAGACAGAGCTGGAACCAGCCGAGGGGGTGCTGAGTTAGCAGGTTGACCAATAACGTGGGTCATTGGTGTCACTCCCCCAGACTGAAACCCTCTTTTGGCATCCCTCTTGTCATCAATTTCCTGGCAGTTGCAAACCTTGAGACCAGGTGCCCTGTACTGTGTGATTCCTCCTGGCCTCCCTGCTGAATCTCCTTCACCTCTCTCCACAGCAGCCCCCATGCTCATCTGCCACTCAGGTTCAAGCAGTTCTCCTGCCTCAGCCTCCCGAGTAGCTGGAACTATAGGCGCCCACCAACACACTCGGCTAATTTTTGTGTTTTTAGTAGAGATGGGGTTTCACCATGTTGGCGAGGCTGGTCTTGAACTCCTGACCTAAGGTGATGGGCCCACCTCGGCCTCCCAAAGTGCTGGGTTTACAGGTGTGAGCCACCCTGCCCAGCCTGCTTGTGTTCCTTCATCTGCCCCACTTCTGTGACCTGGCCACTCCTGGTCTCTGCCCCCCTAACTTTGTTTCCTCTGTGCTTAGTCACTGCACATTGACATTTACAAAGCATCTGAGTGTACTTCTCTTCTGCCGCAAGACACATACCAGGTGCGGTTGCAGAGAGGATGTTGGCTTTTCCAAATGTCCCTTCTGGGGACCCCTTATTGTCTTCAAGACTTCCATCATGGTTGGCTCACTGTTCAGCAATCCTGTGGCCTCCTCAGTGTCTTACCTCCGCCCTCCAATTTCATTTCCCCTCCCCTCCCCTCCCCACCTCTCCCCCCTCCCCTCCCCTCCCACCTCTCCCCCTCCCCTCCCCTCCCACCTCTCCCCTCCCCCCTCCCCCTCCCCTCCCCTCTCCCCCTCCCCTCCCCTCCCACCTCTCCCCCTCCCTCCCCTCCCACCTCTCCCCTCCCCTCCCTCCCACCTCTCCCCCTCCCTCCCCCCTCCCCCATCTCCCCTCCCCCCCCTCCCACCTCTCCCCCCCTCCCACCTCTCCCCCTCTCCCCCTCTCCCCTTCCCCTCCACCTCTCCCCTCTCCCCCTTCCCCCTCCCACCTCTCCCCCTCTCCCCCTCCCACCTCTCCCCTCTCCCCCTCCCACCTCTCCCCCTCTCCCTCTCCCTCCTCCCCTCTCCCCTCTCCCCCTCCCCCCTCCCCCTCTCCCCTCCCCCTCCCACCTCTCACCCCTCCCCCTCTCCCCTCTCCCTCTCTCCCCCTCTCCCCTCTCCCCTCTCCCCCTCTCCCCTCTCCCTCTCCCTCTCCCCTCTCCCTCTCCCCTCTCCCCCCTCTCCCCCTCTCCCCCTTCCCTCCCCACCTCTCCCCCTCTCCCACTCCCTCCCCCCTCTCCCCTCTCCCCCCACCTCTCCCCCTCTCCCCCACCTCTCCCCCTCTCCCCTACCTCTCCCCTCTCCCCTACCTCTCCCCCTCTCCCCTACCTCTCCCCTCTCCCCTACCTCTCCCCCTCTCCCCTCTCCCCCCCCTCTCCCCCACCTCTCCCCCTCCCTCCACCTCTCCACCTCTCCCCCTCCCCCCACCTCTCCACCTCTCCCCCTCCCCCACCTCTCCACCTCTCCCCCTCCCCCCACCTCTCCACCTCTCCCCCTCCCCCACCTCTCCACCTCTCCCCTCCCCCCACCTCTCCACCTCTCCCCCTCCCCCACCTCTCCACCTCTCCCCCTCCCCCACCTCTCCACCTCTCCCCCTCCCCCACCTCTCCCCCCTCCCCCCTCCCCCCTCCCCTCCCTCTCCCCTCCCCTCTCTCCCCTCCCCCTCTCTCCCCTCCCTCCTCTCCCCTCTCTCCCCTCCCTCCTCTCCCCTCTCTCCCCTCTCTCCCCTCCTCCTCTCCCCTCTCTCCCCTCCCTCCTCTCCCCTCTCTCCCCTCCCTCCTCTCCCCTCTCTCCCCTCCCTCCTCCCCCTCTCTCCCCTCCCCTCTCCCCTCCCCTCTCCCCTCTCTCCCCTCCCCTCTCTCCCCTCCCCTCTCCCCTCTCTCCCCTCTCTCCCCTCCCCTCTCCCCTCTCTCCCCCTCCTCCTGGTTATTACACCTGACCTGACACCTCTCCCCCCTCTCTGGTTATTACACCTGACCAGGGACAAAAGTTTTCAGAATCACAGGCTCTCTAGAACCCCACTGTGTGTTAGTTTTATTCTTTCTCTTTGAACTACTCACATTTAAATACAAAGATATCTCATAGAAGTGAGGTAATTTGGGGGGTTTCTTTATGTTATCCGTCTGGTAATTTTTGAGATGCAAGAATCATCACTCCCCCACATTCTAGGTTTCTCTGCTGTTCCCTTTTTAGTCCGGTCACTTAAGGTGGAGATTGAGCCTCCTCCCCTCTCAGCATTTTAATGGTTGCTTCTGGTGTTTTCTCTCCTAGTGCCCCCATCTCTCCCTCTCCAGGAAGTCCACGTAAGCAGAGAAACCATCGGGAAGATTTCAGTTGCCAGCAAAAGTAAGCCCAGGTTCTTCTTAACCCTCCAGATGCCCACTCAGACCTCTGTGTGATGGACTGGATGAGAACCGTGTTCTCCCAGAGAGTTTCTGCCCCTTTCCCATCTTCCTTTCATACTCTGGCCAGAGTCATTTTCCCCAAACAGGGATCTGACCAAGTCACTGGGTTTAAAAACAAACAAAAGTGGGTGCCTGTAATCCCAGCTACTCGGGAGGCTGAGGCAGGAGAATTGCTTGAACCCAGGAGGCAGAGGTTGCAGTGAGCTGAGATGGTGCCATTGCACTTCAGCCTGGGTAACAAGAGGGAAACTCCATCTCAAAAACAAAACAGCTCAGTAAACCTTTTTTTTGTTTTGTTTTAAAATCAGGGTCTTGCTCTTGTCACCCAGGCTGGAGTGCAATGGCACAGTATCAGCTCACTGCAGCCTCGACCTTCTGGGCTCAAGTGATCCTCCTGCCTCAGCCTCCCAAATAGCTGGGACCATAGGCATGCATCACCATGCCCGGCTAGTTTTTGTGTTTTTAGTAGAGATGGGGTTTCACCATGTTACCTAGGCTGATCTTGAACTCCTGAACTCAATCTATCCGCTGGCCTTGGCCTCCCAAAGTGCTGAGATTCCAGGTGTGAGCCACCATGCCCAGCCTCAGGAAATCTTTATTATTGAATTACTTGGCCTGTGCCTCAAGGTTTTCTGTTATCTGCTCACCAGGTAACAGGGGGTGACTACTTGCCATGTCCATCTCCCACCATATTCCTTCCTCTTCCACCCTCATCAGTATCCCTCCACATGGCTGCTGTTACTGCTACTGAACTCTTGGGTAACATGGCCTCACATATCAGGGTGCCTGTGTCCACACTAGATTGCGGTCCCCCGAGGCCTGGGACCAAGCCTTTTCAGTGCCGCTCACTGGCCTAGCAGACCCCCTCAGAGAGCTTAATTGGTATTGTTGAACTAGGTCCTTCCATTATTATAATACAAAGGCTTTCATGTAAGGGCCCATTTGTGAGCTTCACACCCATGGTGCGTGTGCTGCCTGCTTCAGAGGAGGGCTGACTTCTGCAGGTTAGTTCTCCCCTTTCATGCTAAGAGGGGCAGCAGCCTGGCCCACTACAAGGCTGTTTGTGCCTTCACTCTGCTTCAGAAGTGAGACCGACTTGCTACTGGTTGTCACCTGTCTGTCCCGCTCTCCCTAGTGATGTGGTGCTCGGCTGCAGTGGACATCCTGTTTTTGTTAGATGGGTCTAACAGCGTCGGGAAAGGGAGCTTTGAAAGGTCCAAGCACTTTGCCATCACAGTCTGTGACGCTCTGGACATCAGCCCTGAGAGGGTGAGTGCAAGTCTTGTGGGTGTTTGTGTTAGGGCGTCTTCTGTGACAAGGGACAGAAACCAGGTCTCAAGCAGAGGAGGCATCTACTGGCTTGTGGAGCTGGGAAGATCAAGGGGCTGAATACTGGTTCTTGGCATGGTGGGATCCAAGGGCTGAGTTGAGGCTATAAGGCATCTTTCTCTTCTTTTTTTTTTTTTTTTTCTTTCCTTCTCTCAATTTTGTTTTCTTTTCGTTGACTTCCTTCCCAGGCAGGTTTTCCTGACCTAGCCAAGTTGTCCTGCATTGTTCCTCAAACTAGTGACCCTGGTAAAAATTAGGGGCACTCCTTACTCTGTAGAGCTGGCCAAAGTCCCAGGGAGGGCTCTGATTGGGCAGGCCTAGGTCACATGATAATCCACTAACCAATCACAGCAGTCAGAGGGAAGAGAGTTTCTGGCCAGACCTCGGTCAAGAGCTCCGCCATGTTTTGGGGGTAGGGAGTGGATTTGACTTTCCTCTAGAAAGAGAGGTTGGATTGTGTTTGCAGAACAATGGGAAAGGGAAAGCATGCTAAGCAGACTAAAGCTGTTACTACCTCAGCGGACTGAATATGAAGCACAGCTCCTACTCTCTCTTGCACTTGAGAGGAACTACTCCTGCTTGAGTGGATCCAGCCGGTATCCTAATTTCTTGTTCTTCAAATATAGGTCTTAAATATAGCAGAGTGTGGTAGCTGTGGCTCTTATTTCTAAAAGGGGCATTTTTTTTTTTTTTTTTAACAATCCAGTAGAAAAATGGGCAAGGAACACAGACAGTTCCCAGAAAATGAAACACGCAAGGCCTTTAGGCATACGAAAAGAAGCCCACCTCACTCACTCAGAGGGTCAGCAAACCCTGTGCCTAACATACAGTTTTTCACTTACTGAGTTAGCAAAAAAATCCTAAATTTGGTGAGGTGCTTTATTGGCAAATCTTGAAAAAAAGTGGTGTTCTCATACGCTGCTGGTGGAGTGTGAAATGGTGCAGCCTCTAGGGGGGAGTCCAATAGTATTCATCCCAGTTACAAAGGCTCGGACCCTTTAACCCAGCAATTCTACATAAAGGAATTTTTTCTACAGTACACACGCCCATGCAAAATAGTACCCATACAGAGTTATTCATTGCAGCATTATGTGGATAAACTGTAAAAGATTTCAGAAAATCCAGATGTACACTGAGGGGGGACAGATAAATCCATTATGATGCATTCATATATTGAAACACTAGGCAGGTCCAGTGAGTGAGTGAGGAAGCTCTCTGATATGGAAAAACACCAGAACAAGTGAAGTGTCAAAGTAAGGCACAAATGGTGTGTATAATATGTTACTTTCTATGTAAAAGATAAAGGGGGATGAATGAAAATCTATCTTTGTTTTTTTTTTTGTATCTGTATACACTCTGGATGGATTTGTAAGAGGCTGAGGACAGTGGTTTTCATTAAGGGGGAGGTTGGGAAGTCAGTTGACAGGGCACAAGGCCAGAGGGAGACTCATCAATACAGACTTAAATATTTTCTGGATTTTGAATCACGTGAACCTACTCAAAAGTCAGCTTAAGGCCGGGCGCGGTGGCTCATGCTTGTAATCCCAGCACTTTGGGAGGCCAAGGTGGCGGGTCACGAGGTCAGGAGATCGAGACCACGGTGAAACCCTGTCTCTACTAAAAATACAAAAAAAATTAGCTGGGTGTGGTGGCGGGCGCCTGTAGTCCCAGCTACTCGGAGAGGCTGAGGCAGGAGAATGGCGTGAACCCGGGAAGTGGAGCTTGCAGTGAGCCGAGATCGCGCCACTGCACTCCAGCCTGGGTGAGAGCGCGAGACACCGTCTCAAAAAAAAAAAAAAAAAAAAGTCAACTTAAAAATTAAGAGAGGTCGGGCACGGTGGGTCACGCCTGTAATCCCAGCACTTCAGGAGGCCGAGGCAGGTGGATCACGAGGTCAGGAGATCGAGACCATCCTGGCTAACATAGTGAAACCTTGTCTCTACTAAAAATACAAAAAATTAGCCGGGCATGGTGGCACGTGCCTGTAGTCCCAGCTACTCGGAAGAGTGAGGCAGGAAAATCGCTTGAACATAGGAGGCAGAGGTTGCAGTGAGCTGAGATGGTGCCACTGCACTTCAACCTGGGCGAGAGTGAAATGCCATCTCAAAAAAAAAAGGTGTAGCCTGGAAAAGCTGTCATTACTTGGATGAGAGACCGGTTGCATACAGGTTAAGGAAGGAAGTGGTTTTCCAAGATAACATTCCTAGATTAATCCTAGTAAAACCTCTAGGATTTAGGAATATACATGGCTTTTAATGAGGGCCAGATCTTCTGCAGAATGGTGTGTCATTTGGGGAGCTGGAGCACACTCCCTGGACCTTAGACCATCTTGCACCTGGGGACACCATAGCAGGCATCATTTAATCTAGGCACAAGCAGCCCAGAAGATTTCTAACCATGATGTTAACCCAGCATAGACCCTAAAAGGGCCAGGCAAGAAGTGCCATTCCCCCACCATCCTCTGCACAGGACCGTGCTTTTAAAAGGGTTCCTTATCAAGTGTCACTAGTTACTCACAGAGGAATAACATAAAGACAAGTAGCATGAAGATTAAATACTGTTGACCTTGGCATTGATGTAGTGTGTCCTGAAATGAGTAGCCTGGAGACCCTGGGGTTGGCTAGTTGGGAACGAAGGGTCCTATGGATTAGTAGTACATGTTTCACAGATGAGGGAACAGGCTCAGAGAGGCTAAGTGACTGCCGAGGGTCACACAGCAACCTCAGGAGAGAGCTAAGTATGGAAGAACTGGGGCTTTTGACTCACAGACCAGGACTTGCTCCATTAGGCCATTTGTCTTGACCCTCAGAATTGACACCCTGTTATCACACAGCAAATGGCCAGCAGTGTGGCAGTGTATGTGTGTGTGTGGAGGGAGTGGTGTAAGAAAACCGTGACAGGAAATTTCCTGGCTGATGCTATTGGGAGCAGATCCCAGAGTTCAGGAAATTTAACCTGGGCATTGCTGGACCACATCTAGAAAGTGTCATTGAGTTCTGGGGGCTGACTTCTTGGTTAGACATGGGCCAAACAGTCAGTGCCCATGAGAGGGAGCCAGGACAGCCAGAGGCCTGGAAACCTCTATGAATGAGGGAACATGATTATCATTTTCAAGTGAAAGAGAGCAGACAATGGCTCTGTTTTTTAAGGGTAGAATCTGGGTGTTCAGGGAGTTAGATTTGGGCTTAACTTGAGAAAAGCTTTCTCGCAGCAAGACTTGGGAAGCAGAGGAATTGTTTACTTGGGTGAGTGGATTAGTGTCTTGACCTCCAAGGTCAGATGGACCCCTTGGCATGCTGCAGAAGGGTTTTTGCATGAGGGCGATTTAAGATGGTTTAGTCTGACTTGTAGCTTCAGGCTTTATGTTTTTGCTGCTGCATTTTTTTGTATTCTCTTTTTGTTGTCTCCGTGTACAAGGGATTTCATTTGTGCCGTGTTTTACTTCCTTTAACTTTAGTTTTCAAGAAGAAATATCAAGTAGCTGTAAATTAAGACTTTTATGGATGCTGTGTTGTTAAGGTGGATTTAAGGTGTTTGAAGTCTTCCTCTTAACACTTAAAAGCTGAGAGGTTCACTTCCTGGCTCTAATGTAGTGACTGGGGCAGAGTGATTATGGCTGGTGAGATAGCTGGGCGGGCCTGTTTCTGAGCGTACAGTAAACTGAAGATAAAAGGCAACTATTTTGTTCCCAAGTCACCAATTAAACAAAATGCTTTAACTACTGACTTAAGCTGCTTCCTTCTTGTTTTGAAGTTCTGTTTCTTCCTGTTTAACTCAAGTAAATACACCCAGCTGTTGGTCTCAGGGGAGGTTATTTTTTCAACTAAGTAATTCATTCACATGAGTTCAATAAAAAGATGTACAGTGAAAAGTCTCCCTTTCACCCACACATTTTCCATTTGCTCTGTCCCTCAACTTGTGTTCTTGAGTCCCCTCCGGAATCACTTTGTGCAAATACAGGCAATATGAATAAATATTCTTCTTTCTCCCTTACTACACAAAGGGTAGCCTACCATACACATTATTCTCTCATGCCTTTTTCCTCCTCACATTTTCATGGAAATCTTTGCATATCTGTATACAGGTATAATTTTTTTACAGATCATTAAAATGTTTCATCATAAGGATTTATCGAGGTCTAATTAACCCCTATTGATGGATATTTGATGTTACAAATAAATTGTGATCTTGTAAATAACATCATTTCACACATAAAAGTAGGATACATTTCCAGTAGCCCTATGCATTTTTTTAAATTTTATTTTTAATTTTCAATAAATATTTAAAAATTGCCTTCCATGGATGTTGCACCAATTTACATTTCTACAAGCAATGTTTGAGAATGCTTGTTTCACCCTGTAAACATTGTATATGGTTTTTTGCTAAATGGATGGGGAAAAATGCTATTTCATTATGGTGAGGCCAGGTATCTTTCCATCAAAGAGTTATTTGTATTTCCTGTTCTGTGATCTCTGTTCAAATCTTTTGCCCATTTTCTGTTGGATTGTTGGTCTTTTATATGTTGATTCCCACACACTTTTTTATATATTGAGGAAGCTAACCCTTTAACATGAATTGCACACAATTTCTCCATTTTGTCTTTATTTTTTTATGCCATTAAGGTATGTTTCGTCCTGCAGAAGTTGTTTTTTTCTTCATGCGATCACATTTATCAATCTTTCCTTTATGCCTTCTGGATTTTAAGTAATAGTAAGATCTTTTTACACGTTGAAATTTTAGAAATTCTCCTGAGTTTTTTTTAGAACTTTCATATTTCGATTTTTCACACCAAAATCTTGAATTCATTTGCAGTTTATCCTTTATTTTTTGTAGATTGCTCTCCAGTTGTCCCAATATCATTGACTAGATCATCTTTTCCCCCTGGTTTGAGATGCCCCTTTTTAATCACACACTAACTTCAAGGAAAACCTAGGAAGCACTTCCTCCCAGAAGCTTCTTCCTGAGATCACCTACTGGTCCGTCTTCCTGTGTCCGTCTCCCCCATGTGTCCACTGAAGACTGAGATTTCTTTCTGCTTAAGGTGCCCAGCAGCTCCTCCCCAGAGCATCCTGCCTGCAAAAGGGAACCCCACCCAGCTGATCCGGAGCAGATGCAGCCGGCCTGGTGTGGCAGGGCGTTTCCGTCATCTCCCACGTCCCAGGCCTGTCCAGGGAACGGCAGCGAGGGAATTCAAGTGGGGAGCAGAGGGCAGCATCATTGCTTAAATATGACTCACTTGGCCTATTTGCACTCTTGGTCAGAACTAGGGTTAGTTTTGAGAATAGTAACAGAGAATGTTGTTTCTCCAGGGGTTTTGGAGAACCAATGATTAGGAGCAGGCCTTGGGCCCTTGGGAGGAAACCTGAATGTTTGTAGCCTTCTCTGCTCAAGACATGCTAGTGCCTTAAGGATCCAGAGAGCGACTTTATTCGGTTTCCTTTCTCCAGTTTTGCAAGGTATTAGATCTCCTATGGCCTCCTCAGTTAGGACACAAAATCTATGTGGATTCACCAGTGTTCTCTTTCATTACAGAAGAACTTCAGCCCCCGTACAGGTCGTCTCAGTTGTAGATGCTGATTGTCCCCCAAGTCTGACTGTGGTCTAGAGACCTGGCCATTCTCTAGCTTGGCTGGGGCAGGTCTGGCGGGGCTGACCACCCAATGAAGGACCGGGTTGTGGGATGGCTGTGGTTAGTGATGAGTTATCAGTGATGGTAGCTGTGGTTAGCTTCTGCAGCAGCCCCAGTTGGGTCAGTAAGTGTTTTGCTGCTGGCCTGTGCTGGCTGCTTAGAAGGCAGGAGGTATAACTGGGCCTTAGGGAAGACTATAGGCACAAAGTCCAATGGCCTGGCTGCCTTTCTTACTAGTCCTGGGCGAGTAAGCATTTGCCTTGGGCCAGAGGTATATATTCTCCACATTAGGGTTTCTCCAACCATCATATGGGTGTTAATAGTGCCTCTGTGGATTAAATGAGATAGTGCCTGAAACTGCTCAAGACAGCACTTGCAGCTAGGAGGCAGTTGGTAAAAGTGAGCAGAGACCCAGCCCTAAAGATGCACAAGCTCAGCTGAGAACACTGCCAGAATGTTCAGCTGCCTAGCAGTAGGTAAGTCAAGAAGATTGAATTGGGGGTCATCAGTGCAGAGCACAAACAGATTTGGCTGTTTTTTTTCCAGGTTCTCCAAATGGGTCTTTGGAACCTCCTTCTAGGGAGACTGGAGAAAGCTCTGGCACTGGTGTTTGTTGAGTGGATGGGAAGCAGGGTTGTTAACCTTTCTTGCCCCTTCTTTCCTCTTAGGAATGTTTTTGACTCAACCCCAGTCTTGGGGCCCTGAGCCCCGTGTCTCCTACTGCAGGTCAGAGTGGGAGCGTTCCAGTTCAGTTCCACTCCTCATCTGGAATTCCCCTTGGATTCATCTTCAACCCAACAAGAAGTGAAGGCAAAAATCAAGAGGATGGTTTTCAAGTATGTATGATCAGATACTGCTGTGGTTAGGGTGAGGCCAACTGCTCTTAAAATTGCTCCCTTGAAGAGTTTGGTCCTGCTCCGGGCTCACAGAGAGGACTGTGGGCTGCTTTCAGGAGTCCAGCTGGGCACAGCTGGTCACATGAATTCCATTCTCAAGGCTGCCCCTCCTTATTGCATGATAATGTCCCAGGTAGGAATTTAAATGCAAGTTAAAAAATTGCTGCTGTGATGTATAGTTGTCAGTTACCTGGGAGAGAGTGCTATTGAATGTCACAAATGGGGTTAAGAGCCTGGAGGAATAGGAGGAACACTGAGTCTTAATCCCATTTCTGTCCCTTGTGACCACTGCAGCTTGGACAGTTCACCACACTTCTCTGAGCCTCATTTTTGTGGTCTAAAAAGAGTAAGTGCCCCCCTGTTATTGAGAGTGCTTTAAAAATTATGAATATCTGGTTATGTGCTCATACATATACACACCTTATGTGTTAGTCTGTTCTTGCATTGCTATAAAGAAATACCTGAGGCTGGGTAAATTATGAAGAAAACTTTTATTGGCTCATGGTTGTGCAGGCTGTACAGGAAGCATAATGCCAACATCTGCTCCTGGTAAGGGCCTTGGGAAGCTTCCAATCATGGCGGAAGGCAAAGAGGGAGCAGGTGCATCACATGGCGAGAGCAGGAGCAAGAGAGAGGAGGACGTGACACACATTTTAAAACAAGCAGATCTTATGTGAACTCACTCATCACCAAGGGATGGTGCTATGCCATTCATGAGGGATCCGCCCCCATGATCCAGACACCTCTTACCAGGCCCCACCTCCAACACTGGATTACAGTTCAACATGAGATTTGGAGGGGACAAACATCCAAACAATATCACCCTCTAAATATATATATAGTCATATGTTTACTTACATTATAAGTTAGCTGACGTGTACGTCTGAATATGATGTGTGTTTATGCTCATATGTTTTTATACACTTATATTTTGTGTATATTTTATGTATTATATATACATATAATCTATATGCATGTGATACATATATGCATATATACATATGCACATATTGACACGTACATGTATATACATACACACGTATATATAATGTTCTTCACAAGCCCTCACAGAATAATGACTTTGATTTGCCCCTTGCCACTCTGGGCTCCTGCTGCCCCTTGTACTAGTGTCCACTGAAGTCCATGGTCACAGCCATTTATGGCTGTCTCCTCCCATTGCAAAGGCTCTGAGCTCTGAGGGCCTTTTTCCAGTTGCAAGCCTCTGTAGGTCTACCAGTGCTCTCAAAAAGCCTGAGGCCCCGCAATGGGTACAGCAGGGACTCTGGGAGCCCTGCAGGCCTCAAGAATGTCCTAGTAACCCTCACTGACTTTTATCTTAGACTATCTATCCCAGCCCTTTCCTCTGCCCTTGAACAGATTAAGGGGCAAATCATCATGCAAGAAAGTACAAAAGGAAAGAGCTCATTAATATGTGTTTATAAAATACAGTAGTGCACATCGGCCTTTTCTTCTTCCCCTGGAGCCTTGTGCCCCTGAGGCCTCCAAGAATTGGCTTCTTACAGAGAATGGTCTCAGCCTTGCTCCATATCTCTGACTAAGACACACAGTGCAGGGGCTTCCTCCCGGGTTTGTGGAATCACTCTTTGCTCTTCGTATATTTAGGAATACTCACTCTGTTTTCGAAGCACAGTCTTACTCTGTTGCCTAGGCTGGAGTGCAGTGGCACTGTATTGGCTCACTGCAACCTCCACCTCCCAGGCTCAAGCCATCCTCCCACCTCAGCCTCCCAAGTAGCTGGGACTGCAGGCATGCGCCCCCACACTGGGCTAATTTTTCTATTTTTGTAGAGATGGGGTTTCCCCATGTTGTCCAGGCTGGTCTTGAACTGCTGAGCTCAAGCAATCCACCTGCCTTGCCCTTCCAAGGTGCTGGGATTACAGGTGTGAGCCACAGTGCCTAGCCAGGAATCTGCCCCCCCCCTTTTTTTTTTTTTTTTTGAGACAGAGTCTCACTCTGTTGCCCAGGCTGGAGTGCAGTGGCACGATCTCTGCTCACTGCAAGCTCTGCCTCCTGGGTTCACACCATTCTCCTGCCTCAGCCTCCCGAGTAGCCGGGACTACAGGAGCCCCCCACCACGCCTGGCTAATTTTTTGTATTTTTTAGTAGAGACGGGGTTTCACTGTGTTAGCCAGGATGGTCTCGATCTCCTGACCTTGTGATCTGCCCGCCTCTGCTTCCCAAAGTGCTGGGATTACAGATGTGAGCCACTGTGCCCGGCCAAATCTGCACTTTTAAAAGGCCTCTCCCCACCCTCCCCTGTGACTGTTATACACACTAACTTTTTGAAAACAGCTTTATGGAGATATATTTTATATGCCATAAAGTTAACACATTTAATGTGTACAATTCAGTAGTTTTAAATATATTTACAGAGTTAAGCAACTTTTACCCTATTCTAATTTTTGAACATTTTTATCACCTCACAAAGAAACCTCGTAAGTAGACATTTTTCCAAAGAAGATAGACAAATGGCCAATAAGTACACAAAAAGACTGTCAACATCATTACCTGTTAAGGAAATGCAGATCAGAACCTCAGTGAGCTACCATGTCGTAGCCACTACAGTGGCTCAGAGACTGACAAAAACAAGTGTTGGTAAAGCTGGGGATAGGAAGTGCAGCCCTCATCCATTGCTTGTGGGATTGTAAGTGGTGCCTGCCACATTGGAAAAAAGTTTGGCAGTTCCTCAAAATGTTAAACATACATTTAGCATATGACCCAGCAATTCCATTTCATGAGAGTTAAAAACACATGCACGCAAAAATAGTTGTATGCTAATGTTCATACCAGTGCTGTTTATAGCAGCTCCAAAACAGAAACAATACAAAATATCCAACTAATGCATGTATAAACAAAATGTGGTATATCCCAAACAATGGAATACTATTCAACTGTAAGAATGAACGAAGTACTGATTCATGGTACAGCATGGAGGAATCTTGAAAACATTAGGCTAAGTGAAAGAAGCCAGGCATAACAGGTCACATACTATATGATTCCACTTTTTTTTTTTTTTTTTTTTTTTTTGAGATGGAGTCTTGCTCTGTCGCCCAGGCTAGAGTGCAGTGATGCTATCTCGGCTCACTGCAAGCTCCGCCTCCTGGGTGCACGCCATTCTTCTGCCTCACCCTCCCAAATAGCTGGGACTGCAGGTGCCCGCCACCTCGCCCGGCTAATTTTTTTTGTATTTTTAGTAGAGATGGGGTTTCACCGTGTTAGCCAGGATGGTCGCGATCTCCTGACCTCATGATCTGCCTGCCTCAGCCTCCCAAAGTGCTGGGATTACAGGCGTGAGCCACCGTGCCTGGCCAACTTTTTTTCTTTTTTTGAGATGGAGTCTCATTCTGTTGCCTTGGCTGGAGTGCAGTGGTGTGATCTTGGCTCACTACCACCTCCGCCTCCTGGGTTCAAGCAATTCTCCTGCCTCAGCCTCCTGAGTAGCTGGGACTATAGGTGTCCGTCACCACACCTGGCTAATTTTTGTAATTTTAGTAGAGACAGGGTTTTGCCATGTTGGCTAGGCTGGTCTCGAACTCCTGACCTCAGGTGATCCACCTGCCTTGGCCTCCCAAAGTGCTGGGATTAGAGGCATGAGCCACCATGCCTGGCCACGATTCTACTTTTTATAAAGTGTCTAGAATAGGCAAATCCATGAAGATAAAAAGTGAATTAGTCATTGCCAGGGGCTGACGGGAATGAGCAATGGCTGCTAATGGTACAGGGCTTCTTTTTGGGGTAAAGAATATGTTTTGGACTTAGATAGTGGTGATGGTTGCACAGCTTTGTGAATACACTAAATATCAGTGAATTGTACACTTTAAAAGTGTGAATTTTATGTTATATAAGTTATATCAATAAGGTAGTTTAAAAAAAAAATTTACCCATTATATGCAGTATGCATTTTCAAAGGAAAAAGGCTGTTGGTTTAAGTTTAGGGCTAAAAGTCAAAGACCATTTGAGTGACTTTGACTCAAAGAATTCAGCTCTGCTCTTGTCTGAAAACCTAACCAAATCTCAAAGAATTGGTACAAAAAGGAGCAAGGAGCATTAGAGATCATCTAGTATGTTTTCCCTCTCTTATTTTACAGAGGAGGATATTGAGGCCGAGAAGAAACAGGGGCCCTGGCCAGAACCAGTGGGTTACACTGCCAATCCAATAGGCCCCACCCAGCTGTCCTTTCCCACCTCTCACCACGCTCCCTCTCCTACACCCCCCAGATGATTAGTTGAGCTGCTTTTCAGCTGTGTTGAGGTCATAACTAAGGGCTTGAGAGCATTATTTATGGCATATGAAATGGAGAGACACACTAAGATTGAGGACATTGAGGGTGGAGAATGAAGACTTCTTATGTGTCTGAACAAGGTCAGCTCTTCTGGGGCTGTGTATGATTAGCACTTACGTTTCCTAGGACAACTGTAAGTGACAACAAACAAGGAAAGGAGGCACTGATTTTTGGCCCCAGTTGTGGAGTCACTGAGGACACTAAAAATGAAGACAGGCTGTTATGAATCAGAACGGAGGAACATGGGCCAAATGGGAGTGATGACCTCCCCGGGGCACTTTGTTCTTTTCCTACAGTGAAGTTTTGTTTTTAAATTTTAAACTTTTGGCCGTGCGCGGTGGCTCACGCCTGTAATCCCAGCACTTTGGGAGGCCGAGGTGGGTGGAACACAAGGTCAGGATATCGAGACCATCCTGGCTAAAACGGTGAAACCCCATCTCTACTAAAAATACAAAAAATTAGCTGGGCATGGTGGCGGGCGCCTGTAGTCCCAGCTACTCAGGAGGCTGAGGCAGGAGAATGGCGTGAACCCGGGAGGCGGAGCTCGCGGTGAGCCGAGATCGTGCCACTGCACTCCAGCCTGGGAGACAGAGTGAGACTCCGTCTCAAAAAAAAAAAAAATTAAACTTTTGTAGGTACATAGTAGGTATATATACGTATAGGGTATGTGAGATGTTTTGATACAGGCATGCAATGAGCAATAATCACGTCAGGGAGAAGGGGGTATCCATACCCTCAAGTGACAGTGAAATGTTAGATGCTTGACTGATTAGGACAGCTTGACCCAAACCCAGGACACTTGCTTTCCAGACCAAGGCAGTCCCCCAAAAGTATGTTTTGAGGTAGTTAAGAAACTACTCTGACAACCACCTTATTGCTACTTTGCAAGAAGTTTAAAAAACATTGCAGTCAAACCTTCCAACATTGCACCCCACGATGACATAAAATCAAGATAAGACCTGGCTGGTGATTGGTTCCTGAATGCACAGAGCTCCTGGCCTGCTGGCTGCCTGGGCTTGCTCATTTCATTAATCTCATAGTAACACAACCTTGTGTTTACTGTGACTGAATTTTTTGGACTCCCTCCATAGCTTTGTCTCCACTTTACCTTGGCACAAAACTGTTGATAGCCTTCCCTGGCCCCTTTCAAACCACATTAATGTTTAAATATGGCTTTTAGGTTAGTTAGAATTACAAAGCATTTTGTCCTTTTTTTTCCCCCTTAATATTATTTGGTATGTGCTTTTACATAAAGCTGTATTATTTTTCATGTTGATCGTTTTTAATGATTATTTAATAATCCAAGTTCAGCTATCACAATATATTTAATTATTCTCCTAAAAGGTAACATTTAGGTTGATTCCAGAATTTTTGTCTATTGCTGAAAAAAAAAGCTGTAATCAACATCCCTGTACCTACAGTGGGTTTTCTTTTCTTTTTTTTTCGTTTTGAGATGGAGTTTCGCTCTTGCCACCCAGACTGGAGTGCAGTGGCTCGATCTCAGCTCACTGCAACCTCTGCCTCCCAGGTTCAAGTGACTCTCCTGCCTCAGACTCTCCCGAGTAGCTGGGATTACAGGCACCTGCCACCATGCTGGGCTAATTTTTGTATTTTTAGTAGAGATGGGGTTTCACCATTTTGGCCAGGCTGGTCTTGAACTCCTGACCTCAGGTGATCCACCTGCTTCGGCCTCCCAAAGTGCTGAGATTACAGTTGTGAGCCACCGTGCCAGCTGGGTTTTCTGACGAATTATTATTATTGTTATTGTTAACAGGGTCTTTCTCTGTCACCCGGTCTGGAATGCAGTGGGGCAATCTCAGCTCACTGCAACCTCCGCCTACCTGGTTCAAGTGATTCTCCTGCCTCAGCCTCCCGATAGCTGGGATTACAGGCCCCCGCCACCACACCTGGCTAATTTTTTTTTTTTTTTTTTTTTTTTTTTGTATTTTTAGTAGAGATGAAGTTTCTCCATGTTGGCCAGGCTGGTCTCAAACTCCTGACCTCAGGTGATCCGCCCACCTCGGCCTCCCAAAGTGCTGAGATTACAGGCATGAGCCACAGTGCCTGGCTTCTTATGAATTATTTTTCATAGCCTGTTTCATGGCCTGCTGACATCAGAATGACCTGCAGGGAGGTGAGGGAGGAGGGGAGGGAGTGCTGGTTTGAAATCTAGATTCTCAGGCCAGGTTACAGACCCACCAATTTGGACTGTCAGGGAATAGGACCTGAAAATCTACATCATTAAGTCTCCTGAGAGATTTTTATGAACACTAGAACTTGAGACTAGACTCAAAAGATAAACTTCTTACAGTAGGCCGCTGTGGGTTCATTTTGGTAACAGCCACCCACTAGGTCCTCAGAGGCGCTAGACCCAGCATTTCATCCTCTAACAATACTATTTATTTCCCCTTTTAACATGGAAGGAAACTGGGACTCAGGTCAAGTAACTTTTCCAAGTTTACCTGCTAAAATGTTTCAGAACTAATATTTGAGCCCCTCCACCTCTGGAACTCATGTTCTTAATTGCTTGTCTGCACTGATAGCAAAATGTTTTGATTCTAGCCCTCCCACCGCCCCCCTCCAAAAGTTCATGCATGGCAATCATAACCCCCAAGACAGTAGCTGATCTGTGAACCTTCAACTTGCAACCTAGTTTAGTTCAATTTGAGAGAAATTAGAAAAATTCTGCTGACACTCTGGTCTCGGAGCCCCCTGTCTGGGTTCAAGTCCTGCCTTCACCACTCATGAGCGGCATAACCTTAGTTTAGACTGTTCTCTGGACTCTCCTATTCCAGAGAGCTGTGGTGAGAATTATATGAGAATATGCTGAGCATATATAGGTAAACATAGGTTGAGCACAGCGCCTGGCACACACTAAGTGCCCAGGAAATATTAGCAGTTATTATCACTATTCTCTGAGTGGGGTTTCCTCGTGTGTTAAATGTAGAAGTAGACCCTGAACTCAGAACAGACTCTTAGGCAGAAATGCTTCCTGGAGTAAGCGAAGGGATTTTTTTTTTTTTTTTTTTTTGAGACGGAGTCTTGCTCTGTCTCCCAGGCTGGAGTGCAGTGGCACGATCTTGGCTCACTGCAAGCTTCGCTTCCCAGGTTCACGCCTTTCTCCTGCCTCAGCCTCCTGAGTAGCTGGGACTACAGGCACCCGCCACCACGCCCGGCTAACTTTTTGTATTTTTAGTAGAGATGGGGTTTCACCATGTGAGCCAGGATGGTCACGACCTCCTGACCTCGTGATCTGCCTACCTCAGCCTCCCAAAGTGCTGGGATTACAGGCGTGAGCCACCGCGCCCGGCTAAGCAGAGGGATTTCTTCTCACTTTTCAGAGGTCAAGGCATGGGGAATCTCACCTTACCTTGGTTGCAAGCCAGCAGACAGTTTTCTTGTGGGAACCCTTAACAGGGTGCTGAGGTAGGGAGGGTGACAGCATTGGTATCACTGTGCTGAGCAACATGAAGGGTAAGTACTGTCAGGTCTGTGCAGTGGGCAGCCTGGGCTCTCATGTCCCTGAAACTTAATTTCTCCATAACCACAGGCTGATGGTTGTGAAGAGGGAGGCCCAGACCCATTAGAAAATCTGGATGGGCCAGGCACGGTGGCTCACGCCTGTAATCCCAGCACTTTGGGAGACCAGGGCGGGCAGATCACCTGAGGTCAGGAGTTTGAGACCAGCCTGGCCAACATGGTGAAACCCTGTCTCTACTAAAAATACAAAAATTAGCAGGGCATGGTGGCTGGCCTGTAATCCCAGCTACTCAGGAGGCTGAGGCAGGAGAATCACTTAAGCCCAGGTGGTGGAGGTTGCAGTGAGCTGAGAGTATGCCACAACACTCCAGCCTGGGTGACAGAGTGAGACTCTGTCTCAAAAAATAAGAAAACAAAATCTGGATGGAATCTAAGCCTTCCCCTGAAGGTGGTAGATGGAAAGGAAAAACAGTTTAACTCTGAAGGGGCCAAGGGCCCTGTGAGAAACAGAACAGAGTATGGGGAACAAGTACTTTTTCTTTTCACTCCTGAAGCTGTGAGCCTGTAGGAGTGGTAACGATCAGATGGACTACAAGGGAGGGGAGGCTTTGGGGAAAGAAGGCAAGGACTGGTTGAGAACCTCAGGATCTAAGAACATAGCCAGGAGGCCATAGGGCTCACTGGCCAGTGGGTATAGGCGCAGGTTGCTTCAAAGCCACCGAAGCACCTTGGCTTTGGATGAGAAGAAAGTCTTGTGAACATTTAAGCAGGACAGTGTAGAACAGGGGTTGGCAAACTTTTTCAGTAAAAGGTTGTATAGTACATAATTTTAATCTTCAGGCCAATGGTCTCTTTGTAGACAGTACATAAATCAGTGCGTGTGGCTGTTTTCCAATAAAACTTTACAAAAATGGACACCAGGCCAGATTAAGCTGACCCCTGGAGAGGAAAGAGCATCGGCTTCAAATTCAGTGAGACTGGGCTTAAACTCCAGTTCCGACCTCCACTAGCCAGATGAGAGTCAGGTGCCTTCAAGAGTATGTAACTATCTGTTTAAGAACTTGGGCTTTGGAAGTGAAGGGCCCTAGGTTCAAGTCCTGCCTTCACTACTCATGAGTGGCATAACCTTAGTTTTGACCCTTCTCTGGACTCCTCTATTCCAGAGAGCTGTGGCGAGAATTATATATAATATGCTAAGCATATGTAAATAAACATGGGTTGAGCACAGCGTCTGGCACATGCTAAATGCCCAGGAAATATTGCCAGTTATCACTATTCTCTGAGTGGGGTTTCCTCGTTTTTTAAATGTGGGTAAGATTAGTACCTTTTACCATGGATGTAGGGATTACATTCAGTAACAGGGGTGTGTGTGTAGTGTCTGGCACAAAGTAAAATGTCAGCACTAATGTTATCCTTTAGAAATGGAAGCCATTCTGCCCTGCCAGGAGCCCTGGAGGAACACTCTTTTTAAACACAAGAGCTCTTTGGTGAAGGAAACAGTATTAGTGGAAATCAGAATCGGGTTGGTGGTCTTGGGTGTCTAATGTGTGATCCAGCAAGGAGTGAGAGGAGTTGGGGGCGCTTGGGAGTCAGTGGCGTGGGTGTAGTCTTCCTCATCGAAGATTCATCCATGTTGGTATGCTCTGTTTTTCTTTGATAAGCCCGTTGCCCAAGCCAAACTCTGCTCGCTAGCTCTAGAACACAGGTTGCATTGCTTACCTGTGTCTTTGCTTTAACCCCTTCCTGTAATCAGAATGGCCTCTTCCTTTCCTCATCAGCTGATTCACTGAGACCCCATTTAAAAGCTTTTTCCCCTCTGAAGCCTGTTCCCTGACAGCTTCACCCCACAATGAATCTGCTCCTCCGAATTCCTATTTGAGTCCTTGCATTCCTGTTTACTTGCTGTCTTGTAGATCCCATTTCTTCAACTAGACTGGGAGTTCTTTAAGGGGCGGGATCGTGGTTATACTTCCTGGTCTCCATTTCACTATCTAGTGGATCCACAAGTAAATACTCACGGGTTGAAAAAAAGTAACTGAATTTTTAACCCATGCAAATGTCAATATATATATTGTAGGCAAGACTGTTAGTTCTAGGAGTTGTCAACTCTTGTTGACATTTTTTAACTTTATGGAGCATCGCAAAGAAAACTGTCCTTTAAGGGCTTGCTTAAGTTAGAAAGCAATAAAAGCGAAGAATATTCTAGGCCTGGTCCATAAATCCTTCCCAAGCACAATCTTCATGCTCTTTCCTTGTCTTCCTGCTGAATGGAGAGCATTTTGAGAACTGAGGAGAAGGTGGAACCACAACATGAAGGGAGTCTGGATTCCTGAGTAGCTGCTTGGAGGGGAGCCAACAAGGAGAGATGCCTGGGCAGGAGGACTCATGTCAGACTTGCGTGAGAAATAAAACCACACACACGTGCACACACACACACGCACGCACGCACACACACAACAGGTAATGCCCATGCCTCTTGTCAGTTGGATGTTTTCACATGAGAAGAATGACCATAGTTAGGGCTGAATTAAAGGTAGGCATTGCCTTAATTTATGGTTAGTACAATCTGAGTGTAAATGTGTCCCCCATCTAGAGTCTGTGGTTAGTCACTATTTCAGAATAATGCTCCCACAGAGTTTTCTCTGTGTGTACAGTTGATAACCACAGTAATTCCATCAGCCTCGCATTGTTGATCATGTTTGCATGGGCTACCATCCGCTGAATGGTTTGGCTGCAACAGGGACTGACTCAAAATTCAGTAACCTAAAATCCACTGTAGTGAGTCATTATTTTCTGTCCAGCTGACACTCAAAGCTTGCAGTCCTCTCTCTGACAGGACGCTTACAGGAGCCTCCTAATTTGAGATTTAGCAGAGTTCCTGCTCTGGGATTCCAGGATCGGTCAAGAACTGAGCTGTGAGGATGAGAGAATCTCAAGCCACAGCAAATAGAGGACCATTGGCATCCCAATGAGATGGGACCCCTGTAACCTGCCCTGATCTGGAGGTGGTCAGACAGCTCAGCCTTCCAGCTCCCAACCCTGAATTTGGACATGGCCCACAAAGGCCTGGATCACAGAAAAGACTCTCATCACACACTTGCCTTGAAGCCCTGTCTTTCACTCTTATGGATCCTTCCTCACACAGTTTTCCTAAGCTCATTTATCTGTTTTCCCAACCCAAGATGTTGAGCCGTAACAAGAAGGAGATGATGCAGGGATGAGGAGATGGGAGGCAGGTGTTAGACAAATGACAAGAGCTGTCAGCCCAGGGTCGTCACTCGGGGAGGAGAAAAACACACCCAATACACAATGACATTATGATAGAATACAACAGAGATGTACAGGGTGAATCTCAAGTGTATGGAAAAAATAATTTCTGTTCATTGTTGTTGTGGTTTAGATGGTAGAACTATCACTTTCAGCCTCTGCTAGGAGAAAGCGACCTTTCGCTAATAACGGAAGAGCTCTTCGATTTCAGACTCTCATCCCAACTTCACCTCCCCACATCATTCACTTTTCTTCTTTCTTTTTTCCTTCTGGGTGTGCACAGAGGAGGGCGCACGGAGACGGGACTTGCTCTGAAATACCTTCTGCACAGAGGGTTCCCTGGAGGCAGAAATGCCTCTGTGCCCCAGATCCTCATCATCGTCACTGATGGGAAGTCCCAGGGGGATGTGGCACTGCCAGCCAAGCAGCTGAAGGAAAGGGGTGTCACTGTGTTTGCTGTGGGGGTCAGGTTTCCCAGGTAAGAGCCTCAGTCACCCTGGATCAGCCCTCAGGTGGTCAGCCTGGGGATCGTGACATGGCCATGGGAAGGGAGGGGACTGGAAGAGCCGTCCGGGTCCTTCCCCGGATCTGTCTTTTCCTCACTTTGCCATTTTGGCTCCAGTGCACAGGAAGCTCCAATCTTTGGGAGCCTAAGCATTTGCATTGACTTTGGTTTTGTTTGAACACTTGGTTGCAAGTACCAGAAACTGCTGAAATTTATTTGGGCAAAAATGGAAATTCATGGAGTGATCTCATTCACTGGGTGGGATGGGGGTCCCTTGGGGCGTGCAGGAGCCAGGGACTTCAGTGTCATCAAGATTCTTCCACATATCTCTGCTGTTCTCTGCCTGTTGCCTCCTCTCTTACCCTGACTTTATTAGCAAGCTGGAACTGGAGCTGTGGACGGTGCCCAGCTCACGTCTTCAGAGCTCCACCCTGGAGAGAAAAGACCCCTTTCCACAGTTTAACAATCCAATAAAATATTCTAATGAGCCTGAGGCAGAGCCCACCCTTGGGGCCAAGGGAGTAGGAGTCTGGCTGGCCACTCCCCCTTTACCCCATTTGTCTAGCTGCTGGGCAAATAGGTTTTCCTAGAAGAGAGGAGGGTACAGATCCTTAATGCTCTCAGACCAAAAAATGGACGGCACTTATGCCATGGACCAATAGTTATTGTGGGTGTTAAGTGAAATGACTCTGGTCTGGGCACTGTGTTTGTGCACAGAAATCTCTTTATTTTAGTACGTTATTTAATTTCTCAGTTAATAAATCCAGGGTTGTCTTTCTCATGCTGGGCATTATTCTAGTTGCTTAGAATACAGAGACAGTAATACAAAGTCCCTGCCCTCATGGAGTTTCCATTCTCGGAAAGGAGCTAGATAATAAATAAATACATAATATAATTTCAGGTGGAAGTAAAATGCAAAAGGGAAAAATAAAGTAGGGTAAGAGGCTAAAGAATGATGGGGAATAGAGAGGAAAGCTATTTTAGATCGGGAGGTCAGTCAAGGCTTCTTTGAGAAATTGATTTTTGAGCAGAAACTTGAGTGAAGTGAGGAGTAAGCCTTCCAAATATCAGGGGAAGGCAGGGCAAGGCAGGCAGGTGGATGGCAAGTGCAAAGGCCCTGGGGCAGCAGGTAGGCTGGTGAGTAATAGGAAGGAACAGCCAGACGGCCAGGGAGGGGTGGAAGCCCAGCAGGCAAGTGGCAGAAACACAAGAAGTAAGGGTGGAAGAGCCAGGAGTCAGCCACGGAGACTTGGTGGGCATGGAGAAGATGTTAGAGTTTATTGTGAGTAGGATGACAGCCTTTGGAGGGTTTTAAGCAGGGGAATGATATCTTCAGAGAATCACATTGGCTGCTGTGTATGAAATAGACCGACAGGATAGGGGTGGGAGAGGAAATAATAAGGGGAGAGGGGAAACTGATTAGGAGGTCTTTGCCGTGGCTCACGAAAGAGATCATGGTGGCTCCTAGAGGGAAGCAGCTGCAGCCTCACCTTAGGATATGTTTGTTTGTTGTTTGTTGTTGTTTTTGAGACAGCCTCGCTTTGTCACCCAGGCTGGAGTGCAGTGGCGTGATCTCTGCTCACTGCAACCTCCGCCTCCTGGGTTCAAGCGATTCTCATGCTTCAGCCTTCTGAGTAGCTGGGATTATAGGTGCATACCACCACACCTGTGCACACCACCACACCTGGCTACTTTTTTTTTTTTTAAATAGAGATAGGGTTTCACCATGTTGGCCAGGCTAGTCTTGAACTCCTGGCCTCAAGTGATGCACCCGTCTCAGCCTTCCATAGTGCTGGGATTACAGGCGTGAGCCACTGCGCCTGGCGTTGGCTTAGGATATGTTTTGAAGGCAGAGCAGTGAGCGGCCGCCACTGAATTGGAGGTGGGTGTGTGAGAGAATAATTGAGGATTTTGACTTGAGCCCCAGAGTGAATAGTGGTGCCATCTCCTGACATGAGAAAGATGACAACGGGGGAAGAGCACGGGACATTGTGTTCTGTTTCAGACAGAGGAAGTTTGAGGTGCACATCGGACAGCTCAGTGTGGGAGCCGAGCAGACAGTTGGGTGTGAGAATCTGGAGCATGGAGGAGGGGACGGGCATGGAGATTGAAGTTTGAGGTGGTTTTTAAATCTGATATAAGGTCATCTAGGTAGTGGGGACAGGGAGAGATGACCAACGGCCAGCAAGTGCAGGTCGGAGAGAGGAAGAAGATAGAGTGATGGAGACTAAAGAGTGGCCAGTAAGGTGGGGACATCCAGGATTATGCCATGTCCTGGAAATGGTGATGACATCATTGTCATCAATCATTGTGATCAGCAAGTTGGCATTTAACACAGCCTGCCTTAGCCTTCATTGGCTCGTTTTGTCTTCTCAAATATAGGCAATACAAACTCCTGGAGAGAGGAGAGAGGGACTTTGCCTCATGGCCCTCTGCCCGCCGTTTCCCACATTGTGCCAGACACAGTGCCTTGAGCATAACCATTGCCAAAGATTCGTCCATGAGGGTAGAACCTACCACACGGTGGGAATCCCTGTCTCCTTCCAGTGCTTTCTTCTTCAGCAGGTAGCTGGAACAGTGCCTCTCAAACTGTCAGGACCAGTCCACCCCCCGCCACCCAGATATACCATGGACTGATAACTTTTTAAAAATACAATAAAAATGAGGCCGGGCATGGTGGCTCATGCCTGTAATCCCAGCACTTTGGGAAGCCAAGGAGGGTGGATTACTTGAGGTCAGGAGTTTGAAACCAGCCTAGCAAACATGGTGAAACCCTATCTCTACTAACAATATGAAAATTAGCCAGGCATGGTGGTGGGTGCCTGTAATCCCAGCTACTCGGGAGGCTGGGGCAAGAGAATCACTTGAACCCGGGAAGCAGAGGTTACAATGAGCCAAGATTACGCCACTGCAGTCCAGCCTGGGTGACAGAAGGTAACTCCGTCTCATAAAACAAAAATGAATTAATTAGGGGAAAAATGAAATAAACACAATATAAATTCAAATGTTTATTATTTGATTCAGCAGACATAAAATGACGGTCTCATCGCTGTCCAGTTAGTTTGTCAGTGCTTCCTCTCAGTGTCTGCACTTGTCCCCTGTGCACCAGCATTTAATGCTAAGGAGCTGCTCTGCCCACCCATTGCCCTTTGAGCAGCCCTGGCCTGGAGAGATGAGAAGCCATTCTTGGGAGGAGGATGGGCTGAGCTGAGAGCCATGTAGGGCTCCCAGGACCACCTGACCCACCCCTCCCAACTCCCACTGAAGGGCTGAGTCACTGTTGCCCACTGGTTCTCAGCGTGTGCTCCCTGGACACAGTATCTTCATCACCTGGGAGCCTGCTGGAAACGCACAGCCTGGGGCCCCACACTACTGAATCCGAAACTCAGAGTCAGAGAGCCTTGGTCTGCCCTTCATCCTGCCTTCAGTGACTCTGATGCCCACCAGAGTTTGAGGGTCACTGCCAAGGGCAGCGTGAAACTCTACAAGCAATAAAGCAAAAAACTGATACTGGTTCAGTCTCTTTTCTACTTTTATTTTTTTTTTTGAGACAGGGTCCCGCTCTGTCACCCAGGCTGGAATGCAGTGGCACGATCATGACTCACTGCAGCCCTGACCTCCTGGGCTCAAGTGATCTTCCCACCTCAGCCACCCAAGTAGCTGAAGTAGCTGGGAATACAGATGTCTGCCACGACACCCAGCTATTTTTTTTTTTTTTTTTTTTTTTTTTTTTTTTTTTTTTTTTTTTTTTTTTTTTTTGTAGAGACAGGGTTTCATTGTGTTGCCCAGGCTGGTCTCAAACTCCTAAGCTCGAGGGATTCTCCCACCTCGGCCTCCCAAAGAACTGGGATAACAGGCATGAGCCACCGCACCTGGTCTCTTTCCCCCTTTTGAGCCCCTTCTCTGACAGTTCTCAGCTCTGGCTCAGCATCTGAATTACCTGGCAGCTTGTAAGAAAGTCCATTGCAGGGCTGGGGGGCTCTGGGGCTGGCAGCACTGCCTACAGATCGTGGCTGTGCAACGCCTCCCCTGTGCACATGTGCCCTCAGGGCTCAGTCCTGGGAGGAGAATCTGTTTTATGTGCATTCAGAGGAGAATGGGAAGTTTTACATACCTGAATTTTAGAAATGAATGGGATTTTTGCCCTATCGTCAAACCTTGGTCCACCCTGATGACTTTTCAAGGACAGCATTCTTCTAGATGCATTACTGACATTACTGTGTGTCTTTTTTTGGGGGGTTGGGGGGACAGAACGTCACCCTGTTGCCCAGGCTGGAGTGCAGTGGCACAATCTCAGCTCACTGCAACCTCCGCCTCCCAGGTTCAAGTGGTTCTCCTGTCTCAGCCTCCCAAGTAGCTGGGACTACAGGCGCCCACCACCACACCCGGCTAATTTTTGTATTTTTAGTAGAGATGGGGTTTCATCATGTTAGCCAGGCTGGTCCCAAACTCCTGACCTCAAATGATCCACCCACCTCAGCCTCCCAAAGTGCTGGGATTACAGGCGTGAGCCACCACACCCGCCCTGCCTGCGTGTCTTCTTAAAATGAGGTTTCTCAACATCACTTAACCCTTTCTTCATGTCCTAGTGTCACCATCTGCACATCATTTTCCTCCTGGCACAAACAATGCTGCCCTATGGCTATCGAGGTGTGCTGGCCGCTTCCTCTAGATGGCCTCCTGTTGCTGGCCTTGGAGTTCTTACGTCCACTGTTTATCATTCTTCAGTGTTTTTTCTGTTACCAGCTGTGCTTGTTTGTTCTTTGCGTGCTGTCACCTAGAACCACTTTCTTTCATTTCCATTCTGGTTAACTGTTTTCCTCACCAGCTATGGGTCTGACAAAACCAGACACTAAATCTGTGCTGCCATCCACAAGGAACCCACGGCCTAGGAGATGAGCGGGCAGGAGGAGGGTGGGTACAGGACCACAAGCTGTCACAACCCCTTGGCACAGGTGGGAGGAGCTGCATGCACTGGCCAGCGAACCGAGAGAGCAGCACGTGCTATTGGCTGAGCAGGTGGAGGACGCCACCAACGGCCTCTTCAGCACCCTCAGCAGCTCTGCCATCTGCTCCAGCGCCAGGCCTGGTAAGACCTTCCAGCCCGGAGGGAGTGGAAGTGCCATGTGGGGTCGGAGAGGGATCCCTGAGGCAAGAGGTCGGGACCCAGGAGCCTTCCAGGGAGGGAGAGCAGGCAAGAGAAACAGACCAGCAGCCTCCACCCTGGGCGCTCTGCATCTCCCTGTGCCCTGCCCTGTGGGTTTCCCAGCTGGGAGCCCCGAGCTTGTCTTCGTGGAGGTAGAGGGCCCAGGGCTTGAGACCCAGATTTAGTAGGTTCCCTGTCCCCTGCTCAAGAGACAGAGCCAAGTCTCCTCCCCCTGCCTTGGACCACACAGAGGAGCACAAGGAGGCTTTGTGCTTGGTGCGAGATCCCTGCATTCTAGTCATCCTTGTCAGGGTCCACCCAGGAGCCAGAGTGATGACGTTATGTGGAATGTACATGTGTGCACATTATGTAAAAACTGTGTGGGATGGGGCCCAGCAGAGGAGATGCTCAGAGACTGGATGCCCCGCTGAACAGGCAGAGCAGGGCCCCTCACCCGGAGATGTGCCCAGACCTGAGAGAGCAGAAGGTGGCCAGCCTGGGGGTGTGGTGGAACCTCCCAGGAGCGGGAGCAGCTGCTGGGGAAGTGTGTGTGGCGGGAGGAGGTGGAACCCTGTCTCCTCCTTGGGTGCGGGTGTGTGTTGTATACACAGAATGCAGGGTCGAGGCTCATCCTTGTGAGCGCAGGACGCTGGAGATGGTCCGGGAGTTCGCCGGCAATGCCCCGTGCTGGAGAGGATCGCGGCGGAGCCATGCGGTGCTGGCTGCACACTGTCCCTTCTACAGGTTTGTCTGCGCGGTCTGGGCTCGGCCTGGGTGGGGATGAAGGCCCCCCACCCCCAAGCTGCGGGGAGGATAGCACTTTGGGGCCCTGCCATGGAGATTGTGACGGGGATCGAAGGAGACCTGGGAGGGAGCCAGGGACATAGCCATGGGAGAATAGGGAGAGGCACAGCTACTCAGTGTCAGCATCCCTTAACACAGCCCAGGTACCCAGGGCGAGCGCCAGTGGCAGGGTCACAGGCATTCTGGAAGGCTGGTGAGTGAGCCAAGCGCTGGCCCTGCAGGACAGTGGTCTGCACTTGTGATATTGATTTGGCAATTTCGTTCCTCTGAGCACCAGTTTCCACATTACGGGGGCTGAGTGAGGCAAGAGGATCGAGATCCTCAGATGAATTCCAGTCAGGGAGGCTGTGGGATGCTGGGTTCTTCGGGATTGGAGCCCAGGCACCCAAGAGCACCTGCTGCCCAGCCGCCAGCTCATCCCTCCCAAACACCCCCCGCACTGTTCCTGGGCACTTTCTTTAGACTACCTGCCATTCAGCACCTCTGTCCGGAGACCGGTGACCCTGACACTCTCCCTTTCTGGGGGCCTGGGGCAGTGTTGGAATCAGCTACATCTTTGCCCATTGGTCCTCCCCCAGCGATGAGCTCACAGCACAGCAAACAGCAGTGAAATGGATTGGCTGAGAAGCCTCAGGGCTGTGCTGGGCTGATGCAGAATCCAAAGACTGTTTCTCTGGGAAAGGCCAGCCCCCTACATGAGGGTCAGAGGAGATGAGGCCTCATGCCACGCCGGGGCCACCAGAGGCTCTCCTCAGAACCCAAGCTCTCAAGTGAAAGGAGGAGTTGATTCGAAAGGAGGAGTTGATTGATTCCTTGGTGGCCACGTTCTAAGCGCCTGCTCAGAGCCAGGCAATGTGCGATAAGGAGACAGTACAGTTGCTGCCCCCAAGGAATCGTGGTCTAGAGGGGGGCATTGGAAAAGGAGACCAGCAGCCACCCTGAGGCATCCTAGGTGCTGGGATGGAGTCTGTCCTCTCTGGGATGTCACAGAGAAGGGGCTGCTCGAGCAGTTTTGCAAGATTTGGAACTGTGGCAGTGGGCAAGGCGCTCAGAGCCAGGAGCAGCTGGGAGAGGCTGGTGGCTGCAGTGTATACTTCCTGGGCCTTGCATTCAGACTCTGCTGTCAGGCTGCTGAGTTTTTAATCCTAGCAGCACCACTAGGGAGCTGTGAACTTACCATTGCATGTTTCTACGTTTGAAAAGGGGTGTGATAATAATCATACTTGCCCTACAGGGTTGTTGAGAGCAGGCGGTGATTTAATAGGTAGATGCGTTAATATTGCAGGCTCCTAGAATGAAGCATTTGGGAGCTTTTCACCCATTTCTTCACTCAAGAAATACCCACTGAGGGCCTCCTGTGCCCCCGGCACTCACCCAGGTCCTGGGAAATCAGAACCAGCATCTCAGAAACACATCTACCCTCACAAGTTGACACTCCAGTGATGGAAGGCAGGCATTCCAAAATGAATACAGAAAATAAAAGTGGTAGCAGTTGCTGTGGAGGAACACAACAGCAAGATGGGGATGCGGTGGGGTAGGCGGGGGGTTGGGGCAAGGTCACAGTTTGCAATGGAGTGGCCAGGGAGGGCCTTGCAGAGCGTGTGGCATTTGTGTCCAGACCTGAGGGAGGTGGGGGGCAAACTGTGTGCAGGTCCCTGCAAAGCCCTGTTGGTAGTGTCTGCTCTATAAATGCCGATTCCCAGGGAGGCCTGAATCAGGGAGGGGGAAGGGCCCAGGGAGCTTTCTGGGCTAGGACTTGTGGCTTTATGAGGTCACTAGGATAGACATAGAAGAGAAGACGATTCCTCTTGAATGAGCTGGCAGTTTGGCAAACTTTGTCTTTATTATAATCATTTGTTTCAGATAAGGTCTTGCTGTGTCACCAGGATGGAGTACAGTGGCAGGATCATGGCTCAGTGCAGCCTCAAACTTCCAGGCTCAAGTCATCCTCCCATTTCAGCCTCCTAAGTAGTTGGGACTACAGACACACACCACTGTGGCTGGCTAATTTTTTAAGGTTTTTTTTTTTTTTTTTTGTATAGATGGGTCGCACTATGTTGCCCAGGCTGGTCTTAAACTCCTGAGCTCAATTCCTGCCTTGGCCTTTCATAGTGCTAGGATTACAGGCGTGAGCTACCACGCCCAGCCTTGGCAACCTCTATTTCAGCAACTCCATGAGCTCTGAATTGACTTGGCGTGTACTCCATTTCACCCCAGGGAAGACCCTGTCCTAGAGGAGCGCCTGATTGGCCTGCCCCTGTGTGGGTAGCCCAGGGCGGGATCTTGTTGGAAGAAGCCTTATTTGGAGAACTTTAGGGAATGTTTCTGCCAAGGCCCAAGAGTCTCCTCAGGTGAGGCCATCCCAGGAGCTGCTGCCAACCCAGAGTGGGGCTTTCTGCCCCCAGATGAGGAACTGCTCCTGTGGCAGCAGGGCACATGGCCCCGGAGACTCAGCAGAGGCGAGGATGAGGCCCACAGGGCAGAGTGGGGGGATTTGGAGTCATGGGCAGGGTTGGGACCCCAGCTTTGCTGTGTTCCAGTAACTGTGTGACCTCAGGGGCCCTAAGTCAGCCCTCAGAACCCATTTCCCTATCTGGAACATGGAGGGAACCATCTCTTCAGGTAGTTGTGGTTCATGGAACACCGTCAGGTGGAAGCCACCCCAGGAATGGTGGCTGCTGTGTTATCACAGAACATTAGTTCTCCAGCAGACCTGAGAAGTCATTAAGTCCAGTGGCTTACATGTCTTGACCTGCAGAGCCTCGTGTGGACACTTGTTGTGCAGACCAGATAGAAGCAGCACACCTGGGGTGGAGGGGGCGGGGCTGGGGCACTGTGGGAGGCCTGGAGCCTTGTTCCTTCAGTCCTCTTCTCTCCGCATTGAAGCTTTAAGGAATACAGTTGAAAACTGCAGATAGAATTACTATACAAAGAGGAAAGTGAAGACCAGAGGAGGAAAGTAACATGTCTGTGGTCACACAGCCAAAATCCGGTTGCCCAGTTCCCAATATTTCTCTCCCTACTGCATTGTGAGCCTCAGAAAGTAACTTATAATAAAAAGCTGTTGCTACAGTTTGGGGTTTTGCCTGTGGATGTCTCTAATTTCAAATGTGATAGCCAGCTTATGTTACCTTTTTTTTTTTTTGAGATGGAGTCTTACTCTGTTACCCAGGCTGGAGTGGCAGTTGTGCAATCTCAGCTCACTGCAATCTCAGCCTCCTGAGTTCAAGCGATTCTCTGGCCTCAGCCTGCTAAGTAGCTGGGATTACAGGCACACGCCACCACGCCCGGCTAATTTTTGTATTTTTAGCAGAGACGGGGTTTCACCATGTTGGCCAGGCTGGTCTCGAACTCCTGACCTCAAGTGATTTGCCTACCTTGGCCTCCCAAAGTGTTGGGATTATAAGCGTGAGCCACCATGCCCAGCCTATTTTTTTTGTTACTGGATAGTTTGAAACATTCCCTACTATATGTGCAGAGAAAAGTTAGGGTAGAACCAAGAAAGAAAACCAGGAAGTCTTTCTTATTTCTGCATTGGAATCTTCTATCAGCTTTTGGTGTTGTAAATCATCTTCTGTTTTCTGCCCTCCCCTTACACCTCTGATCTGTCTATAATTCTGTTTCCTTGGATTGTAGCTGGAAGAGAGTGTTCCTAACCCACCCTGCCACCTGCTACAGGACCACCTGCCCAGGTATGGTCTGCCTCTTGGATTTACCGGTTCTTTCAGGGCCCTGGGCCCAGGCTGCTTTGTAAAGTGGCTTTTACAATCCTGGGACAGAGGGTGGGGTTGTGACTGGCTCCAGGGCAGAGGGATGGGGCACTTGGGGGGCAGAGGAGAGTATGCTCTTGACTCCCTCAACGGTGTTTGCTCATTAAGAATGGAGTAGTGGCTTTGGGATTACTCCCCTGAACCAGTGTTGTGTGCATTGGTGAGAGGCAGAGAGGCAGGCATCGAGCACCAGCTTTGCAGATATCCTCAAAGCCAGCACCAAACTCAGGGCAAGATACCTGAGTGATTTCCTCCTCTATAAAATGCAGTGATGTTTGTCCGATGTCTGGAAGCCCATTTCCCTCCTCCATATGAAAGGGGGGCATCGTATATGATGTCCTGGTGAAGATTCAGTAGATAATGCCCGTGGAAGTAATCCCTCAGCTGTAAAATCCCAAATTAACGTGAGGAATCATCGATGCCATTATGCATCATTCAGCATGGTTCCCCAGTGTGCCCTCACTGTCCGTCACCATCCCTCACCTGGGGTGCTAGTGACCCCACTGACCTGGGAGCTCGAAATTGCACTTGAATGTGTAGGTGTCAGTCCTGGGGTGGATTCGCTACTCCCGATGAGTAGGCCATCTCCCGGAATGCCAGCAGTTAGACACACAGGCAGGGTAGCGAGCAGTTAGACACACAGGCGGGTAGCGAGCAGTTAGACACACACACAACACAGGCGGGGTAGCGAGCAGTTAGACACACAGGCCGGGTAGCGAGCAGTTAGACACACAGGCAGGGTAGCGAGCAGTTAGACACACAGGCGGGGTAGCGAGCAGTTAGACACACAGGCAGGGTAGCGAGCAGTAAGACACACAGGAAGGGTAGCGAGCAGTTACACACACAGGCAGGGTAGCGAGCGTCCCTATTTGGGGTTAGGTGATCCCTTCAGTATGTTCTCAAGGTTTACAGTTCCAGCACCACGGCCTCTAAGCATAGGAGAATCTGAGAGTGGAGCTGTTTCTGCTCAGAAATTAGGGTTTGAGAACTTAGGGTTTAGAAACTAGAGTGAAATGGCTTTCAGTCCCAGCTTTGCCTCTTACCAGTGATCTGACCTAGGGCATGTGACTTCTATTCATTGAGCTTCAGCTTCCTCATCTGTCATATAGGGTTTTTATAGTTCCTACCTAAGGTTGTGACAATGAAATGAGACCATGCGTGTATTGTGCTTAGCACGGTCCCCAGCACATAATAGATGCTCAGTTAAAGGCCACTGTTGTCAATGTCAGTGAGCCCCCAGCTATTTCCACAGTCTTCTGGCTGATACAACAGTAGCCCCAGTGAGGTGCTTAATCTTAGCCTTAATCTTTTCTGCCTTTGAAAAGTCTATACCTTAATTACAATGATGTGGCCATCAAGAAACAGATTAATATTTGTAAGCAAAAAGGACAAGAAAATGCCAGTCCCAATTGTGACCACACTCAGCTGCTTATCCAGCCCTTGGAATACACGATCACATGAAGACTCTGTTTTGTTTTCTGTAACCCTGGGAAAGAGGTCATGTGGTTTTAGCTGCATTTTGTAATACTTGATAAGGAAAGTGGTGAGATGCTCAGGCATGGACCACAGGGAATCATAGATCAGACACTTCAGAATGGGCCAGATTTGACACAGGCTGTGGTTTCCAGTGTAAACTTTCAGCTTTGAAGAGGACTTGCTCATAATTTGCGTCTCACATCCAAAAGTCAATACTGTCATTAGCTGCTGGGGAGTGTTTTTTTAGTGCTGAGACTTTCTGCGGATTCATTCATTTAATCCTCACAATAACCCCACAGAACAAGTTCAGTTCCCATCACTCCTTTTTAGATGAGGATACGAAGATGGGAGAGGTTAATTAAGGTGCCGGAGGAAGTGCAAGAGGCCATGTTCAGTGCTGAGCAGCCTGACCGCAGGATCCGAAGGCTGGTGTGTTTTGCTGTGCCAGGTGCAGAGGCCATTAAGACAACCCTGTGTAGAACTTAGAAGACAGGGCCCCATTGGCACCACAGCTCTCTCTCAGTCTTGAGGCAGCCACACTTGATGCTACGGGGAGCTTCCTCTTTGTGAAGCTCCAGTCTAACACCAGTTCATCACACAGGGCCTTACCAAGCCTGCTACAGAGCATCCTTTACCACCTGTGCCCAGCCCCTCATTTATGAACTCGGCAGTGCTTTCCCCTCTCTGCTACAGGTTTCCTGGTGGACTGTGGGGGAAGGGAGGGGCTGGCCACTGCTAGAACAGGAAGCCAGCTGCACCCACACCTCTGGCAGTCCTCTCCACTCCTCTGTGCTGTGGTGCTTAGCGGTTAATAGGCATCTCTCTGATAGGCCCCTGTGACTCGCAGCCCTGCCAGAATGGAGGCACTTGTGTTCCAGAAGGACTGGACGGCTATCAGTGCCTCTGCCCGCTGGCCTTCGGAGGGGAGGCTAACTGTGGTAGGTATGCCCCGGCACTGCAAGACTGACCACTGGGGAGCAAGGAGAGGACGGGCTCCCCTTTTCACTGCACACCCTTCCAGCTGCTGGGTACAAACTGGCCCTCGAGCCATCTGCTTTCCAATGCACCACTGGTCTGCAGTTCACATGGTGCAGCCTCAGTGCTCCGTGAGTACATAATTGGGGTGGCTGAGCTCTGGATGAGACAGTGGCTCCCAGCTTATTAGCTGCAGAATGGTCATTGCTCGAAGTTTGAGTGCTGCCCAGCCCAGCTGAAGGCAGGAGTCTGCCCAGCCCAGCTGAAGGCAGGAGTCCACCCAACTCTGGCTCCCAGTCCTGGACAGAGTCTTTTCTTCTCTATTCTATGAAAGCAGAGCAAGGAGCCCCAATTCCTTTTGATTTTAGAGGTGTGAAATGAAGATGATAGTAGGCTTTACCTCACTGGGTGGTTGAGAGTTTTAAATAAGATTATGCAAAGTGCTTAGTACCATGCTTGACGCATATAAGGGCTTGCTGAATAATAACTTTTTTTTTTTTTTTGAGACAGAGTCTCACTCTGTCACCCAGGCTGAAGTGCAGTGGTGCAATCTCAGCTCACTGCAAGCTCTGCCTCCTGGGTTCATGCCATTCTCCTGCCTCAGCCTCCCCAGTAGCTGGGACTACAGGTGCCCGCCACCACTCCCGGCTAATTTTTTGTATTTTTAGTAGAGACGGGGTTTCACCATGTTAGCCAGGATGGTCTCGATCTCCTGACCTCGTGATCCACCCGCCTCGGCCTCTCAAAGTGCTGGGATTACAGGTGTGAGCCACCATGCCCGGCCTGAATAATAACTTTTAAAAACGTGATACTGGGTTAGTTGAAGATCTATATGAAAACAATTGATCTTGACCCTGTACCTCACAACCCTACCAGAAGTCAATTCTAGCGTGGCTATAGACCTCCATGCAAAAGGCAAAGCAGTGAAGCCTGTAGAAGCAAATACAGGAGCATGTCTTCATGATCTTGAGGTAGACAAAGATTTCTCAGAACACACACAGGACTAACCATAATGGAAAAAAGTGATAATATAGATGGCATTTTTCTTTTTAAAAAGTGGCTAGATGGACAACCTTAGTGCCAGGAGTGCCATGTCTGGCCTTGTCTCTAACTCTGTGACGAGCACCAGTCACTTAAGCTCAGGGGCCCACAGTTTCTGTGCCCCATCTCCCTCCTGGGAGGGAGTTTCTCCTGCCCTGCATGGTAGTTCAGCATCTCAGGTGGGACAGATCGCAGGCCGCATGGCCATGGCTTGACAGTGGGTGTTGCTGTGATCCCCGCAGCCCTGAAGCTGAGCCTGGAATGCAGGGTCGACGTCCTCTTCCTGCTGGACAGCTCTGCGGGCGCCACTCTGGACGGCTTCTTGCGGGCCAAAGCCTTCGTGAAGCGATTTGTGCAGGCCGTGCTGAGCGAGGACTCTCGGGCCCGAGTGGGTGTGGCCGCGTACAGCAGGGAGCTGCTGGTGGCAGTGCCTGTGGGGGAGTACCAGGATGTGCCTGATCTGGTCAGGAGCCTCGATGGCATTCCCTTCCATGGTGGCCCCACCCTGACGGGCAGTGCCTTGCGGCAGGCAGCAGACCGTGGCTTTGGGAGCGCCACCAGGACAGGCCAGGACCGGCCACGCAGAGTGTTGGTTTTGCTCACTGAGTCACGCTCCGAGGATGAGGTTGCGGGCCCAGCGCGTCACGCAAGGGCGCGAGAGCTGCTCCTGCTGGGTGTAGGCAGTGAGGCCGTGCGGGCAGAGCTGGAGGAGATCACGGGCAGCCCAAAGCAGGTGATGGTCTACTCGGACCCTCAGGATCTGCTCAACCAAATCCTTGAGCTGCAGGGGAAGCTGTGCAGCCAGCGGCGGCCAGGTAAGGTCCCAGTGCCTGACCCAGGGCCGCTGGTCAGTGGGCAGGTCCTTCCTCCTTTTGGCCACCACCTAACCATCATTCTCTGCCAGTTCCTCTTCTAGGGGCTGAAACCACAGCCCCACTCTTTCAGGTACCAGTCACATAAATAATTTTCAGTTTACCTGTCAATAAAATGGGACTAATAGTAGTACCTCCTGAGAGATCTTTAGTGAGAATTAGGTAAGATGGGCGGTGTACATGCTTAGTACAGAGTAAGCACTCAGCAAACTCTAGGTGTTGCTGTTATCATTATTAATCACGATTTTATTATTGTTGTTACTAAGAGCTCTGAATCTACTAAGCAGGCTCCAGAGCAGCAGCTTCCCAGCCCCTCTGATGGCAATCCACAGAAGTGCATTCCTGGTGCACACATGCAGATGTACGCACACACACACACGAATGCACGTGCATGCGCACGTACTGGTGCAGCCACACACAACTGAAACAAACGCTTCCTGAGAGGATACTTACCCTGTCTGCCTGGGATGCATTCTGACATTTTTCTCTTCTGTTCTGTTTTGCAAGCCATGAAGTTGATTTTTTATGACCCCTATTGGAAGGCACTCTAGAGAACACTGTCCCCATGCAGAGGCCTGGCCCGTGGCCAGAGATGTAGTAGCTGAAACACGTCCTTTTTTTCTTTTGAGACAGGGTCTCTCTCTGTTACCCAGGCTGGAATGCAGTGGCACGATCATAGCTCACTGCAGCCTTGAACTCCTGGGCTCATGTGATCCTTCCACCTCAGCCTCCAGAATAGCCAGGACTACAGGTGCACAACACCATGCCCAGCTAATTGTTTTATTTTTTATAGAGAGGTGGTCTTACTATGTTGCCCAGGCTGGTCTTGAACTCCTGGGCTCAAGCAATCCTCCCACCTCAGCCTCCCAAATTGGAGGGATTACGGGCTTGAGTGAAATGCGTCTTTTACAGGGCTCCTGGAGTTCTCCCTTGGTAGGTGGGCGTGGGAAGCTACAGATGTGATTCTGCTTCTCAGCCCTGATGCCACCACTCTCTCCAAGGCGAGAGGCTTTCCCTCCTGTAAGGGGGAAGGACAGGGATTGGCTGCCCACTCCCACCCTGCCCCTCCAGGCTGGTCTAAGTGGTTTTGTTCTGCTTGTTTGGTTGGATTTTTTAAAAAAAATAATAGTTGTAGATTTATAGGAAAAAAAGTTGACAATAGTGGAGAGTTCCCTATACCCCACACCCAGTTTCCCTCCTATTAACACCTTGCATTAGCATTAGCATGGCACAGTGTTACCATTAATGAACCAGTATTGATACATTATTATTTAGTGAATCCATGCTTGATTCATATTTGTTTAGTTTTTACCTAATGTCTTTTTTCTGTTCCAGAATCCCATCCAGGACCCCACAGTACATGTAGTCAGCCGCCTTCCCTGTAGCTGTGATAGTTTCTCAGACATTGCTGGTGTGGGAGTGGTTTTAAAAACCAATAATCAGAGCATCAGCTCCTCTAACTCCATACTTAGAATTTCCAGTGGTTCCCCTTTGCACTTGAAATAAAACCCAAACTCCTTCCCCTGGCTTCTGAGAGCTCCCTGTAGCCTGGTCCCCACAGGCCTCTCTGCATCCCCTGCACGGGAGAGGCCTTCTGGCTCATACTTACTTGTCTTTCAGTTCTTAGGTGAAATGTCACCTCCCCAGAGAAGCTCTGAACCCTTCTCCCAGTCTTGTTATGTTACCCTACTGGTCTCTCTCGAAGTCCCCTGCTTTTCCCTCCACGCTGCCGACATCATTTGTAATTCTGTGTTCATTTCATGTCTGTTCCCCTAGACTGTCAGCCTGTTGACAGCAGGCATGGGCCCATTTTGTCCATACAGCATCTAATTAGTGCCCTGCATACTGGGGATGGATGAAGGCACAGGTGAAGATGTTGTCACAAAGGGTTGCCCACAAACTCCATGGGTTACATAAGACAGGAACTTATTTCTCTCACGTACAGTTCAGAGGTGAGTGGCCTGGGCCAGCAGGTCTTGGTCATCTTATGGCTTCCTGAGGTCCAAGGTCACCATTTCTCAGCCAGCAGGAAGGGGGAGAGGGGAAGTGGAAGGTAAGCAGCTTCCAGCTGCATGAGTTTGAAATTGATCAGGTCCGTCAGCTAGAACTTAGACACGTGGCCACCCTAGCTGCCAGGAAGGCTGGGAAATGTGGTCTGGCAGGCACTCATCTTCCTGCTAATATTCTAGGAAAAGTGCTGTTCTGTGGCTAAAGGAAGAAATAGAGGGTGGATTCTGCAGTGAACAGAGCACCCTGGCTGACCTGGGCCCTACCCAACCTGGCAGTCCCTGGGTCCCGTCGAGGGGCTCTCACTGGCAGATCCACTGCTGAAGCCCCTCTGCTTGCTCCTGCAGGGTGCCGGACACAAGCCCTGGACCTTGTCTTTATGTTGGACACCTCTGCCTCAGTAGGGCCCGAGAATTTTGCTCAGATGCAGAGCTTTGTGCGAAGCTGTGCCCTCCAGTTTGAGGTGAACCCTGACGTGACACAGGTCGGCCTGGTGGTGTATGGCAGCCAGGTGCAGACTGCCTTCGGGCTGGACACCAAACCCACCCAGGCTGCGCTGCTGCGGGCCATTAGCCAGGCCCCCTACCTGGGTGGGGTGGGTTCAGCCGGCACCGCCCTGCTGCACATCTATGACAAAGTGATGACTGTCCAGAGGGGCGCCCGGCCTGGCGTCCCCAAAGCTGTGGTGGTGCTCACAGGCGGGAGAGGCACAGAGGATGCGGCCGTCCCTGCCCAGAAGCTGAGGAACAATGGCATCTCTGTCTTGGTCGTGGGCGTGGGGCCTGTCCTAAGCGAGGGTCTGCGGAGGCTTGCAGGTCCCCGGGATTCCCTGATCCACGTGGCAGCTTACGCCGACCTGCGGTACCACCAGGACGTGCTCATTGAGTGGCTGTGTGGAGGTGAGTGGGGGAATCCACACCCTCAGGGCTGCCCCCATGGCAGGCCCTCAGCCTTAGCCTTCACATACATCATGACAAGGATGGCAGCTCTTCCCAGCTACTGAGCACTTGCTTCCCAAGTGCCAGGTTCTGTGCTAAATGCCTTGCTCACATAAAATCCTACAGTAGGCATAACCATCCCCATTTGACATTTAAGGTACAGAAAGTTTAACTAACATGGATACTCCCTCCCAAACTTGAGAATGTATGCATTCCCTTTAAACAGAACACACTTTTAGAATATCCACAAGCTTCCTAAGGTTCTAAAGATCCCACATTGACACTGACTTGGGCAGTGACAGAGCCCAGAGCAAACAGGACCAGGCCAGCCCAAATCCAGTGACCTCCTCTTCACCTTCTTAAAAGAGACAGGAGAATCACTTGAACCCGGGAGGTGGAGGTTGTGGTGAGCCAAGATCGTGCCATTGTACTCCAGCCTGGGCAACAAGAGCAAGACTCTGCCTCAAAAAAAAAAAGTCTGCCATGTGTATGGCACATCTGAGCAATGGACTCTCCATGAGTCTGTAGGAGAGCTGGGTCTTACTAATCTAGCCAAGTGGCATGCAGCACCAACCATGAGCTACCAGGGCAAAGGGAGACATGACTCTAGTAGCCTTGCACCTCTACTGGGCTTACTTAGGGTAGGGGTCTTCGGGTCTAACCCGTGCCTGGCCGGCCTGGTGGGTGTGGTGTTTTCCATTGTAGAAGCCAAACGGCCAGTCAACCTCTGCAAACCCAGCCCGTGCATGAATGAGGGCAGCTGCGTCCTGCAGAATGGGAGCTACCGCTGCGAGTGTCGGGATGGCTGGGAGGGCCCCCACTGCGAGAACCGTGAGTGGAACTCTTGCTCTGTATGTGTGAGCCAGGGATGGTATTGCGAGTCCTGCCAAGTCCCACAAACTCAGCTGAAGGCAGGTTCTAAAATATTCGTTCAGTGGAAGGAATTATTCAGTCATTTACCCACGAAACATTTAGTGAGTACCTCCTGTACCCCAGGCATTGTTCTCAGTGCAGGAACATAGCAGTAAACAAATGAATAAAACTTCTGCCCTCATGGAGCTTCCATTCTAATGGGAAGACAGACAATAAGCAAATAATACAACATGTGGTGTGGTAGACGGTGCTAAGCACCCTGGAGAAAGTCATGACAACTAGGAGGGAGGCCACGGTTAGGAGCACAGTGGATCCAGGGGACAAGGATGCAGACGGAGGCAGGGATGGGTAAATGCGGTGGTGGGAGCTGCTGGAAGCTCTTTTTGGGGTGCTTTTTGTTTGCTCAGTAAAATGGGAGGAACAGCTAAGTGAGGACGAGGAGGCAGTGCTAGAGGTTTGAGAGAAAAGAAGTGACTGTCAAGGGTAACAGATTAGGACCTAGGGAGTGATTGTTGGGAGGCATTAGAGGTCCACTTATGGCTCCTGTTCATGAGTTTGAAGTTAGAACAGCCAGAAATGAGAAGACAAGTCCAGTCGGAGCCTTGGTTTTTTGGCCATGGGCAGAGGTTGGCTTCCTAAGGCCAGAGAGAAGCTCTGGAGGACAATCAGATGGGGTCTCTGATCTGGCATCTTCTGCTGGGGGCGAGGTGGGTTGTAGAGTAAGAGCAGGACCTGAAGGGGTCCTTAGAGGCTGCTGGAGGGCTGAGAAGGGGATGCAGACACTCCTGTCCTCAGAGTTCACTTCCTTCCCCAGGATTCTTGAGAGGAGATGCCCCCGAGGCACGTGGCTCCCGTGCAGGAGGGCAGCAGCCGTACCCCTCCCAGCAACTACAGAGAAGGCCTGGGCACTGAAATGGTGCCTACCTTCTGGAATGTCTGCTTCCCGCTGTGGCCAGGACCACTATTCTCACTGAGGGAGGAGGATGTCCCAACTGCAGCCATGCTGCTTAGAGACAAGAAAGCAGCTGATGTCACCCACAAACGATGTTGAAAACCTTTGATGTGTAAGTAAATACTGACTTTTTGCACCTGGTGTGCCTTGTTGAGGCTATGTCATCTGCCACCTTTCCCTTGAGGATAAACAAGGGGTCCTGAAGACTTAAATTTAGCGGCCTGTCTGACGTTCCTTTGCCCACAGTCAATGCTAGCCAGAATGTTGTTGACACAGTAATGCCAAGCAGAGGCCTTTACTAGAGCATCCTTTGGACCGCGAAGGCCACGGCCTTCCAAGATGGAAAGCAGCAGCTTTTCCACTTCCCCAAAGACATTCCGGATGCATTTGCATTGAGTCTGAAAGGGGGCTTGAGGGACATTTGTGACTTCTGGCGACTGCCTTTTGTGTGTGGAAGAGACTTGGAAAGGTCTCAGATTGAAATGTGACCAATTAACCAGCTTGTTTGATTATGGGGGAGGGGCTGAGTGTGCAATTGGCCCAGGTCTGGAGGGGCCACCTGAAATTGTTCTGAGTCGTGAGCAGTGTCCACTTGAAGGGTCTTCCTTTCAAAAGAGGCTACGGCCAGAGACTGTGGCTCACGCTTGTAATCCCAGCACTTTAGGGGCTGAGGCAGGTGGATCACCTGAGGTCAGGGGTTTGAGACCACCCTGGCCAACATGGTGAAACTTTGTCTTTACTAAAAATACAAAAAGCAGCAGGAGGTGGTGGCGGATGCCTATAATCCCAGCTACTCGGGAGGCTGAGGCAGGAGAATGGCTTGAACCTGGGAGGCAGAAGTTGTAGTGAGCTCTCACCACTGCACTCCAGCCTGGGCCACAAGAGTGAAAATCTGTCTCATAAAGAAAAAAATGTACTTAGGAGGGGTTAATTGTGGCGTGTTTATGGAATTCTTTCCTTATTCTGCTTTTAGTGGGGCAAAGAGAAGTAAGATTCTTAAACTCAAAAATACAGGATAAAGAAACTTACAGAGATTTTGCTTTTTAAAGCATTGATCTTATGCTGTCTAGGTTTTAGTTTTGTTTTGCTTTGCTTTTCTATACAGTTTTTAAAGAAATATTTCAAGAAATGTTGGTTATTTATTAAACAGGGATATTTGTACCTATGTGGCAAAGAGGCATATTTGGAATATTCTCTGGTAAACTAGATACTTACTTACCTATCCCTGCAGTGTTTAGGAATTACTTCTTCTCCTTGGTTATGTTGTTTAGAGTTGGATTTTCAGTAGAAATCTTTCTAGAGCTCTGACATAACTCCAGACACTTTATCATTTTTCTTTTTTTTTGAGATGGAGTTTCACTCTTGCTGCCCAGGCTGGAGTGCAGTGGCACAATCTCGGCTCACTGCAACCTTTGCCTCCCAGGTTCAAGTGATTCTCATGCCTCAGCCTCTTGAGTAGCTGGGATTACAGGCACATGCCACCACACCTGGCTAATTTTTGTATTTTTAGTTAGGGTTTCACCATGTTGGCCAGGCTAGTCTCGAACTCCTGACCTCAGGTGATCCCCCTGCCTTGGCCTACCAAAGTGCTGGGATTACAGGGGTGAACCACCGTGCCTGGCCCGTTTTTCTTTATAAATATTTTAACATAATGTTTTATAGACAAACATTCAAGGGTACTTTGGCTTCAAGAACTTCAGGATTTCTGGTGCTAGAAAAGTGCTTGAAGCAGTATCACCATGATTTTAGATATTAAAAAGTCTGGTGTACCAGACATTGAGTCATAATCATCTATATTCAAGGGATACTTTCATTGATAACTTTGTTATTATGCTGCCCTTCACAGAAGACAACGTCTGGGGCAGGATCACATGCTCCCTAGCAGATGCTGATCAGTGATGTTATAGAAATTACATGAATGCATTGTCTTTAAACAGCAGTTTAACGATGTTATAATGTAGGCTTTTTGTCTTGTTCCGGGCTGGTATTTGGGTGCCCTGATTGAATTACTTGGATTTAAACAGCAAACTGTGGGCTCTGGACTTACATAGTAAAGGCTTTTACTATTTCTTTGTAGGAAATGGGTTTCTTGCCTTTGAAACATTTTTTCCCCTTTTGTAGTGACAGTGCCACTGAATAGTTCAGCTTTTGTCAGTCCCCCAGGAAAGTGCTATCCTATGGCCTAACTAGCCAAGCCTTTTTTCTTTCATTTAAAAGAAATTAGCTTTAATTTTTACCTTTAATTACTTATTCAAATAAGACAGAAATATATTTTCCTTGCAATAATTAAAACACTGCATATAGGCCATAAATTTCCTTATTTTCTCTGGACGATCCTGATTCCAGTCATCTTATTGAATACCCTAGTTCTAATAATTGACTCTTGCTTTTCTAGAGAAATATTTCCAAATGATGCTAGTTTTGTCTCTTCCTTTTAAAGTTGTATATCACTTCTTTTTCTTGTCATTTTGCATTGCCTGGGACCTCCAGAATAATGTTTCATGAAGTAGCATGTATCCATATCTGGTTCTTGACTTTTTCATCATTATAATTGTTTTCTATGGGTTACTTATCAGTTTAAGAATGCTTAATTCCTAGATGAACTAAGAGTGTTTATTATGTGTTGAGATTTATGGTATGCTTTTTCTTCTTCCTTCAAGATAATGCATTTTTTATATTTAATCTGTTAATGTGATAGGTTATCCATTTGTGTATTTTCAGTCATTGAACAACCCTTGATTTTTTTGGATAAAACTCTATTTGGTCATTATGCATCATTCTATAAACCTGCTGAATTTTTCATTTGCCAACGTTTTATTTCAGATTCTTTTAATCTGTGTCCAACAATGAGATTTGTTTTCTTTTGCAATTTGTTTTGAATTTTTGGTATCAGAGCTATACAAACCTTTTATAATGGAAAATACATATTTCTCAAACTTTTACACTGATATAGTCATAGTATTTTCTTATAATTTGAAAAATCTTGTCAGTATCTGTATTAAGGCCTCCATTTCAGTTCTGCTATTTCATATTGCCTTAGGTTGTCTATTTGTCTCTTTAATGAACCAGATTTTGGTTTTGTCATTTTTAAAATAAACACATTTATGCTATAAACTTCCTTAATTACTACTTAGGCAACCTTCCCAGTATTGGTATGTTTATTTTTTCCCAAGAATTCTTTAGGAGTATATTTAACTTCTGGGAGTACTGATTTTTCATTCACTTATATATGATCAATTTCTGCAGATGTTTCCTGTGTCTTTGGTATGTTGTTAACTGTACAACTAAAATTTGCTTTCAGCCTTATCTGTGCTCTTTGATTCAAGGAGGCTGAGTTTCCTGCTAGGATCCCATCTTGTAGTTCAGTGTGTAAATAACCAAAACATTTCCTCCCTTGAGAACCCCCCAGGCCCTGCCCCAAGTCATTTCATGAACTACAAGGAAAACTTCAAATACAATGAACATTTTATTTTAAAAAACCTAACTCACCACTTGGTAAAAGGTCACCAAATGTTATGAGAGAGGAAATAAGAATAAAAAAGACCTTTAGTTCTCAGGAACAAGTGTTAAAGAACTGATACACAACCCTTCAGAAATGAGGCAGAGATAATAGATGAAATGTTTCAACCTGTGTTAAAAAAAAAAAAAAAATGCCATCAGAGGAAAAGACAGGGGCAGCACAAGGAACAGCACTGCCAATTTTAAGAGGGCGATCACCCTAACCAAAAATCACCACTTTGTTCTTGGAAGGGGAATGAACATTAAACAGAACTTAAAATCAAGGACTATTTATATTAAATAACTCGTCCCTTAAAAATGGCCCGACCACAGCAATGAATCTGTAAACACAGTAATTTTTTTTCCCCTACAGTAAAGAGTCAGTCAGTTTAATCTCAAAAGATACTTTTCACTGTTCTAAATGACAGGATTTTAAGCATTTTTTTCCTATATATAATACAGCATCACTTAAAATTTTATTTAAAGACAGTTGATTCAGGCCTGCCTTGGACTGGAAAGAAGTCTTTAACTTAGTGGGATCAGTGCTTCAGCTTGGTCCCAAATATTTTCCCCCATTATTGTTTCTCAAAACTCATGTCATAGATGGTTTTACAGATGATGTCAATGCTGTTTAAAATCACTGAAGACTGAGTTGGGCCTGGTAATATTGGAGAGAATTGAAGGCAAGGATGGTTTAATCCCCAACGGCTAAGTATTGGATAAGAGATGATGGCCAGGAGTTTAGGTCTTCTCACTCACCAAAGCCACGTGACCCATAAGACAGGGCCCTGCTCCCTTGATTCATCTTCCACCAAAGTCTAAACACGAGGTTTTCACTATTTAAAAATCTTAGTAAAGCAATTGATGACAACTTGAAAAAAGAAAGAAACACAGAACATCCCTAAATACAACATCTTGTTTACATCCAATAGACTTAGGTCTCCAAAGAAGCCTCCTTTTTGTTGTATTATTTCCTTTGGCTCTGAAAAGGGACAGAGCCTCCTCTTAGCCAAAGCTCTCCATTCACAGTACCTCAGTCTTTGCTTTTTCTTCTAAACAGACTCACCCTTTCGCAGAGTTTTTGCTTTAACAAAGCAGGATTGTCACCAAGGTTCACATTGACATGAGAGTCTTTAGATGAAGCTTGTTTTCTAACTTGCTCCTTTCTTCTCCCATTCCTAGGGTACCATTCAAATACCAGCACCCACCCCCCACAAAAAGATAGTTAGATATCCACTGTAACAACCTTGATATACATGGAAAAAATGTGAGAAAAACTATTTTAGGCATAGAGGTGACAAATGTTTCCAACCCTGTGTGTTCATCACTGCTTAGAGTGCCTATTCAGAGATTTTGAGACTGTGGCACAACAGCGAGTGCCTATAAGTGATGTCTCTCACAGCAACAAGGGAATGGAGGTTCAGATGCTTGCATGGATTTATTGGCTAGCCATTGTTGTGGGACTTCCAAATATCTCCAGCAGGTAAGGAGGATAGGAATAAAGAGCAGAATTTTCCAAAAGCAAAGGCAGCCCTAGGCATGTTCTTTAGTGTACAAATGAGTAAATGATTAATGATACTTTTTGACTAGCCATCAGGGAGAAACCCCATCATAGCATGGATTCCTCATTCACAACTTGCTGAGAATTTTGCCACTAGTTGGGTGGGCAACTTTGGGCAATTCAAACCACCTATGTGAGTCTGTTTCTTTAGTTTTAATGGTAGAAGTCCTGTGGAGTCACTGACTTTTTGGTTTGAAAACTCAGTCATAATCTGTCCCTGAGCTGCAGCTGTCCCCCTGGAATCTACCCATAACTGTGTGGAGGGCAAGAACTGAAGCATCCCCAAGCTCACGGGGAAGGACACTTGAACCAAGTGCAGGCACCTTTCTGGTTGGTCAGTGCCAGAGACTGAGCCGAAGGCACAGCAAAGCCACTGCCCCTCCTTGGTGAATGCCAAGCCCTTGCTCAGAGCTGGTGCCAAAAGCCACAAAGCACCACCTGGGTCAGAAGATGGGCCCCTACCTTAGTGACAGTTCTACTGGCCCCAAGGGAGGCTGGGAGTCACTGCTTACCTTGGCTTTCTGGAGGACAGTGCCTTTGCCTGTGACCATGACCGAGAGAGGCCTGTTCTTGAGTGTGGTTGCAGAGTTGACTGGGGTACAGTCTGGGGCAGAGGCGGGTGTGACAGCTTTGGGCTATGGTTACAGGAGGAGAGCAAGGGCTGAGTCAAAGGGAGGGAGATGTGACCCACCTGCCCCAACCCATGTCCAGGGAGCCCTGCAAGCAGCCCAGAGGCCTTGGCTCTAGCACTTACACGGGGGCTCACGTTCTCCAAGTGGGTGGTGTCCACGGTGGTGCCTAACGTCACAGGCCCTGCCTCAGCCTTCTTCAGGTTGTCCTTCACCTCCATGATGCTGAGCTCCAGGTCCACACGCCTGCTCTCCTCGCCCCGGCACTCCTCGTCAATTTCCTTCAGCTTCTGCTCCAGGCTGGCCAGGACTTCCTTGTCTGGAGAGAGAATTATGCAGGCGTCAGAGAACAGCATCTCAGCCCAGGCCAGGGAGCCCTGCTGAGTGGAGGCAGGATCTACATACCCCACCACCCAAGAGGGACCACAGGTCTGGCCCCAACACTTAGAGCCAGGAGGGGCCTGTATGCCAGGGCAGCCTGGAGGCCTGCTCTAGCTAGCATTCTGCAAAGGCTGGGAGGCTCCTGGGGAGGAGAGCTCTGGCTTCACTAAAGGGCATGAGTCTGAGGCCTAAGTCCATTCTTGTAGGTTCTCAGAGACTCTTGGTTGTTTTGACAGTGATCCAAAAGGGTGAGGGGCTTTATTCATGGCCCGTGGAGGAGGGCTGGGCAGCTTGACCTGCCCCGCCGAGTTCCCTCAATCCTCTGGCTTCCCTAGGCCTAACAGAGCAGGAGTCCTCAGCCCTGGCTCCTCCTCTTAACCCTGGACCTCTCAGGTTGATGCTGCCACACCATGAAATGATGCCTAGGGCCTGTATCTTGGAAGCTCACAGCTGGAGGAAAGGATGGTGTCACATATGTACCACATAGAGTCCTGAGCACAGGGCCACTGTTTAAGAAAAATTCACAGATGCTATTGAAGGACCATCTCTAAAGAGGGAAGGAAAAGAAAACGTATACTAATAATGTTTTGAAGATTGGGAGTTTAAAAAAATACAGTTCAAGCTGGGTGTGGTGGTTCATGCCTGTATAATCCCAGTACTTTGGGAGGCTGAGGCAGGCAGATCACTTGAGGCCAGTTTGAGACCATCCTGGCCAACATGGTGAAACCCCCATCTCTACTAAAAATACAAAAATTAGCTGGACATGGTGGCGGGTGCCTGTAATCCCAGCTACTCAGGAGGTTGAGACAGGAGAATCGCTTGAACCCGGGAGGCAGAGGTTGCAGTGACCCAAGATCACACCACTGCACTCCAGCCTGGGCAACAGAGCAAGACTGTCTCAAAAGAAAAAAAGCCAGTGGGTGACTTTGCACCCTCAAGACCTTCCCTCACCAGTCAGCTGAGTTTGTCCTCAAACCTGCACTGCTGCTCTTGCTTGTTCATACACCTCTACAATTTAAATAAGCACAAAGTTACTCCATGAAAACTAAGTCAAATACTTTGGAAAGGTTCTAGAAGAGGACGAGGCAGGTTGCAGCTGGGAATGGTGGCTCACACCTGTAATCCCAGCACTTTGGGAGGCCAAGGCAGGTGTCCCTTGGGCTCAGGAGCTCTAGACCAGCCTGGGCAACACTGCAAGACCCCATCTCAATATTTTTTTAATTTTGAAATTTTAAATGCAGCAGATTGCCAGGAAACAGCTGTCAAATGATATGAGTGTGATGTGGAAGATAATCTAGAAAGACTTCTTGACACGTATCTTACGTTTTTGTTGACTTTAAAGAAATGAAGGCTGATGCGTTAACAGGTGTAGGTAACGCATGAAGGATGACATGAGACTCCAGTCAGCTGACCAGAGCTCAAAAAAACTGCAGTGCCAGGTCCTCAAAAGATGGGCCAAGGAATATGCACTTAAGTGACAATAAAACACGGCCTATGCATAATCCTATAAAACTTCCTCCTATAACTAGCTTTTATGATGACCTGCTGGTCCTATTGATGTTCCGTCAGAGGCTTTCTCTCTGTGTCCAGGAGAATGACCTTTCAGACAGGATTGGAACAAAGGACACACAAGGGAGCACCCACCCAGGCCAAGGGTTGAAGGGGCCAGGGCCCACTGATTGGGAAGGCAGGTGACAGCCAGATCTTCCGCCAAAAAGTTAAGCCTACACAGCCCTCTGAGCTGAGGGTCCCTCCCCACTGGGGGTTCCCTTACCTGTGCATTTCAGTAGGGTTTCCTTTAGCTCTCGTTTCTCTTTCCGGAGCTGAGCCAGGTGTCCCCGGATTTCTTCCTTCTTCTTTTCAAGCCTCTCCTTCTCCTCTGTGTACCGCTTCACCTCAGCTTCTGTCCGATTCTTGCCAAGCTTGATCTCTACAGACCCAGAGAGGGAAGCCCCAGGTCAGCACAGCTGGATCATGAGGGCTGTCCCCAGTCTACTCCCCAGGCTCAGATAGAACCTGGGGCTTTGGCACAAAGCCCTGCTAGGCTGGATGCCAGACCTGGACAGGTCCCTCCACCTCTCTGAACTTGTTTCCTAATCTGAGAAGAATGGTGTGATGGTTAATATTGAGTGTCAACTTGATTGGATTGAAGGATGCAAAGTATTGTTGCTGGGTGTGTCTGTGAGGGTGTTGCCAAAGGAGATTAACATTTGAATCAGTGGACTGGGAGAGGCAGACCAGCTCTCAGTCTGGGTGGGCACCACCTAATCAGCTGGCAGCGTGGCTAGAATAAAGCAGGCAGAAGAACGCGGAAGGACTTGACTTGCTGAGTCTTCCCCAGCCTTCATCTTTCTCCCATGCTGGATGCTTCCTGGCCCTTGAACATCAGACTCCAAGTTCTTTAGCTTTTGGACTCTTGGACCTACACCAGTGGTTTGCCAGGGGCTCTCAGGCCTTTGGCCACAGACTGAAGGCTGCACTGTCAGCTTCCCTACTTTTGAAGTTTTGGGACTCAGACTGATCCACCACTGGCTTCCTTGCTCCTCAACTTGCAGAAGGCCTATTGTGGGACTTGACCTTGTGAACGTGTGAGTCAATTCTCCTTAATAAACGCCCTTTCATATATGCATCTATCCTATTAGTTTTGTCCCTCTAGAGAACCCTGACTAATACAGATGGAATCGGGCTAACTTCTCCAAGCACAAGTACCTGCACTGGTCACGCGCAACCTGTCCTTCACAGGTGGGCTGGCACCAGGTGAGGTGGCCACCACGGCCTCCGGGCAGCTTGGTGGGAAAGAGATTCTCTGCTGTTCAGTCTGGATTTTGATGGTGGTGATTCTCAGGGAAGCCTCCTCTGGCTCCAAACTCTCCAGCTGCTTTGGGGGAAAGCAGACCTGACTCAGCTGACTGAAGGGGCATGGGAAGGTGGTCTGGCTGTCCTGCAGGGGAGGGCCTGTACCTGTTCTCCCAGATTCTCTGGACACTTCTTTACGCAGGGCTCATCTGGGGTGGGACCTGGGCCTGGGTCTGCAGGGAGGGCCTCGGTCGCATTGTCCAGGCAGGACAACGTCGGGGAGGAGGCCTGGGCCTGTGCACTGCTGGGGCCGTGCAGAAAAGACTTGACAGGTGTGAGGTCCAGGTACACTCGGTCAGATTCTCTCTCATTTGGGTCATCCGCAACAGGGGTGGCTTCCTCGGTAGGCTCCACCTGCAGAAAAGAGTGAGTCTGGGGCATTCACCATTACCTCTACTCCCTCAGCTGTGGAGGGGGCACCAGCCCTGCCTCACAGCTCTGGTGCCCACCTCACAGTGTTCCCAAGAGATCTCCCTCCCTCCTGGGGGGAGCCCACTGGTTAAGTCCTAGATATGTCACTCGAGGTGGAAGACCCAGACAGAGCACTTAACTTCCCTGAACCTTATTTCCTCATCTGTAAAGAGGAAAAGAGCAGCACCTTCCCAAAAGGTGATTAAGATTCAAGGAGATCATCTGCAAGAGGTCCTCAGCTCAGCACAGGGTTCAGTGCCCAGCACATGGAAGCTGCCATCGGTGTGATCATCCCACTCAACAATCGATTTGGACCTGGAAGCCTACTGGTGCCTCCACTCCCAATCCCACCACCCACTCCTAGCCCTGACCAGAGTGGTTCACCGGTGTTTCATCTAGCAAACTGCACAGCCTCACATATAGGAGACAGCCTTGTTGCGCTTAGGTGTCTGCGCTAATGGCCTGGTAGGTGACTCAGAACCCACTCATCTCAGGGATACTCTAATGATCTCTGGCATCCAGGCATTGAGGTTTGTAGGAGGAGGGCTGGAGAGCCCCAGGCCGCTGCCTGGCCGGGTCCTTACCGCAGCTGTGAGCTCCGACAGTTCCACGTCATCATACAGCTCCTCCTGGAGGTCCTGGCTAGGCAGGCCATCGATGTAAGTGTTGGGCTCTGAGAACTTTCTCTGCATCAGTCTGGAAACAGGGCAAGGTGGCATGCATGAAGCAGCCGGGGCAGGGCGGCGAAAGCACCAGACTCAGGATTCCCAGTGATGAGTGGCTGCCGTGAAAGTGGTGGCCACACAAGAGATCTGGGGGCTGACACTCACCTCCGTGGATCTGAGGGCACCTCCTCCCTCTTTTACCAGTGCCTTCCTCCTGGAATTCTTGGTTCAAGATTTTCCTCCCAGAAAGACAACCTTCCCTTGCCCATACGCCTCATCTTAGGACCCCTTTGCCATCTTCTCCCCGATTCCTCCCTTCTAGGATCTCCTTCCAGGAACCACAACAAAAAACCCCTTCTCATTTCATCTTCACCATACACTTGGGGTGGCGCAGGCCAGACACTGTCCCTGTTTGGTCCATGAGAAAACTGATTGTGTTTCAGTGGCTCGGCCGGCTTCCACGAGACTGGCTCTACCACCCTGACCAGAGAAGGCCTCTCCCTCAGCCCCAGTTTGCTCATCTGGAAACAGAAGCACTACCCCCTGACCTGCTTTTCTCCAGGGTGTGCTGGAGACCCAGTGAGGGATTCACTGGAAGGACAAGGAGGAGGTCAGGAAAGGTGACAGCTCTGCCTGGAGGAGCTGGAGAATCTAACTGCCTCCGAGGACGCCAAAGCCGCCCCCGGGGCCCAAAGCCTGGCTCGGCTCCTTGCTCTTAGCTCAGCTCCTGGCTCTTGGCCAGGCCTCCCTGAGGGCCACTCCTTGGCTTCACATCTTCCTGCTGGTGGGCAGAGTGGGGTGGGACCCTGTGCTCCCTGCTGCCCCTGACTCTGACCCAGGGCCTACAGCATGGCCAGGAATAAGACAGTGTACAGAGGAAGGGCCCAAATTACTCACAAGAGAGAGTTTTTGGCCGCACTCACAATACAGGAAACCCTATCAGCATCCACATAGTCGTAGGTGAACTCTTCTGGGTCTGTCTTGGAGCCTGACTCGGAGAGCAAGAGACCCAGCCAGTGGCCCATTTCCTCGGAAGACTTGGCCTGGAACGAGGCCGAGAGAGACATGAGCAGGGCCGGGCAGTGCTGCCTGATGCCAGCCCCTCCCCACCAGGCCATGACCGTACCCCTACCCCAGAGCCTGCCCACGAAAGCCTCTGTAACAGCCCGGGGCTGTGCTCCTCCTGTTCACCAGCCTATCCCACCCCCCAGTGGCCCCAGATAATATTTCCTGTCAGTGACATCTTGATGCCACCTCAATAATGCTGTGGACTTTTGTCCCAAGGGCCATGTGAGATGTATATACATTGTGTTTCTAGGAGGTGAAAACATCACCAGGTGGTCGCTATTAAAAATTGTTAGTGACCAACTGTTAATAGTTTTTAAAATGATTTTTAAGTTGTATGTCTTTTAAGTTGACACTTGTATTTTATGAACAATGCATGTCATCCCCCTAATCCCATATACAACAAGACTTCCTGGATCCCCCAAAAATAACAACATTCAAATTTATTTTTGTTCGTGGCTTCAGTAAAGTCGGGACATCTTTTAAATGCCTTACACTAGCTCAGCTGCTAAATCGTGATCAAAATCCCAGTGAATTTGGTTTTTTTTTTTTTCCCAGGGGACAATGCATTCTAATCAAATTCATCCACTAGGTGCCTCAATTAAAATGTCCACATTGTTTCTTACCTTTATAATGAGGAAAACTGCCCATTTAATCAAAGCTATAGGTTTATTTTCATGAGGAAAATCAGCCCCCTTTGGTATAACCCATAGCTCCATCACATTTGCTGCTACATTCTCTTCATCAAAGAGGCCATGATGAGCAGAATTTGACAGTTTGTTTCCTTTTCCCAGTTTTTTTTTTTTTTTTTTTTTTTTTAAGACAGAATCTTGTTCTGTCACCCAGGCTGGAGTGCAGTGGTGGGATCTTGGCTCACTGCAGCCTCTGCCTCCCAGCTTCAAGCAATTCTCCTGTGTCAGCCTCCCAAGTAGCTGGGACTACAGGTGACCACCACCACACCCAGCTAATCTTTGTATTTCAGTAGAGACAGGGTTTCACCATGTTGGCCAGGCTGGTTTCAAACTCCTGACCTCAGGTGATCCGCCCGCCTCAGCCTCCCAAAGTGCTGGGGTTACAGGCATGGGTCATCACGCCCTGCCCCCACTTAGTTTCAACTGGATTCTAAATACAGCTTTTCATGGGCCTCCCCTAGTCCAGGCTGCATCTCTGCCCTGGACAGCTGTGACAGCTTCCTAACACGTCCCTTCTTGCCCCCTCCCATCCACTCCCACCCCAGTAGCTGGAAGAAACATCTCAAAACCCCAATCTGAGCTTGCCACCCTCCCCTGAAAGCCATCAGGGCTCCGTTGCTCCTAGGATCAAGCCCTGTCCCTTCCCCTCCAGCCTGTCACCCAGCCACCAGTACAAATCTATAGCACCCTCCCCACTTCTTTCCAGCCATTGTAGCTCAGCGATTGGCTGGGTAATTTGCTCAATAACATCACACTCCCAAACTAGGATGTAAGTGCCACAAGGACAGGGAGCCCACATCGCTCTTGTCCACCATATTCCTGTGCTGAGGAGATATTTGTTGATGGGGAACCTCTGAATGGATGAATATAAGCTACAAGCTGGACCCTGGGAAGCAATTGCGATGTGGGTCTTTCAGCCACCAGAGGGCAGGATTGGAGCAAAGTTTGGATGAGGACCTCCTCATCAAAGACTAAGTGAACGGGCATTCACGCGCAAGTGTGTGCTTCCATGCGTGGAAGGGACTCGATCTCCGCCTGCCGCAGCTTGCAAGGCATTATGTCACTTCTTATTTTTGTAAATGTAACATCACATCAAACGGAGGATGGGGAGTGAGAGGAATGCAATTGTATCACAAAGCGGATTTTTTCCCCCAGATAAGCTCTAACAGTGTGGTTTTTACGTACTGGGCCTAGAAGCTCTCCCAGCTGGTGATACCCAAACAAAACAACACCCACTTTGAATCCCCAGCAGCTTTTCCAGTAGCTCGGGGAACTAAAAATACTCCTCCTGCCCTAAGTGCAGGAAGTAGCGCATGGTTCCACTCTTACGACGCAACCACTCTGAGGTCAGAAAAGGAATGGAAATTTTTAAAAATGCAAACAATCTCAGGCAAACGAAGTAAAAATAACACGCGGGGACACTGATTCTCCCTTAGTAGGATTACAGTCCTGGAGACTGGCAGCAAACAGCCACCATCGCCACACCCTGGCTGGCCCTGCTCCCCCTGCAGGCCGGCGGTACCTCAAGCTTGGCCAGCTCCTCGCCCTTGTGGAGGATGCGGAAGGAGTAGAGGTGGTCGGGGCTGGGATCTGGGACCACCTCGCAGCCCACCAGGCTGAGGGGTTGCTGGGCCACCTTGCTCCGATTCCGGTCCTGGTAGAAGTGCAGGTGATTGTCCCTGACAGAGCACCAGCGAGACTTCCACTGGCTGTTCACCAGCACGTTCAGGTAACCTGCAGGAGGAAGTGCAGATGCAGGAGGGGACAGGGCTGCAGGAGGGGACAGGGCTGCAGGAGGGGCAGGGCTGCAGAGGGGACGCAGATGCAGGAGGGGCGGGGCTGCGGTAGGGCATACAGATGGCGGGGGCGGGGCTGCGGGAGGGGACGTGGATGCGGGAGGGGACGCGGATGCGGGAGGGGACGCGGATGGGGAGGGGACGCAGATGCAGGAGGGGATAGGGCTGCAGGAGGGGATGGGGCTGCAGGAGGGAGCGGGGCTGCAGGAGGGAGCAGGGCTGCAGGAGGGGACGGTGCTGCAGAAGGAGATGCTGATGCAGGAGGGGATGTAGGTGCAGGAGGGGATGGGGCTGCAGGAGGAGATGCAGGTGCAGGAGGGGATGCAGGTGCAGGAGGGGATGCAGGTGCAGGAGGGGATGCGGGTGCAGGAGGGGACGGGGGTGCAGGAGGGGACGCAGGTGCAGGAGGGGACGCAGGTGCAGGAGGGGACGCAGGTGCAGGAGGGGATGCAGGTGCAGGAGGGGACGGGGCTGCAGGAGGGGACGGGGCTGCAGGAGGGAGGGCTGCAGAAGGAGATGCAGATGCAGGAGGGGACGCAGATGCAGGAGGGGACGCAGGTGCAGGAGGGGACGCAGGTACAGGAGGGGACGCAGGTGCAGGAGGGGACGAAGGTGCAGGAGGGGACGCAGGAGCAGGAGGGGACGGGGCTGCAGGAGGGGACGGGGCTGCAGGAGGGGACGGGGCTGCAGGAGGGAGCGGGGCTGCAGGAGGAGATGCAGATGCAGGAGGGGGTGCAGGTACAGGATGGGTCGGGGCTGCGGGAGGGGACGCGGATGCGGGAGGGGACGCAGATGCGGGAGGGGACGCAGACGCGGGAGGGGACGTGGACGCGGGAGGGGATGCAGATGCAGGAGGGGACGGGGCTGCAGGAGGGAGCGGGGCTGCAGGAGGGAGCGGGGCTGCAGGAGGGAGCGGGGCTGCAGGAGGGGACAGCGCTGCAGAAGGAGATGCAGATGCAGGAGGGGATGTAGGTGCAGGAGGGGACGGGGCTGCAGGAGGGGACGGGGCTGCAGAAGGAGATGCAGGTGCAGGAGGGGATGCAGATGCAGGAGGGGATGCAGGTGCAGGAGGGGATGCACATGCAGGAGGGGATGCAGGTGCAGGAGGGGACGGGGCTGCAGGAGGGAGCGGGGCTGCAGGAGGGAGCGGGGCTGCAGGAGGGAGCGGGGCTGCAGGAGATGCAGATGCAGGAGGGAGTGCAGGTACAGGATGGGTCGGGGCTGCAGGAGGGGACGCAGATGCAGGAGGGGACGCAGATGCAGAAGGGGACGCAGATGCAGAAGGGGATGCAGATGCAGGAGAGGTCAGGGCTGCAGGAGGGGATACAGATCCAGGAGGGGACACGGGTGCAGGAGGGGATGCAAGGGCAGGAGGGGACTTGGGGGCAGGAGGGGATGCAGGGGCAGGAGGGCTGGGTGTCTAGGTGTGTCCTGGGCTGGCACTGCCTCCGGGCTTCCTTAGAGTCCCCCAGAATCTCAGCTTTAGAACCCATCAGACACCTTCCCTGTCCTAAGGGATTGGAAGCTGCCCTGAGCTTTGGCTGGCTGAACCAGGCAATAGGGCGAAAGTGCACAGCTACCTTCCTGCCTGGCCCAGTGCCAGACACACAGTGGGGATCATGCATATCGCCAAGCCACATTAACACAAAGTGGAAGAATTAGGGACCAGGACTGAGATGCCACACACACCCATCACAATCCTCTGTACCCAAGATAACTTTGGATCATGAGAGGTGGGATCTCAGATCTGTTAAGCACCCCCAGTCCTGGGAAGGAGAGCAGCTGTGTTCTCTCTCAGCCCTCCCCTAGCCGCAGGGAGCATGCTTTACTGCTGAGTAGACATCCAGCAATCACCCAGCCACATCTCTTAAACAGTGACTCACAGGGACCGAGCTCCCAGGCCAAACATCATGCCCCCTGAGGCCACTGCCTGGCACCCTGGCTGGAGAAGCAGGAGAATGCAAAGACACACCTCCTAGCCCACCCCCACCACCCTGCCAGCCTCAAAACACAAGAAAACTCAACTGGGACTCAGGAAGGGAACCCAGAGATGGGACAATAATGGGCTTCAGGCCCCTGGAAGGATGATCCCCAATGTGGGACCAGCTTGGGGATCAAGATACCAGTCCCATCCCAAGATATTTCCCAAGAAAGGCTTATCGCTCCTCCTAACCTCAGTTTCCGCAAGTATGAGCGAAGGCTGTAGAGATGACCTCCAAGAGCCTACCTGCACCCATACCCTCTGAACCAGTACAGGGTTCTCACTGTCCCCTTCATAGTCTCGGTTGTTCCCATTTCAGAGTCATTGCTCCTGTCCACAGGCATCATTCCAGCCCATTCCACTCCTACATGCCCCTCAAGGCTCAGGTCCACAAAGCTATCTCTGACCACAGGGCAAGAAAAGTTCTCTCTGTCCCTGAGTCCTGATAGCTACGAAGATGGCACAGTGCGTGCTTGTGGGTATAAAATCATCACCTCCCCCAGGCAGGCTGTGAGCTCTCAGTACTGTGCCTGCCATCCTTCTGCTTGGTCCCCTTTTAACCTATACCCCGTGAATATAGATCAAATGAACATCATTTTTAAAAGAATACTAGGAGGACACCAATCAGTTACCCTTCACTTCCACAAAGTCCCCAACATTGCAGCAAGAGAGTTGGATCGGGCATAAAGAACTGCCTGCAGTAACAACAGACGGGAACCTAAGGACTGCAGGCTCTCCATCCCTAGAGATGTTTACGGAAGACCTAAAACCCCCTGCCTTCACTGTCTGAGCTTGCCTTCCTGCAGGTTCCAGCCCAGGGAATGAGCCTGTGGTCCCGGAGGTAGCTACAATTCTTACTGGACGTCTCGAGGGACCTCTCCACAGGCTCCAGTGAGGTGGATTTCTTCCTGCCCAGATTCATTAGGTTGCTCAGTTTGAGGCCAGCAGAACATTTCTTCTTGACTGTCAAGATGAGACAGAAAGCAATTCGTATTGCACGTGGTCCACCCATGTGCCCACGAGAGATGGAAAACATAGCAAACCCATTTCCACTCCATCCACCCATCCCTCCCCGCTACTATGCGCACACATATGCACACACACACACACATCTCCCCAAACCAGGACCCGCAGGCCAGAGTCAGGTGTCCTTAAAGTCACACACTCAAGACGGGTACATAGACTTCTTATAGAATATGCAACTACTTGAGAATCTTTACACACTACTGGCTCAAAGAGATTTGAAATAGGGTTAGCAAACAAGAAGAGATGGAAGAACATTCTATCCCCAGCATTTCATGAAGCTTAACTTCAATTTGGCTGAGTCTCCCTTTTTCCTGGATCTATCAGCAATATTTCCGAGTGGTTTATTAATGGGAGGCCATGTTAGAATCAGCTGCTAAAACCCATTAGGGCTGAGCCTGACAGCCCAGCCTCACAGCCTGGGACACCATTCCCCTCCCAACCACACGATGTTACCGTCTTTGGTTTCTGGGACCTCAGGGTGGCCATCCACGGAGCTCCCATACTCTGAAGCTGACAAGTACTTCTCAGCTATATCTGGCTATGGACAAAAGAGACATGAATGGGGATCACTGGCTGGAAACAGTTACCTTGGAGACCACAGTTTAAGGGAAAATAATAGATGGCTCTTGGTTGTATGCCAGAAGGCAGCTGAGCAAACCCCTGCCGGCCACCTAAATGGCAGAATCCAGGTCACTGGTAGGACATTGGCCCACCTTCTAAATGGCTGCTCAACCTGATGTGACAGTGACCCTGTAGCCAGTGGGCAGGGCGAGCAGGCTGCTCAGGGGTGGCATTAGAGTCTGCGTCCCCGATGACGTTAACTGTCAAGCTAGAAACCACTCATACTGAGAGTGTGAAGAAGTCTTTTGAGAGCTGACTGTTCTAGCAACGTGAGCTGGTTCGTCTGCACAGGAGCAGACCATGTGATCTGAGTCCTGGCTGGAGCATTCTGCTGCCAGGCCGGTGCCCGAGTTAAATGAGCCTCTCTGAGCCTCACTCTGCATGTGTCACATAGGGATGACATCCCTGTCTGCTCACAGGGGTGTTGGGGACTCAAGATGATCCCTAGAAAAGTGTAGCTGCTGCTACTGTTAGAACATGAAACCCTCAGAATATTCCAATCAAGCTGCGTTGAGAGAGTCACTGACTCCAGACCTCTAGAAAACAAGCTGACAGTCTCCCAAGCAACAGGACTGGCCTTAGGCAGGGTCCAGGGCCAGCAGTCCCTGGCCAGGGAAGCACTGCATGCCAAGTCTTTGAAGAAAACCCATATTCGTTCCAACTTTTGTTTTCTTGTCAGTGGCCAAGGAACAAATGAGACAATGAAAAATGGCCCCTCCTGAGTCACTCTGGAATCTGGAAGGACTGTGGGCTATTTCTCCGTGTGGGATGACCCGTGCCTTCTGGAGAGTAAGTGGCCTCCTTTCTGCTCGAGCCCTCTGTGTGCCTCTTGCTTTCCTCCCTGCTGGGGTGGGGACCCCAAGAGGAGCCACAGTGACATTCTGGCTGTTCTGCGTGTGCCGACGCTTCAGGACACCTACCTGCAGGTGCTCAGGGACAGGAAATGTGACCCCACAGATGACAATCCTCCTTTTGGCCAGAACCTAATTCAACTTTTTCAGCCTTGACCTTTAAGCCTAAAGCTCCCCGCAAGCACCATGCAAATGAGGACTACAGCCCTTTGGTTGCAGTCAGCCTTGAGACAGTGCCCCAAGCCCAGAGGCGCTACTGAGGAATAAGGGGGAAGGAAGTGCCTCATAAAATCAGTCTCCCTACTTAAGAATGCAGGCCAAAGTGACTTTTGTTCCAATAAAGCTTCCCCCTGTCGCCCCACCCACCCACCCCCAGCACCTACAAGCAAGAAAACATTTTAGGTCTGTATCCGTTCCTCCATCTTCCTGCCAAGCTAGAGTTACTCCTCTTTTCCAAGCAGTGTACATTTCTTTTTCTCTTTTTTCTTTTTTTGAGATGGAGTCTCCCTCTGTCACACAGGCTGGAGTACAGTGGCGCTATCTCAGCTCACTGCAACCTCCGCCTCCTGGGTTCAAGCGATTCTCCTGCCTCAGGCTCCCGAGTAGCTGGGATTACAGGCACCCACCACCACGCCCGGCTAATTTTTATATTTTTAGTAGAAACAGGGTTTCACCATGTTGGCCAGGCTGGTCTCGAATCCCTGACCTCAGGTGATCCACCCGCCTCAGCCTGACAGCCTGTAATCCCAAAGTGCTGGGATTACATGCGTGAGCCCACCCTGCCCGGCCTCAAGCATTGTGTGTTTCTTATTAATTGGACTGAAATATAAAAACGAAGCTCCCAATTTTACACTTTTAATTTTTACAGAGAAAACATGGAAGGGGACTCTCCCTCCAGGCAGGGCAGAGGCTTACTTTCTGGCAGTTAAAGCGCTGGGCATCCGGGGTGTACTGGTTTCCTTCAGATGCTACTTCGGAAGGCAGGCCGCTCACTTCCTGGATGACCTGAGGCGAGAGGGAAGCCATCAGCAGAGGCTGAGGTCCTCTGGCCAGCACTCACAGCCAGGCCGAAGCCAGGGCTCCTGCAGGTCAGGGGAGAGCGGGTGGAGGTGAGAGAGAAGATGAATTTCCAAGGAAGAGGACTCACCCCTACCCCAGCCCCAAGGCCTGCATGTGGCCTCGGACCCAGCTGGGCAGGCTGCAGTGGGGAGGGCTCGTTGTTCAGGCTCCTTTCTGCAGGTCCCACACGTTCATGGGCATGCAAGGGGGGCCTTGGCAGCAAAGGCCAAAGATGACCACAGCCACCAGCCCAGGGCTCCGCGAGCCCCTTTCCTGCCACCATTCCAGGCAGGGCTACTGTTCTGTTGCAGGCGTGACGAACAACTGCCTTGCTAGACAGTCCTCTGGCTTTTCAGAGGTCATGCAACTCTCTGTGGAGTCTCCACGCTGCCTGAGGAGCAGGCCTGCAAACTGCCTTGTTCCAACCACCCACTGGCTCTCCCGACTCGCCTGCCGCCACCCACCCACCACCCTCCCTCCTCTGGGAAGGGACCTCTTCACTGGCTTCATTGACCAGTGGAGGAAGAGGGTCTCTCTGTAAAGGCTGGACACAGAGAGGCTGTGCCTTCTGAAAGCGTTCTTGTCTTTGAAACCCCGAGCAGAGGCTATGGGGCAGGGGTCTCAGGAAGAGGGCATGAGACTCTGGGAAGGGAGGCTGGGTCCGGAAAAGGATGGGTGGGATTGGGCAGTCAGAGGAACAGAGCCTGGGCTGGTGGCAGATGCAGAAAGTCAGCAGTGGCTCTGACTAGGCAAAGCATTGCCTCAGTCTGAGCCAGGGGCACTCCCTTCTTCCCGGGGGAACTCCCAGGGCGACCAGAAACACACTATCCACCTGGAAGCCCTTTGGAAATGCAGAATTAGTTAGAGTGACTTCAAAGATCCCCCTCTTTCAGTCTATGCCTAGAGTAGTTTGTGGAAACGGGTTTCAAATCAGAAGAGCCCAAGAACTCCAGTTCGAGACTGTGGTCCACACCGAATATGCAACCCAGTGTCACAGGAAGAGCACAGGCACTAGAGTTGGCACCTGTGTGACATTGAGCCCGAGCCTCAGCCACCGCATCTGTAAGCTGGGTCAATACCTTTGCCATGGGCCAGCTGCGAGCGCTTGTGTGTCAAGTACCCAGCACAGGGCAGGCACATGGATTACCATCCCTATTAGCTTGGGCCAAATACATGGATGCCCCTGCCCAGGGAAAGTGCCACTAAGCCAGGAGGAGTTCAGGAGTGGGGTGGGGGCAGGGTCATGCTTCCCGGGAAGAGCCCTGCCTTGTGCCTTCCTTTACCGGGACCCTCGTCCCATAGTCAGCATCTCCCGTTTACTGTCATATGCCTGTCTTACCCTGGGCATGGGTGTCAGTATGCAGAATTGGGACACAGAGGCCCAAAGAAGGTCGATGGGCTTCATAAACCCAACGCAGCTAGGTGGAGAGCCCATCAGACAGGTGGACCAGCCCCCACTGCCAAAGCGCAAGAGTGGGCGGCTTCTCAGAGCAGGCGTTTCCAGCCAAGTCCACCTCTGTACTTATCTGGACAGGGGAAACGGTCTCTCTGTGGAGGCCGGACACAGAAAGTCTGTGCCTTCTGAAAGCGTTCTTGTCTTTGAAACCACCAGCAGAGGCTATGGGGCCAGGGGTCTCAGGAAGAGGGTGTGAGAGTTTGGGGAGGGAGGCTAGGGGCCAGGGAGAGGATGAGTGGATCTGAGCAGTCAGAGGAACAGAGCAGGGAACTGGGGGCAAGAGCAGAGTGTGTGTGTGTGTGTGTGTACACACATGCGCAATGCATGCATGAGCAAAAATGTGTATGCAAATGTGCATACGTGTGCATTTGTCCATGTGTGTATAAATGTGTACATGAATCTGCATGTGTGCATGTGTGTGTGCAAATGAGTGTGTGTGTGTAGTGGGTAAGGCAGGAGACTGGGGTAAGAAACCAACAGCCCAGAGCTCTGGGTCCTAATCAGCTCTGCAGCCCAGGACAAGCCCCCCACTCCCTCTGGGCCTCAGTGGTCTTACCTGTACTATCCAAGTTTCATGGAGCACTCAGTATATACCAGGCACAGTGCTAAGCACTTTGTGCACATTAAAGGATCCAGCCCCAAATCACTCAGCTAAAAAGGGGTGAAGCCAGGATTTGAACTCAGAGCCCTGGCTCTTAAATGCCCAGGGCTGGCCTTTCAGAGCTTGTTAGCTGTCTCAGGAACCCCACCCCAAGTGGAGATCTGTGAAGCCAAACCATAAACCTGTCTATGCAGTTGCCTTTCTTTTTCTATATACCACTGTCTTTCACCACTTGAAGACTTTGCAGTAAAGATGGAGACACCTGTCAGCACCTTCTAGAATCTTGGTTAGGACAGGCCTGGCATTTCCAAAACAATTAGTGGGTTTACAAAAACAGCCTGCCTGCTCCAAATCTAGGGTACTCAGCCTAGGGGTGGACCAGTGCCTCAGGCGGGTACATTTTGGTCATGTTTTACCAAGGTGGTCCAGATCTGTTTCTGACAGGCTCACCAAGGTGGTTATGTTTAGCTGGGTGGCAGGTGGAGTGGGGTGGGGTGTGAGGTGGATAGAACGCTTCTGGGCTGAAGTGGTTGTGATGGGAGAGGAGGCAGCAGGAAGGAGGGGAGGGACAGCAGGAAGGAGAGGAAGGGCTGCTCTGGCTCTCACTGGCCTCACCAGGGTCCCTGCTCGGTTTGGAGGTCCCTCTGGAACTGGGGATCCATTCCTGGTGCACACTTTACACCTGCTGGAAGCATCAAGCCCAGCTTTCACCTGGGGCAGGCAAGCCCCTCCCCAAATGCCTCATCATCACACCCGGGGACGCGTGGGCAGAGTGGGCCATGTGCATTCGTGGTGGGAGGAGGCACAGCACTGTGTCAGATGGGCCTCGGTCTGAGAACCAATGCTGCCACCACTTGGCAGACGACTTTGATCCATCACCTCCACCCTTTGAGCCTTAATCACCACTACTGTAAAATGGGGACATTAACATTCCCCAGCCATCCCCAGTGTGGTTACATGGGCTAAAGTTGCTAACAGTCCTTGGTCTATGGCAAATATGTGGCAAATGGCAGCGACGTGTACTCTTCTTTAACAAGGAGGAGGGGGAAATGGATTTCAACTGCACCCAAGTCCAGGGTACTGGGGATTCAGAACTAGCAGCAGCATGCTGTAACCCATTTGCAGAAGACAGATTGCTACCACTTAGAACACAGGAAGCCCTGCAAACTTGAAGGATCACAAATCCTCTACCCCTGACCCTATCATCCATCCCTTTAGAAAAGCTGGGGGCCACAACTCTAGGAACCCCTCCAAGTGGCTCGGTGTCCCCCTCACCCTGAGCCACTGCTCAGCCTGGTCCTTGCTCTGCAGGCCCAGCACAATCACGTCGGCATTCATCGGCGTGATCTTCAGCTTGTGCTCCTTCTTCCGCACTTGCTTCTCCTTGTGAATGACACTGCTGCCCAGTAGGTTCACATCCAGCTGAGGGCTGTGGTCCTTGGAGGATTTGTAGCACTGGAAGGAAAGAGAGAAGATACACCACTTTGCCGTGGGTGCCGGGCAGAGGTGATGTCTGCAAAGGAGGGGCCGCTGGACGTTGCAGGACTCACCAAGAGCCTGACTTTACCCAGCAAGACTAAGAGGCTGGACACCCCGAAGCAGGCCTGGAGCCTTAACCTCAAATATCAGCAACTCCTGTTCTTCACATCAGATTGTCCCTGTCTCCCCTCAAGCCTCCTTCTCACTGGCCTCAGCCAAGAATGCTCCAGGATGCTGCTATCCAAAAGGCTCAAACTTGCCCCAGGCCCTGGGGGGCCTAAAATACATCCTCTGTGTTCACCTGTCAGTTCTCCAAAGTGGACAGACTTCCACCGTTTCTCCACCTGTCTGTATTGCTTGCTTGGCTCCTGGAGTAAAGGGTCCATAAGGCACAAAAACTAAGCTTCTTATCTGCCTAGTTAGGAAGATGATGTGTTAACAAAGAAAGGAAGTACTCTCTTCCCCTACCAGAGAAAATACTTTACCCCTTGGCTTCCCATTTGTAAAATGGGGTTACAGGGTTGCTTAAAAGGATTACTTGAAATAACATTGGCACGGAGCAGGGCCTGTTGTAACCAGGCAAGAAAAGGTGTTTATAATAATTCCGTGGAATTTCAAATCAGGACACGCAACTGGGAATTTTAATTTAAAATAGCAGGAAACAGGACTGTTGTCAGAGTAATATCTGGTTCCTTGCTGGGTCTGGTCTTGTAATCAGTAATTCAAAATATTGTTGCTTCTGAGAAGATACCTAGCATTCTCATGCTGCACAGATAAAAACAGTAGGCAGGGTCGGGCGCGGTGGCTCACGCCTGTAAACCCAGCACTTTGGGAGGCTGAGGCAGGCAGATCACAAAGTCCGGAGTTTGAGTCCAGCCTGACCAACATGGTGAAACCCCGTCTCTACTAAAAATACAGAAATTAGCCAGGCATGGTGGTGGGCACCTGTAATCCCAGCCACTCAGGAGGCTGAGGCAGGAGAATCACTTGAACCCAGGAGGTAGAGCTTGCAGTGAGCCAAGATCGCACCACTGCACTGCAGCCTGGGCGACAGAGCAAGACTCCGTCTCAAAAACAACAACAAACAAACAAAACAAAACAACAAAAAACAGTAGCCAGAATTGGTGCTGGGCTGGAGGAGCCTGACTGGACTCCAGCAGACAGGATGTGAAAAAGGACCAGGGGACAGAAAGATGTATCTGTCTCACAAAGAAGAGGAGGATGGGATGGGGATGGGGGAGGCGGTGGTAGTCACAGCCGCCTTTGAGAACTTGATGAAACTACTAGACCTTTCTGGCATTCAGAAAAAGTACATTCATCCATACACACAAAATCCTCTATACAATTTCAGATAAGGGAGAAGTTCAAATCTCCTGATACAAACAAGATCGAAACCTCTGGGGTCAGGGACCATCCTGTCCCTCCTTCCCTGTCCCTGCCCCTTCCCCAAGGAGAGGAGCCAGGGGACAAGACAACGTGAGGCAGACCTACCAGAAGCCTGTTGTCCTTGATGACACAGAGCTGCTTGGCCCACTGTCCCAGCCACTTCTTGCGCCACAGGAAGGCGCAGATGCGGGCGTCGCGCATCAGCTCGATGCCGGCCTCTGGCGAGGGCCACTGGTAAGGGGCCGACTTGCCCTTGCTGCCATCCTCTTCATCGTAGGACTCGTAGGAGCTGCTCACAGCCTCTCCGTCCTCTGCAAGGAAGACCAGCTCGGTCAGGGCCCCACGGGGCAGGGGACAGTCCTGAAGCAGCATCGCTGGGGAGGGCAGCAGGCAGGAGCAGCAGCAGCCAGACCACAGCCCTTGACTCTCCCTGCCCTCAAACCAGCTCCACAGCCACCAGCCAGATCCCAGGGCTGGCTTTCCTGCCCCCAAACCCCTCAGCAAGGCTTCTTGGATGCCGCCTCTGGCCACAAAACACAAATAACTTAAGACCAAAGTCTCCCTTTTCTTCCTCAAATCCTGTCACTCCCAACTCCACAGAAACCCTGAGAAGACACTGCCCCACAGACCAACTGTCTGCTCTTGACAAGGCCAGTTCTCCTACTCGGGGCCTCTAATTCCTCAAATGAAAGCTGAAGGGCATGGGGTGGGATGTTGCCAGGCTCTCCCAGGCCTGGCCTCTGGCAGTCCAAGGCCTCAGGAGGAAGAGAACGCCATCCACGCTCCACCTGAGCTGTATGCGAGGCAGTCCTCTGATGGCCGCTGGCCTGGCTGGGCCTGGCTCAGTCCTAGATCTGGGGAAGGGGCTGTGGCTCCTCAGAAATAAAAGTCCAAATAAACTACAGCAGGAAACACTTTCTGGGGAAAGGGGCCACCTTCTTACTCCCAAATACCCTCTCCCAGTCGTAGCCCTTCTTCAAACCTCCACTCATATCCTCCACAGACACTGCTTGCCCTCCCTCCCTGCCTAATACCTCCTGGCACAAATGGAGCTCCTTTTACTAGTTTCTAACTTAAACCCTCCCTCTTTTGTTTTGAAAGAATCCCAAAACTCATCAGAGCACAAATCATGCACGATTCTACGCACACCCCAACTGCCTCAGTTTCTAGTTTCTGCCCCCACCACCCTGCAAGAGCTGTTCTGTTCCCAAGTCCCACTGCTCTATTCAAGGACAAAACAAAAACCATGTGAAGAAAAATCATTAATCAGTTCATCTGTCCATCGATTGATCGATCTCTCTGTCTCTCTATTCATCCATCCATCTATCCCTGAAAAGCAGGGCATGGAGGAAAGGGAACCTCAGGATTTCAGTCCAACCCCTGGCACAGGAGTCCTGTCTATCATAACCTTGATGCTCTGCCCGAATTTCCTGCAGAGGGCTCACTATCTCCCGATCCCTGGATACTCCCATTCCCGGCAGCCCTGTCAGTTAGGAAATGGACTCAGCATCTATTTCCCTGACTTCTGCATGGCAGTCCTTGTTCTGTCCCCTTGAGTCAGGCTGAATGACACTCTGCCTTCATTCCCATGACACCCTTCCGCAGAGGACCAGCCCATAGGCCCGTAAGTCTTGGCAGAAGAATCCAGAAGCCCTTTCTCCTATCTGTATAGCTAGATAAAATATTGCTGATTTTACTAAGAAGCACATTTGATTTTACTAAGAAGCACGTTTGATTTTACTAAGAAGCACATTTGCATTAGAATATAGAAAAATGGGATGAGGCCCCTGCAATAGTTATTCTAGCAACAGTGCCAGTGAAAATGTGTTTTAATATTTCTAAAAACAACATTTTAAATATTTTAGTATCAATTTTCTTTAAAAGCCGTGTGACACTACTTCTCTTAATGGCTTAATATAAAAGTGTATAATTTATGCCTATTAAATAAGACTGAAAATAGCAGTATTACCCAGGATGGAACCCTGAACTCTTAGATTACAGGTGACAACGTAAATTAACACAGGCTTCTCAGAAAGCATCCTGGCAGCCTGTCTAAAGAGCCATAAAAAACACCCGTACTCTTTGATCCAATAATCCCAGTCCTGGTATTTTATCCTAGGAAACTAGTTTTTTAAAAAGAGAAGGGACCAGGCGTGGTTGCTCACGCCTGTAATTCTGGCACTCTGGGAGGCCAAGGCAGGTGGATCACTTGAGCTCAGGAGTTCAAGACCAGTCTGGGCAGCATGGCAGAACCCCATCTCTACAAAAAATACAAAAATTAGCTGGGCATGGTGGTATGCACCTGTAGTCCCAGCTACTTGGGAGGCTGAGGTGGGAGGATGGCTTGAGCCCAGGAGGCGAAGGTTACAATGAACTGAGATCGTGCCACTGCACTCCAGCCTGGCAACAGAGTGAGACACTGTCTCAAAAAAAAAGGTGGGGGTGGGAAGGAATGTTACATGCATTAGGATATTCATTCAAATGCTGTTTAGCAGTCAGCAGAAGGCGACTGGGTAAGTAAAGCATGATTTTACCCACTTAGTCATGTCCATGCAACTGTAATCATTTAAAACTCTGAAAATTAGTGTGCAGCTGGATAAACTCCCTAAGGTATGATAAGGGAGAAAGCAGAATTAGAACTATACATGCAAACAGATCATCACTGCAAGCAACATAGAAAAAGCTCAAAATAGTTGATTTGATGGGTGGTAGGATCAGGGTGATTTAAAAATGTTTTTCCTTATTGCCAGTATTGCATTATCTGTATAATAAGCGACATTTAAAAAATGATATAATGTCATTGGGATTCTTCCTTCAGTAACAAAAATTAATGGAGGAGGCTACAGAGTTTAGTGTGAAGAATTTGGGTAAGTCTCCACTGTTCTGTGCTTCTGGGGTTGCCCCACATGTTTCATGAAGAATTCTAACATCTGCCCATCCTCCTCCATGGGGGTATTAGGAAACTAAGAACAGCAAATCATCAACAGGACTAGATATGAAAGAAAAAACATTGAGAAAAAAAAGAGGCTGGGCATGGTGGCTCACACCTGTAATCCCAGCAATTTGGAAGGCCAAGGCGGGAAGATCACTTGAGGTCAGGAGTTTGAGACCAGCCTGGCCAACATGGTGAAACTCTGTCTTTTCTAAAAATACAAAAAAAAAATTAGCCAGGCATGGTGGTGGATGCCTGTAATCCCAGCTACTCAGGAGGCTGAGGCAGGAGAATCGCTTGAACCAGGAAGTGGAGGTTGTGGTGAGCTGAGATTGCACCACTGTACTCCAGCCTGGCGGCAGAGTGAGACTCTGTCTAAAAAAAAAAAAAGAAAAAGAAGGAAAAAAAAAGAACAACAAATCATACTCCTGGAGTAGCTTGGAGGAAATTTAGAGCAAATATATTAATAATTGTTTTTACCCCTAAGAGGGATCATAGCACACCATAAACATTGGATATTCTTGGCCAGGCATGGTGGCTCATGCCTGTAATTCCAATACTTTGGGAGGCTGAGGAGGGCAGATCACTTGAGGCCAGGAGTTTCAAACCAGTCTGGCCAATATGACAAAACCCCGTTTCTACTAAAGATACAAAAATTTGGGCACGGTGATGCACGGTGATACCAGCTACTTGGGAGGTGGAGACAGGAGAATCGCTTGAACCTGGGAGGTGAAGGTTGCAGTGAGCCAAGATCATGCCACTGCACTTCAGCCTGGGTGACAGAGCCAGACTCCGTCTCAAAAACAAAACAAAACAAAACAAAACAAAAACAGTATGATATTCTTGAAACAGACACTTTGCTTCTAGGAGGTTGAGGGTGAACAGGAATGAGAGGCAGGATGCTGAGATAATTCCACCCCCATCTGCCATCCCTAGGTAGACTCTACCTCACTGTGTCCTGTGGAACTGAGGGCAGAACAGCCATACACACTGTGGGTCTTTTAGCCATGTGTTTTGATACCACATTGGTGGGGGGTGGGGGCTGTGGAAAGCCTAGTAGGTCACTCCTCTGGAAGATTGCACACAGCATGCACATGCAAGACTCATGCACAAGATCAGGAAGAAGACAGTGGCCACCCTTGGGGCATGCACACATCTTTGAGAGCCAGGCAGCAGGCAAGAATCACTGGCATTCCAGCTCGGGGAGTAGGCAGTACCCAAGGTGATCGTGGCATAAATGACTCCTTCGGGCACCTGCACCCATCTGGGGACTCCAGTGGGGAGAAATCCGCCAGAGTGACCTGCATAACATCCAGGAGCACAGAGGGAAGAGAAGAGAGACAGAATGAAGAGAGGAGCACGCCCAAGGGCAGAGACACAAAGAGACCCAGATGTGGCAACTCGGCTGCCAGTCCACCAGAGGTTAGTGCTTGCCCATCAGAGGTGTGGGCTGTTGGGTGAGGCCACCGCTGAGCCAAGGACATCATTTCCTAGATCCAGACCCCTTCACATCCAGAGATGACCGTGTGACTACTTGTCACCAAGGGACTGTGGGCAGAAGTGATGTGCATGACTTCTGGCTGGCGCTGTTAAGAAGCAGATAGCGGTTCTCTGCTCTCTCTTTGCAGAGGATTTTGTGGCCCTCAAGGGTGGCCGAGACAAACATGGAAGGAGCCTGGGCACCTAATCTACATGAGGATGAGTGATGCCTCACACTGAAATACCCGAGTGAGAAACAGGTTTCTATTGCGTTACTATAAACAGGAGCTGCTGGGTTATTTGTTACAGCCGCTAGCATTACCCCAGGGTGAGACACCATCAGTGAAGAACCTGGTATCTCTGGCAAGCAGGGCAGATCCCGGTATCCCTAGCACAGGCCAGCAGGGCACTCATTACACGTGTGCTCAGAGAGAGGGACATGACCCAGGGGAGCGGTGTGGGGACAGGGCTGATAGAGCAGGTCAAGAATCCGAGCAACTGGCCTTTTGCAGGAAGTCAGCAAATCACTCTGGCCATCAACTATAGCAAGGGGCTGGGGCCCCACGCCCATTCCTCCAGCCACAACCTGCATGTCACACTGTTTGACCAGGCAGGACCTGAGGTCAGGCCAGCTTGTAAGGCAGGTGAAGGCCTCCCTCTGTGCTGACCGTGACTGCTTCTCCCCAAGTCATCCCCAGGCCTCTGCCTGGCAGGACAGGCAGGGCTATATTCCCTCCCACCTCGCAGCTGGATTTCCTCCATCTCGGAGCTTTCCTGACCCACTCCACACAGCGAGTTCAAGCTGTCCTCGGGATGACCCCTAGTCGCGGCTACAACCAGTATGAACTCACAGTTGAGAGACAAAACCAAGAAGCACTGGCCTTTCTGACCACTTGTTTGTGTCGAGATGAAGCGTCTGCCCCACAAAACGGCCCCCTGGTGCGTCTGGCAGGCAGGCCCCTGCTGGCCTGGCCACACCTGAGAGCAGGGAGGTGCTCACCACGGTGAGTCACTGTTTCCACCTTCAACGCGCATCCAGACAGCAGCACCGCACCCTCGCCTTTGGTCTGAAATCACAGCCCGACTGGTGAGTTGGCACCACCTCGCACACTCAGTGGGTCAATGCTAAGTGCTGGCTGCCCACAAAGCCAGCGTCTTAGAATAGACTCAGCCCAAACAGGCGCTCACCTCCCACAGAGCTCCCAGCAGGAGGCGGCAGGTAAGTGTGAAGGAAGGGCAGGGGAATCCCATCTCGCTCCCAGTCACCGGTCCCATCTCATCCCTGGTCCTGTTCTTTTTTATTTTTATTTCAATAGTTTTTGGGGTTCAGGTGGATGCGTTCTTTAATGATGATTTCTGAGATAGTGCACTGTCATCTGAGTGGTGTACACTGTACCGAATATGTAGTCTTTTATCCCTCACCCCTGCTCCCAATCTTCCCCCACTAGTCCCCAAAGCCCATTATATCACTCTGCTGCCTCTGGGTCTTCATTGCTTAGCTCCCACTTATAAGTGAGAACATAGGATATTTGGTTTTTCATCCTGAGTTACTTCACTTAGAATAATGGCCTCTAGCTCCATCCAAGTTTCTGCAAAAAACATTATTTTATACTTTTTTCTGGCTGAGTAGTATTCTGTGGTGTGTATGTACCACATTTTCTTTATCCCCTCATTGGTTGATGGCACTTAGGTTGGTTCCATCTGGAACCAACACCTTCCTCAGCCTAGTTCATTCCCAGCCCCAGGGGCCCTAGCCTTTCATATCTGCTGATTGATTTATGCTTTGAAAGCCCTTTCACTTACAAAGGAAGGAAAGAGAAGGAGGCCAGAAGGGGAGGACCACAGTCCAGCTGCCCCAGAGATGAGGGTCACAACCACCTCTTCCTGAACCTCAAAGCCTTCCTGTGTAATCAAATCCCCAAACCAAGAGCACTTTTGACCCAGCTTCCTCAGGCTGAGAACCATGAGCCAAGGACAGAGGGTGTTAGCATGAGCCCTGCCTGCAGAGCCGCTCACACAATGTCCAGGGCAATCTTTTCAATACCTAAGTGATATAGTTTGGCTGTGTCTCAACCCAAATCTCAGCTTGAATTGTAGCTCCCATAATTCTCACGTGTTGTGGGAGGGACCTGGTGGGAGGTAACTGAATCATGGGGGTGAGTCTTTCCCATGCTGTTCTCGTGATAGTGAATAAGTCTCACAAGATCTGACAGTTTTATAAAGGGGAGTTTCCCTGTACACGATCTCTCTTGCTACTGCCATGTAAGAGTTCTTTGCTCTTCATCTTCCGCCATGATTGTGAGGCCTCTCCAACCATGTGGAACTGTGAGTCCATTAAACCTCTTTCCTTAATAAGTTACCTAGTCTCGGGCATGTCTTTATTAGCAGCATGAGCACAGATCAGTCCCTAAGTAACCCTCTGGAGGTTTGCAGTCTTTCCTCATTCAGAGAAAGGCCAAAGTCATTCCTGCGGCTGGCAGCCCCATCTGCGTCCCCACCTCCTGTCACTCTCCCCTGCCCCTGCCATGCTGGCCTCCTTGTTGTTCCTCAGACACACCCAGAGCTCTCCTGCCTCGGCGCTTTTGCAGATACCATGTTCTCTGTCTGGAAAGTTCTTCCTGCATGTATCTGCCTGACTCACTCTCCACTTCATTCAGGAATCTGTTTAAGTCATGCTATCAGAGAAGCCTTCCCTATCTAAAGTAACTCCCCTGTCCTGCAGAAGCCCAGCTCCTGTTCTGTTTTCCATCCTCTCACTTATCACCACCAACACATGCTGTTTATTTGTTGTCTGTTTTCTCTCACTGAATGTCAGTGCTGGGACGACTGGGCTCCTGTCCCTGACACAGCGGGACCACCATAACTATGAGTCCAGCGAAAGAACGTGGAAACTGGGCTCAGACTCAGCCTGACTGCCACTTCCATTGCTGACCAGGGCCTTGGGCCTGTTGGCCAACACTCCTCTCTTCCATCACCTTTGTGCTGAAATCTCACAACTTGCAGGCAGGAACCACAGAAAACATCAGACGCAGTCAATCTATTTGTTGTGTACCATCCCTCATTCCTCCTTGCAGGACAGCTAGGTCTGCTGTGGGTCTTGGCTCCCCATTCAGACTAAAGGCTGAATGCTCTGTGGCCAGTTCTCAATTTGGACCATGCTTTCCTGTCACAGCAGCCCAGACTACCCTCTGTCACCCAGCCCAGGATGAGCATATCTGTTACCCCCAGGTAAGTCTGCACCAACATCTGTGCAGGAAGCAGTAAGTCACCCTCCCAAGCCCTAGCCGCTGGGATGTACCATTGAGGGATGTGTCATATGGCTCAGCCTCTTCATAGTAGCCCTCTGGAGACTCCGTCTTTGGGATGGCAAGCTGTTTCCGTTCTGGAATCTGTGGTATGAACAAATAAGACAAACATTTGCAGATATGGTACACTGGGAGCAACTTGGAAATAACTCTTTGGGTGGAAGTCTAGAAGACAAAAATGCCCAGCTGGACTTTAAACTTTAAGCAAGTTGGGAGGGAGAAGATGCAATGTCATGAATCCCATCAGTCACAGTCCATAGTGTTTGGTCGGTAGCCACGGAAGGGCTGTGGGCACATTGTTTAACCTTGCCAAGACTCAGCTTTCTCCCCTGCAAAATGAGGCTCAAACCTCCTACCACACACACAAAATATCATTATGTACATGATATATCATGCACTTAGCAGTCCAGAGAGTGCCAGGCTGTTGGAATAGCTATTGCAGCTTTTAAATAGAATATATTTTCTAAAAAGACAAGTGCTAATCAATAGCCCATGGAGAAAGAGGACCAGGTTTCTAAATCCTACACTTTTACCATAATGTAGTTCAATCACTCATTCAGCAAATATTGGATGACTTCCATATACTAGCTGAGAGGGACACATCGAAACTTCAGGAGTCAGTCCTAAGAAAAGCTTGAGTAGCTGGTAGATTTTTAACAGCTCCTGGTCAAGTGCATTGTGATACAGTAGTGCTATAATGGACAAGGTCAAAGTTCTGTGAGAACCAGAGGAGGGTGTGAGGAATATTTAGGACAAAGGAAGGATGCCCAGGGTGTGTGATCTTTGTGCCGAGTCTCAAAGATGACCCTGAGCTTATGTGGGATGAGGATGAACGTGTGCAATTCGAGTAGAATAAAAAACACCTGCAACTGTGTCGAAAGCATAGAACGTGAAATCATTCTGTTCCTCCCTTATTCCACCTGCATAGTAGGCACTAGACTATGAAGCTATGCTTCAATAAGCTACCTTTATAAGCAACCATGGGGGAGAAAAAGAGGTAATTTGTTGCATTACTATTATGAGAGACAGGTCATGAATGTGTAAGCATCCTTGAACGTGGGTCTCCACTGTCTTTTGTTTTTCTGACGGAGTCTCACTGTCTCCCAGGCTGGAGTGCAGTGGTGCAATCTTGGCTCACTGCAACCTCTGCCTCCCAGGTTCAAGCAATTCTCTTGCTTCAGTTTCCCGAGTAGCTGGGATTACAGGGGTGCACCACCACACCCAGCTAATTTTTGTATTTTTAGCAGAGATGGGGTTTCATCATGTTGGCCAGGCTGGTCTCAAACTCCTGACCTCAACTGATTGCCCACCTTGGCCTCCCAAATTGTTGGGATTACAGGTGCGAGCCACCATGCCTGGTCCCCAGTGTCTTTCTGAATCATGAAACTCCATGGGAATATGCATAATGAGTTCACAACAGAAGTGGCAGAGCTGGAAATGCATTCCCTCCCACTCTTGATTTTGAGAAGTCCTTGTGCTGGGCCGTCCGCATAAGAGGGAAGGCCTGGGCCTTCAAGGAGGCTCCACATGAAAGCACAGGCAGGCTGTAAGGTGGGGGAGGTTGTAGGGGGAGAGGATGGAAGCAGCAGCCAATGGAAGGACCCTGCAGGGCCCTGAGCTCAGGCGGACCCCTGTGCTTTGGGGGAGAGGGTAACGCTAGGAATCCAGAAACTCCTGCCATGAAAAATGGATTTGGGGGACCCAGGATGGAGGTAGCTCCCCTACTCCTGGCCCAGGAGACAGTGGGAGGACAGGCAGCCTGTGCTTAGCCCCTGTGGGACAGTCCTCAGCCTGGGCTGCAAGAGTATCCCTTCCAGCTTCCCCAGGGTGAGGATACCAGGGTCCCCAGAGCCCAGTCCTGTGTGGTTTGGACTCTACAGTCTGTTTATGTAGACCCTGGAGTTCATGTAACTTGATTTCAATCCAGGCTTTAGGACCTTATAGATTTAACCTTGGGTATGTGACAGCTTCTCTGAGCCTTGTTTTCCTTCTTTATAATACTCGGGTTGTTTTGAAAATTCAATGAGACAAAACGTGATAGTGTTTCCACAGGGCCTGGCCCATATTAAATACAAGGAGGCCATTGTTATCACTGTCTGGGGCCCCTCCACAGTTCCAGGGTCTGTAGGTTGGGCAGTGAGGGCAGTTAATGTGACAGGAGCCAAACTACTAGACTGTTGTCCTACAAGCTGAGATGAAGAGGATCGACCCTGTCAGGGCATCACAGAGGGTTGGCTGAGGCCAGGCCACAGCCTGGGTCCAGCACCAGTTCTGGTCCTGTACCAACAGAGCTGATACCAGGCACAGGGCAGGCACAGAACAGCCTTCAGCCCTCCTCTGGCATGTGGCACCCCCTACAAAGGAAGGAATCAAAGAATTTGGTCATTTCATAAGCAAACCTGACACTGTACTGGGCTGACAGACGCACTGCTGAGGGAGCCAGGTTGTACACCTCTGCCCAGGCTCCTGCCTGGCAGCCAGGCCCTAGCAGACAATGGGCGTGCCATTGGTAACTTCTAGTGTCTGGTCCTCCCTCTTTGCCAGCCCCAGCCTGGTGCGATATCTTTGCTCTCTCAGCTTTCCCTGGTCCCCTGGCCAGCCAGCAGCCTGAGAAAAGGCTGAGACAGTGACAGACTGCCCGTGGTCCACTAACAACGAGCTCCCTAGGGTCCACAGGGAAAGGGTCCTCTCGCCTTTGTGGCAGTAAGGTCTCCCCAGTGGGTCCCAGGGCTCATCAGCCTGATCTGGCTGGGCCTCCAGCTCCAGCCTCCAAGAAGCTCCATTCCCATCAGGTGGGTCCCATCTGGAGAAAAGCTCTGGGCACCCAGGATCTGGCCCCCCAAGGTCAGGATTCTCGAGAGTCGAACAGGACAAAGGGAGGAGTGAACCCTTCTGCAGGAGCTCCCCGTGGGTCATCATCACCACAGGGTGTGTCCCTGGGGGCCTCCTGTCCTGTCTAGGGTGGAGCCAGGCAGTGTTTTCTGAGTGTCTCCTAAGCTTCTGTTGAGAAGAAAAATAGCTCAGAAGAGTTTGAGCTACGTGAGGTGTGCAAAATGTATCAAGCCCAGAGAGACAGGAGTATGGGGCTTCCGGCACCGTTTTCTCCCCTCCCCATTCCTGGGGGCAACTGTTTAAAGGCATTTTATTCCTCACTAGCTGCCTCATCCACTATCTTCAGGTTCCTGGAATTTATGATACAAAGAACAATGTTTAGCTGATCGATAGCTTACAGTATTTGAAGATAAAATATTGGTAAACAACTTAAAAACTGCCTCTTCTTTTTCCTTTGAAAACCCACTTGTAACTGCTGCCAATAGGAACATGGATTCAGGGTAACTTGAATCTGTGCTCCTGGGCTGCAACCCTCAAATTTGCTCAGAATAAACTCTCTACTTATATTTATTTTGTCTCCATTTTTTGCCTGTAGGTTGACACTGCAAAATCTGAAAATGGCTCGCTATGCAGAGACAGTGCAGGGCAGGAGTGGAGTCCAATCTCCAGAACCAGGCTTGAATTCTGACACTGAGACATCCTTGCTGTGTGACTCCGACCAATTCGCTTGACCTCTCTGGACTTGGCATAAGAAGGGGAGAATAGAAATATCTGTCACATGGGGTTGCTGTAAGGATTGAAGTGTGCCTATCACTATTCAATATTCAATACATATTAGTTTTTACTCATCTAAAAAATAAAACGTAAAAATAAGAAAGGGAGAAAAGTTTTGCATATATGTGTTTGGTGGAGGATAAACCAGTGTACTCTGGGGGTGGGTACAGAGGACACCATAGGATGGAATCCCGGCTCTTAAGAATGCTGGGTTAAATGATGAGTCACATGATGAAACAGACACAATGACCTATTATCAGAGCTTCAAGGAGACAGATCCTCATCTCACAGGGTTAAGGAGAAAGGACTATTATTTTAATTATTATCATTATGATGGTGAAGACTGTGAATTATATATATATTTATATATATATATATATATATATATATATATATATTTTTAGGCAGAGTCTCGCTGTGTTGCCCAGGCTGGAGTGCAATGGTGTGATCTCAGTTCACTGCAACTTTCAGCTCCCACGTTCAAGTGATTCTCCTGCCTCAGCCTCCTGAGTAGCTAGCTGCGTGCCACCACGCTTGGCTAATTTTTGTATTTTTAATAGAGACGCGGTTTTCACCATGTCAGCCAGGCTGGTCTCAAACTCCTGACTTCAGGTGATCTGCCCGCCTCAGCCTCTCAGAGTGCTGGGATTACAGAAAGACTGTGAATATTAAATGAAGATCCAGAAGAGATTTAACATCAAAACCTGAAAAACTTTTGACTGTTTGGAGGAAGGGACTGCGTGAGCGAGTCAGGCTTGGCAGGACTGACCAGACCAGAGGTCCAGAGGGCCGCAAATCTTTTCAGGAAAGGGCCAAAAAGTAAATATTTTAGGGACTTGTGGGCCACTCGGGACCTCTGTCTCATCTCAGCTATTCAACTCTATTGCTTGCTGTAGCTCAGAAGTCCACAGACTAATACAACTAAATAACGTTGGCTGTGTTCTAATAAAACACTGTTTACTAAAGCATGTTGCAGATCAGATTTGGCCAGTGAGCTACAGTTTGCCAACCCCTGGCTTAGACTAGACACAAGGGCTGATGAGGGCTGTGGCTCAGAGGACCCAAGGCATCCTCACAGCTCTAACCACCCTGCCCCAGAGTACACTGCAGAACGCTCCCAGGTGGGGGTGAGTGGACAGGCCAGGCCCGGCCTCCGAGGCTAGCCATGGCAACGTCCTTTTAGGGATTAAGTGGTTTCCCCCACAGAGCAGCTCATGTAAGAGCAGGCCAGCGCATGGCCAGGCCTCAGAGGGATGATGGGGTGGAGATGGCCATGCTAGCCAGACCATCAACCGTGGCCAACAAACATCTGTTTCGCCTGCATGCAAGGACCACGGCACCTGGCTGTGCAGACAGCAGCCTGGAGAGGCCACAGATGCCTGAGTCACTGTCCACACCCACGAGGTTGCTCCAAACCCCTGGCTGCCCCTTCTATCGCTGGACAGACCTACTCCCTACTGAGTCTGTAGGGGTTGGAGTGAGGACATCTGGGCTCCTGGCCAATAAGCATCCCATGCCTGTGACCGAGGCATGATCCTGGCCCAGCCATAGGCCCTGAGGACCCCAGGTGGATGTCCAGGTGCTGCTGCAGGTGCCAGTGAGCCCAGGGCCAGGCATCTGTGCAGGGCCCAGCCCTCAGGTGGAGAAGCCTCCCTGAAGTTCTGGGATCAAGGGAGGAAGGGCGGGTTTTCTGTCTGAGGAAGAGAGGCCACAGGGCACTCCAGGCTCAGGGTTCCAGCCTGAGCTGGACAGTGACTCAGGCAGCTGTGGCCTCTCCAGGCTGCTGTCTACACAGCCAGGTGCCGTGGTCCTTGCAGGAGAAACAGATGTTTGTTGGCCACGGTTGATGGTCTGGCTAGCATGGCCATGGGGTTCCAGCGGCCACAGCCTCTCCCTGCTGTGGTTCTCCTCCTCCTTCAGAGCCACAGACATGGCTCCACCCTGACGCTGCTCCTCTGGGGCCCTTGGACTAAGAGTGATGGCGGCTTCAGCCTGATTCAACCAGAGAGGAGGCCTGAGGGAGTGAGGATGTGTGCTCATGTGTGTGGGCAAGGACAGGGAGAGTGCCCGGTGGACACCACCTACATCCCCACACCACATCTGGAACCCCCTGGGGTAGAGATGGGTGCCTTGCACAAGACCAGGTGGGACCTAGCCAGGGGACTCGCAGTCCACACCCGTCTCTTGTCCTTCACAGCAGAGAAAGTCCACAAAGTGGGAGGGAGCTGCCTTTTCCTGTCAAGTCAGCTGGCTTTGCTAGAAGTCTCCCTGGGGCCTGGAAACTGTCCACAGGAAGTTACCACTTGGCTGAAAGGCCTCCTTGGGATTGTGCCATTCCTGGGTGCTGATATTTTCCCCAACTGCAGCACCAGTTTCTTTCAAACAGGGACACAAGCCCTAGTCACAGACGACAATCCAGGAAGTCTACTCTAGAGGGGGCCACGTGCCCTTCCCCACACTCAGTGTCTGAGGCACAGGGCACTGGACGAGGAACAGAAGCCAGCATCAGAATCCCAGGGCCCGCAGGGACTCACCGTGGCCCAATTAACTTACAGCTGTAGCCAGGTCCCAGACCCTGGGCCCCTCAGACCATGCTGTGTTTGTAAAACACAATTTCTAGAACACTCACACAGTACGCGGTGCTCATGAAACTCTGCCCCTACCCACCAGGTGGGGACCCACCAGCAGCTGCCCCTGGTGGGGCAGAAGATGGCACTTCCACTAGCAAAGCCCAAGGTACCTTGGTCAGAATCAGACACTGGATTTAGGATAGAAAATTCCAGCCATGGCTCAGAACAGCCACCTTTCCACGCCCACCACCCAGCAAGCAATGCCTGGGCCACACCAGAAAACCTCTGGTTAAAGCCATCAGCCAACAGATGGGACAGCAGAGGGGCTGTGCTCTTCCCCAAAATATCGGGGCTGAAAGTGAGGGGAGCCTGGCGCTGGAGGGAGCATAGCTTGAGCCCTTGCTCTGCTACAGAGAGGAGCAAATGTCAGGGAGGCCCAGGCTGGGGGAGGAATTGGGAACAACAACAAAAATCTGCATTTAAATCCTGGCCTAGTACCTCCCAACTGTGGGACCGTGGCCAGTGGTTTTTAACTCTGAGTCTGTTTCTTCATATGAGAAACAGTGACGAAAATACCCATCCCTCGATGGGTGGTGGGCGGATGGTGTGTCTGCATGGGATGGGGTTGAGGCTCAGGGTGTAGCAGTCGCTACATTGCCAGCATCACAGGGACACCAGGGACTCAGGTTCAGTCTTGATGTCAAGCCTCACTCAGCCTGAGATGAGGAGTCCCCACCAGCTGTCACCCAGCTCAAGGGACAGCATGCAATGGGACACTGTCCCAGGTTCTCCAGAACTGCCCACCCACCCAACATGGTGGAGTCAGATCCTCAGCTGTGGCCCCTGCCCCCCAGGAAGGCACGAATAAAGGGGCCAGTCCAGAGCCATTCTGGGGCTGGGACCCCCTCCACGGAAACATGAGCCCACAGATCAGGTGATGGTCAGTTGGCAGGAGCTTAGCTTCCTGCTGGCGCTGACCCAAGACCCCCTGGCTACCCATATAAACCCTTCTAAGCTGAGATCCCAGTCCTGCCCCAGGATCCCTCCCCAGCCATGCCCTAAGAGGAAAGAACCTCGGTTCAAATGCTGACTCTGTCGCTTACAGGCTGTGTGACATTAGGTTTCCTCACCCTTAAAATATAAATACTACCACTTACCTCACTGAATACTAGCACAGTATGCCACACACAGTGGTGAGGGGCTGCCAGCCTTAGCCCATTGGATAAGCCCATCTGACGAGGCAGATGTGAGCATTTCTTCCATATAAACCAAGAAATAGAGGATTAGAGACTTTAAATAACTTGCTCAAGGTCAAAGAGCTAGTGGCATGCAGAACTGGGATTTGAACCCACATCCATATGATTTTACAACTCCATCCAAATTAATGGATATTTATATATGGCCTACATCTGTCCATGTCTGCAGATACTGGACACAAAATAATAAACAAGAGACAAGTTCCTTGTCCTCAGGAGCTGACATCAGGAGAGGAGAAAGTAAACAAGACTGTTCCAGTAGCAGGTGCCATGGAGTGGGTAACTGGGTGGTGGGTAGAGAGCAACCCGGGTGCAGATGGAGGAGGGATGTCTTACTTAGCCAGGTCAGCAGGAGTCTCTCTTAAGAACCCTGGAGAGATGAGAAATTGGTAGGGGCCCAGGAGGTACAAAGTCCCTAAAGCAGTTCTGACCAGAGTGACAGAATCCAGGGGCAGAAAGGAGGCCAGTGAAGACCCTGTATGAGGAGGCAGGACATGCAGCGGAGCCAGGTCATAGGCCCTGAGGCCATGCTAAGGAACGGGATTTTTTTTTTCTATGTTTAATAAGAACTACTGGTAAGGTTCAAGCAGGTAGTACAGTGTGATATGATTTATGAATTTTTACTTTTCCTTTAAACTCCAGAACAACGTAGGGGAATTAAATTATGTATTTATTTATTCACTTATTTTATATGTTAGAAATGGGGTCTTGCTATGTTGCCCAGGTTGGCCTGCAGTGGCTACTCACAAGTGTGATCACGGTGCACCACAGCCTCAAATTCCTGGCCTCGAGCAATCCTCCTGCCTCAGCCTCCTGAGTAGCTGGGAATACGGGTATGCCCCACTGCACCTGGCTATTGCAAATTTTTTAAAGATCACCGTGGCCTAGGCTGGTGACCACAGCTGTTCATGGCCCTGTTCACATAGTGCTGGATAAAGAGCGTGAGTAGCGTCAGGTGGCAGTCAGTCAAATTTCCCCAGACCCATCACCCTCAGCATCCGGAGTACTGTGGCCCCAGGCAAATCACCTGTAGGCAGGTTTCCTTTTGCTCTGTCCCCACATGTGCCTTGTCCCAGTCCCTGAACACAGTAGCTGCTCAGAAAATGCCAGACACTTAGTGAGCTGACACCTGTGAGGACAACTGGAAGTTCAAGGGGCTCATGTCAGGGAAATCAGGGGTCCTGGACTGACACTTACCATCTTGGGTGGCGGCAGGTCTGGAAGGCTCTTCTGAGGGGCCGAGGAGTGCTGGCTGGGCTCCCCATTTGGCAGCAGGCCCTGCTCCTCAGGCGCTGTGGGCAGCAAAAGGAAAAGGCTTTGGTGAGGGGTGACCAGCCTTACACAGGGTCTCCTTCCTCAGGAATGCCCGGTCACATGCACCCCGTGAGTTCTTTTTGAGCAGGTGTTAATTACCCAGGCAGGCGGTCCCTGGAGCCGAAGTTGTTTTCCCTCCCTCCAATAATAGGGTGCAGGAGTGCCCCAGCCATGTGCCTGGGGTTTCTGGCAGCCTCTGTACCTGCTCCCCTACCCATCCCATGTCAAAAAAATGGTCTAGCCACAGAGCTTCGGCCAGCAGAGGAGCTGCCTGGTGGCCACTATATTGAGCCACTCTCAGCACAGACCCTGTGATTATGGCTCTTTCCTCCCACAGTTTACCCGGAAGGCAAGTGACCCCCGCCAGAGTGGCCAACCTCATCTGGATGAGCTCTGCCATGTCCCAGGCTTGGTGAGGGGCAGGAAGTGAAGGAGGCATGCTGGGGAAGTGAGGCCACCAACCCTCGGTGCACTTGTAAGGAAAGGTGCCGAAGACACTTCTGAGCCTGTCCATTTCAGCCAGCCCTGGGACAGACAGGCTCAGGCAGGCCCGACGTCGGGGATTTGGTGGCTGATGTCTCAAAGACAAGCCTTCAACAGGACTGAGTGCTTTGCAATGCTGTGTTCCCACCCCTCTCTAAGCCTTTGTGGTTAAGTCACAGGTTTGGGAATTAGGAGATGGAGCTTCTTAGCCTGCCTCTTCTGCAACTAGGCAGCTCTGCATACCTCTGGGCCTCCCCGGGGTCTTGCCAGGCCCCTCCCTGGAGGTTTTAAGGGAAAAGCAGAGAGCAGAACAGAGCAGAAGAGTGAGGCACCATGGAAGACAACATATGTCCTTCCCATGGGAGACAAAACATTCCACCAAAGACAGCACCTTTGAACATCATCTTTGACTATTAAGGCAGTTGCTGACACCACCATTTATTTCTCTCTCCTCTTCCTCAAAACAGACTTCTATCAAAAGACATAAAGGCAGAACCGTGGGATCAGCACCACACACAGCTGCTTTCTTCGAACATCTGAATTATGACTTCCTGTTCCTGGGATGATGCTGGGAACAGCCAAAAAGTTTTAGGGCCAGATTCCTTATCCAATGGGCAAGGAGGGGGTGGCCTGTTGAAACATCCCAAAATACATCAACCCAAAATACGACCAACAAAAATGTGGCTTCCAAAAATAACTCCGCCAGGCGGTCTGTGTGCCGGCTGGGAGGAAAGAGAGGTGGGACAGAACCAGCTTGGACCTTCCCCCATCCCAGGAGTGGCCATCATACCCGGTTCAGTGATCCCAGCTTCATACCTTTGCCTTGAGACTCTGTATTCTGTTGCTTGTTGATGGTCACTTTGTTCATATAAATGTACTCCTCATCAGAGCCTGCAGAAGGAAGGAGACACAGGCTTTGTGTGACTTCATGAAGAGAAAGGACCCCTAGCTAGAAACCCTGTTACCCCAGAGCCGTTTCCATCTGCCTGGGTTCCAGTAAAAGCACACAGCATTTTCAGTGGATTGAAAGAATAGTCCAACATGGAAAGAGCTGACAGATTTCCAAAAGAGAAATGACAAGTTGCTGACTGCTAGTTTTCTAGCCTGGCCGAGGGTGTGGGGGCAGGTAAGATACAGAGGGAGAGCTTAGGGTATAAAAATCCTGCACTTTGGGAGGCTGAGGTGGGTGGATCACTTGAGGTCAGGAGTTGGAAACCAGCCTGGCCAACATGGTGAAACCCTATCTCTACTAAAAATACAAAAGTTAGCCAGGCATAGTAGCTATAATCCTAGCTACTCAGGAGACTGAAGCAGGAGAATCACTCGAATCTGGGAGACAGAGTTTGCAGTGAGCCAAGATCGCACCACTGCACTCCAGCCTGGGCAACAGAGTGAGACCCCATCTTCAAAAAAAAAAAAAAAGAAAAGAGAAAAGAAATCTTAAGTTCAAGATCTGCCTTGTATCCCACCAAGTAGAGATGTCTCTGGGCTTCCTAGCATTTCATTTAAATTGTAAAATATTTCCTGTCATTCTCACCCTAGTCTGAAATTACTTGAATGGGCTGATCCAGTGTGTATGGATAAGCCAGGTCACACTGAGGACCTGGAAGTTCAGCTCGCAGGTCTCTAGGTAGGGGGCCACTGGATGGGTGAAGGGGACCTGAATAGCCAAATCACATGAGTTCTGAGTTTAAAGGGGTGAGTATCCTGAGAATAATAACTGAAGAGCCACCAGCCACCTGCTCTACCCTATAGATTATACCCTGCAGTGGCACAACACATGCCCTCCTTTAAAACCACTTCTGTGCAGGTTAAGTCACCTTTCCCATGCCTGCCTGGGCAGAGAAAAGTTGGCCTCCTAACTTGCTCCATTTCCAATCCCCCAAGGACCCTTTCTTCAGAAGTCTTCAGAGGAAGCTCATTCTAGTGTTTCTCTTCATCAAAATCCTCTCGAATTTCTTCTGCCGCATTAATTTGCATTTCCTAGAAACTTGTGGCTGATAAATTCCAGTGGTTAGAGACCGCATTACTGAGCCAAAGGAACCAGTTCTAACCTCTGGCAAAGGAAGCAGTTCAGCGTCACTCTGTTCCGTGGCCACAGACCGCCCAAACTCCAGCCAACAGGCCTGCAAAGGCAGGGCCCCGAGAGCCAAGAGGAACAGGAGGGGGTTGGATACAGCCTCAGTGATCAGCACCTGGGGTTGTCATCTTAGTGCCTTGCCCTGCCAGGACAAGAAATGTCACCCCTGTGCCAGGGACTGCAGCAGTTTATGGGTGGGAGCTGTGAGGTACAAATGGAGTGAACAGGAACTCACAGACTCCCACCGGACTCCCACTGAGACTCAAAGAGGGCTGAGTCAGTCCCTTCTCCAGAGCATGGCAGAGTGGAAAAGTGCCCTGCAGGGAGAGGCAGGAGATGGGGTCTCAACCAAAGCTTTGCCATAATGGCATAATTCTGGGCAAAGCACCTAACCCTTGTGCCTCCGTTTTCTTGTCTGCATGACAAAATACTGCCTGTTTCAACCAAACTCTTCAGTTTTCAAGAGTACAAAACTCAGATACTAGGGAGTTTGGAAAGGTAAGGTAACCTTACAACTAAGATGAAAAATGACAGCTTAAAACATGGGACATGACTCAAAGGCTCAACAATAGGAAAATGGTAACAAACCATGGCACATCAACATATATAACAGCAAGTCACCTTTAAAAACTAAATGGATTACTGAAGAGTGTATAAATTGGCATAGCCATTCTAGAGATGATTTTGGAGGATACATTTTTGTGTTCATATTCTTTGACCCAGCATTTCTACTGCTAGAAACTTATCCTACAGATAAACTCTAGCATTTAAAGAAAATTGTATTTGAGGACATTCACTACCATATTGCACAAATTTTTTTTTTAAAAAGAATACAACATATGGCCGGGCACAGTGGCTCACATCTGTAATCCCAGGACTTTGGGAGGCCAAGGTGGGTGGATCACGAGGTCAGGAGATCGAGACCATCCTGGCTAACATGGTGAAACCCCATCTCTACTAAAAATACAAAAAATTAGCCGGGCGCCTGTAGTCCCAGCTACTTGGGAGGCTGAGGCAGGAGAATGGCGTGAACCCAGCCCAGGAGGTGGAGCTTGCAGTGAGCCGAGATAGTGCCACTGCACTCCAGCCTGGTCAACAGAGCAAGACTCCGTCTCAAAAAAAAAAAAAAAAAACAACTTAAATGTCTACCAATAGGTTAAACATTAGGATTCATCCAGCATTGAACTCTACCCAATCGTGAAAATTAGCAAGGTAGCTCAGTGTCTGTTTACAAAGATACCCAAGACCTAGAGTTTAATTGTAAGATCATGTTTCAGAATAGCAAAAAAAGACAAAGTATATGAATTGTCAACACATGGAAATGTGTTCATGCAGCAATTCTAAATATAAAAATAATGTAAAGCAGAAACAGAGGCAAACCACAGCTACTCCAAAATATTCAGATAATGCTGATAAGGATCAAAAAAGGAACTGGAAGAACATAAATAGTGTTCAGTGTTCATTTTATTTTTTTATATCATTAACTAAGTTCACATACCTATACAAAAAAATAAAAGACAAGATGTTATTGTTTTAAATGTTGGATTCTGAGCAGGTGTTTTCTCTCTAAGATGATGATTTGTAAGTTGCAGAGAAAACTCACACTGGCCACTTCATGAGAGTGCATCGGCCCACCTTGGGTGGGCTGCAGGCTGAGGCTGACTTGGTTTTGATTCTCAGAGGGTTGCTAATCTAGGACTCTCCAGGTTGGGAAGTAAGAGGCTCCCAAGACCTTCTGCAATTGCGGGGAAAATACAGTAAACCTGGCCCTAGACAGGGAGGCTGCAGACAGGAAGGCCAGACTGCTCAGTCCTGTCTGGGAGGCAGCAGCCTTGGGCTAGAGAACTTTCTATCATTCACTCAACTATCTAACAAAGTGCATTCAGCATCAGCACTGTGCTAAGTATTGGGGATACAGCAGAAAACAGATGTTACCTCTGCCTTTGTGAACACCACAGTCCGGCAGGAGAGACATACCTGAATCTGACCATCACACAGTGGGTGGGAAATGACTACGGCCTGAAGGTATTGGGAAGATGAGCTCGAAGTGCTTGGAGGTCTGCAGAGGGTGGTCCTTCCCAGAGAACTGGCGTAGGGTGGGGAGGAGGAACATGAACCTCTTTGCTACCACTGGATACAGAACATTTGAAGTGCTTTTGACCAGAGGGGCAGCCACTGAAACGTCCCTGGAGCCTCTGAGGGTGGGATAGGAATGCGAGGCAGGAGTGGGGGCTGGTATGGTGGGGACACAGCTGTCACTGGTGAAGGCTGGAATAGACAACAGGGAGCCAAGCCCTCAATAAACAGATCTTAGTCTATGCCTGGACCTCTCCATCCAGACAAAAAGCAAAGAGGGTAGAAAAATTTGTGTTACATTGAGAAAAAAGAAACAAAGATCAGAAAACTCAGAGACAATTCCCTTTGCGAAGTGTAAATGCACACATACACATCCTGCCCAAAATGTGTGGAAGTCCCAGCAGCTCGGCCTGTTGGACCACGCCTATCTTGAGATGATCACCTTGCCTCCACTTACAAGTCTCAACAGGCTGAGCTAATTTTTGGGTCGAGGTGGGCCTGGGAGGCCGAGGGAAAGAATGCTGTCATTTCAGGTGCGGTATGTGTGTTTACGATTCTGTCCTGTGCGACACAACAGTTAACTGCAGGGCAGTGGAGCAGGGGGAGATAAGGTTAGGTCCACCTGTCCATGTCCAAGCCCTGGCTCTGCCCTTACAGCCGTGTGCCCTCAGGCAAGTGACTTTCAGAGGCTTGGTTTCCTTGTTGGTAAAATGGGAATATACTTTGGGATAAAGGATGATGTCATCCATGTCATTTACTGCATTAAGTACAGGGACACAGAAAGTACACAATAAATGTTGGCTGCTATTGTACCCACTCTACAGTCTAAGGGGTACAAAGAGGACCGGAAGGGAAGTTCCGTTAAACAGTGGCTATTAACAAGTGGGCTTTGCTTCTGAGAATAGGGCCCCAGGCCTCAGTGTGGCTGTGCATGGGTGGCACTCTGGAGGTGATTCACCTTGGGGAACCCATGACCATTTCTCAGCAGCTTCCCACCCCCTACGAGCTGCAGAGTCCATGGAGAGGGGAAGGCCTGACTTCATAAGAGCCGATCAAGGGCAGAACAAAAAGGTCATCCTACAGGAAGCCACATCACAGGTTAATTCAAAAAAGAGACCACATGTAGGAGGCGCCGCCAGAGTGGTTAGCACCAAGATCCATGGCTCAGACTTATCACAAACAGGTGGTTTCCAGTTCCCAACACAGGTGTTTTTTATCATTGAGCGTTCAAGGTGGAGCATATCGAAGTGGTGTGGGGAGTGTGCTTTTTAGAGGATTCCACTGATGAATCCTGCATGGAGTGAACCATCCCCCTCCAACTTTCCCGCTTTGTAATGTGGATTTCCCATCTGCGTTCCCACGATGGGCTGCTTTGATTTGCTGCTGACCAGCACTCGCGGCGGCAGGCAGGCGGACGCTCCCTACAAAGCCTTTAGGAGCATGGGAAGCTGCAAAAGCTGAAGAAAAACACCTCTGATGAGAGCCTAAGGCAGATGATTCCTCCAGAAGAGAAGACAGATGGGCATATAGCAACATGCCTCGGCTTTACGACTGCTTATTCAGAGAATAGAAACTAGTTCCACAGGGAACAGGGAAGGAGAAAGTCCTTGAAATGTAGCCTGGCAGATTCAGGTTGGACACAAGGAAGCATTTCTGGACTGTGATAGCCGGGGCAGGTGGAGACTTCCCTTCCCTGGCAGGACCTGGCCTCTTCCTGCTGGGAGGCAGATGGATTAGATGCCCTCACACAGTCCCTGACCGTCCCCAAACAGCATTTCCAGTTCTCAAACATCTGACATAAAAATCAACTGTTATGACTTCACAAAAAGGGTTTTCCTTTTTTAAAAGAATCTGAATTTGCTAGAAATAAAACCATATGTCCACAAGACGACTTTTTCAAGAATGTTCCTAGCCGCCTCATTCGTAATAGTTCAAATCTGTGAACAACCCAAATGGCCATCAGTAAGTGAAAGGATAAACAGATTGTGATGTATTCACAGAATGGAATACTACTCAGCAGTAAAAGGAACAAACTACAGACACACTCAACAGCATGGATGAATCTCCAGAGAAGCCAGACATATAGTACACATCATATGAATCCATTTATACAGAGCTCCAGCACAGGCAATATCAATCAGCACAATGGTTGCTTGTGTTGGGCAGCTGGGAATGGCCAAGACAGAACTTTCTGGATGATGGAAATGTTCTATATCTTTTTTGGGTGATGAGGACACAGGGGTATACAATTATCAAAACTCACTGAATTATTTCACATATGTGCACTTTATACGTAAACTATCTCAATTTAAAAAAGACAGAAAAATTATGGACTCAGGGTTCTGTAATTTACAAAGTCTTCCAACTGTTTTCCCTTGGGTTGTATAATACTGGGCAGGTTAAACTCTCCAGGTCTCAGTTTCCCCCTCTATAACAATAGCACCAGCCTCACAGGGATGTCTTAAATATGAAATGGGTTATTCCATATGCTCGTGAGAATGCTCAGTAAGCCCTAGCTATTGTTATAATTTATTATTCCATCTCTACTTTCAACCAGCATGGAAGAGTGCTTTGAAAATACTTCATTTAAAACCTCACTCGTGGGCTGCTGTGTCAACTGACCAGAGATTTCTGGGGCTCTGGCCCAAGTCGGGTCAGTCCTGCACCATTGTTATGGGGTGAAGTCCCCTCAAAATTCATATATTAAATCCTAGCACCCAGTATATCTCGGAATGTGATTGCATTTGGAGATAGGATCTTCAAAGAGGTAACTAAGTTAAAATAAGATAATTAGGGTGGCCTTAATCCACTATGACTGATATCCTTATAAAGAGAGGAGATTAAGGCCAGGCATGGTGGCTCACGCCTGTAATCCCAGCACTTTGGGAGGCTGAGGTGGGTGGATCACCTGAGGTCAGGAGTTTGAGACCAGCCTGGCCAACATAGTGAAACCCTGTCTACTAAAAATACACAATTAGCTGGGCATGGTGGTGGGCGCCTGTAATCCCAGCTACTCCGGAAGCTGAGGCAGGAGAATCGCTTGAACCTGGGAGATGGAGGTTGCAGTGGACTGAGATCATGCCACTGCACTCCAGCCTGGGCAACAGAGCAAGACCCCGTCCCCCCCCCCCCAAAAAAAAAAAAGAGAGAGAGGAGATTAGGGTTAGGCACAGTGGCTCACGCCTGTAATCCCAGCACTTTGAGGGGCCCAGGCAGGGCGGATAGCTTGAGCCCAGGAGCTCAAGACCAGCCTGGGCAACATGGCAAAATCCCATCTATACAAAAAAACAAATACAAAAAAAAAAAAAAATAGCTGGGCATGGTGGCATGCACCTGTAGACCCAGCTACTTGGGAGCCCAGGAGGTTGAGGCTACAGTGAACCATGATTGCGCCACTGCACTCCAGACTGGGTGACAGAGTGAGCCCCTGCTTCAAAAAAGTTAAATAAGAGGTGACTGGGACACAGACATAGAGGAAAACCCATGTGAGGACACAGGGAGAAGACAGCCATCAGCACGCCAGGGAGAGAGGCCTCAGAAGGGACCAAACCTGCTGATCCCTTGATGTTAGACTTCTGGCCTCCAGAAGTGTGAGAAAATAAGTGTCGTTTATAGCACCCAGCCTGTGATCCTTAGCTATGGCAGCCTGCACTGACTCACAACCATCTCTGTTGGCGTGGAGGCCTCTGCACCGCCCGGGGCCCACACTCACTGCTGCTTTTGGTGTAAAGCCGGAGGAGCTCCGCCAGGCAGCTCTTCTTCACCAGGGCTGTGCTGCTCAGGTTCTCCTGGTCAAGAATCTTGAGGAAGTCATCCAACTCCGTCAGCAGCTGTTCCAGGGCTAGGGACAGGAAACAGAAGAAACTTATAGTGGCTGCTCTCTCTCCAAAGCCCAGCTTAGATACACCTCGAACCCTCTCGTCCCAAGAGGAAGGGTTTGGTGTGAGGTCTGGCAGCGTGTTGGGGGGACTAGAAAGAAGATGGGATTCTCAGCTCCAGGGCCACAGGGAGAGAGAAACAGGCCCTTGGCTTGGAATGAACAGCCTCTGCTGAAGCCCCAGCCCCACCAGGTGCTGGAAGAATGACAACAGCCTCATCCGCCAACTTTCTATCTCCTCCACTGCAAACGTCTGCCCTCACAGAGCTCTTGTGAAAACTAAGAGAGCACCACATCCAAAGTGCTTTGAGGACTGTTGAGCTCTGCTCTTAGAGCTGTGGCTAGAATGAGGGTTACTCTCATCTTGATCCTCTCTGGGTGGCTGTGGGCCCATTTACTTCTTAAGTCTTTTAGGTCAAATGCTTTGTAAAGTTCCTTCCAGCTCTGAAATTTTATGGTTCTAAGCCTCATCTTGGCTTGGCTGCACGGCTTTAAAGTACCAATCTGTTCACAGGTTGTCCATGATTAACAGCCACACCTGAGCCGGGCGTGGTAGCTCACACCTGTAATCCCAGCACTTTGGGAGGCCGAGGTGGGTGAATCACAAGGTCAGGAGATCGAGATCATCCTGGCCAACATGGTGAAACCCCGTCTCTACTAAAAATACAAAAATTAGCTGGGCATGGTGGCCCGCGCCTGTTGTCCCAGCTACTTGGGAGGCTGGGGCAGGAGAATCGCCTGAACCCGGGAGGTGGAGGTTGCAGTGAGCCAAGATCACACCACTGCACTCCAGCCTGGTGACAGAGCGAGACTCCATCTCAAAAAAAAAAAAGAAAAAAAAAAAGAAAAAAAAAGGCCACACCTGGTTCCTCAGAGGCCCTACCTGGCCTCCAAAGCCCTGCAGACTGCAGCAGCCTCCCCCGTGGTCACTGTCATACTCCACGGCCCAGACACAGCACCCCTCTTTCCTTCTCTGGCCTTCACACATGGTCTTCTCCCCCTCTGCTAAATCACACTTGTCCCTGTGCTAACAGTGGTAGTTATCCGTACAGATCTGCAGCAACCTCAATTCTTGCCTCCTCAAAAGAAAGAATTTGAGGGACATAAGGCAGAAGGGGAAACTGAGACAAGTCTCAGAGCAGAAGTGAAAGTTTATTAGAAAGTTTTAGAACAGTAAGGAAAGGAAAAGAAGCAAAGTCCAACTTGGAAGACGGCTACGTGGGTGACCTGAGAAACCAAGTGTGAGGCTTGACTGCTTGACTTGGGGTTTTCTACGCTGGCATACTTCTGGGATCTTGCCTTACTTCTCCCACTCCTGAGATCTTATTGGGAAGCTGCTGATTGCTTTCAGGTGTTTTCTATGAGGAGCCTGCCTTTCTCTGGCACGAGCTGTGACCAATCATTCCTTTAGAGAAATAGTTAACAACTGCCTGACCATCACCTGGTGGTCATCGAACACTCCTAGTGTGTGGGGCGGGGTGGGGAGACCTCTCCTGCCCTGCTCATACCTAACTAGCTATCCGCTGTAACACCTCAGGTCTTGGTCTAGATAACATTCCTCCTTACACACCTTCTCTGGGCCTCTTTAACAGATCCATGTTACCAGCACTGGCCTCTGTGGTGAGCTAAATATTGGGCCTCTAATGATATCCATGACCTAACCCCTCGAATCTGTGAATATGCTACTTGACATGGCAAAGGGACTTCACAGATGTGATTTAATTAGGAGATTATCCTGGTTTGTGCAGGTGAGCACAGTGTAATCACAGTGGCCCTTATAAGGGGGGAGGTAGGAGGGTAAGAGTCAGGGAGATAAGATGCTACTATGTTGGCTTTGGGGATGGAGGAAGGGACCATGAGCCAAGCAACACAGGTGGCTTCTGGAATCTGGAAAAGGTGAAGAAGTAGATTCTTTCCTAGAGCCTCCAGGAGGAATAGAGCCCTGTGGCCCCCTCTCAGATTCTGATCTCCAGAACGGTAAATTAATGAGTTCGTGTTGCTTTATGTCACTAAGTTTGGTAATTTGCTACTGCAGCAATAAGAAACTGAGACATCCTCTCACAGCTCTGACTGTAGCATAGTGTAGCTGTCTGTGTCACCATTTAGCTGCAAGCTCCAAGGACAGGATTTGTGCGGAGCTCACATTTCCAGGGCCCAGCACAATATCCAATAAATATTTGTTGACTAAATGAGTAAATGAAAGCAAAGCAAATCTATCCACTTACTTTGTACATGAAAGAATTCCATGGCTGAATTATAAGAAAAATAAATTAGTGGCCTGGATTAAGAGTAAAGAGAAGTCCACTAAAAATCCAGGTATCTGGCAGGTCCTATCTAGCCAAAATACTGGAACAGATGGGATTTTAAAAAGCATCTCCTCTACTTATCTAGCTTACATAATACAGTCACAACACTGAGAACCCAAACAATTCTTCCCCCAAATGGCCTCCATGAAAACAACTCCTAGAGTTTACTGCATGAATGAGCTGTTCTGAAACCTGGACCCCAGCAACTTGCCTCCCATCCAGAACCCTTGGCACCTCCTGCTTTCCTCGTGATCACTCTGCTCCAGACCAGCATGAGCTCCCCACCTGCATGGGCAACCCTTCATTTGTGTCACCCTAGGGGCAAGTCAGTGGCTCAGGAGAAACGGGCACTTTGTGGGAAGCCTGCATTCATTTGCTCACCTCACCCCTGCTCCTTTGTCTCCCTGGCATTGCTGGTCAGCCCCACCATGACACTGAGCAGATTTACAAATAACCAGCAAGGAGGGAGGGAGAGAGGCTGGCACTGGGCACACCAGAGTGCAGGGCAGAGACTAAGCTCTTCCAGGTAGTTAAGTGTTTGCCCAAAGAGCATGGGCCACAGGAGCTTCTCAGCAGACAGAGAAGCATCGGCGGGATCAGTTACTATGGGCATCACTAGAGGTTGCCCCTGGCAAAAGTTGCCCTGTTGACCTTGACCTTAACCAGTAGGGCCTCCCACCATCTGACCCAGGGGAGCTTCTCTGCTGGAGCTGGAGGCCTCAGCCCCACGCCCTGCTGTGACCAGACTTGCTCACCAAGGGCCAAGAGCCACACTGCCAGCATCACCGCACCCTCATCCAAGGCAATGGTGCTGCTGGGCCTGGATGACTGAGCCGAACCGGAGAAGAACGGGAGACAACACCAAGGCGGAGAAACTGAATTAAACAAGGAAATGAAAGCAGCGCGATGATGGCAAAATTCCAACTCTTGTCTGAGATAAAGTCAGGAGGGACCATAATCCAGCTTTATAAATGTGAGCCCTGATGGTCTGCAAACAAACATTTCCTACTATGAAGTCCACGAGCATTGATTCAGCATCTGCTAGGCTGTCCCACAGAAGCATTTAAAAGAAAGAATAAAGCATGTTCTCCCAACTTCAAGGGCTTAGCTTGCGTTGCGTTTTGTTTCTAACAGCTATTCGTGAGTTTCCTGTCGGCCACAGGAACTCAAAAGTAGTGAGCTTAAAGAAGCCAAACCAGGGAAAATAAATTGAGGACAACGACAGTGAGCCTTGAACTCCGCTTCAGGGGACAAGGGAAAGTGAAAGGGCCTTGCAAGGCAATTGGGGTCTCAAGCTGCGTTTTTCCTGACTTCTGAACTTCTCAAGGCTGTCCCTCTGCTGCCACTTCAAAAAAAAAAAAAAACCCCATAAAAACTGTAAGTATCTTTTCACTTCCGCATCCTTGGCTGTTCCCAAAAGCTGCCCAATTCCTGGAAAATAGCCTTTGTTTCTATTTCACGTGAGCCAATATGTACCAAGCCAAAGGGTGGAAAGTGCTGGGCCTGGCCCTGGGGAGACAAAGGTGACCCCAAGGGGTCCTCAGCCCTTCCAGGGGCCTAGTGAACCCAGGGTGAGAAGAGAACTAATCCAGGGATGTCTCCAAGGACCAGCAATGCAATAAGGAAAGTGAGGCAAACTCTGAGTTTATCAGGGAAAGGAATTGTAGCTCGTCATTGAGGAATGCATAGGAGCTCACTGGAAAGGGGCAGAGGCATTTTAAGAAAAAGGGATGGCTGGATGCAGTGGCTCACGTTTGTAATCCCAGCACTTTGGGAGGCCAAGGTGGGCGGATCACCTGAGGTCAGGAGTTCGAGACCAGCCTGGCCAACCTGGCAAAACCCTGTCTCTACTAAAAATACAAAAACTAGCCAGGGGTGGTAGCGTGCACCTGTAATCGAAGCTACCTGGGGGGCTGAGGCAGGAGAATCGCTTGAACCTGAGAGGCGGAGGGTGCAGTGAGCTGAGATCACACCACTGCCCTCCAGCCTGGGCAACACAGCAAGACTCCATCTCAAAAAAAAAAAAAAAAAGGAAAGAAAGAAAAAGGGATGAGATGCTCAGAAAACTTGAGCCCTGAAAGTAATGTGTGTTTGGGAAACCACCCAGTGGCTCTGTGTATCGGGGGAACATGGAGCATGGAGGTGGGTGTGGGTGGGCCTCAAAGGGGAGAAGGTGGGCTCCGAGGCCAGAACTGTGGTTTGGGGGTGATGCAGATGAAGAGGGTTTTATTGTTCTGCTCAGGAGTCAGTGCCTTATTCTGCAGGGCCATGCAAGGCTGTTCTTTAAGCAGACTAGAGAGAATAATCCTGAAGCTGTGGGTCCTCAAGAGGAGGGATGGAAGGGGACTGGCAGCGGAGGCAGGGAGGCCAGTTAGATAAACTCATTAGTGCATACGGAATGATGAGGATGTGAGCTATTCACGGCAGCTGGGCACCAAGCCATCAGCTGTGCCCCTACCACCTCAATTCTCACAACCACCCTGCAAGTGCACAGCTGTGGGAATGGGCTAAGGAGGCTGAATTACAAACCAATTTGGCCACATCCCTGATGAGTAGTGGCATGGGGGATCAAATCCAAGCATATCCAGGTTCAAAGCACTTGTGTCTGCCATCCATCCGTCGGCTGTAGTCATTCCCAGGGAGCCAGGAAAGTGTATCTGAGTCATGGCCCCTGCCCATCAGTCCTTCATACTCCACAGGGCAAAGGGTGTAGGGATGAAGAGAAAGAGTGGACTGGAGACATGAGACAGGGAGAGCCCACAGGACCTGCTGATGTAGGCACTGGGTGGTGGAGACGTGGAAAGCCATCAGACACCGTGGTGAACCAGGCAGCCGTGGTGCCTGCCCATCAGGGAGCGGGTGGGCCAGCCAGATGTGTCGGGGAGAGCAGCTCTTGGGTGCTGTCTGCTGAGGACAACGTGGATACCCTCCTTTTCTTCTAGGCTGTGGCAGGTGAAGGGGAAGCCCCAGGGTTGAAGGAGCACAGGCCCAAGGATGAGAGAGAGTCAAAAGGGAAGGATGTTCCTTCCCTTCCTCTCTGGATCCATATCATTGTTCCAGGTCCAGCCAGGCCCCTTCTCCATAGAGCCACTGTGACCAGCGGCACTCAGCTCTCTTGCTGGCGTCTGACTCCCTAGGTTGTGGACTATCAAAACCAGTTGCCCATAGTCATCTGGGTGTGTGTCTATCTCCAGGGCAGAAGCTCTTTCCGGTCAAGGGTCAAGATTTATAGATTTGGGTGTCCGACAAGGTGCTAAGCACACTGGAGGCCATCGGCGATTCTCCTCCAGACACACCCTTTCGGGATCCAGCCACAGGCTTGGGGAAATAACAATCAACAAAGGCAAGGCCCCAGTATGCCAACCTCAGTGACATTTATCAACCCTCAGGGCTGGGAGGGGTGGGCATCCCTTAGAGGAATCTGGCTATTGCCCTGAGGCCCTGGAACTTGCTCACCACATTTCCTTTCTCCCCCACCATCCCCCACACTTTCATTTTGGTCTCTTCCTCGTCCTCCCGTGGAGGGAGGGAGAAATAAATGTGTTGTTCATTCTGGAAACTGTAGGCCCTTGTGCAGGCTTTCCATCCCGGCTCTGTTAAAGTTCAGGGTTGTCTGCTTAGGGTCAATAAGATTCTTGTTCGAGACTTCCAAGGCCCACGCAGGGCTGGGCGGTTCAACTGCTCGATTCATTGCCCTCGGCTGTGGTGAAGCTCTTCCTCCAGATGACCTCCTCCCCCAGCTTTTCTCATCTTGAGGCTGTCTTGCTTTTTGGTCCCTAAGTTCCCAACCATAAGCGTCTTCCCAACATGCCGAAAAAGCCACTCTTCACGGTTTCCCTGCTGTTTTATGCACACATTTTTATTTATTCAGCTGCATTTGCTGAAGACCTGAGATGGAGCATGATTTTCCTTCCCAATGTCAAACTGAGCAGACCTGCGCTTTATATAGCAAGACTGCACCCCTCTGCCCCAACAGTTCCCAAGATCAAGCCACTGGGTATATTATCCTCATGAGCCCAACTGCTGGGGAGCAGTCAGAGTTAAGGAGCCTCGTGAAGCTTTCTGCGAGAAGCAACAGCATCCTGTAGATGCCAGGGAGGGTGGAAAATGTCGAAGGTCTTCCTCCTGATCAGAGACAGCTCTCAAGTTCTCAAGATGAGCTTCTGGAAAAATACACTCCTCATACCACTTAAGAAGGGTGACCTCAGAGCAAATGCCCCTTGTCTTCAAAAATGTAAAACACTGAGTCAGCCTTTACCACGTACCTACTATATGTCTGGCCTGTTCATAGAAAGTGGGATTTTTTTCTTATTTTTATTTTACTTTACTTTTTTTTTTTTTGAGACAAGGTGTCGCTCTGTCATCCAGGCTGGAGTGCAGTGGTGCAATCATGACCCACTGCACCCTCGACCTCCTGGACTCAAGTGATTCTCCTTGAGTAGCTGGGACTACAGGCATGTACCACCACGCCCTGCTAATTTTTAAATTTTTTGTAGAGACAGAGTCTTGCTATGCAGCCCAGGCTGGTCTTGAGCTCCTGGCCTCAGGGGATCCTCCTGCCTTGGCCTCCCAAACAGCTGGGATGGCAGGCGTGAGCCACCACACCCAGCCTTCTTTGTTTTTGTGATGGTAAAATACAGATAATATAAAATTTACTACTTTAACCATCTTAAAGTTTACAGTTCAGTGGTGTTAAGATTCCCAGTGTGTGCAACCATTACCACTATCTAGTTCCAGACCTTTTTTTGGAACTACAGTTCCAAAGGAGAACTCATTAGGCAGTGACTTCCCTATTTCCCCCAGGCTCAGATGCTGGCAACCACAAATCTGCTTTCAGTCCAGTGGATTTGCCTACTCTGGGTATTTCATATACATTTTGCATTTGGCTTCTTTCACTTAGCATTATGTTTTCAAGGTTCATCCATGTTGTAGTAGGTATGGCTACTTCCTTCCTTCTTAAGACTGAATACAATTCTATTATATGGATATACTACATTCTACTTACCCATTCATTGTTGATAAGGCAATGGCTTTTTTAAACAAAAAACTTTTTTATTGGGATATAATTTAAATACAGTAAATGCTCTTGTTTTTACTGTGCAATTCTATTTGTTTTGACAAACACCCTCAGCTGTGTTAGGCACAGAACCTTCGCACTACCCGAGAAAGTTTCTTTGTGCCTTTTATAGGCAGCCCCCTCCCTACTCCCACAGCATGGCAGGAGGAATAGCTTTTGGAATCTGACTTCTTTTACTTAACATAAGGCATATGAGATTCATCCAGGTTGTAATGCATGAGAAGTTTGCTCCTTTTTCCTGCTACGTAGCATTCCATCATGTAGATGTAGGAAGAATCTTTATAGCCCCTCTGCTGGGCACTTCTGCACAGAACAGCAGTTCCTGCTTTCCCACACCAGATTGCCATGCTCTCAAAGGCACCTCACTGCTGACTTTACAGGGCGTGCTCTACTTTAAGTTCACGTAATGTGTGGCCACTCAGAGACATGCATACAAGAGGTAAAGCAGTGATTCTCAGCCCGGGCTGCACACTGGAATCACTGGGGAAATACAAGAATCCTGATGCCTGGGTGCACCCCCAGAGATTCTGCTGTCATTCCTCTGGGTGTGACCTGGGGCAGCACTTTTCAATCTTCCCAGGTGAGTCTAATGCACAGCCAAGTTCAAGAACTACCTAGCTAAAGTTGTGATGATTTGCTTTATGAAGTCTTTTTACCTAATAAAATTATGTGCAAAGTTCCTTAAAATGCAAACTTTCAAAGTGCTCCTATATGATCCTTCTGACCTACATGTAGAACTTTCTAGGCTCACGCCTGTTATAGAAAGTCAGATATACTTCAAAATATGTTTTCTCCTAAAGTCCTTTTCCTTCTGGACAGTAAGAGTGCAGAAGGCCAGGCTGGGGCTGGGTGCGGTGACTCACACCTGTAACCCCAGCACTTTGGGAGGCCGAGGTAGATGGATCACTTGAGGTCAAGGGTTTGAGACCAGCCTGGCCAACATGGCAAAACCCTGCCTCTACTAAAAATACAAAATTAAGCTGGGCGTGATGACACACACCTGTAATCCCAGCCACTCAGGAGGCTGAACCATAAGAATCACTTGAACCCAGGAGGCGGAGTTTGCAGTGAGCCGAGATTGCACCATTGCTCTCCACTCCAGCATGGGCAACAAGAGTGAAACAAGGTCTCGAAAAAAAAAAAAAGAAAAGAGAAAAAAGAAAAAAGAAGGCTGAGCCAGGTGTGGTGGCATGCACCTGTAGTCCCAGCTACCCTGGAGGTGGGAGGATTGCTTGAGCCCAGGAGTTCAAATCCAGCCTGGGCAACATAATGAGAGCTTGTCTCTTGAAAAAAAAAAAAAAAAAAAAAAAAACACAGTGTAGAAAGCAAGGGTCAAGATGTCTCAAGATATCTATATGTTTACATATCACTGTACTCAGTTTTTTGTCCTGCTTAAGCTCTTATCCCTGAAAATCAGCACCCAAAGCAGACTGTAGTCATTTCTGCCTGCTTGAAACCCAGTAAACTGAGCCAGAAATGTAAATAACTTTCTCCAGTGTAAATACTCAAGAAGTTTTTCTTTATCTCCATCTCCAAGAAATGGCGAGGGGCGCGGGGGGGTTTGCTTCACTTGCTAGCACTGTGAATGCTCTGCTCCCGCCAAACCTGGCCTGCAAGGGTCATCTTGCCATCATTTTTGCAAGATCTGCTTTTTCTCACCTATCTTTGAGTCTCATCACTTCAAACACTTTCCCCAGAACAGCCCACCCTCCGCATTCCCAGATTAGCCGTTGAAACTGAGATGGGACAGATGCTGGGCCGTGGCTTGCACTACTGGAAAAACAACTCGAGTTGCTCACTGCCGACCTTTCCAATGGAACAAAACTCCCCAAGAGCAGAATTCCAACCCCAGACTAGGAGCCAGCTGGAAGCAGAGCTTCTCAGATAGGGCCTTTGAAAATTCACACAGGCACAGCTGAAGACACGAAACCAAGCACAGAGGAGAAAAGACCTCAGTCCTACCAAGGGCCACATCCACTCTGTCTGGAACTGCCCAGAAGCACTGCCTGTCCATCCAGCCCAATAGCACACAGGGCTGTTACTTGACGATTCAGTCGTCTTTATTGTTCTCTGTTGTCCCATGGATGCAAGTCCTTTGTCCCCAAATGAAATCGAAAGCTCTGTGTGGGTAGGGACCATATCTTCTGGTTTGACTTCCTCCCCCACTGTGCCTAGATAGTGCTTTGCTAGGGTCAGTGCTTGGAGAACATCTGCTGAACATAAGGCTTCTAAACAGATAGACACATACCACCTGCCTTCACTAACGAAAGCTCCCCTATTTAAAGGGTCTGGGCTGGTCAGTCCAGTAGACCTGGGCAAAGGGCTCACAAGTCCCATCTGGGCCAGTTAACATCTCTAAAATGAGCCACCAGAGGCAGCCCCTGGCAGCTGATGGGCTGGAAGGACAGGAGACATCTCACTCTTGGATGGTGCTCTGGTGGGAGAATTTTCTCAAGGGTACAGGTGGGAAGGGCATGGAGGTGGCTTGCTCCCCTAGGGATCAGAAGCAGAGAGAACCCGGGGTGAAAGAAACCTGACCCCTGAGGCACTCTAGCAGTTCAGAGGGCACGTGAGGGCAGACTCGAGACACTCCAGGTTCCAGCGGCCACCAGGGTCCAGGCCAGACAAAGAGGCTTTGGGTCCCGGGAGGCCTTTGTTCCTCAGCCCATTTAAGACATTCCTTAAATGCAATCTACCAGAAGAGTGGCTTCATTCAGAGCCAGCGGGGGCCAGTTATGCGGGTGGGAGGCACAAAGGTTTGCCTGGGTATCTCCCTGCGCAGCAAGTCCCACAACCAGCACAAACCATTTTAGCCTCAGAACAAGAGGCTGACGGGGGTCACTCGAGTTCACATTGGAAAGGCTGTGTTGGATAGGAAAAAAGAAGGCTGGAAAATGATAACGGCAATTATCTTTTGGTGGAGGGGCTATGGGAAATTTTCACTCCTTTATAGCCTCCCCTGTTCCTCAACACAGAAGAGCATGGAGTTTTTACGCAGAGAAAAGAAGTTGTGCAGTGGATGCTATGTTTTCATTTGGAGCCGTAAATCTAAGGTTGTCCCTGTTTACTTGATATTTGTACCAGAGAAAAAAGACACATATTAAAGATGGATGGAAGGGGGAAAATCACCGTATGTCCAGATTTACTGTTTCCTTCCAGCATTTGGCAAAACTAATGAGATACCATTGGACTGGTGTGCTGGTCGGGACCTTTTCATCCTGTCCAGGCCCCTGCCTCCGAGTAGGTCAAAATCAGCCCCAGCAATCCAAAGTGACCACCACTCTGACATTGGGGTCAGCCGGGGGGAGGCACATGAGGCTGATTAGGTGCCCACCGGACCACCAGGCAAAAGCCCTTCCTTGGGGCTTCAAGGAACCTGGGCAGGAGAAACAAAGGCCTCCTGGGCCACCCTCCTGCCCCAAGCCTCTTTGGCCCCTGGTGGCTGCTGGAACCTGCAGTGTCTCTCAGCTGAACTTATGCTCCCTCTGAACCAGAAGTGCCCTAAGAGTCAAGTTCCCCTTGCCCTGGGTTCTTGATCTTGCAAGAAGCAGCCACCTCCACCCTTCCCACAGGTACCACATTCCAGATTCAAATTGCCTAAATATTAGTTCCACATCTCGGCTCACTCTTGGCTGCACCATATACTGGCTGCGTGGCCTTGGGGAGCTTAATGAGCCTCTCTATGCTTCAGTTTCCTGGTTTGTAAAATAGGGCTAATAATAGTACCTAGGGATTAGTTCGTGGGATTAATGTGAAGATCACCAAATAACCTCCTAAAGTGCTTATACTAAATTAAATGTTAGTTGCTAAATAAAATCCTCATTCCTCCTATAAGAGTGGTAGAAAAAACTCTCCATAGACTCTAAATACACACACACATTACAATTCTAGCAGACAGCTTTGAAAAAGCAGCTGTAAGCTGGGTGCAGTGGCTCACACCTGTAATCCCAGCACTTTGGGTGGCCAAGGAAGGCAGATCACCTGAGGTCAGGACTTTGAGACCAGCCTGGCCAATATGGTGAAACCCCATCTCTACTACAAATACAAAAAATTAGCTGGGCATGGTGGTGCAGGCCTGTAGTCCCAGCTACTCGGGAGGCTGAAGCAGGAGAATCGCTTGAGCCAGGGAGGCAGAGGTTGCAGTGAGCTGAGATGGAGCCACTGCACTCCAGCCTGGGTGACAGAGCAAGACTCTGTCTCCAAATTTAAAAAAAAATAATAATAAGGCAACTGGAGATGTCCTGTTTGATTTTACAGGACTACTAAATTATGTCCTGGTAGACAGCAACAGGGGCAGGTGAGGAGGAATTTGGGTTAAACCCTTGCAGGAAACCACCTTCATAGAAACACACAGTACTGAGAATGAACGAGTGAAGGTTTTCAAAGTTTTCTGTAGCTTAGCCCAGGTTTCAACAGGTTAAAGCCAACACTAGAAACAGGTCGAAAGAATGAGAGTCAGCTCGAGGCTATGATTTGAGAGGTGGCTACCAGGTCCTTTGGTGTTTTTCTCCATCCTTCTGCCTGTCTGCCCCCTTTCCACTCCTCCGATAGCCACAACAGGCAGCGTTCCTTTCGGCAAACAGCACGGCACTATCAACACTGCCCTGGAAGGAATAATCCATGAGTGTGTACAGTGGATACCTGTTGCTTTTCCCCCTTCCCCCTCATCCATTCACTCATATTTGGAGCCAAATTTCCCTTGGGAAACCCCCTTTCCTTACTGTCTATACTTGTGGAACTAAAACTCCACACCCAACTCCATGGGCAGTCACATGACCTTGGACCTAACCAGTCAGAGCATTTCATTCCCCAGCCACAATGATCGGCTTAGAGACAGACCCATGACCAGAGCCAAGCCAATGAGCATCAGCCCTGGGACTCTTCCTGGAACTACTAGGAAGTGGGCTTCTCCTTCCTCAGGGTTGAGCTTATAGAATGTTGGCCTGCAACTTCTGTGGCCATCTCCAGAAACAGTCTGCCTGAGGAGGGAAACGGGGCCTGGAGATTCCTGACAGCATCATTTCAGCACTTAGATTCAGCCATGACTCAAACTAGCTATTCTTCTATACCACTCAGTAATATGTGGCCAAAGCACCCTATTTGTTTGTTTAAGCCAGCCTGAATTAGGTTTCCTTTGCTTGCAAACTCAGAGTGAACTACTAGGACATTGTTGGACCCCAAAATCTGGACCAGGCAGTCTGCAGATCCAATTCTAGTTCATTCTGTGAAGTAGGTATTACCATCCCCAGATTTGAAGCCAAATGAGGCCATGTGGTTCCACCGGGGTCACACAGCAAGTCTCAGAGCTCAGAATCAACAGGTCCTTCTAGCCCCAAGCCTAGAGTTTATTCCATTACTCTGAGTCGACCTTACATTGGTAAAGATTTGCTTATTAAAACAGACTGTACAGAGAGTGGACTTCAAAAACATTCTAAGGACAGCAAAGTGTGGGAAAAGATCCAGATAAAAGCAACTTGAGAAGCCTGGGATATAATGTCACCAAGTCCTGGGGTGGGGGACAGAGGATAAGTGGAGAGAGGACAGCGAAGACAAACTTCCACCAGCCTTAGGAAAAAAAGGGTGGAAATGGAAGGGGGAATTCCAAAGACCCAGGAGGCCAAGTAGAGCAGAGGCATGGCATCTTGGGAGACGGAAGGATGTAAAGAAAGACCTTCACTTATTCCAGGGAGTGCTGACGGATTTCAAGATTGTGGAGCCCTCTGGGGTAGCCTGATGGGAGATACAAGAGTGGAAGCTGCAACTCTTGGCTCATGGAGAAAGACAGCTGTGGAAAGAATGCCATCCCGGAACCTTCGTGACTGAGTCCTCAGTGCCAGGGGCCAGAACCTAGAGGCCAAAATAGCTGATGAAATAGATGGAACTTGATTGTTAAATTATGAGGCACCACAAGAAAAGGATCTGCCTAAAATGATCCTTAATATTAGGAAGTGTGGAAGAGCAAAAGCCGCCACATGAAGGAGCAATTTTAATATAGCAGGTGGTTCTGAATGGCTGTCAAGCTTAGACTAACTTGCTTCTGCTGATCGTAGCACCTCTAATGGACAATAACCAATAATCAGGAGAGAGCCTGTGTGTAATTCCTTTATCTGAACCACATCAACTTGAAACCAGTCCTCTTAAGCCTTGAAGAAGTCAGAGATCAATATTGAGTGGAAATTAATCATTTGGTCTATTTTTCTCCTTCTTTGTATAATGAGAGGACCTATCCCATATGGTTCAGATTTGAATGGCCCCACCTAAGCCATAGGAGAATGGGATGTAGTTGAGGTCTGGCCATCCCTCACGCCCTGGTGATGAGTTCAACTAATTCAAGCAAGACTGTTGTCTGGGATTTGCTATATGGGCTTTGGGAGAAAGAGATCTTTCTTCTCTTGGGATTGCAAGCCACAAGGATGCATAATTGGAGTTAGAGGAAACCGCTCTTTTTCCAGTCTAAGGATTAAGCCAGTGCTCAGAAGGAACAAAGCTAATAACTAGAGAAAGAGACAAAGCCCTGACCACATAGCTAGGGTCCGTAGGTCCAGCCATGCCTGAAGCTAACTTCGCACCTGCCATCTACAAGAACCAACAAATTCCCTTTTTCACATAAGCTAGGCTTTAGTCACTGACGACCAAAAAGCCTTTTTTAATATAGAAGTGAAGGTTGAACAAATGGTGGCTCCATATAAACCATTCCCTATATAAGGCATACCCCAATTTTTCAAGGTCATACAATGGCCCCATAGAATCTAACTTTCTTGCTCCCTTTGAAAAGTCCAAGCACAAAATCGACAGGACCAGGTAATTATCCTGGATAAACCATGGCCAAACCACTAGAAAACTGCTGACGATGGTCAACAAACACCGAGGGGTATGGCTGTAATAGGTGCTATTTAAACCACAGTGGAGTATAGCAGGCCTAGGGATGGATGCGGGTGGGGGGAGGTTGCCTCCCCCGCAGAAGCCTTTCTCTTCTCTCTCTCTCTCCCTCTCTCTTTTTTGAGACGGAGTCTCGCTCTGCCGCCCAGGCTGGAGTGCAGTGGCACGATCTCGCCTCACTGCAAGCTCCACCTCCCGGATTCACCCAAAGTGCTGGGGTTATAGGCATGAGCCACGGTGCCCGGCTCTCCTCTCTCTTTTTTCTGACTGACGCTCACATCCCTGTGCGACTCTCCATGGTCCCCACTACAGGGCCCACAGCAGTGCTTTGGAAACTATGGGCATAGTCTTTTAGGTGGGCTGTGCTGTTAATTCAGTGCATTAGCATTGGTAGCTTTAAAAAAAAAAAAAAAAAAGTTTTGCTGAGTTTTGCTGTGAACTTAAAACTGCTCTAAAAATAAAGTCTTTTAAATATATGTAGTAGAAAATATTTGAATGCATACCATCTAATAAAGGCACATACTCTTTCAAAAAATTTCTGTCGGGTCTGGGCACAGTGGCTCATACCTGTAACCCCAGCACTTTGGGGGACCAAGGTGATCGGATCGCTTGAGCCCAGGAGCTTGAGACCAGCTTGGGCAACATGGAAAAACCCTATCTCTACAAAAAATACAAAAAACTAGCCAGGCATGGTGGCACATGACTGTGGTTTCAGCTACCAGGGAGGCTGAGGTAGGAGGAGAATCTGAGCCCAGGTGGTCAAGGCTGCAGTGAGCAGTAATTGCGCCACTGCACTCTAGCCTGGGTGATAGAGTGAGACCCTGTCTTAAAAAAAAATTGTTTCAGGTGTATGTGTGTGTGCATCAGTGTGTGTGTATGTGTGTGTGCACGCCCTGGGAAACAATATAAAATACATTTCTTACCATGGTCACAATCGAAAAGTTTGAAAAACATTTATCTGAAACTCCCAAAGCCAGAGATATTTTGAAATTCAGTGTATTTTGGAAAAGTAACATGGTGCATATTCCCCCAGCAGAGTCTGGGGAAATACTCAGGAATAAAGTGCATTAATATTTCTATAATAAAATACACAATTATTTATAGTAAGTGGGATAAACAGATAATGAGTCACCTCACATCATTTCAGGGCCGTTTTTATCTCCAAATTAGCTTGTGCCTGCTTTACAAAAAACTTCTGGTTTCCAAGAAACTTCTGGTTTCCCCCACCAAACAAACAAAAAGAATGTAAAATAAACATTTTTTAAATATTGATGACATGTTGAAATGATGATATTTTGGATGTGTTGAGTTAAATAAAGTCTATTCTTAAAATTAATTTCATCTATTTTTCAAGTTTAAAAATGTTAAATGTAATTTAAATGTGTCATTAAAATTATATATGTGTTTTAAATTTTATTTCTATTGGATAGCACTGATCTAAAACATCAGAGCATTTTTAAAGCATTTTTAAAAGTCATCCCTCTTATTAAAACAAAACAAAACAATGTTCAGAGAGAGAAAGGGACTTCAAGTTGCACAGAAAACCCAAATTTCCTACCCCTGCCCAAGGCTTTCTAAACCCAATTTCGAGTAGTTTTGTATCCTAGAGAGCAAAGGAGAGAAGAAAGCTTATTCTTGAATGAGAATTCCATGGGAGCAGTGAGTAAAGCTTGGAAAAGGGCTTTTACATGTGTTGGTCACGATTTACTAAGGTGAGAAGGCACTAAAAAAGGAAAGTTCTCTCCTCAGGAAAACAGCTGTGCCCTGGATGAAAAAGATTTGGTTACTCCGCGCAGGCTGTACTTTGTTTACATGAACAAGAGCCAGTTATTCATCACAGAAATATTCTAAATTAAGCCCTTGAAGCCCTATTATATAAACAAGCTAAAGGTATCACAGAGTTTTGAGTTGGACCATTGTTTTTGTTTAATGTTTCAGCCAAAATTTGTCAAAAGAAACTGCTGATGTACAATTTCAGACTCTTCCAGAGCATTTCATTTGGGGAGTAGTTTGCATTTGGCTCTTTAATCAACTTTTCTCTTCCCTTTCTGGCCAGTCTCAAAAGGACCCTCGGATCCTCACCTCCCTGCCCTGCCTGTGCTCCTTGCTATAATTTTTCCAACACTGTGGCCTCCAACTTCAAACACCCTGAAATTGTCTTTAACTACTCTTTCTCTGGTGTAACCACATTCTCTAATGCAACACCCACGCACACTCATACTCACTCTGAACTGTTATCCTCTTGACCTTGAAACCAGGCTTTAACAAGGGCCCAAGGTGTGGTCAGCATTTCAGCCCCTCCCTGTCCCAATCTCACAGCACCCCTGTCTACCCACAACAATTACTCCACAAGCATTTCCCAGGTGGCGACTGCACTTCCAATATTCCATTGAAAGCAGTGGTGAGTATCGGCTCTCTCTCTCTGCCTGGGTCTTGCTAAGCAGTGCAGTGGAGAAGATAAACATGAACATTCCAATTTCCCCATTTCTAATTTACATGTATTCCTTGAAATCATAAAAGAAGAACGCGTGTTGCAATTCTGTTTGCATTAATATAGTTGTGTCCCTCAAATAGGGTGCTACTAAAAGAAAATGTTTCTTAGAGTCAGTGACATTTTAGAATCAATCATTAGTCAATCAGCTCCTGTCCTTCCAACCACGGTTATTTTCCATTCCCTCACAGGGGCTTATTTGCAGTGTGTTAAGTTTCTTTTGACAACACACACTTTCTAAGTGTTTTTAAGGGCCTTAAATGCTAAAATTGTGTCTGTCTCAAATCTCAAACCAGATTCCCACAGTATAAGCATCAGGTCTGAGAGTTCAGCCTCCCCAGAACAATCCTGGCTCTGAATCCCAGTGTGGTTCAGGAGTTGCTCACTTCAAAGTGAAGTCGAATCAGAAAAACCTAGGAATAAACAAGCCTCTCTTTTGTTTTCTGTTGTTCTGAATATGATTTGGCATAAAGTAAAGCAAAAATTCAATGACCTCTAAATTCGGCAACAAGGATTAATAGATTTTATGATGGGTAATTTTCTATTGAAATAAATAGGAAGATAGAATTACAGTTAAGGAAATAACACAAAATGCTATCAATAATAAAGCAGTCAAAGAAAAATAAGTCTACAACCCAAACAAGGGAAATTGCTTTTATTAATAATAAAGTCAGCCAAATGATGACAAAGGATATCTCACTGAACTCAGACTCATAATAAAACTATATGGTATAGCTCATCATCCCTTAGATGAAGAAACAGACTCAGGGAGGTTAAACAACTTGGCCAAAGTCACACGGCCAGAAAATCCAGATCTGAATTCAAATCACTCTAACTCCTTCCACCATCACCTCAGCTAGCCTCCCTTACATTTTCTTCTTTCAATGACAAATAACAATAATAATAATAATGATAATAAAAACCAGAGTCATTTGAAAATAGAGCCATAGGCTGGGCATGGTGGCTCACACCTCTAATTCCAGTACTTTGGGAGCCCGAGGTGGGTAGATCACCTGAGGTCAGGAGTTCAAGACCAGCCTGGCCAACATGGCGAAACCCCGTCTCTACTAAAAATACAAAAATTAGCCGGGTGTGGTGGCAGGTACCTGTAATCCCAGCTACTAGGAAAGCTGAGGCAGGAGAATCGCTTGAACCCGGGAGGCAGAGGGTGCAGTGAGCCGAGACTGCACCACTGCCCTCCAGCCTGGGCAATAGGAGCAAGACTCCATCTTGAAATAAAAAAAAAGAATATAGAGCCTTAGCAGAGAAGGTATATCTAAGACACGATTGTTTGCCTAGATTCATATATACATACAGGAGAATTATGGTCCATTTTGACCCTGGTTATTAGTACAAGTTGTCAGTGATCAAATCATATCCTCTGAGAACAAACAGTAAAAGGAAATGGTAAAAAGACTCAAGAAACACATTACAAGAGGTAATGTAAGAACTGAGACCACTGTTATTAGGATTCCTGGTGTGTAACATTGAGTTGTTCAAACACTTGACAAGTTTATGAGCAAACCCAGCATGGTAATGATTTTGTTAGTATAATATTTGTTAAGCATGGGTGGCCAAACCGCAAACCATAACAATGTTATAATTGGGTTTAAAATGACTTTTGGTATTCAAAAGGCTATATGACTTCTGATGAAGTTAGCTAATAAGAAAACAAATCCACCACTCAAATGCATTTTGTGAGCCCATGTGTAAACTTTCCTTGTACTTCTTAATGGAGCAACTGGGAAATGAAAGATGGCGGGAAGGAGGCTGAACGAACATCCACAGACCAGTACTGCTGGTGTCATTCATCTGAGTCATCTGCAAATGGATCAACATTCCCCGCACTCTGCAGAGCAGGTCTACTCATCAGAATGAGTTCATGGGGAGTTAGAACTGCTAAAGGAAAGGTAAAGGTTGGCTGGCAAATAATGTTTTCATCAGAGCCTTTTCCTCTGGATTTTAGGCTTCAAACAAGTAATCTGTTGGCTTAGTATGGACCTGGACAAAGAAACCCAGATAGTTCTTGGTACATTGTAATAGTACATCCTATCCATCATCTCTTTCATTCATTTAACTAAAGGTGCTGACGTGGTCAGGGCAAGAGGCAAAGGAAGCCAGTGGAAACTCAGAAGGCTAAGTAAACATCCCATCTTAAGGGCTCCTCTTTTGGATTTCTGCCTTGGCCCCTCCAATCCTGTTTTAACTGGTGTCCTTCACCAAGGACACCAAAAAGGGTCATGTATATGACATTGCCACCTTATCAGAGCTCAGGACAAACATTTGCCCACAAAGAGAGTGTGACAGTTAATTTTATGCATCAACTTCACTGGGTCACAGGGTGCCCAGACATTTGGTCAAACATTCTTCTGGGTGTGCTGGTGAGGATCTTTCTGGGTGACAGGAACATTTGAATCAGTGGACTGAGGAAAGCAGATGGCCCCTCTAATGTGACTGGCCCTCATCCAATCAACTGAAGACTTGAATAGGACCAAAAGACTAAGAGGGAATTCCTCCTGCCTGTCAGTCTGATCTGGGACATCAGTCTTGTTCTGCCTTTGGACTAAAAAGTTGGCTCTTCTTGGGTCTCAAACCTGCAGGCTTTCAGACTGGAACTCTGATCGGCTCTTCTGGTTCTCAGACCTTCAGACTCAAACTAGAACTACACCATTGACTCTCTTAGGTTTCTAGCTTGCCAGCCACAGATCCTAGGATTTCTCAGCCTCTATAATTGTGTGAGTCATTTCCTTATAGGAAATCTCTTCCCAAATAGATACCTCGATATCTCGATAGATAGACAGACAGACAGACAGACAGACCGACCTATTGGTTCTGTTTCTCTGGAGAACCTGACTAGTACAGAGAGCTTCTGCAAACCAAGGAGATAATCTGTTCAATTTGAAATACATTTTTTTAAATGGCAAGAAAAATGTTACACAGTTGGAAATTAAACCATTTACCACTATTATTCTGAAACCTAAAACTTCCTAGGTACTTTTCTCTCCCAAATTTATTCCAATGAACATAGTTCAAAACCCCACAGATCAGGACAATATCTTGGGGTTGAGGCTCAGAAGTTCTCAGAACTTTCCACATGCATTTTCTTTTTCAAGCAAAATTCCTGCATCAGTACAATGATTTCCTCCTGCATTAGTCCGTTTTCATGCTGCTGATAAAGATATACCTGAGACTAGGCAATTCACAAAGGAAAGAGGTTTAATGGAGAACTCGCAGTTCCACATGGCTGGGGAAACCTCACAATCATGGTGAAAGATGAAAAGCACGTCTCACATATCAGCAGACAAGAGAAGAGAACTTAGCAGGAAAACTCCCCCTTACAATAACCATCAAATCTTGTGAGACTTACTGTCACAAGAACAGCATGGGGAAAGACCCGCCCCCATGATTCAATTACCTCCCACTAGGTCCCTCCCACAACACATGGGAATTCAAGATGAGATTTGAGTGGGGACACAGCCAAACCATATCACCCCCACTTACATATATTCTCTTCTGGTGGAATCACAGGACCAAGGGTCAGAAAATCAACATGAGCAGAAAAAGGTGGGCAAGTTTCTGTCTGGGAAGGTGTGGAATTCAGTAGCATTCCTGTGATGCCTTAACCAATCCCAGTCCAGAAATATCAATGAGAATGTCTGGAGATTGCTCCCAAACTCCGGGCACCTGACTTTTAACACAGACTCCTACCCAGAAGGTACCCTGCAAAACTTTAAACCGAAAGCTGGGGGATAGTACTCACTCCAGATCAGTGCTCCCATCAGACACAGGAAATCTGAACAGAGAGGCTAGGACACCTCTGGTGTTGGGTTTGCAAAGTGATGGAAACAGCTCAGCTTCCCTTCAGCAACTAAGAGGTCACATCCTATAGTGGAGTCCTGTCCCAAGCCAGCTACATCTTTGTGCTTCCCACGGCTTCATTTCCTTGGGAACTCACTTCTGCACCAAATATGTATGGAGCACCGAATATGTATTAGACCCTTAGATTTTGCCACTAAATAAAATGGGTATGGCCCTCTTGGAGTGTACATCCACATGTCTCAGTATAGGTTATCCTGCTATAACCTAGAATTAGGTTATATTAGCCTTTCTGCACCTTTTGGATGAGCCTCCATGCAAAATTTCTGGTATTCTTCTGTGATTCTCTATGCAAAAATGGCTGGTAGGATATTTTACTATCTTACCATGACAGCTATCCAATTTTTTCTTTCTTATGATAAAGGGTGGACCCTGTATAGTGGGGACAGCTGGATTGGAATTTAGGAGTTTCACTAACAAGTGCTGTGAACTTCAACAAGTTTTATCGCTTCTTTCAGCTTTGGTTTCCATACCCATAGAAGGGAGGGAGAAATCATATCTATGTCTCAAGGTTGGTATGGGAATTAAATGCAATGACACATGAAAATTGCCAGACACAAAGCACTATTCAATACATGTTATTATTGCCCACTGCAGTGGGTTGATTTGTGCCCTCCCCAAAAAAGATATGTCTAAGCCCTAACCCCTAATGCCTGTGAATATGATCTTATTTAAAGTTGGATCTTTGCAGATGTAATTAGATTAAGGATCTTGAGATAAGGTTATCCTGGGTTTAGGGAGGGCTGTGCACCCAATGACTGGGGTCCTTATAAGAGAAAGAAGAGGGAGATCCAAGACAGAGAGAATAAGTTCTTGTGAAGACAAAGGCAGAGATGGGAGTGATGCCACCCTGGCCAAGGAACACAGGGCACTCCCAAAAGCTAGAAGAGGCAAGGAGGGATTCTTCCCTAGAGTCAGCAGAGGGAGCATGGCCCTGCTGACACCTTGATTTTGGACTCTGGCCTCCGGAACCATAAGAGAATAAATTCCACCTGTTTTAAACCAACATAAGCTGTCATGGTTATTTGTTATTGTAGTCCCGGAAAATTAATACACCCCCATCAACTCACGGAGCTAGAGTAGAAATAGGGGTCCATAGCTTCAGGAAGAAAACAAAGAGCCCCTGTGAGGAACAGACTTACAAAAGATTAACCTCATCAGAAAAAATCTGATTTTCCACTGGATTATAAGAATTTGATTATGTTTCAAATCAGTCAAACAAAAACTTCTGATTTGAAAACATTCACTCTGCTGAAACAAGGCCCTCCATCTGTGCCATAGATAATTATGAATGACACTCACGAAAAGCTGACACACAGTGGGCCGGGGAATTCCCTGGTGGGAGTCCGACAGGTGGGGAGGGACAGCTGCATGGAGCCCACCAGAGAGGACCGTGCCCAGGCTGCCCTCCGCCGGGGTGGGCCCCTCACTTGGTGACAGTGGGATCTGAGGCTCTCAGCACTGGGCGGCGGCGTCTTGCAGGAGCAAGTTCTGAACACATAAGCAGCAAACTGGGGAAACGGGTTCCTGGGAATCAAGGAGAGGCAACTCTTGAAATGCACGCCGGACTTAGAAATTCCAAGTTGCATCTCTTGGATGGTCCTTGAGCCCACCGGCTTCTTTGCTGTAACACGTAGCCTGCAGAATTCGCCACACATGCTCTGAGGCAGCATTTCACTGGCCCAGAATCAGGCCAGCTGTCCACTGTGCCATTGTTGAGAGCTAGTCCGCTGGGCCCTCACCAGTCCCAAGCAGGAAGAATGAGGATCTCTGATCCTGGCCCCTGGTCCTTGATGCCCTATTGTGGCTCCAACCAACATTTACCAAACGCAGAGGTGCTGGGCTGGGCACTTGTGTAGTTTAATTAAATTTCATTTAATCTTCCACAAGCTTGTGAGATGAGATGAGATTTTATTATCCAATTGTAAAGCTGAGAATGCTGAGTTAAGTAAGTTTCCTAAGGTTATGGAAGAAACAGGTGCCAGAGTTAAAATCAAAGCCTAGATCTGTGGCCTGGCATTCGTTGCTCACCTACCACCTCTGGGAGGCCTTCCTTGATCAGTCCATTTGGCTTCTGTCCTCCAACATTCAGCCGGTTCTGTTCATATCACGAAAGAACAGTGCTGTTGTGTGATGGCCTGCTATGCCCATCCTACTCACATTGTTTTATTTAATCCTCACCACAACCCTATGTGAAATATAGCATTATCCCCATTTTACAGATGGCAAAACTGAGGTCTCTGACAGAGAAAGTGCCTTGCCCAAAGACACACAGCTAATGTGCAGAAGAGGATTTGAGCCAGGATCCCAAAGCCCATTCCTTTTCCCCAAACAGAACCCTGTCTGTGCTGCTGACTCGATACCAAGGCATCTTTGAGCAGCAATTGTTGCTGTGGGGCTAGTTAAAGGTTAATGTCACTAACATTTCATTCTTTGAGTCCCTCTTCGCATGCTGACATTCTCCTGTGCAGGCCGCCGCTTTGTTAAAACTCAGTCACAGCTGTGACAACTGCAGAGAGTCTGCCCCTGGGCTCCTGCTGCTGTCCAGGTCAGGGGAGGAACCTGGCAGTCACCCCTCACGTGAGCTGAGATCCTGGGGGCCTGTATCCACATCCCAGGGCTGACACAACAATGTGCCACAGATTAAATGGCTTAAAACAACAGACGTTTATTCTCTCGCAGTTCTGGAGGCTGGAAGTCCAAAAATCACACATTGACAGGGTCCCACTCCCTCTGGAGTCTCTGGGGAAGAAGCTTACTTGGCTCTGCCTGGTCCCTGGATGTTGCTGGTCATCCTCAACATTCCCTGGCTTGTGGCTGCATCCCTCCCATCTCTGCCTCTGTTGTCACACGGTATGACATGTGTCTCCCTGTATGTCTCTGTGTCCAAATTCTCTTCTTCTTATAAGGACACCAGTCACGGGATAAGTGCCTGCCCTAATCCAGTATGACCTTATCTTCACTTGATTACATTTGCTAAGACCTTTTTCCAATCACATTCCAGGGCTTAGGACCTGAATATGTCCTTGAGGGGAATACAGTTCAACCCACAACAGGACACAGGGAAGCCCAAATTAATAAAGCCCCTTCTTTGAGCCCTCTCACCTGTGGCCCCTGCAATGAGCAAGGTCCTTCCTCCTCCGCTACCAGGGGCCGAGCTGATTTACCAGGCTGGCTACAGAGGGCCAGGAATGGGAGGGGGAGCCTTCTGAGTCCTCATGCTCCTTCTCGGGTCATGAATTTTGTTTTGTTTTAACATCCATGCTCCAGACCAAACCTACCTTGGAGGGGTTCAAGTACCTGGAGACCTCCTAGTTGAGTCAAATAACATGACAGGATGAACAGCCAGAGTCCAGGGGCATAAATGTGCTAAGTCATTGGTTCAAGACAGGTGGTAAGTCATATGCAGCTGAGGGCTGGCACCCCTGTGCACCATGCTTCCAGGCTCTCCCCAGCTCCGTGTCCCCTAACATTCCTTAGCAGTCAAGGTCTGTTTAAGGCCTGCCTCTCCTCTCCTACTCCCCCTGGCCCAGAAGTGTCTAGGTATGGACATTGTTCTCTTCTGGTATGGACATTGTTCTCTTCCATTCCCAACCCAACACATAATGAAGGAACCCCCAGGCATAAGCTCGTGGCTCCTCCGGGGGGTCTAGTTGGTACTGTTATTCTTGGTGATCCCTGGGCACCAACCTGAGAGGAAATATAAATGAGGCACCAAACTCTCAGTCATTAGGCGGCCATTAAGATGATCCAGAATATGTTTCAAAATTTTTTTTTAAAATTTTACTAGAATGAAAAGATAAAATTTTAAATCCTCATAGAGAATTCCTAGAAACAAATAATATCTAGGATCAGGTTGAGAAAGATAATCTTTATCCTGTGTAGAAAACTGCCTACAGTAGCCCCAATGAACTGGTCCCCTTCCTCAGTGATACTCCCCATGAGGCTCACGGACCCTACAAATGCCTTTCTAGCCCAATTTCTTCCAAATCCAGTTACCACGATAGATCTAAGGGGCAGCCTTTCTTTGACCACCCTTAATTTTCTTTTTTCTTTCCCTTTTTTTTTCTTTGTTTTTCTGAGACAGGGTCCTGCTCTTCTGCCCAGACTGGAATGCAGTGGCATGATCATGGCTTACTGCAGCCTTGAACTCCTGGGCTCAAGTGATCTTCCTGCCTCAGTCTTTCAAGTAGCTAGGACTACATACAGCATGGGCCACCATGCCCAGATAATTTTTAATTTTTTTGTATAGAGATGGAGGGTCTTGCTATATTGCCCTGGCTGGTCTCAAACTCCAGGCCTCAAGTGATCCTCCTGCCTCGGCCTCCCAAAGTGCCGAGATTGCAGGTATGAGCCACTGCACCCAGCCCATCCTTAATTTTCTAGATGCTCATCATGTACTTATAACCATCTCTATCTTTGGGGCTGCAATGGATAACAGAAGTAAGTGTGTTCCTAAGATAAATATTTAGTGAGTAGATTCATTAATTACAGAGAAGAGCTGTGTGCCTTTATTCCTAGTAACAAGATGTTACTTCTAACCAAAAAGCCAAGATTGTCATATACATGTGAAATACATGAAATACGCAATGGAGGCAGGCTTGGCTGTAAAAGGCATGCTCGGTAGGGATTCTGGGAAGAGGAATTCCATAGCAGACACCAGTGGATAGTGCTGTACAGAGTACTCAAGACCCAAGGGTGGAGATGATCAATGGAAGGGCAGTGCAGGACCCACTGGCTGTGACCATGTTATTTATTTGTGCCCTACACACTTCCTAAAGGATTTCTGAAAATGGAAACCGAAGACCAAAACCTGAGCCTGAAGAAGGAGGAAGAAAATATACTCCACACTTCAACTAGAGTTGTAAAGAATATCAAATGGAGCTCCACCTTTCAAGGCAGTCAAAGAAGGGAGGTAAAGGAAGGGAAGTAGTTATTCTTATCTGATAAGAAGAAACCTACCAGTTCTTCAGGGGTGGCCGACTATTTTCTTTCTGATACTCAGTTGTAAGAAGAATTCCTCGGCCGGGCGCGGTGGCTCACGCCTGTAATCCCAGCATTTTGGGAGGCCAAGGCGGGCGGATCACGAGGTCAGGAGTTCAAGACCAGCCTGGACAATATGGTGAAACCCTGTCTCTACTAAAAATACAACAAAATTAGTCAGGCGTGGTGTCGCGCGCCTTTAGTCTCAGCTACTCAGGGGGCTGAGGCAGGAGAATCGCTTGAACCCAGGAGGTGGTGGTGCAGTGAGTTGAGATCACGACACTACACTCACTCCAGCTTGGGTGACAGAGTGAGACTCCTGTCTCAAAAAAACAACAACAAAAAAGAATTCTTCACATTTGACAAATCGAGCCTCCCCCATGTGTTTTCATATTAACGCAGTGTCAGGGCCGGGCTGGTCAGCTAAGATGGCTGGGCTGCACCACACCAATGAACAAGGCCCCAAATGTGTGGGAGGTGAAGGCCAACACATCGCTTACTGGCTGAGCTGAAAGGAAAATAGAGCTTTGGGTGACTTCCCATCTCTTCTGTGTAACAGGAGCCTTCTTGACAAAAGGCAAGAAGACAAATAGCCCTTCTGGAAACACCCTGTCTATACCAGGGCAAAACCTCACCAGCTGTTTGCAGACAGGCATGTGGGAATTTAGATTTGTATCAGGCCAGCTTCATGTTCTCTGAGAACTTGTTCCAGAGAGCAAATTTGGGGGTGTATTCCATCCCTAAAATGCCAGGGGAAATATTACCCAGGGATTTGGCCCATCTTTCTGGGGCTGTCTTCACTGCATATCCCTCCCCTACTTCAACATAGGGCAGTCCAACACTGTACAATACAGGATGTGGTTGTGGGCAAGAGCTAAATGTGAAAAGGGTTGTTTGCAGAGCAGCAAGAAACTGACCAATAATGAGTCCAGTCCTCGAAGCAGCTGATAACAGGGGACTGAGGCCCAGCTAGAATGCAACCCCCAGTAAATCACTGTTAATTGCCAGTAAGACAGGAAAGAAGGCTCTGCTTGAACTTGCAAGTTTATTTCAGGTTATTCCAAGCTTTCCCGGGCAAGGAGGCAGAACGGGCAGAGGCGGTGGAAGAGAGACTGCTCCCCACCCTTTTCTAACTGTGGGATAATGTTTTGCAACATCAACAGCAGCCGCTGATGGCTATGGGAAGGCGCACACAAATTTAATTTAATACAAACAGAAAGTTCGCTTATTCTTCCCACTTTTGCAGCCTGGGCTGAAGCATGGCATTTGGAATAATTAACTACATGAACACATTAATGTACACCACGCACAGACAGGGAGCAGAGATAAGAAGCCTGAGTCACCAGGAGTGGGATTCCACGAATGGCTGCTAAAAGTGAGTTGATGCAACACTGTCCTGCTTGGCACTGTAGATAAGAGGACATGTAAAGCAGATGGATGGGTAAAGAAAATGTGGCATATATACACAATGGAATATTATTCAGCCTTAAAAACAAGGAAATCCTGCCATTGGCAACTACATGGATGGACCTGGAGGACATTACGCTAAGTAAAATAAGCCAAATACTGCATGATCTGACTCATATACAGAATCTGAAAAAGGTAAACCCACAGAAGCAGAGAGTAGAATGATGGTTGCTGGGGGTGGGGGAAATGGAGAGATGTTGGTCAAAGGGTGAAAGTTTCAGTTATAAGATGGATAAGGTCTGGAGGTCTAATGTATAGCACAGCAACTGACTATAGTTAATAATAACAGTGTATTGGTTTAGGGATTCTGTTTGTTTGTTTGAGACAGGGTCTCGTACCATCACCCAGGCTGGAATGCAATGGCAGGATCATGGCTCACTGCAGCCTCCACCTCCCAGGATTAATCAATCTCCTGCCTCAGCCTCCTGAGTAGCTGGGACTACAGGTGCCACCAAAACTGGCTAATTTTTGTATTTTCTGTAGAGATGGGGTTTTGCCATGTTGCCCAGCCTGGTCTCAAACTTCTGAACTCAAGCAATCCACCCTCCTCTGCCTCCCAATGTGCTGGGATTGCAGGCATGAATCACCACACCCAGCCAATGTATTGTTTACTTGAAATTTTCCTAAACATGGATCTTAAGTGTCCTTACAACACACACACACACACACACACATGCACACAGTAACTACATGAGATGATGGCTGTGCTAATTAGCTTGATATTGGTAATCAAGTCACAATGTACATGTATATCAAATTTTCACATTGTATACCTTAAATGTATACAATTTTTATTTGTCAATTATGCCTCAATAAAGCTAGGGGGGGAAAGATTGCACCTGCCCTCAAGGAGTTGGCCATGGCAAAACTGATGCCACTATTTAATAACTATAACAAAATTAGAAAAGGAACAAAATCCTATCTTTCATAAAATCCAATTATGAGATTTTTTGGGGCCAACTATGGGTGTTCCTCATTGACAGTGGTTACCTTGGCTGGGTGTGAAAAATCACTTGATTTTTAAAAACTTTTTATTGGCTGGGTGTAGTAACTCACGCTTGTAATCCCAGCACTTTGAGAGGCCAAGGTGGTGGGAAACATTGAAGTCAGGAGTTCAAGATCAGCCCTGGCAACATAGTGAGATGCCCGTCTCTATTTAAAAAAACAAACAAACAGGCCGGGCACAGTGGATCATGCCTGTAATCCAAGCACTTTGGGAGGCTGAGGCAGGTGGATCACGAGGTCAGGAGATCGAGACCATCCTGGCTAACATGGTGAAACCCCGTCTCTACTAAAAATTAAAAAAATTAGCTGGGCGTGGTGGCGGGCGCCTGTAGTCCCAGCTACTCGGGAGGCTGAGGCAGGAGAATGGCGTGAACCCGGGAGGGGGAGCTTGCAGTAAGCCGAGATAGTGCCACTGCACTCCAGCCTGGGCGACAGAGTGAGACTCCGACTCAAAAAAAAAAAGCAAAACAAAACAAAACCCAAAAAAACAAACAAAACTTTTTATTACGAAAATTTTCACACATACGAAGTAGAGAATAATGAACCCTCATGAACCCATTTCTGAGCTTTATCAGTTATAAACATTTTGCCATTCTGGTTTTACCTATGCCTCCACATTTTGAGCCAAACTACTTAAAACAAGAACATTTAAAATATAATATGTATACGTACTGCGATATGTATAAATACTTCATTGTGCCTCTACCAGATAAAACCTTTGCACTTCAGTCCAAAACCAGTGACCACACCCAACAAAATTAACATGCACATTGTATTCTTCTGTTATTTTGGGTTCTACCTGCCCACATACAGGATGTAGAGGGTAGTAACGGGAAGAGAGTCTTTTCTGGAGTTGAAATACCCAGTTCTCTTTTGCCACCACCAAGCAGGGTGACCCCAGGCCAGCTGATCCCCCTCCCTGACTCTGTTTCCCCACCACTAATAGAAAATTAGAGATACTAGTGTCTCAAGTTTTCTCCAATTCAAAAATTCTCCAAATACTGTTTATAATTCACTTTAATTCTCCTCTTTGAATAGTCTAATATATATGTGCCTACAGGTTAATTAAATCCACTCTGCAAGACTGAGGAGCTCATAGTTGAAGTATCCTAATCAGATCACACACACCAGAGGCTGCTGGTTGGTTGAAGGACTCCAATCAGAAGTCCACACCCAGAAGCAGCTACTACAAGCCTTCAGCTATTTTCGTCGTTGCTAAAAATGTTTCTTTGCTGAAATGAGTGGTGCTCAGGATAAATGGAGTGGCTGGAAATACTGTTCCAGCACTTCCACCCTCACATGAACAGGATTTAAGAGTCTGGGTAAGCCCAGCAGGCCATACCATTCACAGTTGTATCCTAGGCTCAGGACAAAATGCAGTGCAGGGTCCACAGAAGGTTGGAAGATTCTGTTGCCTGATCCACTAGGGTAGCTAAATCCTGCCCCTGGTATTTTCTTGCACTTACCTTAAGCCAGGTGTTTTTTGGGCAGAATACCTAAATGCCAGAGAGCTGGGGCCCAGAGGATAAACTGTAAGACTGTTTTGGGGCCTGCTTGCTAACAGATTTTTGGAGTACAGCTAAATTTGGTCTGAGACTTGCTCTCATTTGAACATCAATTGGGGATGAAATTCTGTGGAGGGGACCTGTGCCCCCCTTCTGTATCTTGCCATTGGAGGTCACTGCGTTCATCGAAAGCACCTTTGGTATGGTTATCCACTTGCACTATTTCTCTCCATCTGGAATTCCTTATTTTTCCCCACTTTTCCATAAATCCCATGTAACCGTTAAAGCCCAGTTCAAGTCCTGCTTTCTCCAAAAAGCCTTCTCCAACCATTGGGACTTAGATGACAGCAAGACGATATTAAACGGAACCTTAAGTCTCTCATGACCATGACATCTACTTGGGGACTGCAGCAATACTGTGAGTCCTCGCTGTGACAGGCTGGTGTCCACTGGGCCACCTGCGGGGCCCATGGAGAGGACACTCCCTAAGTGCCTGGCCACTGGCTGGCAGGGCCAAGCTGGAGTTGCTCCTTCTCTCTCATCTCTCCTCATCAGCTGCTGGACAGAAGCAGCTGAAATCATGCCGAACACTTTGTTCAGCCTGGTTATTGATACTCAGTTCTCAAAGGAGAGAGCCAGGTGGGTTTGTGCTGAGAAGGTGATGGAAAGGAGAAAGGTGGGGATTTGGTCACCATCCTGGAAAGAAGAAATTCAGCTCAGCTGGGAAGAGGCAAATCAGGGAAGGAAAGGCTTTGAGGTGTGTAGTTGTAAACACTGATTCTGAAGAAAGTAGACTGGCAGGGCAAAGCCCCCTCATCAGTCCCCCCACCAAAGAAAGATGATTTACCAAGCTCAGAATTTGGGCCGTGGAAAATCTCCTATGTTTACTTTTTCTTTTTTAAAAAAAAACAAAAACAAAAACAAAACAGCACAAAGAAAACCAAACACCGCATGTTCTCACTCATAAGTGGGAGTTGAACAGTGAGAACACATGGACACAGGGAGGGAACATCACACACCGGGGCCTGTTGTGGGGTGGGGGGCTAGGGGAGGGAGAGCATTAGGAGAAATACCTAATGCAGATGACGGGTTGATGGGCGCAGCAAACCACCATGGCACGTGTATACCTATGCACGTGTAAACCTGCATGTTCTGCACATGTATCCCAGGACTTAAAGTATAATTATAGAAAAAAATAAAAAACAGCACAAGAGCAAAGGGAAGATTTTTTTTGGAGGGGCGCGGGGGAAAGTCCCTTTATAGCTCATATACCTAGTGAACTAAATAAGACTCCAGTGTATGGATAATATGGGTGAGTCTTCTATATTTTATCAAGGAAAAAAAGATAAAATGGAAGGCCTCTCTCCATGGGAACCACTACATTAACTTCTCCCCAGCAAGTCACATCTTGCAGAGAGAGCAGCAACAAAGGTTCTTTCCCTTAACTTGGACGAAACAGCAAAATTCTTGACTAATCTGTCCCAAATTGAAGTTTCTTCTTGGGCTTGGGGATTGATGCTCTAAATCGTTTGGTGGAGAATCTCAGGATAGCTGGAGAGGTTAACCCCAGATCGACCACTGCTGGTCCAGTCCCTTGGTCTCTGGGGATGCCCTGGGAGCCCCCACTTCTAGCCAGGAGCTTGGGATGCCATTCTTCATTCCAACAGTTCCCAGATTTTCCCTCTGTAAACACCAAGCCCAGCCTTGGGCTGACTTGCCATTGTGTGTCTGAGAATTTATGGCTCAGATAAGGGAAGCTGCACAGGGCTGGGCCGGGTGGGAGGGGCAGGGTTTGCCACCCGTGAAATGACCCAGTATTGTCTTTTGCTTCATTCTCCATATCTCAATGTCCAGAACAGGCCAAGGGTAGCCAGCTCCGGAAGCTTCCATGATGCCAAATACCTTCTTAATGACTTCTTTTGTATATTTCCTTCTATTTTTATTAAGCTTTTATTGGAAAAATGGAGTGTATGCATATGATGAAAACATATTTATACATACATATATAATATATATACACATATATGTATACATATTTATATGCATATATATGTGCATATATAAAGCAACAATTAAAACATATGCAATGAAAATTTCCCCCATCTTAAAACCCTCCCAGCATCAGCCCCTTCCTGGCAATGACTATCAATAAACTGTGCATCCTTCCAGGAATTTCCTATGCATAATATTCTCTATATAAAATATTCATAGAAAAATACAGATAAAGTTATTTTATACAAGTACGCTCACACTATTCTAGCATCCTGTACCTTGCTATTTTCACTTGCTAATGTGCCTTGGAGGCAACAGACAGCTGTGCCCCATTCCTTTTACCAGCTACATGGTATTCCATTGAATGGATGCAATGTATGTTTTAAAATATATCCTTTTCTTCATAAAATACTACATAATTCCATCCCGGGCAACAAGGTGAGACCCTGACTCTATAAAAAATTTTAAAATTAGCCAGACTTGGTACCATGAACCTGTGGTCCCAGCTACTCAGGAGGCTGAGGTGGGAAGATCGCTTGAGCCCAGGAAGTCAAGGCTACAGTGAGCCGTGATCATGCCGCTGCACTCCGGCCTGTGTGGCAGTGAGACCCTGTCTCAAATTTTTAAAATTCCTACATAATTATTATTTTGCAAAATTTGCATTACAGGAAATGCATGTCAACGAGGAAAATCCCTTCCTCTCCACTTTTTTAAACTTTTGGCTGAGTGCAGTGGCTCACGCCTGTAATCTCAGCACTTTGGGAGGCTGAGGTGGGCAGATCACCTGAGGTCAGGTGTTCAAGACCAGCCTGGCAAAAAGGCGAAACCTGTCTCTACTAAAAATACAAAAATTAGCTGGGCGTGGTGGTGCATGCCTGTAATCCTAGCTACTTAGGAGGCTGAGGCAGGAGAATCTCTTGAACCCAGGAGGTGGAGGTTGCAGTGAGTGGGGATTGTGCTATTGCATTCCAGCCTGGGTGACAGAGACAGATTCCGTCTCAAACACCACCACCAATGACAAAAAAAAACAAACAACAAAACAAAACAAAAAAACCTTTCAATCTTAGCACTTCGAAGTCCCCTGACCACAGGCTTCCCCAAAAGGAGGACACTGAGACATTCACTTGGTGGCCAGCAGAGAGAAGATCAAGGCCACGCCCCCAGAGCTCATCTCTGCTCCCTTGTCTCCCTCTTGAAGTCTCCAGGCCTTTGTCACCATAGTTACCTGCCAACCCCTTATCCCCCAAGTAGCGAGATAATCTCGCCCCTTCTCTGCCCATACAATCAGCACAGCCTAGGTCCACAGTGGACAGAAGATGCTGGTTGGGATGCAGCGAAGTCCCAAGACCACCCCTTCCTAGGATATGTACAGGATACAAAAAATAGAGCCCCTGCCTTCATGGACCTTCTGTGTCATATCAAAGAGTGACAACACACAGCCCCATAAGCTAAAATCATCTCCTATAAACTCTGCGAGCCCAGCTCATTCTCACTCCTCCTCTGTTGCTTCAGCATTCTGGGCTTGGGAGGATATTTTGTCTGTTATTTCATAGACTTTAACATGTTCACCCCTTAAATCTCCCAGGCAACGCAACCCCAAACATCCCAGCTAAAATTACAGATTTGAAACGCCTGCACATTATCATTGGATTTTTCTGAAACTTGGTCATTCAAGCAGAAAGGGAAAAAGTGTTTCTGGAAACTTTCTTCGTGAGACAAACAGCACAGCTGGCTAAACCTCTGGCACAGAACCATAATGCCAGGGGCAACAGGACTGACAATCAGGACAGTGGTCTCATTGAAGGAGCCACAGATGTGATCCTGCCCTGGAGCCTCTTCATGGACACCCAGCTGAGCGAGAGAGACTCCCCTTCCCCAGCCCTGGCCTCAAAATAAACGCAGATGCTTGGAGCGCTGGCTTTGATGAGCCATTCTCCCTGGTTTGGGAGCAGCAGCGTTTGCTCCGGATTTGTGCTGTCTTTAGTTGCTCAGCATTTACACAGGAGCTGCCAGAGTCCTGAACTCACCCCCTCGCTGGATGATTCTAGAAGAAGAAAAAAAAAATGCAGCTGTTTCAGCTTCTCCATCCTTGGAAAGAGCTTCCAACTAAGAGCTGGAAGGGGCCCAGCGCTGATGCTGCATCCTGAAGAAACTGTTTCCTAGACAGATTTTAGAGAGCTAGGCGTGTGGGATGGGAAGGAATGGAGGATGGGGGCAGGGGGAGGGAGGGAGTGGGGGTGGGCAGAGAGGTGGTTTAGGTCCCTTAGGGCCATGGAACAGGGGCATGGCTTTGGTGAGAAGGGAGTTTGTCATTAGACCAGACATAACCTGCATATTCTTCCAGGTTCACTAGAGTGTCTGAGCTAACCTAGTCAGGTCAGGCATTACTCGGGGCTACTGCCTGATCCTCTAGAACAGGGGTCAGTGAACTATATACCTAAATCAGACTCAACCCCTGTTTTTATATGGCCCTCAAGCCATACAAATGGCTTTTACATTTTTAAATGACTGGGGAAAATCAAAAGAAGGATAATATTTCATGATGCATGAAAATTATATGAAATTTCAACTTTGGCGTCCATAGATATTTATTGGAACACAGCCATGCACTTTTGTTTACATAGCATCAGTGGCTACTTCCAGGCTACGATGCCAGAATTGAGTCATTGCAACACAGAATATATGACCACAAATTCTAGAATATTTCCTATCTGCTCATTACAGGAAAGCTTGCCAGCCCCAATTGTAGAGCAGGCCAACAGGCAAAATCAAGGTTATTATGCAGGTACTCCTACTATAGCCAGAGAGAATACAAATGTCCACAAACTTTTTATTGACAAAATTCAAAATATAATAATAATACTTTATTCCAATGCTTTGGAATACAGATCTACCAATGGGCGTGGAAATTTGTTTTAGTGGGGGTAACATTTTGCTTAATTGGGGTTCAACATTAGCACTTCCTGTCATTAAATCAATTGCAAACGTTTATTCGTAAAAATCATTCTTAGCTTGAAGGCCATTGGCTGAGGTAGTTTTCCAACTCATGCCCTAAGACAAAAAGAAAAAGTGGCTAGGCATCAGAGCTCACACCTGTAATTCCAGCATTTTTGAAGGATGAGGAGGGAAAGGATTGCTTGAGTTCAGGAGTTCCAGACCAGCCTGGGCAATATAGCAAGACCTTGTCTCTAGTAAAAATTTTGAAAAATTAGCCAGGCATAGTCCCAGCTACACGGGAGGCTGAGGGAGAAGGATCACTTGAGCCCAGGAGATAGAGGCTGCAGTGAGCTATAATCACACCACTGCATTCCAGCCTGGGAGACAGAGTGTGACCCTGTCTCAAAACAAAAAATACCAAAAAACAAAAACCAGAAAAGTGACTTCAATTTTCTAATTTCATACTCCAGTCCTCTAAGAGTCTAATTAGGAACAAATATAAAAATTTTAAATGGAATCTGGGACAACAAAATATTACATGACCAGTTGTAGTTTCCTCCTACCTCTGCCATAAAACCACCCCCTTAAAGGAACTGCACACACTAAACCTTTTTGGAGAGACTGTGAGATCTTCCAGGGGAAGAAATATGTTTATTCATTGCTGCATAAACACTTTGACTTGTGAAATAAATCAATATATGTGGAGCATTAACTATGACCAGACCTTGTGCTTGGATCCAGTGGAGGTGGAATAGGGGTGGCAAATGCAATACAAATCAGCATGAAATGTCATCTACACTTAAGGACTTCCAATTTAGTGGGGAAGAGAGGGAATCAATGCCAATTAAGAGAACTAGACTGTGATGCTGATGATTCTACTAAAGTAGCATCTGACTAGCATATAGACAGTCTGGATTGGATCCTATAAATGCACATTTGTTTTAACATGGGGTAGAGCCTATTCAGCTTCTCTTACTCAGAAGAATCACTGCTCCCATTGGAGGAGAATTCCAGCAATTACTTAACTCAAAAGAATCTACAATCACTGCTCCACTTGGAGGAGAATTCCAGCAATTACCTAACTCAAAAGCCACAAGGAAGAGCATTTTGAAATGATCACAGGGGCTGAAACAACACTGCCAATTCAGACCCTGATAATGCAGTTGCTGAACTTGTTACATCCAGAACTGTCGACACTCAGTTAAAAACACACAATTTCAACACTATCCAAGGGATAGAAATACTGAAGACTTAAGAATAGAGAAACATGGGAAGAATAATAGACCACCCAAACAGAATCAGCTAGAGACTGAGAAACCACTGCAGCTTTTGGGCCTCCCTAGAAGTCACCACCCACAGAGCCATGAGCTAGGAGGGATAGGAGCAAGATGCAGTAGAGACCCCAGGAGACTGGGCTTGGCATATCCCTCACCTGCTGACCCAACACAGGGAAGGTGAAGGGCACTCAACTTGGTGTTTTCAAATATCACTGGGGGCATTGTACAAGACAAGGTCATAATACATGTGAAACATCTCCTTTGGTCCATGGCTTACTAATTCACACTCACCCATCTCCTTCCTAGTCCCAGACTTCCCAAGTCAAAGAACACTTCTGAACAACCAAATATGAGATACTATGAACTCCATCTAACGTAGCACACAAAGAGTTATCACACAAGTGTAGCAGAAGGAATGTTTTACCAGAGTATCTGGAAAGCCTAGTAGAGATATTCTGCCTTAAGACCCTTCAGAGAGGCCAGTTCCAAGGCAAGAATCAAATGTGGCTCAAAGCATGATTTGTAAACTAGATGACTCTGGGTCAAGTCTGATCAAGGACAGTGAGGTGCTTCTTGGAAAGAAGTCACCACCGTATCCATCAAGGTGTGGTGGGGTGGTGGATGGGAAGGACACAAACATTTGTTGACTGATTGCTGTATCACAGACACTGTACCATATGCCATATGTACTTAATCAAGGGAGTATAACTTAGGCATCAGTGGTCAATGTTGCTTATGGAACCAAGGTCTTGGCAAAATAGCAGTCAATGGTATAGAGTGGTTATTCGACTTCCCCAGTGTGATGATGCGGTTTATTCAATAATTATTTATTGAGCTGTCATACTTCAAGACACAAAAATGAGCAAGATGCATTTCTGCCCTCAAATGCCTTAATTTCAACTCAGCAAGATATCTGTGAACCAAGTGCTGAGAAGCACAGAGGAAGGAGGACCTGTTGGCCTGAGAGGCTTAAGGAGAGAGCATCACATAGGTGGTTCATTTCCGAGGGAGACTGAAGTCCTCCATATGTCTGAGGGATTCTACAGAGAGCTCAGATGTGTTTTCTACACTTCTCAGGAGGACTTCCCAAGAAACTGTATCATGGTTTTTCTGGGTCTTCACTGGTGCCACCCCTACAGTAGGCTGTGTCGCTATTTGCCGTAAAGGCTCCCAAGCAAGGAGGGCTGCCACAGCAAAAACAGAACCCATGTTAAGGGAAAAGACCTTCAGAATGAGGGTACCAATCACCAGGTGTTCTGCCACCTGCAAGTGGATTGCTCTGCTTGGAAGAACCTCAAGAAGGATTCTTCTTTACCTTATTCACGGAATTCTCAAGACAGCTGCTTACAACTCTTTCCGGCTTCAATGCTAAGCATGTTTCTAAAATAAGCATTAGCTCTGTATTGACACAAGAAATTGACTGGGAATTTTCAGTCAATCAGGGACAAAACTGTGTCATCCTACTGAAGCTTATACCTATACCTTATTATTCTATTAGCTCTTTCCAGCTGACACACTTGTAAATGCCTGGATGGAATCCAGAAAAGGTGGAAGACACACCAAAATCAGAGCCCCTTCCAGGATGAGCTGATACACTTTCCATGGGCAAATGTTTAAAATATTGCCATTGTCCTCATTATATCCTCAGAGGCCAAGAGATTTAGAACATAAATGAATGTCTTCTAGTACAGTGGACTATAATTTCTATGCGAGAAATGGTCTGTCTCCCTCAAGCAATGGAGTCTTGCTCCTTCTGCAGTGGTATCTCGCTTCTTCCAGATTTTCAGTGCACCTCTAAATCTAAGATAGTGACGAAATTAAATTAGCTGTCCCCCAAAATATCAAAGCCAAGAAAATGGCCTAAAGGAGGAGAGGCAATGGTTCCCCATCTTCCAGCTCCCTAAGACAGTCCAAGAAGTTTCCAGAGAGAACCCATGGAGAAAGAAGCTTGTTCCAGGCCATGCACCAGATAGAGAAGTGACTCCCTATCCAGCTCCTCCACCACAGTGATGTCTAATACAAAGTCAACAACATTGGGATCTTCAAAACCAGGTCACTCCGATCTGGACTAAATACACTATTTTCCGACGATAACAGGCACGGCAGCTCATGCCTGTAATCCCAGTACTTTGGGAGGCCAAGGCGGGCAGATTGCCTGAGGTCAGGAGTTCAAAACCAACCTGGCCAATATGGTGAAACCCCGTCCCTACTAAAAATACAAAAAAATTAGCCAGGTGTGGTGCTGGGTGCCTGTAATCCCAGCTACTCAGGAGGCTGAGGCATGAGAATTGGTTGAGCCCGGGAGGCGGAGGTTTCGGTGAGCCACGATCGTACCACTGCACTCCAGCCTGGATGAGAGTGAGACTCTGTCTCAAAAAAAAAAAAAAAAAAAAAGGAATAACCTGATCATCACTGGCCATCACTGAGGGAGTCTGGACCAGAGAGCCCCAGACCTGTCAACCATAAGGAAACACCTGCCCTGTTCCAGGCTATGCACCAAATAAAGAAGTGACTACCTACCCAGCTCCTCCACCACAGTGATGTCTAAAACAAAGTCAGCAAAATTGGGATCTTCAAAACCAGGTCACACTGACCTGGACTAAATATACTATTTTCCCATGATAAAAAATAATAATAATAAAGAATGAGTCACCCACCACCAGATGGAATAGTTAAAACTTTGGAAAAATGCATCCCATAAAACAAACGGTCTTGAGGAATGATAGAGAGAGGGAGCAAGAAGACAGACAGATGAACATTTTTTTCCCTTAGAGGAAGTTTTGAAATATTAAGACAACTTGGATTGCATGTTTATTGCTAGTTCCAGGCAAAATCCTTTTGAGGTTTTATGTTCCGCATGGTTTTACCTCACATTCTTACACATGAACACTTCCAGGGCAGTGATATGATGCTGTACTAATCCCATAACCCCCAAACCCCAAGTGTTTGATAAGTCTGAGGATATGAAAGTTAAGCAGGTCTTTTCCTTGAGTGAATCAGTTTCCTTGCCTTACGACTCCCAGAAAGTGGAAATTGGCCAAGGTCAAAGACTTGGTCTGCCTGGGAAGAGATGATGATTTCATTGGTTGGGACTTTATGGGGCTTTGTATGTTTTATGTGGCAAATACTTTTGCTATCCCTTTGCGAGGCAGCAGGGGCGAGGGAATCTCAAACTCCATCCCTGCCAGGGATCTTGAGTTACACAATCTGAGAAGAGAATATAGCCAAAGTTAAACCCTCACTTCCTTACTATCTAGGTTCTCAATGGCAATTTAGCACTGGGTGATGACCATATTTATGTCCGAGAGGCTTTCATTCCAAGATGTGGAGCTGTCCTCACAAGACTCACTCACCGCAGTCCTTCTACCATGAGAAAGCCAATGGCTCCAGTGAACACATTACATGGAATTTTCCACCACACTTCCCTGGACTGTTCCTCTCTTGACAAGGTGCACAAGAACACCTGAGGCAGTTGCTTTTTGAAAAGCAGTACCGTAGGTTTCTGTCTCCAGATTTGTCTCAAAGCCTGAGTTTCCTTGTATTTAGACTAGGAATGAAAAACTCTACCTTTCCTCATAGACTTGTAAGGATTAAATAGGGCAATTTATATAATGCATTTGTCAGAGGTCATGGGAGCAGAACTAGCTTTTATTCATTACAAGCTTCTAGGCAGCAGGAACAATGTTGGGTTTGATTTACACAGTCTCTACCCCTGCACTATATATAAAGGTCTAATAAATGCTTATGACGAGTGTGTTTTTCAAAAGTAAGAATGGGGGAACATATCATAAAGCTACAATAATTAAAGCAGTACATCCACAGCACATGAATGGACAGAGAGATAAATGGAAAAGATTAGATTCTACAGAATAGACCCTAATGTGGACAGTGATCTCATTTATAATAAAGACATTGAGAAGACATTACTACAATGGGGTAGCCATCTGGAAAAATACAAATTTGGACCCTTGTATCATACATTAGGAAGAATTTTAGATGGTTCAAAAGTTTTAAACATGAAATATAAGATTACAAAAGTACGGAAGAGAACACAGCTAGTGGGTACGTAAAATGGTGCAGCTGCTTTAGAAAACAGTCTGTCAGTTTCCCAAATGATGAAACATAGATTACCACATGACCCAACAATTTCGCTCTGAGGTGTGTGTGTATGTATATGCATGTGTGTTTATTTCACACCCAAGAAAAATGAAAGCATATGTCCATTCAAAAACTTGTACATGAATGGTTACAGCAGCGTAGCAGCATTATTCATAATAGCTAAAAAGTGGAAACAACTCGCATTTCCATCAGTGGTCGAACGGATAAACAAGAGGTGTTATAGCCATACAACAGAATATTATTAAGCCATGAGGCAATGAAATACTGATACAGGCTTCAACTTGGATTGAACCTTGAAAACATTATGCCAAGTCAAAGAACTGTCACAAGAGTCTACATAGTATATGATTCCATTCAAAAGAAAGTTCAGAATAGGGAAATCTGTAGGAACAGAAAGTAGATCAGTAGAATTGTTTAGGGATGGGGATGAAGAGAGGAGGATGTAAGGATGAAGGGGTGATCACTAAAAGGTACAAAGTTTCTTTTTGAGATGACAAAAATGTTCTGAAATTAACTGTGATGATGGTGGCCCATGTCCGTGCATATAC